>NC_083350.1:122979523-123604523 GCF_030254825.1 Meriones unguiculatus
GAGAACAGACAGGAAGGAGCAGTTACTTAAGAGACAGGATGAAGAGTGGAGGAGGGTACAGTACAGGAGTACAGAGTTCATGGAGACAGTACAGTAGAGTTTGGAGTGATAGTACAAATGAATTCAGTTTGGTACAGTCCAGCTGAGCGCAGTTGAGATGATGCAGTTCTGTTTGTGGTGTGCAGAGGCAGTTTTTCCAAGCTAAGAAATTCACTGAGAAGCCAGTTTGAATCAGTCTTCTAGGGGAGAAGTTGTAAGTCTGAACAGCTGAATTGAACCAGCCACCCAGAGCTCAGAAAGAGAAAGGGTGAGCTTATTCAGCAATAAGTCGCAGAGGTTGAAAACATTCTAGGCTTAGGTCAGCAGACACAGGTAAACAGCTGAAGCCTTCCATGTCTAAATTTACAAAATATTAGATGGTAGAGAGGGTAGAAGCTTCAGGCCTATGACTAGGAATAGATAGAACAGAGACATAAATGGTCTGAACTCAGCCCAAGCCATACATTCGTGAAGCTTGGGTATCGCTCTCATCTCATCCCCAAAACAACATTTACAAGTTTTAATGTAGTTGCACAGTGACAGAGATACACCTGAAAGAAACCTGATGATCTGGGCAATTTCAGCTGAAAGTGTCAGTAGCCTGACTCAAATTAGATTAGGATTAAAAGACTCCCAATCCCCTAGGTGTTTGTGTTTTCCCTCTAAGTATACACTCTTCATTGGAGAAAGCTCTTCCTACCCACTATTAAAATTCTCCCAGAAGTTCCAGAGAGTATTCTGAAGAACATCAGTGCGTCTGATCTGGAATCACTTATGTCTTTAGGAATGAGGTGATATGAATGACCAAACCAGATCACATATCTAGCTTTCTAAAAAGCCTACTGTTGGAGAAGTTTCCATAGGAAAAGATTCACTGGTTGTGGACACAACAGATAGCCCTACTAGTGAGCTAATAAAATGTGGAATTGTAATAGGTAGTAAGTAGATGGCAAGATAGATAGATAGATAGATAGATAGATAGATAGATAGATAGATAGATAGATTGTATATAAACACACAGATAGATAGAAGATGGATGGATAGATAGGTAGATTAAATAGATAGAGAGATGAATATAGAAAGACAGAGGATTGTCAGAATATTTTACATCTAGTATCTTCCCTGGCTTTCAGCTAATACAATTTTATTTCCAGAACTAAAATTAATTTACATTCCATATCAACTTTTCGAAGCTTAATTAAAGAGCTTCACTTAGAAGAATATACTCCTGATGTGTGGAAATTTTGAATTGCTATGATTAATGTATTTACTCCAGAGACACTAAGGAAGTCAGCCAGATATTCTACACGACAACCCGTAGAGTTACCTTGCTATAAATTACTAAATAATAAACTATTCCTCAAATTTTGACAGCTGCCAGCAACCATTTTTGCCACTTCCCATGATCCAGTATGTAGACTCTGATCTTCTAATGAGAATATCTCTTCAGTGTGATGTTAGCAGAGCCAGGAAACAAAGAGACTATTGAGCTAAGCCATAGACGATAGACCCTTAGACAATGGTTTAATTTCATCTTGATGTGATAGAGCCACTACCTTAATGTAAAGAATAATAAAAGAAAGCTTATTCAGTGGCTAAAGAATGGAGAAGTGAGAATCTCTATTAGCATGTCAGCCCTCAACTCCAGGGAGTTGAACACTTATGGAGACAAGACAGGAATAATTAAGGAAAAAGCAGAAAAATATTTATGCATTTCTCTAGGAACTCCTCTGCCGCCTACTTCTGCTTACTTTATGTCCTAACATTTCAAGACATGGTGCCTTCTAGACTTCTTTACCTCAAAAGTTAAAATGGCAAAGGATACAGATACCACATGAAGTAAAAAATATTTAAAAGACATTTGGGGGGTTTTTTGTTTGCTGTTGTTTTCAGCAAAATCAGCCTTGACATCCTTGGAAACCAACCTGGGCAAACTGCTCTCATAACTTGCCTAGCATAGATGTTATCCACTGTAAATATATTAGCTGACCAGATGCCTGATTCCCAAATCAGCAGCTCTAAAAGAAACTAACAGCAAAGGAAGTTAGAGAGTGAATTTCAGTTTTTCTTTAGCAGTAATGCAATTTCTGTATCTATTGATTTGTTGCTCCCTATGGACCCTGACCAGGTGACTTCCACCCGGCCTCCCTCTGGGTTACATGTGCCTCCTACGATGGTAACTGGGTATCAGTTACACACAGATGAATGGTGTGTTACAGTTCTGAGGGGAAGGGGTACCCCAAGGGAGGTACTGAAGCTCCGAGAAGGAAGGTTTCCGCAGTGGAAGTGTTGCAGCTCTGAGGGGAAAGACATCCCGGAAGCTAAGAGCGAGGGAATATCACAAAATCATACCATACTACAAACCTCACACAGGAGAATTATTGGGAGAGTCAGAAGAGGGTGGCTGCCTCTGCTTGGAAGCGAAGCCACAGGGAACTGAGCAGAAAGTAGGCTTTATGTAGGGTTTCTTGAGGGTAGAGTTTTCCAGAGTGGAGATTTCCAGGGTGGGAGCTGGTGGGATTTCAAAACAAGCCCAGGGATTGGTAGGATTTCAAGCTCAGGAATTGGTGGAGTTTCAGGCTCAGCGAATGGTGGGGTTTGGTGAGTTTTCATAGCCCTAGTTGTCTCAGATCTTTTATGCTGCAAATAGTAGTGCCAGTCCTCGTAATCTTTTAAGAGTTTAGTTTTATTTGACTTGTATAAGTGCCTATGTCTACCTCATGTGTGGCTTGGGCCCAGGGTGCTCAAGAGTGGATCCGATGTAATAGAGAGCCACCATGTGGGTTCTGGGAACTGACCCAGGTTGCTGGACTGAGGGACCAGCAGTTAAGAGCACTTGCTGTTCTTGCAGAGGACCTGGCCCATTACCAGTCATTCTAGGCGAGAACTGTCAAAACCTCATTCCAAGCACCTTCTGTTAGCTAAAATGTCACAGTAACAGCTCCATTTTAGAAAACAAATAATCCAGCTCTTGATGGAAACAGTGGCAAAAGTAAGTTTCAACTCTCTTTAATGCACTACTCAAGAAACTGTAAAAATGATGTGTAAAAATGATGTGCAAACATGAGTGAGCCCATCATGGGCAACCAGGGAACAGAACACACAGTCTCTGTCAATTATGAGCAGAGAAACATAGACAGTGGGATGAAGGAGGGGGAGAACACATCCGAGAGATTTAGTTCAAGAAATTGACTTACATGATTGTGGGAGCAAGGTAGTTAGGGCAGAAATCCATAAGCTATTGGTATAATGTTCTTTTGCACATTGCTCTTTGTTCATTCAAATGCTGATTTCTCAATCCCATTATCTGATTTCAATCTGGACATTGCATTGTGATGCTTATTCTAAGCATCACCTGTATCAGATTTGTGTAAACATGCCATCATTTATTCTCTGTATTGTCAATAAAACAATACTGTGCAGTGGAGAGAATAGGGTGGGGCATCCTGGTCGCCAGGGAAGAAAAGGAAAGGAAGGGAGGAGAGAGAAAATCTGCAGGAGAGGTCTTGGAACCACATGAAGAGATGAACCAGACCTAAGATATTATTAAAAGCAAGTATAATGGGTGAAATATGAATGGTAGGAAACTGTGCAGGCTTGGAGGTTTAGGATGGAGTTACTATTGCCCAGCATTGTGCTCTAGGTTAATTAAATAAATCCTGTGTGGTGATTTGCTTTTACAGCTGGTTTAGGAATAACCATTGATTTACTAAAAGATAAATCAATGATAAATATTAATAATCCACAACAATAAGGCATACCAGGTTTTCCTTAAAGTATGGTAATTTATTTTGGCGACTGGCCAAGAGTGTCTTCACATTCCCCTTGGGCTAAACTTCCCATAAATATCTCCTTCACTCCAGACCACTGTCATCCTTTTTTATTAAAGCACTTATCTTATGCAGCTTAATTCTTTCTCTATTTCTTTGAGATACAAATACCTTGCAGTCCCAGGAATGTCTTGCTCAAAAACTTGAAAGTCATTCCACTGAAATTGGGCCCAGGGGTCTTTTCTGAGATTGATACTCCGACCAAGGACCATTCATGGATATAACCCTGCTCAGATGTAGCCCATGGCAGCTCAGTTTCCAAGTGGGTACCTTAGTAAGGGGAACAGAGACTGTCTCTGACATGAACTCAGTGGCTGGCTCTTTGACCACCCTCCCCCCCAAGAGGGGAGCAGCTTTGCCAAGCCACAGAGGAGGACAATGCAGCCAGTCCTGATGAGACCTGATAAGTTAAGGTCAGATGGAAGGGGAGGAGGAACTTCCCTACCTGTGGATTTGGGGAGGAACAGGGAGATGATGAGGGAGGGAAGGCGGGAATTGGGAGGGAATGAGAGAGGGGCCTACAGGTGGGATACAAAGTAAAAAAACTGTAATTAATTAAAAAAATAAAAATTTAATTTCAAAAAACAATATAGAATCCAAGGCAAGCAAGATGTCACAGCTTGTAAAGTCATATGTTTGTTAAGCCAGAGGCCCCAAACTGGATCCCCAGAACCCATGTAACCATGAGAGGAAGAACTGCCATCACAGAGTTCTTCTCTGGTCTCTATAGATACTCTGTGGCATGTAGCCTTTCACACTCACAATCATTACAGTAATATATATTTTGAAAGAATATGTCATCTCTTTTTATCATCTCTGAAAAAAAACGAGTGTCTCACTTTCATAGATGGAAAATGACAGACACAAATGCCACAGTCACATCAACTAACATCTCCATTAATGTTTCCTAATACTTTTTCACTATTTCCCCCAAATGCCTGACTCTCATACTTGATTAAAGCTTTGCATTTTATTAAAGAGCTTGATTTATTAAAAAAAAATCTATGAGAGACAGAAAAATAGTTCTTTCCCATGGATCATATGTTAATGTAGTTTTTACTTATTTTCACAATTAATAAAGTAATCAAATCTATCACTCAATAACTCAAATTGTTTCTGACAAGATTAAAGTGTAGTCAAAGTATATATGCATCCTAAATACAAAATATATGGACACAAAAAGAAATTATTTAAAAATATCGAACTAGGAATACATGCTATTTATTTATTTATTTATTTATTTATTTATTTTTCTTATCAGTTACATTTTATCAACTCTGTATCCCAGCCATGTCCCACTAACTCATTCCCTCCCAGTCCCTCCCTCCGTCCCTCCCTCCCTCATCTCCACTGTGCCCCTTTCCAAGTCCACTGATGGGGGGGGACCTCCTCCCCATTCATCTGATCCTGTTTTATCAGGTATCTTATGTATTTAATATTAATATCTACATATGAGACACACTAAATGGACTAAACAGGTTATAGGGGTTTGTGTGTGTGTGTGTGTGTGTGTGTGTGTGTGTGTGTCCTACTCCTTGTTTCTATAAAGTTGATTTTAGTCCCTGTCTCCTACTGCAAAAATATCCAAAGAAAGACTTCTTTGCTCACTTAACCAGTCTAGTACTAAATAAATATATATATTTCTGTAAATATATAGAAAAGCTTCATTAACCCTATAATTAGGACAAAACATTTTTTTTTGCAGTGGTCTTTTTTGAATGCCTTTGTTTTATATAGTGGTATTATGGAAATCTAAATAGTTGTAAATTTATCTTCTCCCAGGCTTGTGTGAGTGATAGATATTATGTGATTTATAACACTGCAGTATTCATTCTTTAGTCATGGCCCGTCTCCTTATATAACAAAAACTGTTTTTGCTACAGAACTATGGACTCCTTTCCCTTGGTTTACAATGTAAGAAATAGAATAAAAGGGTAACTTCTTTTTTTTTCATTTTTTTCTTTATTTATTATACTTTATTCACTTTGTATCCCTCCTGTGGTTCCCTCCCCCCTCCCATCCCAATCCCTCCCTTCCTCCACCCTCTGCATGCATGCCCCTCCCCAAGTCCACTGATTGGGAAGGTCTTCTTTTCCTTCCTTCTGATCCTAGTCAAATAGGTCTCATCAGGACTGGCTGTATTGTCTTCTTCTGTGGCCTGGTAATGCTGCTTTCCCCTCAGGGGGAGGTAATTAAAGAGCAGGCCAATCAGTCCCTGTTCCTATTACAATGGAACCCACTTGGATACTGAACTGCCTTTGGCTACATCTGTTCAGGGGTCTTAGGTTATCTCCATGCATAGTCCTTGGTTGGAGTATCAGTCTCAGGAAAGACCCCTGTGCTCAGATTTTTTGGTTCTGTTGCTCTCCTTGTGGAGTACCTGTCCTCTCCAGATCTTACTGTTTCCCACTTTTTCCTAAGATTCCCTGCACTCTGCCCAAAGGTTGCCCATAAGTCTCACCATCTACATTGATAGCCTACAGGGCGGAGCTTTTCAGAGGTCCTCTCTGTCAGGCTCCTGACTTGTTCCCTCTTTTCTCCTTTTTCTGATGTCCATCCTCTTTGCCTTTCTGGATAGAAATTGAACATTTTAGCAAGAGTCCTCCCTCTTGATTAGTTTCTTTAGGTGTACAGATTTTAGTAGGTTTATCCAAATTATATGTTTATATGAGTGAGTATATACCATGTACGTCTTTCTGCTTCTGGGATAGCTCACTCAGGATAATCTTTTCCAGATCCCACCATTTACCTGCAAATTTCATGATTTCCTTGTTTTTCATTGCTGAGTAATATTCCATTGTGTAGATGTACCACAATTTGTGCATCCATTCCTCCAATGAGGGACATCTAGGCTGTTTCCAGCTTCTGGCTATTACAAATAAGGCTGCTACAAACATGGCTGAGTAAATGTCCTTATTGTGTAGTTGAGAATCTTTTGGATATATGCCTAGGAGTGGTATAGCTGGATCTTGAGGAAGCGCTATTCCTAGTTTTCTGAGAAAGCACCAGATTGATTTCCAGAGTGGTTGTATAAGTTTACATTCACACCAGCAGTGGAGGAGGGTTCCCCTTTCTCCATAACCTCTCCAGCATGTGTTGTCTCTTGAGTTTTTGATCTTAGCTATTCTGATGGGTGTAAGGTGAAATCTTAGGGTCTTTTTGATTTGCATTTCCCTGATGGCTAATGAGCTTGAGCATTTCTTTAACTGTTTCTCTACCATTCTATTTTCCTCTATTGAAAATTCTCTGTTTAGCTCTGTACCCCATTTTTTAATTGGATTACTTGATTTTTTTTTTTTTTTTTTTTTTTTTTGCTGTTTAACTTCCCTAGTTCTTTATATATACTGGATATTAGCCCTCTGTCAGATAGAGGGTTGGTGAAGATCCTTTCCCAATCTGTAGGCTGTCATTTTGTTCTGAGGACAGTGTCCTTTGCTTTACAGAAGCTTTTCAGTTTCATAAGGTCCCATTTATTGATTGTTGCTCTTAGAACCTGTGCTGTTGGTATTCTGTTCAGGAAGTTCTCTCCTGTGCCAATGAGTTCAAGGCTCTTCCCCACTTTTTCTTCTAAGTGGTTTAGTAGGTCTGGATTTATGTTCAGGTCTTTGATCCACTTGGACTTTAGTTTTGTGCAGGGTGATAACTATGGATCTATTTGCATTTTTCTACATGTAGATATCTGGTTAGACCAGCACCATTTGTTGAAGATGCTGTCTTTTTTCCATTGAATGGATTTGTCATCTTTGTCAAAAATCAGGTGTCCATATGTGTGTGGATTTATGTCAGGGTCTTCTATTCGATTCCATTGATCCACCAGTCTGTTTCTATGCCAGTACTATGCAGTTTTTAGTATTGTTGCTCTATGGTACAGCTTGAGATCAGAGATGGAGATACCTCCTGAAGATCTTTTACTGTAGAGAATTGTTTTAGCAATTCTGGGTTTCTTGTTATTCCATATGAAGTTGAGAATTTTTCTTTCAAAGTCTGTAAAGAAATGTGTTGGTAATTTGATGGGAATTGCATTGAATCTGTAGATTGCTTTTGGTAAGATGGCCATTTTTACTATGTTAATCCTGCCAAGCCATGAGCATGATAGATCTTTCCATCTTCTGATAATCTTCTTCTAATTCTTTCTTCAGAGACTGGAAATTTTTTTCATAGAAGTCTTTGACTTGCTTGGTTAAGTTCGCACCAAGGTACTTTATATCCTTTGTGGCTATTGTGAAGGGTGTTGTTTCCCTAATTTCTTTCTCAGCCCTTTTGTCTTTTGTATACAGGAGGGCTACTGATTTTTTTTTTTTTTTTTTAGTTAATTTTGTATCCAGCCACTTTGCTGAAGGTGTTCATCAGCTGTAGGAGTTCCCTGGTAGAATTTTTGTGGTCACTCAGGTATACTATCATATCATTTGCAAACAGTGATACTTTGACTTCTTCCTTTCCAATTTGTATTCCCTTGATCTCCTTCAATTGTCTTATTGCTCTAGCTAGGACTTCAAGAACAATGCTGAAGAGATATGGAGAGAGTGGACAGAAAAGGGTAACTTCTTTGCCTTGATTTTATATCTAATTCTTTTATTTGAGTCAGATATCTAATCTACTCTGCAGGAAGGAATTTTGATCATTGGAAGGAAAGGACTTACACCCTTTTAACACTGAAAGCATATAGTAGTAACTATAATGTCTATTAGATTGTACTGTTTCTTTTCAGGTACATAAAGAGGTACCTGAAAGTATCCAGTCATTGTCCATTGTCTTAAACCTTCAGTCACCTTGGATTCCTGCAGGAGCAGACCTTAATTCCCAGGTCATGGGAATTAAATGATCTTGGTAATAAAAACTATTCCAGAAAAGCTTTTCTCTTAGAAAAGCAGAACTGAGATACTGGTTAACTAGACCATGACAGCCAAGACTCATTAACTATTCCCATCTCATCCTGCATTTCCCAACTCTTCCTCTATTTAAATTTAAAGTACACATCAGTATCTTATATATAGGCTAAATTGCTTACTTTCCATCTTGTGAAAATGACTATTCTAATTTAATTCCTTTTCTGTCTACTATTTTTACTTTTACTTTTGTTTGTTTTCCTTGAAAATGTTGGAACTTCCAGAGGTGGTCCACTGGCCTAGAAGTTTCATTCACTCATATTCATGCATGCGCAGTCTAAATCCTAGCCAAAGACACAGGGGGATGAAAATGTAATCTAGAGTTCTTCATCCGTGGAGGTTTTATCTATGGTGTGTTGCTATATAAATTTTCTACATTTGTCTTCTTGAATTTCTGATCTTTCAACAAAACAAAACTCAATCTAAGTCTCCTCTCCACCTATATATTCTTGTCTGAAAATCAGCTCCAGGCAGAAATTCAGGGCTATAGTAGGATTCATGTCATTGGTTTTCCTTTTCTCAGGATTCACCTTCTCCCTCAAGGTATATACTAATTGAGGACATTGCTTCAAATTTGTTTACACTCCAGTGTTTTTTCTTTTTGTGTGTTTTTACAGTGATTGGTCAAATACTACATTCTTTTCTGAGGAGACAGAAGTGACTGCCTTAAAATATTACACACTTAAAAATGGCAGTTTTATCACAGACACAAAGTGCTCTGCCAAAAAATGAGCTCATTAGAATTCCCAATATCCTTATGTGCTTATGTAAAGTGTCCTCTTGTTTTCATTGAAAAACATAAGTTTCCTACATCAGTGCCTAAATACACAGCTGGTCAATTGCTTAAAGTGACTTAACATCAACTAAAATGGCACACAAATATTTTTTGATTTCTCTCAAAGACATGATGTGTACTATGGAGAGATTATGTTTAGGCTGATCGTGCATGAAGTATTTTTAAAATATTTGTCTGTTTATGTGTATTTTTAAAACTATCTTTCAAATTCCAAAATTAAATAAAGAATGTAAGAGTGCAAATTGAATTACTGTAAATTTTTCACAGTGAGGCTATTAAAGCACTAAGCACATCATAAGAAAACTTCTTTTATTCTGTTATATTTACTTTTCTTGACCCCAAAGCCATTCTCATTGTCTAAGTGCCAAATTCTGTGGCTCAAAAGGGAAGATTTGCACTGTGCCTGCAACTTACACCTGACAATCTAAAAACAAACAAACAAACAAACAAACAGGGAAACCTTATTGAGTGAGGAGACTGCTTGCTTAGTTCTTTCTGGCAAGGCTATTATGGTAACCAGTAAACAAGACAATGGTTTTCCCAAATTCCTACTGCTTGCTGGTATATGGCCAGCAGCTTCCACTTTCTTTAAGACTGGTTCAGATTTGTCAACATGGCTGACATCCCCTCTGAGATGAGTTTACATTTTATACTAATAAGCAGTCATGAATGAATCATCTAGATGTAATTATATTACCAATTGATTTTTTGAGTCAATAAAAAAATTAGGTCAGATGAACCATTTATTTTTGTTTTTCACTTTTTTGTTTTTTTTTAATTCAATACTTCCATTGTACAAGGATTTCATAACTGTGTGCAACATATTTTTTTATCATATCCATAACTTCCCCTTAAATCTCCCAGATTTCTAACAACATTTTACCATCCCAACTTCTTATCCTCATTTTCTCTTTTTATTTTTTCATCAGTGAATCCAGTTGGTGCTGCAATATTCACAAGGATGTGGAGCTACACAATGGAACAGCCCACCAGTGGCCACAGACACAAAGAATATTGACTATCTTCCCCAGGAGCCATCAATTGTCTGTAGCTCTTTGGCTAAAAATGGCTCTTGAAGCCCCTCCCAATTCTCGCTGGAATTTTGACTAACTTTATCTTGTGTAGGTCTTACATAGATACACACAGTTGCTGTGTGTTCAGGAGTATGACAGCTATGTCATGACTAGAAGATAGCATTTCATAGAGTTCTTCTTTACATTCTCACTCTCACATTCTCTCTACCTGCTATTCTACAATGCTTCCTGAACCTTAGAGTTGATATACATGTCCCGCCGAGGAACAAACGTTCAGTCACTAACTCTCAGCTCTTTGACCAGTTATGAGCTTCTGGATTAACTGCTTCTGTCCACTGCAAAATGAAGGTTCACTATCCAGAGTTGAAAGCAGTTAAAATCTATATCTATAAACATAAATAATTAGAACATGACCGTTTAGGAGTATAGTATGTTCCCTGCTTAGGGCCTAGGGGATTTTTCATGGGATTACATTATCACAAATGAAATTTCCTTATGTGTAGCAGCTGTCGGATTCAACCAGATAGCAGTTGGTTATTCGCACAATAATGATGCCACTCTTGTACCAGTGGAATTATCTCACATGGCAGGTAGGTTAGCAGCAAAGCTCCAATTCTAAATAAGACCAATGATTTCTTTTCTCTTCAGCAGCCTGCATATATCCTTTTGGCACAAGTCAGCAGGGAGGAATTTGCTGGTCAGTTTGAGATTGATCTGTGTCTTGCTAACAAAGTGTTTGATGTCTTCAGCAATAGAGGTTTGTCATTAGCTATGGTAGGCAGAGGTGAGTAAGCCCTTTAAAGGGGGCTTTAAAAGTCTCTGAAATTAGATGTTCCCGTTCTACTGGGAGAGTTCAGCAGCTCTCAGGGAGTGTGTGATGCTCACATCTTATACAACTGTGAGAGACAGCTAATGGCTGAGGTTTCTCCCTGGAAGACAACTATCAAGTTACCAGAAACCTCAGTTCTTTTACCTATGAGAAACTGAATTCTGAGGTTAGACCTGGTCTCCAGAAGAGAATGCAATCTCCCTCAGCCCTTTTATTTCAAACTTGTAAGACTGTAATATGTATGAACGTGCTATTCTTACTCAGACTCTTTGAAACAACACCTATTTTGTTTTAAACTAGCGTCATAGTATTTAATGTATCCCCTAGTCTTACGTCCTGGCCCAGGTAGGTAGTCATCATGTAAAGAAAGCCTTGAGATGCATTCTTGATGGATGAAGTAGTTCACTGAGTACAGACCTTCAGGTTTCCTAGTGGCCCCACTTCTTGTCTGCCTTTTGCTTCCTGACTGTAGACACAATATGACCAGTTGCTCCATGCTCCTGCCATTGTATTTCACACCACAGTAGGTTGTATCCCTTCAAACAAGTCAAATGGAAATCTCCTTCCCTTAACTTGCTTTGTGTCAGGTACCTAGTCACAGCAACAGGAAAAACAACACACACACACATCTATCCAATTATTCTATCATGCAGCAAGTTCTAACAAATATGCAACAGTAGTGAGTAAAACACAATTTCTACTAGTTTGGAAGATCTCAGCCTAAGTTGTTAGCAATCCTTCAACTGCAGCTTAGTCTCTGAGATCTCACTGTTCTTGGAGATATGAATATTCTACAACTAAACAGTTAATATTTGAATCAACAGAGCTTCAGAACCCTGCCTTATTAATACAATAGTTTCCCTTCTGACTAGTCTGTGATCAGTCACTGTCCTTAGGAAATATCTTTTTTTAATTAAATTTCTGTTTTTTTAATATTAATTACAGTTTATTCACTTTGTATCCCAGCTGTAGCCCCATCCCTCAATCCCTCCCAACCCCACTCTTCCTCCCTCATCTACTCCCATGTCCCTCTATAAGGACACGGATAGGGGAGGTCCTCCTCCTCTTCCATCTGACACTAGCTTATCAGGTCACATCAGGACTGAGTGGATTGTCCTCCTCTATGGCCTGGCAAGGCTGCTCTCCCCTTGGGAGATGGGGGTGGCGGGAGGTCAAAGAGGCTGCCACTGAGTTTATGTCAGAGACAGTCCCTGTTCCTTACTAGGGAATTCCTATGGGAAGAAGGAGGAGATAGTGGGACCTGGAGAGGACAGGAGCTTCGCAAGGATAGCAACAGAACCAAAATATCTGGGCACAGGAGTCTTTTCTGAGACTGATAGTCTAACCAAGGACCAATCATGGATGTAACCTAGAACCCCTGCTCAGATGTTGCTCATGGCACCTCAGTATCCAAGGAAATATATTTTATATTATATTAAAATTAAAGTAAGAGTTGTAAAGCAGTATGGATTATAATACTAATATATGCCTCCTTCTGGGCTTGCTAATGAGCTATAGAAGAGACAAAGAAAGATTATCAGGTTTAATATGATTTTTGATAGTGATCAATAGCAATAAGAAAATAGACAAAGTCTTTGTAACAGAAACATCTGCTCCAAACCTAGAGTGTGTTAGTGTTTTCCCTTAAAGTGTTTGTTTGTTTGTTTTGTTTTATTACCTTCTTGGATTCTTTGCTCATTTGATGATGATGATGGTGGTGACAATGACACAATAACAGTAACCAAGACAAGCACACATCTGGTGTGTTTCCCATTTTCAACTGTGAAGACAATACAGTCCCTTACGCTATACTATTTTATGTATTTATTCCATTCAACAACCTTAGGACCTGAGTTATTTTTGACATGTTTAGTATACAATATATTAACATAGAAAGTAAAATATACAATCTACATATGTATCTGAACATACTCAAAAGTATTACAGCTACAGGAGTCTTGGACAAGCAAACTGACAAGACGTTATTGGCAGGAGGAGAATATCTGAACATCATGATATTTGAGCTGAGGTGTAAAGACTTAAATAGTATCAATCGTGAAACAATCTGTGAAAGAGAAGACCAGAAAGAAAAATTAAATCAGCATATTTGCGACCACTGAGAACCTTGTAAAGAGTGAGATTTTTAAGTGATAGAAGAATGCTTTAAAGGATTTTGAATAGAAAGGTGGTGATACAGTTTAATCTATGTCTTAAAATTCTCATTGTGGTCTGTGCTACATTTAACCTTTAGAAACTAACTGCCCTTGAGCAATGTTGGGAGCTGTGTTTTACAAGGTCTTCAAATGAACAAATTCTAGTTGTCACTCTGCTATCTCCTTCACCCCTGACTCCATACACTTTAAGAACATTAATCCAATCCATATAATTTTAGTTTTTGCTTCATTTCTGCACATGTTAATGAGGTATCTTTGTAGTTGATCCTTATGTTTCTACTTCCCAGAGAAGCAGGAAAACCTGGAGAACATAATTTTAACAGCTATAAAAGAAGTAGAAGAGGGATCCAATATGGCGGTGCCAGATTGACAATATGTCTGACAAGTAAGATAGCAGTGACTGCACAACAACCAACAGACTGAACTCTGGGTCCTACAACACCAGCATTTGTGTTTCCCAGGTGAGAGGAAACCCCACGGTGTGGGAAGCAATTGAGTCCATTCCCAGGTCATCCAACAAACCCAGGAAGAGTTCCTGGGTCCTGACAGGAGCTCAGTCACCAGCCCAGAGCTACATGCTTGTGCACTCTGATCACCATCCCAGACTGAACTGTGGGCCCCACAACATCAGAGACTAGGTTTTTCAGATGGAGAGAAAACCCCACAGTGAAAGAAGAATTCAGGACCTACCTCAGGTCACCCAGACAAGCCTTGGAAGAGGTCCCTGGATCCAGCGAACCCTCTGCCTGTGAGCCTCACTCACCATCCCATAGAGAACTGTGGGCCCAAGGATACTAGAGACTGGGTTTCCCTGTTGGAAGGAAACTCCATGGTGAGGGATACATCAGGTCTGACTTAGGTTATTCAGCCAAGCACCTCACCCCCAAAAAGGAAGTTCTCAGGAAAAGTCCTTGGGTTCCTGCAGGCGCCAAGTCACCAGCACAGAGCCACTTGCCTGCAAATGTGTTTGCTCTACTCACCATCCAGACTGAACTGTGGACCCCAAAACAGCACAGACTGGGTCTCCCTCTCGGAGGGAGGGGAAACCCCATGGTTGGGGAAACATCAGGACAGACCCCTGGACACCCAGCTCTGGAAAAGTTTTGGGTTCCCCCAGGGTTCCCACAGCTCCAGGCTCTACCCTTCTGCTGCACACATAAATGCTGTGCTCACCTGCCCCTGATTGCAGCTTGGGTACTGGGGCACAGAACTCTAACCACATACCTACAGAAGCCTGAGAGCCACTGGATCAGTCCCCAGATACAGCACCAAGGTGCATCCAGTTATCCCTAGCTAAATTGACCAAACTGTGAGACTCACTGGTTCTTCAAGAGGGCTGCACCCAGAAAACACAGTGTAAGAGCTGCAGCAGCAGTTCACTGGTTTCAGAGCAAGAAAACCAGTGGCAGGGTAATGAAATTTCTCCATGACTTCTCCTGGTGAGAGGAGAGACCCCCTGACTACCAAATACCACAGTTACCACACAGGTTCATATGCCTGAGATGAGCTGTGGCAATTCCTGAGAAGTACCACCATTCAGTTGGCCATGCCCAAAAAGCTGAGGAGGCCTCCTCCAGAACCCTGCCAAGGGGATTTTTCCCACGCTAGGATTCCAGCAAGGACCAGAAACTAACAGCAAACACCCGAGGCAGCCAGATGGGTAGAGGCCAGCATAAAAGCAGAAACAACAAAAGGCAAAGCAATATGACATGTCCAGAACCCAGTTATCCATGGTCAAGTAGCCCTGGACACCATAATATAAGTGAAATTTAGAAGATGACTTTACATCTATGCTTATGAAGAGGATAATGGAGGAAAAAATGCATAAACAAAGAGAGGAAGACAAAGTCAAACAAATTATGGCCATCAGTAAATAAATATAGGAAGAAGCAGTCAAACAGTTTGTTGTCTACAGAGAGGAAATGATTAAATCACTGACAGAAATAAAAGACACAAAGGAATGTTCAAACAAATAGGTGAAAGAATTGAAGGAAAAACAGGAAAATACAGCCAGGTGAAGGAAATCAACAAAACTGTTCAAGATCTGAAATAGAATTGGAAAAATTATGACTCATGGCTAATGCCCTGGTGGTAGCTCCAACAGCCGCCAATGAGATGGTAGTAACAATGCTGGCTGTAGTTCCAAGATCCCTTTTCTGTCTGAAGAGAGTCATAGCGTGAGGAGCATCAATGGGCACAGGCACCCAGTGAGGCATGCGAGTAACCAGGGCATACCTAAATTTACTAGCATTCCAGCATTGGGCAAAGAAGCAAGTATCATTACCACAATTACTTGGCTCTATCTGGCTAATAATGAATAAAAATGGGGGATATAGACAAACAGGTGTGGGCTTATAGGAAATATTATGAGAAGCCTTAACCCCTCGTTGGAACATCCTGCGTCAGTTCTAGAACTAGCAGTGGTGGTGTCTGAGGTCTGAGTAGGTTCAGGAGACCATTGCCCCAGGGGCGAGACGTGCTCCATGCCAATTGACTAACTCCATGTTTTCCTCCAATTTTGAAAGTCATTTAAGGTTCCTAAATTATTTTTCCCCTTTTTTTTTAAAATTTTTCATCAATTACACTTTATTCATTCTGCATCCCCCCATAAGCCCCTCCCTTCTCCCCTCCCAATCCCACCCTCCCTCCTCCCTTTGCTCCAGGGTCAGCCACTTTCGACCCAGAGAAGAGCATGTCTGATTGCATGCGGGTTGATGCCCCAGGTCCCGCCTCTGAGAAAAAGGTATTGGACGGGTCTGATGCTCTTTGGGTGGATGACACCTAAATGAACATCAGTACAAAGTCCCAATTTATTTCTAATATCAGAGATCAGACCTCTACTCTTGCCTGATGCGTCTAAAACAAAAAGGGGAAACTGTAGAGAGCTGCGGAATGCTATGCCTTAAAGATGGAGCTGGTTTCTGCCTTCCACCTTCCCGATGGTGAGTGCTCTCTGTCACGAACAATTCCACATTTGGCTAAGGCTGAGGATCTGGCTTGCTTCCATGTATGTGGACCTATCTGCATTGCCCACGTGGCATGCCTGGGTTGGCTACCCAGAGGCTATTTAAGCTGTGGGCTGGCTTTCCCCAGGGTCCGAGGATTGTTCAAGGTTCCTGAATAAACTGCATTGAAAAAAAAAAAAGAATTGGAAAAATTAAAGTAAACACAGATGGAGGAAATCATGGAAAGGAAGAACTTAGGAAAGAAAACAGGAAATACAGATATAAGCATAACCAACAGACTACAAGATATAGAAGAAAGATACAATGAAGGATACAATGGGAGAAATCGATGTATCTGTCAACAAAAATGTTAAATCTAAATATTTCGTGACACAAAGAATCCAAGAAATCCAAGACAACATGAAAAGACAAAGCCTAAGAATAATAGAAATACAGGAAAAAGAATATTCCCAACTCCAAAGCCCAGAAAATGTTTTCAACAAAATCATAGACAAAAATTTCCCCAATTTAAAGGAGAGGTTATAAGCATACAAGAGGCTCACGGAACACCTAATAAATTAGACCAAAAAATAAAATCCCCCTGCCCCATAATAATCAAAACAGTAAGTACTCAGAACAAAGAAAAAATACTAAAAGCTGCAAGGGAAAAAGGCCAAGTAACATATAATGGCAAACCCATCAGAATCACACCTGACTTCTCAACAGAGAAGATGAAAGCAAGAAGGACCTGGACTGATATCATGCAGACCCTAACTATGCCAGCAAAACTCTCAATAAACGTAGATGGAGAAAACAAGATATTCAATGACAAAAACTAATTTAAACAATACCTACCCACAAATCCAGCATTACAGAAGATACAAGAAGGAAAAATACAACCCAAGAAAACTACTTTCAGGAAGACACAGGAAATAACCTCACTACAGCAAAACTAAAAGTAGCCAAACACACAAACACACTACCACAACCAGCATCAAAATCAAAGGATCTAACAGCCACTGGTCATTAATCCCTCTCAACAACAATGGACTCAACTCTCAAATAAAAAGACACAGATTAACAGAATGGATGTGTAAACATGACCCAAAAATCTGTCACATACAAGATACACATCTAAGACTCAAAGGTAGACATTACATGAGAGTAAAGGGCTGGAAGACGGGTTTCCAGGCAAACAGACCCAAGAAGCAAGCATGAGTAGCCATTCTAATATCTAATAAAATAGACTTTTAATCAAAATTAATCAAAAGATATGGTGAAGGGCACTTCATACTCATCAAAGGAAAATTCCACAAAGAAGACATCATAATCCTGAACATCTATGCCTCAGATACAAGGGTACCCACATTTGTAAAAGAAACATTAATCAAACTTAAACAACACATAGATCCCACACATTAATAGTGAGACCAGCACCCCACTCTCAACAAAGGACAGGTCAACAAAATAAAAGTATACAAAGAAACAATGACTTTAATAGATGTCATGATCAAACAGACCTAACAGACATCTATAAAAACTTTAACCCAAACACAAAAGAATTTACCTTCTCAGCGCCTTATGGAACCTTCTCCAAAATAGACCTTATAGTTGATCACAAAGGAAGCCTGAACAGATACAAGAAGAGTGAAATGATCCCTGTATCCTATCTGACCACCATTGACTAATGCTGGACCTCAACAACAACAGAAATAGCAAAAAGCCTACATGCGTATAGAAATGTAACAACTCACTACTCAATGACAGCTGAGTCAGGGAAGAAATAAAGAAAGAAATTAAAGTCTTCCTAGAATTCAATGAAAATGAAGGCACAACATACTCAAAGTTAAGGAGCACAATAAAAGCAGTGCTAAAGGGAAAGTTTGTATTATGTGCCTTCAAGAAGAAATTCAAAACATCTAATTCAAGCAACTTAATGATACACATGAAAACCCTAGGGGGAAAAAAAAGCCCACAGACACACCCAAATGGAGTAGATGGCTGGAAATAATCAAACGTAGGGCTGAAATCAATAACTTAGAAACAAATAAAACAATTCAAAGAATCAATAAAACCAAGAGCTGTTTCTTTGAGAAAATCAACAAGATAGGCAAACCCTTGCCAAACTAACTAAAAGGCAGAAAGACACCATCCAAATCAATAAAATCAGAAATGAAAAGGGGGTATAACAACAGACAGTGAGGAAATCCAAACAGTCATTAGGTCTTACTTCAAAAGCCTATATTCCACAAAATTTGAAAAGCTAAATGAAATGGCCATTTTTTTTTATTGATTCCACTTGCCAAAGCTGAATCAAGATCAGGTAAATAAATTAAATAATACTATATCCCCTAAAGAAATAAAAGCTGTTATCAAAAGTCTCCCATCCATAAAAAGCCCAGGGCAAGATGGTTTCAGCATAGAATTCTACCAGACCTTCAAAGAGTGAACACCAATACTCTTCAAACTATTCCACAAAATAGAAACAGAAGGAATCTATGAAGGGACAGTAACCCTGGTACACAATCCTCACAAATTCCCAACAAAGAAAGAATTTCAGGACAATCTCTCTCATGAACATTGATGCAAAAACACTAAACAAAACACTCGAAAACCAAATATAAGAACACATCAAAGATATCATCCACTATGCCCAAGTAGGAGTAATCCAAGGTATGCAGGGCTGGTTCAATATACAGAAATCCATCAATATAAACAAACCATAATCCACCACATAAACAAACTGAAAGAAAAAAAAAACACAGTATAATCTCCTTAGATGCTGAAAAAGCATTTCACAAAACCCAACATCCATTCTTGTTTAAAGTCTTGGAGAGATCAGGGATACAAGGCACATACCTAAACATATTAAAGGCAATATACAGCAAACATTAAGCCAACATCAAACTAAACAGAGAGAAAAATCAGGGACAAGGCAAGGCTTCCCACTCTCTCCATATCTCTTCAACATAGTTCTTGAAGTCCTTGCTAGAGCAATAAGACAATTAAAGGAGTTCAAGGGGATACAAATCAAAAAGGAAGAAGTCAAAGTATTACTATTTGCCGATGATATGATAGTATACCTGAGTGACCCCAAAAATGCAACCAGGGAATTCCTATAGCTGATAAATATCTTCAGCAAAGTGGCTGGATACAAAATTAACTTTAAAAAAATCAGTACCCTTCTGTATACAAAAGACAAATGGGCTGAGAAAGAAATTAGGGAAACAACACCCTCCACAATAGCCACAAATGACATAAAGTACATTGGTGTGACTTTAACCCAGCAAGTTAAAGACTTGTATGAAAACAAAACAAAACAAAAAACAAAAAACAAAAAACAAAAAACAAAAAACAAAAAACAAAAAAAAAAAAACCTCCCAGTCTCTGAAGAAAGAAATAAAAGAAGGTAACAGAAGATGGAAACATCTCCCATGCTCATGGCTTGGCAGGATTGATATAGTAAAAATGGCCATCTTATCAAAAGCAATCCACTCATTCAATGCAATTCCCATCAAATTACCAACACAATTCTTTACAGACCTTGAAAGAAAAATTCTCAACTTCATATGGAATAACAAGAATCCTAGAATCGCTAAAGCAATCCTCTACAAAAAGATCTTCTAGAGATATCTCCACCCTTGATTTCTTTTTTTATTTTTTGTGTGTGTATTTGTTCTCTTTTTTTTAATTTTGTTTTTTCTTATCAGTTACATTTTATTAACTCTGTATCCAAGCCGTGTCCTGATCCCTCATTCCCTCCCAGTCCCTCCCTCCCTCCCTCATCTCCACCATGCCCCTTTCCAAGTCCACTGATGGGGGGGACCTCCTCCCCATTCATCTGATCCTATTTTATCAGGTATCTTCAGGACTGGCTGCAAAGCCCTCCTCTGTGGCCTAACAGGACTGCTCCTACCTTCGGGGGTGGGGAGACCAAAGAGCCAGTCATTGAGTTCCTGTTAGAAATAGTCCTTGTTCCCCTCACTTTGGGAAACCAATTGGTTACTGAGCTACCACAGGCTACATCTGAGCAGAGGTTCTAGGTTATATCCATACATGGTCCTTGGTTGAATGTCAGTCTTAGAAAAGACCCCGTGCCCAGATATATTTGGTCCTTGTGGAGCTCCTATCCTTTCCCCATCAGACTAACTCCCCTTCTTTCTTATGATTTCCTGTACTCTGCCAAAGGTTTGGTCATGAGTCTTTGCTTTGAAAACACTGCTAGTTAGAGTCTTTCAGATGCGCTCAGTAGACTCCTGTCATACGTTCAATGCACATCCCATCTGTCTTTCTAAATGAGGATTGATCATCTTACCCCATATCTGCTCTCTTGATTATCTTTTTTAAGTGTATAGATTTCATTATGTTTATCATATCTTATAGGTCTATATAAGTGAGTATATACCGTGTTTGTCTTTATCCTTCTGGGATATTTCACTCAGAATGATCTTTTCTAGATCCCACCATTTGCCTGCAAATTTCATGATTTCCTCCTTTTTGATTGCTGAGTAATATTCCATTGTGTAGATATACCACAATTTCTGTACCCATTCTTCTGTTGATGGACATCTGGGTTGTTTCCAGGTTCTGGCTATTACAAATAAAGCTGCTATAAACATGGTTGAGCAAGTATCCCTTTTGTGTACTTGAGCAAACTTTGGGTATATACCTAGCAGTGGTATAGCTGGGTCTTGAGGAAGCACTATTCCTAATTGTCTTAGAAAGCGCCAGATAGCTTTCCAGAGTGGTTGTACCAGTTTACATTCCCACCAGCAGTGGAGGAGGTTTCCCCTTTCTCCACAACCTCTCCAGCATGTGTTGTCACTTGAGTTTTTCATCTTGGCCATTCTGATGGGTGTAAGGTGAAATCTCAGGGTCATTTTGATTTGCATTTCCCTGATGGCTAATGAGTATGAGCATTTCTTTAAGTGTTTCTCTGACATTTGATATTCCTCTGTCGAGAATTCTCTGTTTAGCTCTGTTCTCCATTTTTTAATTGGATTACTTGGTTTGCTGCTTTTCAGCTTTGATAGTTCTTTGTATATACTGGATATTAGTCCTCTGTCAGATAAAGGGTTAGTGAAGATTCTTTCCCAATCTGTAGGCAGTCGTTTTGTTTTGATGACGGTGTCCTTTGCTTTACAGAAGATTTTCAGTTTCATGAGGTCGCATTTATTGATTGTTGCTCTTAGAGCCTGTGCTATTGGTGTTCTGTTCAGGAAGTTGTCTCCTGTGCCAATGATTTCTAAGCTGTTCCCCACTTTTTTTCCCAATTGATTTAGAGTATCTGGTTTTATGTTGAGGTCCTTGATCCACTTTGACTTTAGTTTTGTGCAGGGTGAGAAATATGGATCTATTTTCATTTTTCTGCATGTAGACATCCAGTTGGTCCAGCACCATTTGTTGAAGATGCTGTCTTTTTTCCATTGAATGGATTTGGCTTCTTTGTCAAATAGCGAGTATTCATAGGTGTGTGGGTTTATTTCTGGGTCTTCTATGTGGTTACATTGATCCTCCTTTCTGTTTCTATGCCAATACCATGCAGTTTTTATTACTGTTGCCCTGTAGTACAGCTTGAGATCAGGGATGGAGATACCTCCAGATGATCTGTTGTTGTACAGGATCATTTTGGAGATTCTGGGTTTTTTGTTTCTCCATATGAAGCTGAGAATCTTTTTTTCAAGGTCTGTAAAGAATTGAGTTGGTATTTTGATGGGAATTGCATTGAATCTGTAGATTGCTTTTGGCAGGATGGCCATTTTCACAATGTTAATCCTACCAATCCATGAGCATGGGAGATCTTTCCATCTTCTCATATCTTCTTTGATTTCTTTCTTCAGAGACTTGAAGTTTTTCTCAAACAGGTCTTTCACTTGCTTGGTTAGAGTCACCCCAAGATACTTTATGTTATTAGTGGCTATTGTGAAGGGTGTTGTTTCCCTAATTTCTTTCTCAGCCCTTTTGTCTTTTGTATACAGGAGGACTACTGATTTTTTTGAGTTAATTTTGTATCCGGCCACTTTGCTGAAGGTGTTTATCAGCTGTAGGAGTTCCCTGGTAGAGTTTTTGGGGTCACTCACGTATACTATCATATCATCTGCAAATAGTGATAATTTGACTTCTTCTTTACCAATCTGTATCACCTTGATCTCCTTCAACTGTCTTATTGCTCTAGCAAGGACTTCTAGAACTATGTTGAAGAGATATGGAGAGAGTGGGCAGCCTTGTCTTGTCCCTGATTTCAGTGGGATTGATTTAAGTTTCTCTCCAATAAGTTTGATGTTAGCTATAGGCTTGCTGTATATTGCCTTTACTAACTTTAGGTATGTGCCTTGTATCCATGATCTCTCCAAGACTTTAAACATGAATGGGTGTTGGACTTTGTCAAATGCTTTTTCGGCGTCTAAGGAGATTATCATGTGGTTTTTCTCCTTCAGTTTGTTTATGTGGTGGATTACATTGATGGATTTCCATATATTGAACTACCCTTGCATGCCTGGGATGAAGCCTACTTGGTCATGGTGGATGATATCTTTGATATGTTCTTGGATTCGGTTTGCAAGTATTTTATTGAGTATTTTTGTGTCAATGTTCACAAGAGAGATAGGTCTGAAGTTCTCTTTTTTTCTTGGATCTTTGTGTGGTTTAGGTATCAAGGTGACTGTGGCTTCATAGAATGTGTTTGGTAGTGTTCCTTCTGTTTCTATTTTGTGAAATAGTTTGAGGAGAATTGGAGTTAGCACTTCTTTGAAGGTCTTGTAGAATTCTTTGCTGAAGCCATCTGGTCCAGGGCTTTTTTTGGAGGGGAGACTGTTAATGACTGCTTCAATTTCCTTAGGAGATATAGGGCTATTCAGTCTTTCTACCTGATCTTGACTTAGTATTGGTAGATGGAATCTGTCAAGAAAATTAGCCATTTCATTTAGATTTTCAAATTTTGTGGCATACAGGCTTTTGTAGTATGACCTTATAATTGTTTGGATTTCCTCAGTGTCTGTGGTTATGTCCCCATTTTCATTTCTGATTTTGCTGATTTGGATAGTTTCTCTCTGCTTTTTAGTTAGTTTGGTCAAGGGTTTGTCTATCTTGTTGATTTTCTCACAGAACCAGCTTTTTGTGTCATTGATTCTTTGGATAGTTTTATTTGTTTCTAATTGATTGATTTCAGCCAGCCCTTAGTTTGATTATTTCCAGTCATCTGCTCCTCTTGGGTGTATCTGCTTCTTTTTTTTCTAGGTTTTTCAGTTGTGCCATTAAGTTGTTTGTATGTGATGTTACGAATTTCTTCTTGCAGGTACTTAGTGCTATAAATTTTCCTCTGAGCATTGCTTTCAGTGTGTCCCATAAATTCAGGTATGTTGTGCCTTCATTTTCATTGAATTCTAGGAAGTCTTTAATTTCTTCCTTTATTTCTTCCTTAACCCAGCTGTCATTGAGTAGTAAGTGGTTCAGTTTCCATGTGCATGTCGGCTTTTTGTTGTTTCTGTTGTTGTTGATGTCTAGCTTTAATCCATGGTGGTCAGATAGTATACAAGGGATTATTTCAATCCTTTTGTATCTGTTGAAGCTTGCTTTGTGGCCCACTATATGGTCTATTTTGGAAAAGGTTCCATGCGGTGCTGAAAAGAAGGTGTACTCTTTTGAGTTTGGGAGAAGTGATCTGTAGACGTCTATTAGGTCCATTTGATTTAGGGATTCTGTGAGTGCTTTTATTTCCCTATTTGGTGTCTGTCTAGTTGATCTGTCCCTTGGTGAGAGTGGAGTGTTGAAGTCTCCCACTATTAAGGTATTAGGATCAATGTATGATTTAAGCTTTAATAATGTTTCATTTACGAATGTCGGTGCTCTTGTATTTGGGGCATAGATATTCAAGATTGTGATGTCCTCTTGGTGGATTTTTCCTTTGATGAGAATATAGTGGCCCTCCTTATCTTTTTTGATTAACTTTGGATGAAAGTCTATTTTATTAGATATTAGGATGGCTACTCCAGCTTGTTTTCTGGAACCATTTGCTTGAAAAACAGTTTTCCAGCCCTTTACTCTGAGGTAGTGTTTGTCTTTGTTGCATAGGTGTGTTTCTTGGATGCAACAGAATGTTGGATCCTGTTTCCTTAACCATTCTGTTAGCCTGTGTCTTTTTATTGGTGAGTTGAGTCCATTGATATTAATAGATAATATTGACCAATGCATGTTAGTTCCTTTTGTAATGGAGTCGATGGTCTAACCCTGTTTCATTGCTTGTTTTCTTTTCATTTTTGTTGGGACATTATCTGTATGCCCTGTTTTCTTGGGTGAATTTGTTTTCATTGGATTGGAGTTTTCCTTCTAGTATCTTCTGTAGGGATGGTTTGCTGTGTAGATATTGTGTAAATTTAGTTTTGTCATGGAATATTTTGTTTTCTCCATCTATGTTGATTGAAAGCTTTTCAGGGTATAGTAGTCTGGGTTGACATTTGTGATCTCTTAGAGTCTCCATGATACTTGCCCAGGCCCTTCTGGCTTTCATAGTTTCTGATGAGAAGTCCGATGTGATTCTGATAGGTCTACCTTCATATGTTACTTGGCCTTTTTCCCTTGCTGCTTTTAATATCTTTTCTTTGTTCTGTAGATTTAGTGTTTTGACTATGATGTGACGTGATGTCTTTCTTTTCTGGTCTAGTCTATTGGGAGTTCTGTAGGCCTCTTGTATATTTATGGACATCTCTTTCTTTAAGTTGGGAAAATTTTCTTCTATGATTTTCTTGAAAATATTTTCTGGACCTTGGAGCCTGGAGTCTTCTTTTTCATGAATCCCTATTATTCTTAGATTTTGTCTTTTCATAGCATCCTTGATTTCTTGGATATTTTGTGATTGGAACTTTTCTGATTTTACTTTTTCTTTGAGAGAAGTATCCATTTCTGCAAGTGTGTCTTCAGCTCCAGAGATTCTCTCTTCCATCTCTTGTATTCTGTTGGTGATACTTACTTTTGTGGTTCCTGATCTTTTCTCCAAGTTCTCCAGCTCAAGGGTTTTCTCATTTTGTGTTTTCTTTATTGATTCTAATTCTGTTTTCATGCCTTGCACCATTTCTTTCATGTGTTTGAATTTGGATTCCTGTCTCTCTACGATGGCCTCTATTTCTTTGTTCATTTCCTTTTTGTATGCCACAAATTTTTCCTCTACTTGTGTATCTATTTGTTTGGCTATGTTTGCCTGTGTTTCTTTAAGGATTTTGTCTATTTCTTCTTTTTTTAGCTCCAATTGACTGGCCAACTCTTTGAAAGATTTGTTCATTTCCTCCTTATGAGCCTCAAATAATTGGGCAAGCATGGCTTTAAAATCATTTTCCTGTGCTTCTGCTGAATTGGAGTATCCATCGATTTTGGGGTTTGCTGGTGAAGTCATGATGTCCTGATTTATGTTGGAAGTGTTCTTTCGCCTCCCCCTGGCCATTGGCTTATCTGAAACCTTCCCTGTTTGTTTTGGATTCTGCAGATCAGACTGGTACTTACTCTCTCTGGCATCTGGAGAGTTCTTCAGGAAGCTGAGAACTCTCAGCATGTGCTGAGGACTGGCTGTACCTGTGGGAGGAAAGTACGCAGGCGCAAATGGGGCAAATGCAAGCGTGTGTGTGTGTGTGTGTGGTGTGTAAGTGTGCATGGATGTGTGTCTCGAGGGACAGAGTGATGGCTAATGTTGAACCCTTAAGTGTGTGGGAGGGGCTGTGCACTGTATATGTCACAGATGCTAGTGAGGATCGCAGCGCAATTTCAGGCATTAACTGCCTTAACTCCTCAATTAGGTCCACAGAGCAGGAACTTCAATGACCCTAGTGCCCCTCTGTTTCCCAAAGTGGGTATGTGGGTGGGAGGGGGTTCGATGCCTGGCTTTTGTTTTAGAAGGACCCAGGATCTGGTGATTTACAGATTCTCAAGGGTGCCCTCACTTACAGGCAGGTCGGATATCCGGGCTCTCTGTTCTCTGGTTTGTCCCTGCTTCTTTGATGTGCTCCGCCAGTTCTGTGCTGTTGTCACTGCCTGGTTCTGAGGTCTTGCTGCAGCTGGAGATTTCAGGGTGGTCACGTCAGTACGGATCGGCGTAACCAGGCTCTCTGTTCTCTGGTTTGGCCCTGGTTAGTCTTAAACTGGAGGGCTGTTGTGCCCCAACAGCTCAGTGCTGCTCTGCCGCCAGGTCCCGCTGTATCTGGAGACCGGGTCGCTAGTCCCAATGCTTTCTGGGAAGTCCTGGGGTCTCTTCACTATGCTCTCCAAGCTTGGGAGGCCCAGCGCCTCGTGTGTCTAGGCTGTATGGCATTTTTGCCTGGTTTTGGGGAGTATGTAGCGTATTCTCTGTCACTGTGGGATTGGGCGGGCCGTACCGTCAGTGATGGTGATCCTGCAGAGGTAGGATGGCGTCTAGCAGACTCGGGCCCTGGGAGGATGGTGCAGTCGCCTAGCGAATCTGGGACCCAGGGACACATACTGCTGGCTTTTGCCTGCTGCTAACGGGCTGGGCTTGTAGCTCTGCCTCAGTGGCTGTAGTCTCCAGGCAGTTAGGTTTGCGCTGAGAAAGATGAGTCCACTGTGCTGCTGTGCGGAAGAGGAAGGAGGTCTCTCCACCCTTGATTTCAAGATATGCTATAGAGCAACTGTATTAAAAACTTCATGGTACTGGCATAGTATCTGTCTAGTGGGCCAATGGAATTGAATAGAAGACCCAGAAATAAACACACACTTATGGACACCTGAGTTTTGACAAAGATGCCAAAACCATACAATGGTAAAAAGATAACATCTTCAACAAATGGTGCTGGTCTAACCAGATATCTACATGTAGAAAAATGCAAATAGATCCATACTTATCACCCTACACACAACTAAAGTCCAAGTGGATCAAAGACCTCAATATAAAACAAGATACAGTAAACTTCTTAGAAGAAAAAGTGGGAAAGAGCCTTGAACTCATTGGCACAGGAGACAACTTCCTTAACATAAGACCAATCAATCGGCACAGGCTCTAAGAGCAACAATCAATAAATGGGACATCATGAAAATGAAAAGCTTCTATACAGCAAAGGACACTGTTGTCAGAACAAAATGTCAGCCTGGAGATTGGAAAAGGATCTTCACCAACCCTATCTATTACAGAGGGTAATATCTAGTATATATAAAGAACTCAATAAATTAAATAACAACAAATCAAGTAATCCAATTAAAAAATGGGGTACAGAGCTAAACAGAGAATTCTCAATAGAGGAATATCAATTGGGAGAGAAACACTCAAAGAAATGCTCAACATCGCTAGCTATCAGTGAAATGCCCATCAAAATGGCAAAGATCAAAAACTCTTGTGACAAAACATGCTTGAGAGGATGTGGAGAAAGGGAAGTCTTCTCCATTGCTGGTGGAGATGTAAACTGGTACAACCACTTTGGAAGTCAATCTGGCACTTTCTCAGACATTTAGAAACAGTTCTACCTCAAGATCTAGCAGTACCTCTCCTAGGCATATATCCTAAATATGCTCAAGTATACAACAAGGACATTTGCTCAACCATGTCCATAGCAGCTTTATTCGTAATAGCCAGAAGCTGAAAACAACCCAGATATACTTCCATTGAGGAATGGATATGGAAATTGTGGTACATATACACAATGGAATAC
Organism: Meriones unguiculatus; assembly: GCF_030254825.1. NCBI lineage: Eukaryota > Metazoa > Chordata > Mammalia > Rodentia > Muridae > Meriones > Meriones unguiculatus. Next base: position 123,007,699 of record NC_083350.1, read on the forward strand.
TACTCAACAATTAAAAACAAGGAAATCGTGAAATTTGTGTCCAAATGGTGGGAAACTAGAGAGGATCATCCTTAGTGAGGTATCCCAGAAGCAGAAAGACACACATGGTATATACTCACTTATAAATAGATATTACACATATAATATGGGACAAACTTACTAAAATCTGTACATCTAAAAAAGCTAATTAAGAAGGAGGACTCTAGGTAAAATGATCAATCCTCATTCAGAAAGGCAAAAGGGATGGACTTCAGAAGAGGGAAAAAACAAGAAACAGGAGCCTGTCAGAGAGGGACTCTGAAAGAATCTACCCTGCAAGGTGTCAAAGCAGAGGCTGAGATTCATAGCCAAACTTTGTGCAAAGTGCAGGGAATCTTATGAAAGAAGAGGGAAACAGAAAGACCTGGATGGGACGGGAGTTCCACAAGGAAAGAAAGGAAAAAATCTGGGCACAGGGATCTTTTCTAAGACTGACACTCTAAAGAAGGACCATTCATGTAGATAACCTAGAATTCCTGTTCAGAATTGCAGCTCAGTGTCCAAGAGGGTTCCCTAGTAACAGGAGCAGGGACTGTCTCTGGCATGAACTTAGTGGCTGCCTCTTTGATCACCTCCCCCTGAGGTGGGGGGGGGAGGGTGCAGCCTTACCAGGCCACAGAGGAAGGTAATGCAGCCAGTCCTTATGAAACCTGATAGGCTAGGGTCAGATGGAAAGGGGGGGGGAGGACCTCCCTTATCAGTGAACTGGGGGAGGGGCATGGGTGGAGAACAGGGAGGAAGGGTGGGTTTGGGAGGGAACTAAGAAGGGAGCTACAGTTGGGATACAAAGTGAATAAACTGTAATCAATTTAAAAACAAATAAATTAAAAATGAAAATAAAAATATTAAAATTAAAAAAGAAGAAATAGACCTGAATATCTGCACGTTTTTTTTTTAATCACTGTTTTTTGTTTATCTTTTTATCAATACATTCTAATTGAACAGTGTTTGAGGATTCCATGCTTTTGGCTAAGATCTAAATCACTAAAACTTTTCTAACATGGTATTGCACATGATTCAATGGAGTTGTTTTTTTTTTTGTTTGTTTGTTTGTTTTTTTTAATTTGAGAAGCACCTTTAGCTAGATTATGTGGATGACTGCTTGGGGCTGTTTTTCTTCCTCTTGATTCATTGTTAGCCTGGAGCAGCTCCTAGAAGGAACTCTCCTGCTTTGGAACGACATGCTGAAGTCAGTACACAGAAACTGCTGTTAATGCCCAGGGTTCACCGGCATAGAATGCCTTTCAGAATGTCTCCTAGCTCATTTTCTTATTGAAAGCCTCATAGACGGTGAAACATGGGTCAAATGAACACCTCATCTTTGACAATTAATTTATAATATATAGAAACAATCATTTTAATTTATTTTGTAGGTGCCAGAGAACTTTTATAAAGGGTAAGACAATGCATAATTCAAAAGGGATTTAAAACTATTAGACATGCAATTCCAAAGTGAGGTTCATTAAGACAGCCTTAGGAGTGGTTATAGAAGCCTAATTGAAATGAAATCTATCTTATTAAGTAATACTCTTTGCAACTTCCTCAATCAGCAGGAAGTGCTATTTGTATTTTTGACCAAGAAATATCTAGTGTTTTTAAAACTATGCTTCTCTGATCATGATACTAAAATTGTTAATTAAATGTTTTTGTTGTATAGACTATGGATTTGATTAGTCCCTGTACTGATGTGAAAAGAATGATCACAGATAAACCAAAGATTGACTTTTCACACATGACTTGACTCATTCTTTATTATATCTATGTCTAATCTGCTCTGAAGAACTGTTTTCTTTTTTCTTTTTTTTTTTCTTTTGCCCTCTGTGTTTGTTTGTTTGTTCACTTGTCCTTGAAGAGTATGTATGTAGTAGCGAGGCAATTTATGCTTCTTAAACAGCGGGAAGGATATATTTTCTGGCTAATCTTCTAATGGATAAGAGAATTGGATACAATGAGATATAAATGTTTTTTTAAGTAGGTGTATTCAGACACCTTCTACCCTATGGCTTCCATTGTACCCCACCTGAGTAACTGTACTGATCCAAGTGACAGTAGTTCCTGAGATGCTTGTGGGCCCTCCGGTGTTATGAAACACTTACACTGAAGCTGAATTCGTCTAGTGTAGCTTGCACCTTTGTGTTCATGCACATAGTGGTGAACAACGAGAGCCAGGACAGTCTCATGCTGAGAAACTTCTTTGCAAGTCATTAAAATTTTCAATTATATCTTAGAATTTACAAATAAGTTTAAAGCACATTAACTACTGATGATAAAATAATTTTGAAAGATAACTTTGTTTCATAACTAATGTCAATAAAAACTGAAAAAAAATTGCATGTACTTAAAGCAGTCTTCCCAAATTCTACGAACTGAGCTTACTTTTGGAATGAATTTGTCATATTGTTTCATTTCTTAAAACATGAAAATGGGTACACGCAAAGTAGATGATAAATGGATCACAAATGGAAGTTTTGGAGGGGTGTTTTTGTTTGTTTTGATTTGTTTTATGTTACTTGGTTAATCAAGCAAATTGTCAAAGATATTACAAATTGAGTATACATTACATGGGCATAGTTAGTAAGTTTTTTTTTTTAAAGAATGATATTTTGAAAATATTTTTTTTTTTCAAACAAAGGAACAATACATGGTAGCATACCTGTAAAATCTCTCTGGTCCACATTAATACATTTTGTGTGGTGGTTGGTTTTAATATCAACACGTCACCACTTAGGGTCACTTCAATAGAGTTGTACTGGGGTATGGTCCTGATGGCTTTCATTGATATAGAAATGTCTTCACTGAGCATGTGTGCCATCTTCTGATAGCACTCTAAATAAAAGTGTGTGGCGGAGGGAGATTACTCATCTTTCGTTCACTCGGCCTCCCCTGTCACCCACTCCCTGTGACAGGGCTTCTTTGTCTTGTTGTTACGGCTGCTGATTTCTTCACTGATTTGAGAACCGCTGTTTCAGGCTTTCGCAGCTGACTATGAACTATGTACTCCCCACAATCCCTCTTTGTTTGGGGCACATATTGAGATTGCAACGACGCTCAGCCTGTTGAACTGAACAGGTAGGTTCTTGGGCCTCACAGTGTGGGAAAGCCACTATGTGACCACTCTGACTGCAGGGAACCCAGCCTCAAGATCAGAGCAGCATCCAGTTCTCATCCTCTCAGATGTGAGACAACTCCGTTTACTGTTTCAACATCCACTCATCCAGCAAATTCTTTAAACACACACTCAACATTCAAAAGCATGGACACGCACACACACACACACACACACACACACACATCAGTTCTTTTCCTCTAGAAAATCCTGATTAATTATATTAATCATGTGGTCAAGTTACAACATTTATGTAAACTAAATAGAATTAAACTGTAATTCATCATATTATCACAGAAGCAACAATTTTTTTGTTTGTTTGATTCAAGCACTGTTTAGCTCCAGATTTACAGTTTTATGAACAAGCTCATGGCATTTAGGTAACTTTTTTTTCCTAAATAATACTGATTTGGAAGTGTATAGTGACTCGGTTACAGGGATGCTTACTTTGTTTCTATATTTACATACATATGTAGATGTTGTTTTTTTTACTATTTATTAAAGTACATTATACTGGCATTTTCTCATAAAACTAATTTTCTAAGAAAGTTGATACATAAAATGTGTTAAGTATTTTGTGGAATATGGGCCTTTAGGGATGATTTCTGTATAAAAATAAGAAGTCTAGCTAAGCAAAATTACAGTTAAAATTAAAGAGATAATTGAATCTATTTTCAGTTCTTTTGTGAACCATTTTCTTCTTGTGAAAATTGTAGCTAGAGTGTCAAAAGGGTTTTATCAGTTTTTATAGTTAGTATTCACTCTCTTAAATTTATTTTCACTAAAGCCCCCATACTATTACACACTATAGTCATTTCCAGTAATATAATTACTCCTAATATTAAAATACAAAATTAATCAGCTCAGTGGAAGATTGGGGATTTCTCAACTTTTCATTGTTGATATGGGAGCCAACCTTTTGTGTAGACAAGGATGTTCTGCCTGAACATGGCTGGAGTTGTTCTGAAGACAAGAGAGCACATCACTGTTCTCCTTGTTGCTATGGATGTGTATTTGAATAAATAAATTAAAGCTAAAACAACTATCATCAGAGATATAAAGAAAAATACAAACCTCCAAATTGCAGTGGACGTTTTTGGAGAGCTAGGTGGAAGGTTAATATTGTGAACATTTAAAACACTGAATGAAGCCTGAGCCCTGGATTTAAAATCACCATAGCATACACTGCTTCAGTACATACTAAGCAAGTCATTAGCAATCTCTGAGCATAATCACTAAGGAAGAATAATGTCAACCTCTATCCCACGGATACTATGTACTGGTATGGGCATCGGGATTATAGGGTTTTATCCATCTTCATAGAATTCAGCAGGGAAAGCATGATAGAAAATGTGGCCTAACTTATGGCAAGAGTAATTAAGGGCAAATACAAAATAAGAGTGATAACAGAAAGGATGTAGAAAATGAAGCTCAAAACTAGAAGCAGTCATAATATCCAAAAAAAAAAAAAAAAAAAAAAAAAAAAGATCTAATTCTGCCATTCTAGCTTCAGGTTGTAGATTCCACAGCTTCCCTGAATGATGGCTGAGAAAATGTGTTCAAACTTTTATCCTGTAGGGGGCATTTCATACTCAAACTAAATCACTGTGCCTCTGTAACCTAAAGACTCGAGACCATGCATAAGGCGATGTCCATTCAGTCTGAGTACAAGAGTGCTCTGATCCTAACAGTTTCAACACAGCTCAAAAGTCCTAAGACCTTAGTCTCTTCTGGGACTTGAGGCAAACTCTTCACTATGAGACCTTTAAAATAAAAACCTAAGCTCTGATGTACAATAGCCTAGAGGAAGTATTACCCGAAAAGAAGGAACTAAAGGATAACAAGAAACAATTAACAAAATAACGACCAAAACCCAGATTGACAAACATTAAATCCTGAAGCTTCATGCCTATCATCAGCAGGAAGACTTAATCCTGATGTCAATTTTCTATTCTAGTTATTTGCCACATTGTAATAACTAAATGCAAAAAAAAAAAAAAGATTTAGTTTGGCTTATAGTATCAGGGATACAGTACTCTGCCATGTTAGTGAAGGGCTGGTGAAAGGAGTAGCAGCATCTCTAGATATAAAGATGTATGGTTCTGGTCTTCACATAGCAATGGTCAGGACACTCAGAACATACATTGAACCTGAAATAGTAGTAGTCTGAAAATTTCCACTGCCTGGGGAGTGGTGGCACTCAGGAAGGAGAGCCAGGCAGATCTCTGAGTTCAAGGCCAGCCTGGTCTACAGAGTGAGTTCCAGGGCAGCCAGTGATACAAACAGAAACCCTGTCTCAAAAAACAAAACCAAACAACCTTTTTATAATATGCTGTGCTGTGATGTAACAGTAACTCCCTTGGGACTGGAAAGTTGGTTCAGTGATTAAGAACAATGGCTGCCTTTCCAGAGGTTTAATTCTCAGCAACCACATTGGTGGGTTATAGCCATTTATAATGGTATCTGATGTCCTCTCTAGCATGCAGGCACTCATATACATAAAATAGATCGATGGATGGATAGATAGATAGATAAATAGATAGATAGATAGATGGATAGATAGATAGATAGATAGATAGACAGACAGACACACACAGAGACAGACAGATAGATAATTTGTTTCTAAAGTCGACACATTCTTACAAAGAGTAACAGCAGCTATAGAACAAGTGTTTAAAGACAGGAATGATAGGAGAAATTTAAGAGTCAGACAAGTATATGTATTATATATCACTCATAATTCTGAACCTGCAGTGGATCTATTAGATCCACATTGCTTTGTCCATTAGTTGTAAATTTTAAATTTTTGATGGTTATGTTAACAGTTCCTGCTATGATTGCAGATCCTTTGCTCTTCTTTATTTAAAAAAAAAAAAAAAAGAGTCACACCATATGGCTGTTAACCCTAAGGGGTGAATGTTTTTTTGTAAATCACAGAGATGAAAGCACTATAGAGATCAAAAGAACCCAGGACTACCAGGCACAACGGGGTAGGCCTTCCCCCACAATCACTAAGAAAACTGCCCTACAGGCTTATCTATAGCCTGATCTTAGGAAGGCCTTTTCTTTTCTTTTTTATTCTTTAGGGGCTTGTTTTTAGTGTGTGTGTGTGTGTGTGTGTGTGTGTGTGTGTGTGTGTGTGTGTCTGTGTATATAAATATTTTTCTCTTATTTTTTATTCTTCTCTCATACAATACATTACTACAGAAGCTTCTCCTCTTTGCCCTCCTTCCAGTACCCCTCAACATCCCTTCATCACTATATCAATTACTCCTCCTTTCCCTTCAGAAAAAAAGGTGTAACCTTCTGTCCCTCCAATGATGTCAATCGAGCATAGCAAAAAAAAAGTTGCAGTAAGACTATGCATAAACCCTCATATCAAACCTGGACAAGGCAACCCAGGAGGAGAAAAGGGTCCTATGAACAGGCAAAAGAGCCAGATATACCCACACATGCTGTTAGGAGTCCCAACAAAACTCTGAGCTAGAAAACCAATGCACAGGGTCTAGCACAGACCTATGCATTCTCCCTGGGTGCCACTTCAAATTCTTAAGTGAGGTACCCTCTGCTCAGATGACGTTAGCTTGTGTCAAGTTGACATAAAACTACTCAGCACAAGTATATTCTGTCTCATTGGACTCATACATGCTGGTAATAGTATGCAGTGATCCTGATCCATAATAACGTCATGTATTATTTTTATTCTTCAGTGGATATATATATTACCAAGGGAAAATAATATTTCTCCCTATTTCCTCTCAATTTTAATCCTAGAAGGTTCAGGGCCAATAAATGTCGTTAGTAGACTGGCAAACTCTGTTGACTTGACATTAACTGAAGTATAAAGGGCTGGAACAGTAAGTATAGGTATTCCAAACCCACGAATCATCAAGTAGCCCAGAGTCTGTACATGTCCACACACGTTCACTTTTGCTGCCTTTGATACTGTTGGCCACCTCCCTTCACAAAGCTTTCACTTACCAGGACGTTATGATTTTACTCGCTTTTCCACATCACTGACTTTCTTAAACTTGCAACTCCTTGAGCTTCCTTAACATTATGAAAGGCTTCTCCACTCATGCAATAGTCTAGTCTTGCATTATGCAGTTCCCATCAAGCTATTCTAGTTCTCCAGTATCAAAAATCCCACCTCTAATTTACCAACATGTCTTTCAACTCTATTATCAAACAAATATCCAGAACAAATTCTAATTTTGACTATATCCTACCAATTCCACTGCTTCTATCATTACTTTTCTCCAAAATTATGGAAATAATCTCTGTAAAAGGCATTACTTTTGTTAACAAATATCTGCTTTTCTGTAAACAAAAACAAATCATTCTCTTATATACCACCTGACAGTCATGTGGGACATTTGACTTTTTTGCCAATAAAACATCCAATTATGATTTGTTTTGCATCCAGATAAACACATGTAATTCACCATTGTTGACTGTAGACCTATCTGTTTTCTTCTTCAGGAATTGTAGACATACTTGCTAACACAACAGCCAATTGCTCATAAAACTCCAATCTTCTGCTCCAAACCTACTGGATTCCCATCATATCTTGACTATAACCAAAGCTATTATAAAGTCTTATAATGCCACATGAAGGTTTGATCTCTGCCTACTGATCTGAAGTCATTTAACTGTATGTACCTCTCATTCATCCTTAACCCAAGCTATACTGGACTTGTTCGATTCACAAAATATGACTAGGATGCTCCTACTAGAGGAAAGATTAACACATATTTTCTTTTTGCTTTTTACCATCTGGTCAAGTGTTTAACATGGATAAAACAACGAAGCAGATGGAAATGAATTCAGTGGACACCTTTTATATCCTTGCAGTTCTAGTCACTCAGAAAACATAGATTAACAAGTTTAGTCTGAGTCAGGAATAGTCAGGGCCCTTGGCACAATATAACTTGTAAAACAAACATTTGTAGAGAAGGAAAAATGAGTATTTCCTCTTCAAATTTCTCCTTTTAATCAGTATCTGCTTATAAAATTGCTAGAAATATAAAGGGACACAAGTGATGGCCATGATGGTGGTAACCAGAGAGATATATGAGGAGGTACAACCTCCTGAAAACTCACTTATGAAACAAGCCAGGGCAGTAAGAGTTTATTCTACTACTCAAAAGATTCATTAAATCATACTGCTCTCTTGGGTTATTCAAGCCCTCTCATGAAAATAAAGCATACAGCTAGTCTAAGGTTATGGATTATCAAAAGTCATAGTTATAACAAATTTTGCTAAAAGTCCAGCTGATCTGAGTGGGTAGGAGTGAGTCTCTCCTTATTTGAGGAGTAGTGGAGGGAAGAGAGCTGAAAGTAGGAGGGAGAATGGGAACTGGAAGAGAAAAGGGAGGTCCTATGATCAGGATGTAAAGTGAATTAATAACTTAATTAATTAATGAGAAAAAGACAAAATCTCAAAGTGGCCTTTCAGAGTTATGAATTGGTACCACCTTGAGTCTATAAAATAGAATAGCATCCATTGAACATGGAAGAAGAGTTATCTTAGCAGCATGTTTGGGAAGCTCACAACTTCCTGCAATTACAGGTCCAGAGGATCCAATTTTTTCTTTTTCCCTCCATAGAAACCAGCACACAAGTACATATATTGACATACTGCCACATAGACACACAAGCTCTTTCTATCTCTGTCTCTCTGTAGCTCTCTTTCTCTGTCTCTGTCTCTCTTTCTCACACACACAAACACATGTAAAAATATAAGTAAAATTAAATATTACAATATATATTGATTTTTAAAAGAGTTAATGGGTTTTGAAAAGAGAAGAAGACTAAAAACACATCAGAGGGAAAAACTTATTAACATCTGCATTTTATTCTAATTTGTTTTTAAAGCAAATCAAATCATTCTATAAAGTAATGTTTCACTATGGTATTGACATAGTAGATGCATACCATCTATTATGCTCATATTCATCCTCCAAACTTTCTCTCTTGTCCCTTCCCCTCATGCCATAGCATTTTCGTCTCTCAAATAATTTCCCTTCTACTTTGATGTTCAATATATGTACATATGCATTAAATCTATGTACTGCATGTGAGAGCAAACATGTGACACTTGACTTTCAAATCTGGCATTTTTTGCATAACATGATGCTGTACAATTCTGTTTTTCTGAAAATAGCATTGTATCATGTTATGACTAAAGATTTTGAATAGGTACCACACTTACTTTATCCACTGATAAGTTAGTCATCAGAGCTGGTTCCATATATGGCTGTTGTGAGGTGTCACAATAAACAAGCATGTGCAGCTATTTTTGGCTGACTTCAATTACCTTAGGTGTATATCCAAAAGTGGTAGAGTTAGATCATATGGTAGTTCTATTTTCAGTTCTGTTTTTTTTTTTGGGGGGGGGTAACTATACTAATTTACATTATTACCAGTAGTGGATAAAGATTTGTTTTCTTTTGCATTCTTGCCAAGATGTGTTGATGTTTGTTCTTTTTATACTATCCATTCTGATAGGATAAAATAGAATCTCAAAGGATTTGAGATTTTCATTTCTCCAAAGGCTAAGGATGTTAGACAAATTTTCAAATATTTATTGGTTATATGTACTTCTTTTGAAACTGCTTATAGTATTTCTTTCCCATTTCTTTTTTTTTTCAGTTTCCTCTTTCTTTTTTTTACACATTATTCACTTTGTATCCCCCCATAAGCCCTTCCCCCCTCCCCTCCCGATCCCACCCATTTTCCCCCTTCTTCACGCATGCCCCTCCCCAAGTTCACTGATAGAGGAGGTCCTCCTCTCCTTCCTTCTGATCTTAGTCTATCAGATCACATCAGGAGTGGCTGCATTGTCATCTTCTGTGGCCTGGTAAGGCTGCTCCCCTGTTAGGGGGAGGTGATCAAAGAGCAGGCCAATCCGATTGTGTCAGAGACTGTCCCTCTTCCCATTACTATGTAACCCACTTAGACACTAAACTGCCATAGATTACATCTGCGCAGGGGTTCTAGGTTATGTCCATGCCTGGTACTTGGTTGGAGTATGGGTCTCTGGGAAGACCCCTGTGTTCAAATTTTCTGGTTCTGTTGCTCTCCTTGTGGGGTTCCTGTCCTCTCCATAACCTACTATTTCCCACTTCTTACATAAAATTCCATGCACTCTGCCCAACAGTTGGCCTTGAAGTCTAAGCATTTGCTTTGATAGTCTGCAGGGCAGAGTCTTTCAGAGGCCCTCTGTGGCAGGTTCCTAGGTTGTTTCCTGTGTTCTCCTTCTGCTGATGTCCATCCTCTTTGCCTTTTGGGATGGGGATTGAGCATTTTAGTCAGGGTCCTCTCTCTTGATTAGTTTCTTTAGATGTACAGATTTTAGTAGGTTTATCCTATAAGTCTATATGAGTGAATATATACCCTGTGCATCTTTCTGCTTCTGGGATAGCTCACTCAGGATGATCCTTTCCAGGTCCCATCATTTACCTGCAAATTTCAGGATTTCCTTATTTTTAATTGCAGAGTAATACTCCATTGTGTAGATGTACCACAATTTCTGCATCCATTCTTCAGTTGAGGGGCATCTGGGCTGTTTCTGGCTATTATAAATAAGGCTCCAACAAACATGGTTGAGCAAATGTACTTATTGTGTACTTGAGCCTCTTTTGGATATATGCCTAGGAGTGGTATGGCTGGGTCTTGAGGAAGCGCTATTCTTATTTGTCTGAGAAAGTGCCAAATTGATTTCCAGAGTGGTTGTACAAGTTTACGTTCCCACCAGCAGTGGAGGAGGGTTCCTCTTTCTCCACAACCTCTCCAACATGTATTGTCACTTGAGTTTTTCATCTTGGCCATTCTGATGGGTATAAGGTGCATTTCCCTGATAGCTAATGAGGTTGAGCATTTCTTTAAGTGTTTCTCTGCCATTTGATATTCCTCTACAGAGAATTCTCTGTTTAGCACAATTCTTTACAGACCTGAAAAGAAAAATTCTCAACTTCGTAAGGAATAACAAGAAACCCAGAATTGCTAAAACAATCTTCTACAATAAAAGATCTTCTGGAGGTATCTCCATCCCTGATCTTAAGCTGTACTATAGAGCAACAGTTTTAAAAACTGCATGGTTTAATTACCTCCCCCTGAGGGGGAAGCAGCATTACCAGGCCACAGAAGAAAACAATGCAGCCACTCCTGATGAGACCTAGTTGACTAGGATCAGAAGGAAGGAAAAGAAGACCTCCCCTATCAGTGGACTTGGGGAGGGGCATGCATGCAGAGGGTGGAGGAAGGGAGGGATTGGGATGGGAGGAGGGAGGGAACCACAGGGGGGATACAAAGTGAATAAAGTGTAATTAATAAAGAATTTAAAAAAAAAAAAAGAAAAAAAACTGCATGGTACTGGCATAGAAACAGACTGGTGGATCAATAGAACTGCACAGAAGAACCAGAAATAAACCCACACACTTATGGACACCTGATTTTTGACAAAGATGCCAAAACCATACAATGGAAAAAAAGTATAGCATCTTCAATAAATGGTGCTCGTCCAACTGGATGTCTACATGTAGAAAAATGAAAATAGATCCATACTTATCACCCTGCACAAAACTGAAGTCCAAGTGGATCAAAGACCTCAACATAAAACCAGACATATTAAATCTGCTGAAAAAAAAGTGGGAAACACCCTAGAACTCATTGGCACAGGGGACAACTTCCTGAACAGAATACCAACAGCACAGGCTCTAAGATCAACAATCAATAAATGGGACCTCATGAAACTGAAAAGCTCCTGTAAAGCAAAGGACACCGTCATCAAAACAAAAAAACTGCCTACAGATTGGGAAAGAATCTTCACTAAACCATTTCTTGATTAGATTATTTCTTTTGGTGTTTAATTGTTTCAGCTCTTTTTAAAAAGTTATTTTTAGTTTCTTTAGATATACAGATTTTAGTAGGTTTATCTTATGTTATATGTTTGTATGAGTGAGTATATACCGTGTGTGTCTTTCTGCTTCTGGGACAGCTCACTCAGGATGCTCCTTTCCAGGTCCCATCATTTACCTGCAAATTTCAGGATTTCCTTGTTTTTCATTGCAGAGTAATAATACTCCATTTTGTAGATGTACCACAATTTCTGCATCCATTCTTCAGTTGAGGGACATCTGGGCTGTTTCCAGCTTCTGGCTATTACAAATAAAGCTTCTACAAACATGGTTGAGCAAATGTCCTTTTGGACATTTGAGCCTCTTTTGGATATAAGCCTAGGAATGGTATGGCTGGATCTTGAGGAAGTGCTATTCCTAGTTGTCTAAGAAAGTACCAGATTGATTTCCAGAGTGGTTGTACAAGTTTACCTTCCCACCAGCAGTGGAGGAGGGTTCCCCTTTCTCCACAAACTCTCCAGTATGTGTTGTCACTTGAGTTTTTCATCTTGGCCATTCTGATGAGTATAAGGTGAAATCTCAGAGTCATTTTGATTTGCATCTCTCTGATGGCTAAGGATGTTCAGCATTTCTTTAAGTGTTTCTCTGCCATTCTATATTCTTCTCCAGAGAATTTTCTGTTTGGCTCCGTACCCCATTTTTTAATTGGATTACTTGGTTTGCTGATTTTCAGCTTCTTTGGGTTTATATATACTGGATATTAGCCCTCTGTCAGATAGAGCATTGGTAAAGATTCTTTCCCAATCTGTAGGCAGTTGTTTTGTTTTGATGATGGTGTCCTTTGTTTTACAGAAGCTTTTTTAGTTTTATGAGGTCCCATTTATTGATTGTTGCTCTTAGAGCCTGTGCTATTGTTGTTCTGTTCAGGAAGTTGTCTCCTGTACCAATGAGTTCTAGGGTTTTGCCCATATTTTCTTCTAACCTATTTAATGTGTCTGGTTTTATGTTGAGGTCTTTGATCCACTTGGACTTTAGTTTTGTGCAGTGTGATAAGTATGTATCTATTTTCATTTTTCTACATGTAGACATTCAGTTAGACCAGCACCATTTGTTGAAGATGCTCTTTTTTCCATTGTATGGTTTCGGCATTTTTGTCAAAGATTGGTATATACTTACTCATATAGACATATAATATAGGATAAACTTACTTAAATCTCTACATCTCAAAAAACTAATCAAGAGAGAAGACCTTGACTAAAATGCACAATCCCCATCACGAAAAGCAAAGAGGCTGGACATCAGAAGAAGAAGAAAACAGGAAACAACCTAGAAACCTGCCACAGAGGGCCTCTGAAAAGCTGTGCCCTGCAGACTATCAAAGCAGAAGCTGAGACTCATAGCCAAACGTTGGGCAGAGTACAGGGAATCTTATTTAGAAGTAGGAAATAGTAATATCTGGAGAGGACAGGAACCCCACAAGGAAATCAACAGAACCAGAAAATTTGAACACAGGGGTCTTCCCAGAGACTCATACTCCAACCAAGTACCAGGCATGGAGATAATCTAGAACCCCGGCACAGATGTAGCCCATGGCAGTTTAGTGTCCAAGTGGGTTACATAGTAATAGGAAGAGGGACTGCCTTTGACATAATCTGATTGGCATGCTCTTTGATCACCTCCTTCTGAAGGGGGAGCAGCCTTACCAGGCCACAGAAGATGATAATGCAGCCACTCCTGATGTGATCTGATAGACTAAGATCAGAAGGAAGGAGAGGAGGACCTCCGTTATCAGTGGACTTGGGGAGGGGCATGCATGAAGAAGGGGGAGGGAGGGTGGGACTGGGAGAGGAGAAGGAAGGGGCTTATGGGGGATACAAAGTGAATAAAGTATAATTAATAAGATAAAATAAAATTAAAAATTATTTTTATTTTTATTAATTACAGTTTATTCACTTTGCATCACTCCCTGTACCTCCCTCTCCCTCTCCTCCCAATCTCACCCTCCCTCTTCCCCACCCATGTCCCTCTCTCAGTCCACTGATAAGGGAGGTCCTCCTCCTCTTTCATCTGATCTTAATCTATCAGGTTTCATCAGGACTGGCTGCGTTGTCTTCTTCTGTGGCCTGGTAAGGCTGCTCCCCTTTCAGGAGGAGGTGATCAAAGAGCAGGATAATCAGTTCATGTCAGAGACAGTCCCTGTCCCCATTATTATGGAGGCCATTTGAATAATGAACTGCCATAGGCTATTTCCGTGTAGGTTTTCCAGGCCATCTCTATGAGTGGTCCTTGGCTGTTGTATCAGTTTCAGAAAAGAACCCTGTGCCCGGACTTTTTGGATCTGTCACTGTCCTTGTGGAGCTCCTGTCTTCTCCAGGTCTTACTATCTCCCTCTTCTTTCATAAGATTCCCTGCACTCTGCCCAACGTTTGGCTATGAGTCTCAGCATCTGCCTCTGCAGGGTAGAGCCTTTCAGAGGCCCTCGGTGGTCAGCTCTTTTTATGATATATATCTATCAAAGGTTTTTACCATTCTGTAGGCTGCCTTTTTCTTTCTTTCTTTCTTTCTTTCTTTCTTTCTTTCTTTCTTTCTTTCTTTCTTTCTTTCTTTCTGTCTGTCTTTCTTTCTTTCTTTCCTGTTCAGAACAATTTAAATTTCATCCAGTCCCATTAACCAGTGCTTCCTTTTATTTTCTGGATTGCTGGTGTCAGAACCATGTGCTTCTGTGTGCACACTGACTGGTTTTCCTTTATCAGTTTTTTACCTTAATGTCTTACATTAAAGCTTTTGATCCATTTGTAATTTATTATATCAGAGATATGGATGCAATTTCATCCTTTTCTATGTGGATATCCAGTTCTCTCTGCATCATTATGAAGGGACTAGTTTCTCCAACAAATGCTAGTGTCTTTTGCGAGCATCAGGTGGGTATGGGTGTGAGAGTGAACTTCTTGATCCTTAGTCCCATCCAATGGATCTATGTGTTTCATTTTGTTTTCTTTTTTGTAACCTTTTTATCCTTTTATGGGACTGAAGTATAATGTGTAATCAAGTGCTGTGGTCCTTCAAGCATTGTACTTTATGTTCAGTATGATTTTGTGTGTTTGGGGTGGTTTCTGCTTCCATGTGAATTTTTTCCATACTTTAATGGAGAATATCATTGGAAGGTTAATGAGAATTACATCAAATATGTAGATAACCTTCAATGCCATAGTCACTTCTACATTAGTTCTGTAAATGTATACAATGGGAGAGCTTTCCATTTTTTAAAGTTGTTTTCAAACTCTTCAGTGAATTAAAATTCCCACTGTAGAGGTCTTACTCTTCCTTGATTAAATTTATTCCTATTTTGGTTCATCTGTCCTTTGACATTTATGTACGTACTTATTCATTCATTTATTCATCCATTTATTTATTCATTTATTTATTTATGTATCAAGAAATGGGTGTGCAGATCAGGGTACACCTTAGTGGGTCACTTCTCTCTTTTTATCATGTGGGTTACAGTGATAGAGTGTGAGCTGTCCATCTTGGCACCAAGTGCCTTCACCCACTGAGCCCTTTGGACATTTATGAGGCTATTGCAAATGCAATTATTTTCCCAATTTCGCTCTCTGCATACCTTATCAATGGCATATAGGAAATTTGCTTTTATAATGAATATAGTATCCAGCTATTTGCTGAAAGTTTTTATCAAAGTGTTTTTTCAATCTTGAAATTTTATGGTGGAAATGTTGAGGTGTTGCAAGCATATCATGACAGCTGCAAATAATGATCATTTGACTGATTTTCTTTTTAGTAACATTTTTCTCTATTTTGCTTATTATTCTAGCTGATAATTAAGTAATTGTACTGAATAAAAAATGGAAGAGAATGAACAATCATGTCTCATTCATAGTTTTACTTGAAATGGTCCAGTATTTATCCACTAACTGTAATACTAAATGTATGTTTGTCACATGTAACTTTTGTTATGTTCAGTGTTTAACTTACAATTTTGGCTTTCAGTACTGTGGGATGTTAAGCTTTATCTTGGTTCTTTTCTGCATGCATTGAGATGATTTGAGGCTTTTGTGCTCTGCAGAATTCACTGATTTTTAAATATTAAATGTTCCTTATGTCAATGTAATGAAATTCACTTGAATATGATATATGATATTTTAAATGTGTCACTGAGTTGAGTTTGCCAGTATCTTACTGAGAATATTTCACATTCATCAGGAAAATTGGTAAAGAGTTTTATTTATCTGTTGTATCATTATCTAATTGGTATTCATATAATATTAACTTCATAAAAAGTGTATGATGGCATTTTTCCCTTTATGAATTATGGATTAAACAACAATAATGTTAGTTGTTTTCTTAACAGGTAGGTACAAATCAAAGTCAGTTTGTTGGGGTTTGCTTGGTGGATGAATAGTATTGTTTTAACCTTAATGCTTATTACAGAGAGTATGCGTGTGTGTGTGTGTGTGTGTGTGTGATATATATGTGTGTATGTGTCTCTGTGTTTGTGTCTTCATGATTTAATTTCAGTAGTTCATACCAGTCCAGGTTCTTATAATAGAAGGTTTTCAAATGTTTTCTGATTATTATGCTGATTGCATTGGTAGCTCTTGAATTTCTTTCTTATTTCTAATTTATTAACTTGGATTATTTCTCTCATTTGAACTATTTGGCAATGTGTTTGTTCTTATTATTCATCTTTTCAAGGGGAAAATTCTTCATTTTAATTATTTTTGTTTTGATCTTTTTATCTCCATTTCATTAATTTCTTCCTTGATGATTATTTTTATCTACTATATATTTTTGGTTTGGTTTTTCCTTTTATTCTAAAAATTTGAATTACACTGCTAGGTAGTGTTTAGAGATATGTCTGAATTTTCTAAGTAAGAATAGATAGATACAAAATCATTAATATTCCTTTGTTGCATTCCAAAGCTTCTGGTAAATTGTGTATTTATATTCATATGGTTAAATAATTGTTTTTAATTTACTACCTAACTTCTTCAATGACATGTTTTTGTTTTGTTTATTTGTTTGTTTTGTTTTTCAATCCACATGTGTTTGAATGATTTTTCTTCTGTTGTATGATTACTTTTTTTTCCTGGGGAGAGGTGAAAAGATAACTGAAACACTTAAAGGCACCTACATCCCTAAGAAGCCCACCCAGTACAGGTGATGACTCAAGACTTGCATTGTTGGAACTCTTTGCTCACTATTCAGACAGCTTAACAGGTTAAGCTGCTGTATTTTGGCAGGTGTCCTACTGCTCATATAATCTTCAGGGGAGAAAGCCTTTGCAAATTTGGTAAGTTTCAGGGACTTCCTGAAACTTGTTCATTACTCCTTGTGTTTTATAGCGCTTTCTTTCAAGATGAAATGCTTCAATTTCAAACATCTTCAGTTTTACCAGGGCTTCCTCAACAATGAAATATTTCAACTCTAAGGAAGTATAACACAAAGTGAAGTGTTTCTATTGACAACCAAAGACATTTTTAAACAGTAATCTTCCACCTCTTGTTCTCATTGGCTCCTGGACATACTATAATGTG
This sequence comes from Meriones unguiculatus, assembly GCF_030254825.1. NCBI lineage: Eukaryota > Metazoa > Chordata > Mammalia > Rodentia > Muridae > Meriones > Meriones unguiculatus. The sequence continues at coordinate 123,025,257 of NC_083350.1, forward strand.
ATAAGAATTCAAGCCAACTTCTGAAGTCCCCATAAACTTAAATAGTTCCAATGTTGCTTTCATAAAATCCAAGTATTTTTTGAAGTCAAAGCAATCTGTTAACTGTCAGCTCCCACGAAAACAAAAGGAAATTACATACTTCCAGAATATAATTAAACAGAATAAACATTCCCATGCTATAAGGGGAAAACACTGGCAAAACAAGAAATGATTGAACAGAGCCAGGCTGAACGTAGTAAACGAAGTACTGAAACTCCACAGCTGGCATCTGTTGGTCCTGTTGTAGTTATCTGGGATCCAAATGGCTTAGAGAGGCTTAACCCTTTAGCTCTGCCGTGTTTGCTGTACATATTTCTCTTGGTTATATTCCCTACACTCAGCTGGTCTCAGTAATTGATGTCCCATAGTTAATACATCTCTGACATCTGTAGACTCCCTTACAAGGTACTCTTTTTCAACAGAATACATTGGCCTCCTGAGGCCTCCCTTCAGAGACTCCTATCTTCCTACACACTGCCTGGCTTCTGTGGAAACACAATGAAAAAGTCAAGACCCCTTAATCTTTTATTTTTCAGATCTTCAAAACCAGTACTATATGGAAGATCCTGCCTCCTCAGAATGAAGTCAACTTTTCTGTTTCACAGTCAAATCAGCTTTGTGTGTGCAAAGCCTGGCAAAACAATTCCAGAGACAGTGGTACTTGAGATGCAGGGAACCCTTTGAAGGGCATTCTTAGTTTAGGCTTTCTCTTTATAGGGAATTTGTAACTTCACTACATGAATCCTTCAATGGCTCTTGTCTTTATGACATCTTATTTGTTATCCTAGCACAGTGTACCTGGTTTCTCCTTGATGGTGCTAATCTCTTTATCAGTTACAAGTACTGTTTTCTGCTTATGCTTTCTTTTTGTCTGAAGCCTTAAACTTGTTCTTATACTTTCCTTTTTAAGTTTCACATTTTATCTTTCTGCCCCACTTTTTGTTTTACCTCTCACTGGACTTGCATTGAGACCAGTGACTAGTATCCATAGTATAGTGTGAATGTTCTCCTGTCTTGAAAATTCTTTCACTAAACAGATTAAAGTCCCTTTAAATTCATCCTCAAGTTTTAGGACATGGTGAAATGACACCATATTATTTTTCAGAATAACATATAAAGTGGCGTCTACTCCAGGCATTGATGGGATCTTTGTTCTCCTCTGACATCTCATGTTCTGGTCCTCCTTCATCTATGTTTCTCTGAGCATTCCTGCTTCTAAGCACCCACAAGAATGGCACACTAAGATCTGTTTACAGTACTCAATGGTTTTTATAGCCCAAAGTTCTATAACCTTCCACATTCCTCCAACAAGCTATTTCCAAAGTCTCTAGAGCCACAACATTCGATTTGTCCCAACAGTCCCAGTTCCTAGCATCAAATTGTGCGTTATTTACTTTTCTGGTTGTTGTAAGGCAACCTGACAAAAGCAACCTAGTGAAGGAAAACTTTATTTTAGATCAAAGTTTCAGGGCTTCAGATCATCACGTCAGGGAACCAGCATCAGGAGGCAGAAGCTCACATTACATCCACAATCTGGAAGGAGAAAGCAATGAATGTTTATGCTCAAGCTACTTTCTTTTCCATTTCCTTCTCCCTCTTCCTTTTGTCCAATTCCCATCCCTCACCCCTTTCGCTATACCTTTTTCTCCATCTCCTCCTCCTCCTATCCTCCATTTAGCATGGATCTTCCTCAGTCTACCTAATTTGGATCACAGACATTACATGGTGATTCTAAACCTCATTAAGTTAGATTTTGAAATTAATAGTCAAAAATACGTTAGCTGTTTAGTAGTGAACAAAACTCCAAAGCTATGTTTGGTCTTAAGTTTGCAACTGAGAATGAAACTAAATTAAAAACAAAACAAAACAAAACAAAACAAAACAAAACAAAAACTGAAAAAAAAAAACAGACAAATGAGAGCCTGTTTTTACAGTTACTGTGTTTCCCAGTAGCTTCACATCTTGGTAAACATTTTTTGTTTTCTAATCCGTTAAACACCCAGGAAACACACACACACACACACACACACACACACACACACACACAATGGAAGTCAGCTTATCAATAAGTCAGTATATTTGAATATGATTTTAGGGCCTACAGTAACCTGGTTTATCTTCCTAATTATATTTCTCAAATACTCAATGTGATAGTAGTATTAAAAGTACATTTTAACCACTTGAAATCATGCCTGAAATTCCGGTCTTGGAGAGGTGAGGCAGAGATGAGGACCTCAAAGTCATTCTGCCTACAGAGCAAGTTTGAGGTCAGTCTGAGATACTTGAGACCTTGTCTTAGAGGAAAATCAGCAACCGTAAAATAGTAAATCATACAAAGCAGTGCTTTGCTGCTTTTGCTACTTGTTAGGAGAAGGGAAAAACAGCCACCTCACACTCCGGTCTGAGCCATGTAAGAATGAGGCAGCCCAGAATGATGAGGCCTATTCGAAATGAACATTTTCTTCAGTAACTGACAAAATGCTCTACACATGGCAAATTGAAAGAAGACTTCCTTTTTGTTTTGTTTTGTTTTTTTTTTTCTTTCTTTCTTTTTTAAAGTAGTGGATCATTTTAGCTTAAATCCATATATAACAATAAACTGCCCATTGGGTTTTCTTCATCCTTCTAATAGCTTTTATAACAGGGAGGAATCTAATAAGTTTGCAATTTTCTGGTCTATTGTGAGAATTCTGCAATCAGTTTCCATTGAAACAGTCTACGTAAGTTTAAGAAGCAGTCGAAAAAGCAGTCTTGAATCCCACATTTCATTTCTCTTTTCTATGTGTAATGTTCTAAAGGCAATGGTCCATCTCTGGGAAAATGCACCATTTAAATCATTCAAAGATATTACTATCAACCACATTCTCTGGCATTAGGTAAAAAGTATACAAAAAATACAAAATACATGAAGTAATAAAACATACACGAGGCCCAGTACAATAGTAGACATGAAAATAAAAAGGGTAACTTAAAATAATAAAATATTTGTCTATTTTCTTTGATCTTGAATCGTTGTAATGTTTTATAGGAAAAAAAAATGGAATCTGGGAGATTGCTTGGTGCTTAAGAGCACTTGCTTTCCCATGACCTGGGTTCAGTTCCCACGACACATGAGCATATTCAAAACTATGTGTAACTCCAAGCCCAGGGGATCCTACACCCTCGTATGTACCAGGCATGCAAGTACACAGACAAAACAGGCAAAACATTCATACACCTGAAATAAATTAATAAACATCTTACAAAGGAGAAGAAAAATAGTTTGCATAGTAACTAATATATAGAATATAGGAAATACATGGATATTAGTGTTTGTGCACACGTGAACATAAGAGGATGTAGGAGCCATTGGGTCTGGAGTTACAAGCAGGAGTGATCTCCCCGAAGTGGGTGCTGAGAACTAAACCTCTCCTCTGGAAGCACAACTGAACAAGAGTCCTAACCTCCCACGTTCTTTGCTGGAATCAACACATCCTACTTATCTTCTGTAGCAACGCCAACACCTCTAAGACATTCTCCACTTCTAATTTAACCCACTCAAATGTCAAGCATCAAGCCATGGAACTTTCCTAAGGTTTCTAGGTGTTGTATAGCATAGTGTTCCTTGCAACTGCTATCTCATTTATTGTATCTGAGATATTTGACCTCACTGCTCTTTATCTTGCCTAACAATCTAATTTTTCATTCACTTTACATCCTGACACATCCCTCCTTTCCTCCCTGTCCAACACTCCCACTCTCTTCCCTTTTCCACTTGTCCCTCTTTTCCCCCTTCTCTTCTCCTCAGAAAAGGGCACTCACACTCCCCCATTCCTCTACCTACCCATCCTTATCCCCCCACCACAGCCCACCAACAAATCAAGTCCTATCAGAACTAAGCTCATGCCCTTCAACTGAGGCCAGACAAGGCAGCCCAGCCTTTTCTGAAATGTACATTTTACTCAACATCATAACTTTTCTGTGTGTGTGTTTTGTTGTTGTTGTTGCTTTCTTTATTTGAATAGAGGGTTTCCTGTGTACCTCTGGCTTGCCTAGAACTTGCTTAGGACTGGGCTGTTCTCAAAATTGCTTTTCTCCTCCTGCCTTTGCCTCCTTAAAGCTGTAAACATGGGTAGGCAGCACAACATCTGATTATTCGTGTAGTTGGGTTTTTTATTATTATTATTATTTTAGATCTAGGAGTCGCTTTTGGTACCTGCCTCAATTTCAAAACCCAGCATACTTAAACTAATATAATATTAATACTATTTTAATATCTGCAAATGTTTCAATTTTCTTTTTTTCTTTCTCTTATGAACTACTTTGACAGCTGCTTTACCTTCATTTTGTTCTTGCTTGTCTCCAACACATTCTCTACCCTTTAATCACAGTAATCTCTTAAAAGTCATTCTGATAATGTCTTCAACATGCTTATAAAACTTCAAATATTCTACATGGTCTTTCTATGTCTTGCCAAATTCTGAGGCTCCACATAAATCTTTTGTAACCTAATCCCAAATAACCTGATGTCATAAACCCCACACCATGGAGAGAACCATGGTTCCTGTTAATATCAGTGCCTTGTTGATAGTCAAATCCTTTTCAGTAAGGGCATAGCTTTTACTAGGTACTTCTAGGAAATGCAAATGGCAGTTTTTACCAGATATATTCCAAATTCACTGTAACATTCTCAGTTTTCTGAGTCTCTCTCTCTATAATGTTCTGCTAAGCCAGTTCTACTAAGCTTACTTTAATTACTACCGCTTTCAATCCACACTTCAAGGAGTCATCACTGTAACATGACAAGATGAGCCAAGATCACATTTCAAAAGGAACAGATATTAGGTGTCTGCCATTTAAAGTATTCTCCCAGCCTACATGAGTCCACAGGGATCATACATTTGAATGAAGAATCATGAAGTGAGAAAGAACTAAGACTTCATTTATTATCTGACCTTAGTGTGTCTCCTAAAAAATGAGGGGCATGGAGCTGTGGAGGTCTTCTGGTATTTGTAAGTTCAGAACCTATATCTAAGTGATCTCAAAAGATGCAGATATTTAACCTTTCCCTATTATATGATATTCTACTAAAAGAAGAGGAATGGAGGAATGGAGGAAGAATTGCCACTGAACATGTGCTTTTATATATTTCTTCTGCAGGGTACTTTTTTTTTCCCAATCAATAACGAGTTTAAAGCAGGCTAAGGTTTGAGGAAAAGGATTGTGCTTTTCTATTATACAGCTTGACATCAATCTTTTCCTCACAGTTTTTGACCTTCTTTGATTATTTGGGTTAGAAGTCAGCAAACTTCTGCAAAGGTCTAGATAGTAAATACTTCATGTTTTTCTTTTTTTTCCAGGTCATACAGTTTCCATTGTACTTACTTAACTTTGTCATTGTGGCACAAAACAGCCATAAACAATAAGAACATAAATAGATTTGACTGTGTTCCACAGACAAAAGACTGTGTTTGGCCCGCAAGCTGTAGTTTACTGACCCCAATACATGTCAACTAATATTCTTCCTGTCTGCCCATATATCTCATGACCAACTCTATAGCCTATTAAGTAAGATAAATCTCCAAGAGTAAGTCCCTTCGAGTTATGTTCACATCATTATTGCTGCTGAAGGTCAGATAGTGAAACTTGATGGCAAATATGTCATCTTTCTCCATACTGACACCATAAAGTCAGGTTCCCCATAAGCATCAATCCAGGAAGACAGGGAAAGCCACTACTGTTTTAACCAATGTTGGCAATTTTGGTACTACTGAATTCCTTATCCTTTTAAAAAGAGAACATCCTCTGGGTGCTTTTAGAAAACAAAGTAAGAGAATAACTTTACCAGACTTCTGCATGAAACTCATTTGTGCAAAAATTTTTCTGGGAATCTTTGCCTCACCCATAACGCTCAGCTGAGGTAGTTTCAGCATGCCCAGAAAGTGTACTAAGCTGTCACTCTTAAGCTTAAAGGAGTTACTTCATGTGACACTATGACTCACTCATAATCATTATTCTATAGCATTAATCTCAACTTAGGAGAAACTACCCTCATTATCCATATATCTAGCCTTCTGTCCCATCCTCTTACTCCCATCCTCCATAGAAAATTTCAAGTTTCACTCTGGAGCATATTCTCTCAATCACTTCTATGATAGTTTAACCAGACTCTGGTATTTCTTTTGGTCAGTCACTCCTTTCCTCCTCTTTGGATGTGGGGCTTCACTATGTGGAGACATACAGAGACAATAATGCATACAGAGACAATTCTAATTCCTGCTTTAAAGGTAACAAAGAGAGGCAGAGAAAGACCTAAAGGAGGTAAGCATGCAAACAAAGGGAAGAAGTTCCCCTATATTTGTGATTTTATTTATTTATTTTTATCTATCTATTTTTTACTTTTTACAATTTATTCATTTTATATCCAGATTGTAGCCCCCTCCCTCATCACCTTCAGTCTCACCATTCCTCCCTCTTCTCCCGTCTCCTCCTCTCTTAGTCCACTGAAAGGAGTTCTCCTACCTGCCATTTGACTCTTCCTTAATAAGTCTGTATCCTTTTCCTCTGTGGCCAGCAGGAAGTGATGAAATAGCAGGTAACTGAGTTCATGACAGAGGCAGCCCCTGCTCCCTTCACTCAGGGACCCACATGGAGACTGAGCTGCTGCCTATCAGCAATATCTGACCATGGGGTCTAGGTTCTCTCGATGCATGGTCTTTTGTTGGTGCATTACTCTCTGCAGAGAGCCCTGGGCTCAGATTTTTAAGCTTTGTTGGTCTCCTTGTGGAGCTCCTGTCCCCTCCAGGTCCCTCTAGCCTGCCCTCCCACCCCCAGTCTTCCATAAGACTCCCTGCCCTCTGCCCAAAGTTTGGCTGTGTTTCTCAGGATCTGATTAGATCCCCTGTTGGGTGGAGCCTTTCAGAGGACCTCTCTGGAAGGCTCCCATCCTGTTCCCCCTCTTCCACTGCTTCTGGTGTCTAACCTGTTTGCAACTCTGAATGAGACTAAAGCATCCTCCCTAGGGTCCTTCTTGTTGTTTAGCTTCTCTAGGTCTGTGGATTTTAGTATGGTTATCCTATGTTATACAGCTAATATCCACTTATAAGTGAGTATATGCCATGCACATTTTCTGCTTCTGGGTTACCTCACTCAGTATGATCTTTTCTAGTTCCATCCATTTGGCTACAAATTTCATGATGTTCCTCTCTTTGCAAAAGGGGGAGGTTCAAAGTCCAGCATACTTTCATTGACAGCCAGGTTGAGCGATTTGCCATAGGGTATCAATTTGCTCCTGCAAGAGGTCAATCCTCTGATTGAACACCATCAAGCTTCCTTTTAGTTGAACATTAATTCCTTTATGTACAAGCATGTCTGATTGCATGCGGGTTGATGCCCCAGGTCCCGCCTCTGAGAAAAAGGTATCGGAAGGGTCTGATGCTCTTTGGGTGGTGACACCTAAATGAACATCGGTACAAAGTCCCAATTTATTTCTAATATCAGAGATCAGACCTCTACTCTTGCCTGATGTGTCTAAAACAAAAAGGGGGAACTGTAGAGAGCTGCGGAATGCTATGCCTTAAAGATGGAGCTGGTTTCTGCCTTCCACCTTCCCGATGGTGAGTGCTCTCTGTCACGAACAACTCCACATTTGGCTAAGGCTGAGGATCTGGCTTGCTTCCATGTATGTGGACCTATCTGCATTGCCCCCGTGGCACGCCTGGGTTGGCTACCCAGAGGCTATTTAAGCTGTGGGCTGGCTTTCCCCGGGGTCCGAGGATTGTTCAATGTTCCTGAATAAACAGCATTGAAAAAAAAAAAAAAGGGGGGGGGGAGGTTCACTGACAGAATAGTTGGAAGATATGAGAATCCAGGCTCTTTTATCTCATTCACCTAAACATCTTCAACTAGATTTAAAGACATCACTCATTGACTGTTCTGTGCTTATTATGTAAGAGGTATGAACTCAATATCCTGTAAAAGCACACTTAACATCAAGAACTTATTATTTCTGGCAGATACTATGTCCTGAGTCCTTTGTGATCCTCTTTATTGTGACAGCATAGACAAATGTATTTTGTATGATTCCTTCATTAATTGGTAGCTGTTCTTGGCAGTTTGTTCTCTTTCTTCATGACTTTCATGACCCTTAATATCTAAAATTCACTAATATTTAAAATTCATATAGCAATAAATTCCTCATATCTCCCAAGAGCTGTCGCCATGGATTGTGCCAGTGTGTCCTGCTGATTGTTGTCTCGTCACAGGACATCACATGCCAGAGCCTCAACAATTGTAAAGTTGTGAAAACAAAAAAGTACAAAAATCTATCTATTCCTCTTAGGAATTATTTGTTTCAGAGTGTTTCTTTCTTCAAGTAGTTTACAACAAGATGTACTGAATAGAGTGACCTTTAATAAAAAGGTTTTGTTCCTGTATTTTCAGATACTTCTGAATGGCAATAGTACAGTTGTGCTATTTTATTTTTTTTGGTTTGGTTTGGTCTGGTTTTGGTTTGTTTGTTTGTAACATCATTTGATGAAAGTCTTCCATGATGCAGGATTATGGGTTTTGCTTCTCTATTAGTATCCCTTAGAGATTACCCCGGAATAATAACATGGAGCTGAAAGATACTTGGTTCTTACTATAGTCTAAGTAGAAAGCCCTCAAGTTCAAAAATTTTATTTCTGAAGCCAGCTTTTTTTTCTGACTTCTTATCCCACCTTACATGAATTCCTCTTCATACAAAAATCAAAGAAAGCGAGGAGACAAAAGAAAGAAAGGGATGAAGGGAAAAAGAAGGAAAATGGAGGAGGAAAGGAAGGTGAAGAAGAAGTGAAGGAGAAAAGGACAAGGAAAACAAGAAAGGAGGGAAGAAGGGAGAGAATGAAGGAAGGACGTAATAAAGAAAGGAAAAATGAAAATTAAAGGGGAATGAATAAAGAAATAGGGAAGATAAGAGGACATCTAGTCTATTTGACAGTTGTAGTGAAGAAGTTCTCAGAGAAGAGAGATCACATAAAAAATAACTTAATGAGGTTAAAATAAGAGCATGCTATCAAGATACTACATGGGCAAGTAAAGGCCAATATTGCTGTAGACCCCCAAAACACACTCCAACGTTATCCTTGCTAAGTTTCAAGACAGCTAAGCCATCTATCTTCAATCCATCATTATACCTAATACATTAAGTCCCGTATAGTTCAAGATGTAAGTTGAGAGAAAATGTTTAATGTGAGAGTGGCAGGAAGTGGTACCAGCTCACTCTGTCTGTACTGGCACAGTAAGTCCTAAGGGAATTGGGCAGGATATCAATTGTATAATATGATAGGACAGATGGAGACAATGTGAAACAGAATAATGGAGGCACAGCCAAGAGAGTCTAGAAAGAAAGCAAATGAAGTTATAATTTAACAAACCCAACTGAGAAAATAACCAGAAAAAATGTCAAAATGCTTGAAAATTATGCACACCTTTCAGTAATATCTCCAAATATGATTGGCCTCAGTTTCCCAGTAAAAAGACATGTTCTTGTTCAATGAATTAAGGAAAACAAGAGCAAAAACAAACAAACAAACAAACAAAACCTTCAACAGATTGTCTACAATAAACTTAGCCTAGCTAGAAAGAGATATCACCTTAAAGGAAAAGGATGGAAAAACTATTCCAAACAAAAGAGATCAAGAAGCTCATAAAATAGGCATAATAAAAAATACCAAAATACTAAATATATACCCAATAAACTCTGATGTGCCCACTGATGTATAAAGCTGTTTCATAAAAACATACTAATAGAATTAAAGCCACGGATTAACATAAACATAATAATATCGAGGGGCAAGATGGCGGCGCCGGGAGGACTCTCATTCTGAGTAGCAGCAGCAGGATCAGCACAGTGACCAGTAATCAGAATTCGCGGCCATAAAACACAGTCATTGTGTTTCCCAGGTGAGAGAATACCCCACGGTGGGGGATTCAATCAACTTTTAACTCACCCGGCTAAACCGCGGAAGAGATCCCGGTTCCACCAGACGCTTGGCTGCCGGCCGCCAGCCCCAGCCCCAGCCCAGAGCAACAAGCCAGTGTCTTTGGTCATGGTCCCAGATTGAACCACACTAAGCTGGACCTCAACAATAACAGAAATAACAAAAAGCCTACACACACATGGAAACTGAACAACTTGTTACTAAATGACAGCTGGGTCAGGGAAGAAATAAAGAAAGAAATTAAAGTCTTTCTAGAAATCAATGAAAATGAATACACAACATACCCAAACTTGTGGGACACAATGAAAGCAGTGCTAAGAGGAAAGTTCATAGTACTAAGTGCCTTCAAGAAGAAATTTGAGACAGCTCATTAAAGCACCCTAATGGCTCACTTAAAAACCCTAGAAAAAGAAGAAGCAGACACACCAAGAAGGAGTAGACAGCTGGAAATAATCAAACTCAGGACTGAAATCAATCAACTGGAAACAAATAAAACAATTCAAAGAATCAATGAAACCAAGAGCTGGTTCTTTGAGAAAATCAACAAGATAGACAAACCCTTAGCCAAGCTAACTAAAAGGCGGAGAGACACCACCCAAATCAACAAAATCAGAAATGAAAAGGGGGACATAACTACAGACACTGAGGAAATCCAAACAATCATCAGGACTTACTTCAAAAGTCTATATGCCACAAAATTTGAAAATCTAAATGAAATGGACAATTTTCTTGATCGATTTGACTTACCAAAGCTGAATCAGGACCAGGTAAATCAACTAAATAGTCCTATATCCCCCAAAGAAATAGAAGCAGTCATCAAAAGTCTCCCATCCAAAAAAAGCCCAGGACCAGATGGCTTCAGCGCAGAATTCTACCAAACCTTCAAAGAAGAGCTAACACCAATTCTGTTCAAACTATTCCACAAAGTAGAAACAGAAGGAATATTACCAAATTCATTCTATGAAGCCACAGTCACCTTGGTACCTAAACCTCACAAAGACTCAACAAAGAAAGAGAATTTCCGGCCAATCTCCCTTATGAACATTGATGCAAAAATACTTAATAAAATACTTGCAAACCGAATCCAAGAACACATCAAAGATATTATCCACTATGACCAAGTAGGCTTCATCCCAGGTATGCAGGGGTGGTTCAATATCCGGAAATCCATCAATGTGATCCACCATATTAACAAACTGAAAGAAAAAAAACACATGATAATCTCCCTAGATGCTGAAAAAGCATTTGACAAAATCCAACATCCATTCATGTTCAAAGTATTGGAGAGATCAGGGATACAAGGCACATATCTAAACATAGTAAAGGCGATATACAGCAAGCCTATAACCAACATCAAACTGAACGGAGAAAAACTTAAAGCAATCCCACTGAAATCAGGGACAAGACAAGGCTGCCCACTCTCTCCATATCTCTTCAACATAGTTCTGGAAGTCCTTGCTAGAGCAATAAGACAGTTGAAGGAGATCAAGGGGATACAAATTGGAAAGGAAGAAGTCAAATTATCACTATTTGCAGATGATATGATAGTATATGTGAGTGACCCCAAAAACTCTACCAGGGAACTCCTACAGCTGATAAACACCTTCAGCAAAGTGGCTGGATACAAAATTAACTCAAAAAAATCAGTAGCACTCCTGTATACAAAAGACAGAAGGGCTGAGAAAGAAATTAGGGAAACAACACCCTTCACAATAGCCACAAATGACATAAGGTACCTCAGAGTAACCCTAACCAAGGAAGTCAAAGACTTGTATGAAAAAAATTCAAATCTTTGAAGAAAGAATTAGAAGAAGATATGAGAAGATGGAAAGATCTCCCATGCTCATGGCTTGGCAAGATTAACATAGTAAAAATGGCCATCTTACCAAAAGCAATCTACAGATTCAATGAATTTCCCATTAAATTATCAGCACAATTCTTTACAGATGTGGAAAGAAAAATTCTCAACTTCATATGGAATAACAAGAAACCCAGAATTGCTAAAACAATCCTCCACAATAAAAGATCTTCTGGAGGTATCTCCATCCCTGATCTTAAGTTGTACTATAGAACAACAGTTTTAAAAACTGCATGGTACTGGCATAGAAACAGAATGGTGGATCAATGGAACCGAACAGAGAACCCTGAAATAAACCCACACACTTATGGACACCTGATCTTTGACAAAGACGCCAAAACCATACAATGGAAAAAAGATAGCATCTTCAACAAATGGTGCTGGTCTAACTGGATGTCTACATGTAGAAAAATGAAAATAGATCCATACTTGTCACCCTGCACAAAACTGAAGTCCAAGTGAATCAAAGACCTCAACATAAAACCAGACACATTAAATCGGCTTGAAAAAAAAGTGGGAAATACCCTAGAACTCATTGGTACAGGGGGAAACTTCCTGAACAGAACACCAACAGCACAGGCTCTAAGAGCAACAATCAATAAATGGGACCTCATGAAACTGAAAAGCTTCTGTAAAGCAAAGGACACCGTCATCAAAACAAAACAACTGCCTACAGGTTGGGAAAGAATCTTCACCAACCCTTTATCTGACAGAGGACTCATATCCAGTATATATAAAGACCTAAACAAGCTGAAAAGCAGCAAAACAAGTAATCCACTTAAAAAATGGGGAACAGAGCTAAACAGAGAATTCTCTGTAGAGGAATATCGAATGGCAGAGAAGCACTTAAAGAAATGCTCAACTTCACTAGCCATTAGGGAAATGCAAATCAAAACAACCCTGAGATTTCACCTTACACCCATGAGAATGGCCAAGATGAAAAACTCAAGTGACAACACATGCTGGAGAGGTTGTGGAGAAAGGGGAACCCTTCTGCACTGCTGGGGGAATGTAAACTTGTACAACCACTCTGGAAATCAATCTGGCGCTTTCTTAGACAACTAGGAATAGCGCTTCCTCAAGATCCAGCCATACCACTACTGGGCATATATCCAAAAGAGGCTGAAGTACACAAAAAGGACATTTGCTCAACCATGTTTGTAGCAGCTTTCTTTGTAATATCCAGAAGCTGGAAACAACCCAGATGCCCCTCAACTGAAGAATGGATGCAGAAATTGTGGTACATCTACACAATGGAATATTACTCAGCAATGAAAAATAAGGAAATCATGAAATTTGCAGGTAAATGGTGGGATCTGGAAAGGATCATCCTGAGTGAGTTGTCCCAGAAGCAAAAAGACACACATGGTATATACTCACTCATATAGACATACAACATAGGACAAACCCACTAAAACCTGTGCATCTAAAGAAACTAAGCAAGAGAGAGGACCCTAACAAAAATGTCCAATCCCCATCCGGAAAGGCAAAGAGGATGGACATCAGAAGAAGAAGAAACAACCTAGGAACCTACCACAGAGGGCCTCTGAAAGTCTCTGCCCTTCAGACTATCAAAGCAGATGCTGAGCTTGATGGGCAACTATTGGGCAGAGTGAATGGAATTTTAGGTAAGAAGTGGGAAATAGTAAGAGCTGGAGAGGACAGAGTCTCCACAAGGAGAGCAACAGAACCAGAAAATTTGAACACAGGGAACTTCCCAGAGACTCATACTCCACCCAAGGACTATTCATGGAGATAACCCAGAACCCCTGCACAGATGTAGCCCAGGGCAGTTCAGAGTCCAACTGGGTTACATAGTAATGAGAAGAGGGACTGCCTCTGACATAATCTGATTGGCCTGCTCTTTGATCACCTCCCCCTGGGGGGGAACAGCCTTACCAGGCCATAGTAGAGGACAATGCAGCCACTTTTGATGTGAACTGATAGACTAAGATTAGAAAGGAGAGGAGAACCTCCCCTATCAGTGGACTTGGGGAATGGCATGCAAGCAGAGGGAGGAGGGAGGGTGGGATTGGGAGGGGAGGAGGGAGGGGCTTATGGGGGGATGCAGAATGAATAAAGTGTAATTGATGAAAAATTAAAAAAAATGAGCATCTTAAAAAAAATTGAAATAAACTAAACCCTGACCCTTATAAACCGTTCTGTGATATCAGACAAAATTAATATTTTGAACATCATTGCATAGAAGACAAAAAGAATTACCTGTCACTTTGATTAAAACCTCAGTGTTTATATCCATGTGTACTTATATATAGTTATTAATGTTTCAGAATGGAGTTGTTTGGAAATAAATTTTCATATGCCAATTTAAAAAAGTAATTAATTAATTAATTAATAATTATAGCTTATTCACTTTGTATCTCAGTTGTAGCCCCCTCACTTGTCCCCTTCAGATCCCACCCTCCCTCTCTCATCTCCTCTCATGCCCCTCCCCGACTCTACTTTCTTGGTCTATAAAGAATATGTATTTCTTATAGTTATTTCATTTTAATATATTGTTTGTTTAATGACTTCCTATCTGTGATTATAAGGTGTTAAACTTGGGCCACATTCTAAAAATATCCACTTAAATCTCTGTCTTTTATGTATAAATACATTAGGATTATGGTCTTATCAAATTTATACAATTAATTTATACAATTTATATAATTTATGCAGTTAAAGACTATCACTTCTTGAATTAAAAAAACATAATAATATCAATCAAATTCAGTACCTCACTTTCTCCAATATTATATAGTCTGCAAAAAAAGAAAACTCAGAATTAAATGACCTTTTCAATCAAATAAACCTAACCAATAGCTATAGAATATTCCACACCAAACACACACACATACATAATCATATATAAAGATTTTATCTATCTATCTATCTATCTATCTATCTATCTATCTATCTATCTATCTATCTATCTCTCTCTATATATATATATAGTACAGAAAAAAGACAATTCCATCTATCACAGCTGACTTATGCAAAAAAAATTAAAATGAAGAGCAAACAAAACTCTAGTAAATGTATATAGTCATAGAAATTAAAAAACTTGTTACTGAATGATGAATAGATCAAAGAAAAAATCAAGGAAAATTAAAATGTAATAGAACAATACCTCTGAGATACAGTAAAAACAGCTATAACAGGACATTTTGTAGCACTGAGTGTCTACATTAAAAAAATCAGAAAGAATGCAAATTAAAAAAACTTCATGTTGCAATTCGAAAATTTGGTTAAATACGAATAAACCAAGTCAAAGTTCAGGAGATGACAAGAAATGATAAAAAATCATAGCAGATTAATGAATTAGAGACAAAGACACCAAGACAAAGAAGCAGTGGATCTGAGAGCTGGTTTTGAGAAAATGAACAAAATTGACGCATCCAGGGCCAAATTAAGCAAGAGAAAGAGATGATCCAAATTAATAGAATCAGAAATAAGCAGGGAAGCATTCCTTCAGATGCTAAAGAAATTTAAAAAAAAAGGAATATATTAAAATCTGAACTCTACAGTAAACTTGAAAACTGAAATGGAAATAAAGGAATAAATTTCTTGATTCCTACAAACTACCAAAGAGAGCAACAACCTAAACTGACCTATAAAAAGCAGAAAATTGAAAATTAATAAAAATTCTTCTGACTTACTAAAGTCCAGGTGCACATGGATTCACAGCAGAATCCTACCAGACTTTCAAAGAAGAGCTACAAGCAATCCTTTTTAAACTCTTAAAACAAAAATAAAGTAAAAACAAAATAATCACATCCAAACTCTAGGAGCCAGTATGACTCTAACACCCAAACCAGTTAAAAACACAACCATCACAACAAAACAAAACTACAGAGCTATATCCTGTGTGATGTACAAAGATGTATAAAAAATCTTCAAAAAAAACCGCCAGTAACCAAATACAGGCAAATACGTTGAAGATCATCCACCATGATCAATTCAAATTTAGCTCTGAAATGCAGAGTTGGGTCAACATATGTAAAATAAATATATTAAATTATAGAAATGAATTTAAAGATAAAAATTACAGGGTTATCTCAACAGATTACAAAGGTCTCTGACCAAATCTAACACGATTTTATGATGAAAAGTCCTAGAGAGACTAGGATTGGAAGGACCATACCGCAACTTAAAAAAAAATGTGACAAAGTCATAACCAACATTACCCTAAATGAAAACTCAGAGGAATCCATTTAAAATCAGGAATGATGACGGCTTTCCACCACCCACACTCCTTTTCAATACAGCTCTGGAAGCACTAGCTAGTGCAAAAGAGAGAAAAAAATTAAAGGGACACTAATCAGAAATGAGTTGAAGGTTTTATATTGGTGTCCACCTCTCTACTGCGAGTTCCACCTGGCTACAGGAGGTGTGGACTTCATGCTCCTTAATACCCATTGCTCAGAATCTCAGTTAGGGTCCCCCCCCATAGATTACCAGGAGCCTCACCCTGCCCTAGAGATGGCCCCCACTGATTTCTATTCTTTCTCCCAAAGACGGAGTCAGATGCGTAAACCAAAGGCCAGGCAATGGGCAGAGCACAGGGAATGCTGTGGAAGAGTGGAAGGACCAGGGGGTCAAGGACACCATAAGAAATGGAAGCTCACTGAGACTGAACCAGCAACCAAAGAGCATTCATGGACTGAACCTAGACCCCACCACACACACATATGTAGCGGTTGTGCAGCTTGCTTATCATGTGGGTCCCCCAACAATAAGAGTGGGGCTATCTCTGACTCTGTTACCTACCACTGGGTCACTGTCCCCTAGCTAGGCTGCCCTGTTACCCTTGGTGGGAAAGGATGTGCTTGTTCAAGCTGTGACTTGAGATGCCAGGGTGGATTGGCACCAACTGGTGGCCTCTCCCCCTCTGGAGGAAGGAGATAGGGGTGTTGGGGTAGGAGTGAGAGGAGAGGAGGGAGGGTCCTGGGATCATGATGTAAAGTTATTAAATACATACGTACATACATACATGCATGCATGCATGCATATATACATATATACATACATACATAAATACATAGAGAAAGAAAAGAGAATTATGTGGGCTAGGAGCCCAAACTAGAAAACAAACAAACAAACAAATGGAAAATGAAAAATATCTTACTATCCCTCTTAGCAGACATTATACATAAGAGATCCCCAAATATCCTACCAAAAAAATGTCTAAAAATGATTAACAATTTCAGTAAAGTGGCACAGCACAAAATCAACTTAAAATATCACCAGCTTTTTTATGTACCACCACAAAGCACCCTGAGAAAAAGATCAGAAGCACACTCCTATCTCCAATATCATTAAAGATAATATGATATATTAAAATTAACCTAATTAAGGACATGAAAAACCTCTACAATTAAAACTTCTAATCTCTGAAGAAAGAGATAAAGACATTAGAAAGTGGAAAGACATCCATGTTCATGTATTTCTAGAATTAATATTGTGAAATGATCATCCTACCAAAAGCAATTTACAGTCAGTGAAATTCTAATCAAAACAACCACAAAATTCTTCACAGAAATAAGAGAACAATTATAAGAGCCCAACGGAACAAGAAAAGACACCAGCTAGCCAAAGCCATCCTGAGGGAGGAAAATATTGGAGAGATTAATGTTCTGAAATTCGAGGTATATTACAGAGTTATAATAATAAAAGCAATATGATACTGGCATGAAAACAGGCACGTAGATCAATAGAATAAAAAAAGAAGACCCAAGCATGAGTACTTGTAACTAAAATAATATGATACTTGACAAAAAAAAAAAAAAACATACATTGGAGAAAAAAATAACAACTGTACAAATGGTACTGGAAAAAGCATATAGCCGCAAGCAGAAGAGTGAAATTAGAGCCATATCTATCACCTTGCACAAAAATAGATTCAAGTGGAACAAAAACCTTAATTTGGAACATGAAAAAGTAAAAGTGCCAGAGAAGCAGAGGTAGTACCCTACAAAATATAGTTGCAGGAAAGGACTTTCTGAATGTGATTTTGCTTGAAGTAATTAATGTAAAATTTGATTAGGACCCCATAAAATTTTAAAAAGCTTCTATACAGCTAAGAAAACAATCAAATGAAGAAGAGACCCACAGAATAGCGGAGGTTTGCTAACTATAAAGCTGACAGAGGATTAATATCTAGACTATAAAAAGAATTCAAAAAACAAAGAGTCAAAAAAGTAAAAATGACCTATTTAAAAAAAAATCGGTGGAAGATCTAAAAAGAGAGTTCTCCATAGAAGAAATAAAAATGGCTAAAAATATATCCTAAAGGTTCATCATACTTAGTAACTAAAGAAATTCAAATTAAAACAACATTGAGATTCCATCTCCCTTTAGTCATAATAAATGATATGGATAAAGAGGGATCCTCATTCACGGCTGGTAGCAAAGGCAAATTGCTACAGCCACTCTGGAAATCAGTATGCAGAATAAAAAAATAAAACATACAAAAACAAACAAGAATACCTATCAGCTATATCACACAGCCACATGCCCAAAGGTATGGGCTCCATAGATCCTTGCTCAGCAATGCTCACAGCAACCCTATTCCCAGTAGTCTGGCAATGGAAACAACTTAAATGTCCTTATCCATTCAATATGAATGGGTATATGAATGTTCAATATGAACAGACATTGAGAATTATACACAGAATACACATACATACACACAATGGGATATTATTCAAATGTTAAAAAATGAAATTATGAAATTTGCAGGTAAATGGAAGAACCTGGAAAAGATTATGTTGAGTGAAGTAATCCAAAATCAGAAAGACAGAAGCCTCATGTTCTGTCATCTGTGGTTCCTGGTCACAATACATCAGATGTGACTATAACATGGTGTAACCACAGAAACCAGGAAAGTGTAAAGGAACTATGGGAAGGTAGGGATGGCTGGGAAAAGAATAGCAGGATACATGAGAGAAATGGAATAACAGGAATAAGGCTGCCGTCTGTGGACAGAAGGAGGTCAATACAAACAAAGGAGGGACAGGACACAACACCAAGGTTGTTTGAAAAAGCCACAAGGATTCGTATTATTATAAATTTACCTAAATAATATATAAATATACTGAGTGTGTGTGCGTGTGTGTGTGTGTGTGTGTGTGTGTGTGTGTGTTAATGAGAGTTAATCTGACGTACTCTGTTGCCTGCTTTTCGATTACTTTCTCCTAGCTGGACTGCTTTGTCTGGCCTCCGTGGAAGAGGATGTGCTTAGTCCTGATGGGCAGGTTGGTGGGGCTGGGGGGGGGGGGCTTCCCTTTTCTGAGGAGAAGGGGAACAAGGGAAGGGGGCAGGGTGGGAGGATGGGACTGAGAGGAGAGGTAGGAGGGTGCTTTAATCAGGACGTAAAGTGAATAAAATGAATAAAATTTTTTTAAAAATTACAAATAAATGAATTCACACCTGGAAAAAATTCTTTTGTAAAATAAAATTTTGCCCATGAGTACATATTCTTTGTGTACATAAAGAAGACAAAGAGATAGATGTACCAAGCCATCTACTACACTTAAATACTTTTATTAAAGCAATCTACGGAATTGTTATTATTTAATAAACATCTCTTATTCCTAGAGGGCTAGTATTTCTAAGAAATAAAGATTTTTTTTAAAAAAACACTAAAATTTTGGGGAGAAAGACTAAGCCTTTGTCCTAGTCCTGGCAGGAGCTACTATCAATTCCTTCATTAACAAAATTCTTTTTCCCAATATTAATGCTCCAGAAAACCTCTTTGCACAATCCATCACTATCATGATGATGTTTCCATTAGCTTGTTCTCATGATTTTGTTGCTGCTTCTGACGTGAAGTTAAGAAGGTGAAAGAACTGATAAATGGGTGAAGGGATGCATACTAATTTGGAACTGTGTTGTTCTGAGTGGCTGGTAGTCAGACACTGATGGGTGATGTGGGAATGCCGAATGGTCTTCTTTGCTCATATTAATGAAACCCTGTCAGGTCATAATCTAGTGATTCCATTAACTGAGGGGAGTCAGGCAGTTGCAGAGAGCGCGAAGGACCGCTACAGAGTTCATGGTTTTACCCGCATGATGAGAACAGGTAGCTAAGTGCATCTGTCTTTTCAGTCGAATGAACTTATTTTGTCTTTAAGTATATTCTTTAGGTATATGTGAGCAACGGAAAAATGTAGTAAAGCACTTGAAAGTTTCAAATGCATTTCCTAATCCATACTTACGATCAGCAGTTTCAGTCTTTGCAGGTAAGCATTATAAGCAATCTTTTGTTCTTAAAAATATTTCTAGGTACAAAAGAGCATATGTATGCATTATTCATTTCATTTGTGTTGATATGATTGTACTAAATATATTTAAAAATAATAGAAGCCATTAATCTAATCTATTTTAGAAATTATTTCATATTAGCAAATCAAGTTCTACTGCATTCTTCCTATTTTCAAAATATAACTGTATTATATTCAAAGAACTACTGAAACTTAAAATTTATTTCTACTTCACTGATATTTAAAAGTAGTAACTTTGAAACCTACATAATTTATTTTTTTGTTTCTTTAAAAATAAGTTTTGAATTCAAATAGAATTATATCACTTTCCCTCTCCCCTCCAACTTCCCAGCTACTGACCCTCAAACCCTCACTCTATCAAATTTATGACCTCTTTCTTTGATTATTTGTTATACCATATGCATATATGTATATATAAACATGTTTGTGCATAAACATTTTTAAATACAAAATGCCGAGCTTCTGTTGTGTGTTGGTATGTGTTGGTATGAGCTAACCACTATGCACTGGACAAACAAAAGGGGGCTCATCCCAAGGACAGAATTCTCCCTCTCCCATCTGTCACTGGTTGCCTATAGTTCTTTGTCTAGGGGTGGGACCATACAAAATCCCCCCCATACACATTAACATGTTCATTGCTATTGGTCTTCTTTGTGCAGCCATTTCTAGGTAAGAGTGTCTCACCTCAGTCTTTCTGTTATTTTGGCTCTTCCAATCTTTCCAATCCCTCTTCTCTGATGTTTCCTGATCACATATGCAAGACCTGTGATATAAATGTATTCATTTGGTCTGGGCTTCCTAGATCCTGTTAACCTCTGCTTTGTATCCCACTTGGTATTCTGTGATATTCTACATTTACTCTAAATAGAGGATTCTTTGATAAGGGGCAGCAGCTATATTTATTGGGTTACAAGATTTAGAATGTTGTAAGGAATTACCCTGGTCTAGTAAAGCTGATGGTACTCAATTCTTTCCTACGGTCATGACCTTAGAAAAGCAAGGTTTTCAATACTGAGCATGATCTCACTTCTGTTGATGTGGGTCCAATTAGAGAGGTCTTGGTTACCACCAAAATGTGAGTACCATTAATTGCTTCTTTATCTCTTTCTGTGCCTGCCACCATCATCATTTAGAGATGTTACAGCTAGGCTGGACTGTTTAATTGCTTCTGTCTCTTGGCAGCTGACAAATTATTTTCTGGGACTACGGAATCTAGACTGTAGCAAAGAAGATTTCAGGTTAGATTGACTTGGAATCACTCAAGTCTTGTGCCCTAAACATGTGGTGTATTTTACAATGGGATCCATCCCTACACCTCTGAAAGGCAAACAAAGATTACATTGATATTCTATATTTCATTGGGAGTCACGTGAACTGACCTGGCCAGCTACGGGAAAGGAGGTATCTCATGTCCTGTTCTGGGATATTTATTAGTCTGTGATTCTTGTGGGGAACATTGTCAGCTCTTGCTCTGGTTGCTAGGGAACCCACATAAAGATCAAGATGCCTATCAGCTATACATGTGTAGGGTTCTAGGTCGAGTCTGTGCATGCTCCTTGGTTAGTGCTTCAGTCTCTGTAAACCCCCATGGGCCTAGGTGTGTTGACTCTGTTGGTATTCTTATGGAGTTCTTGTCCCCTTAAGGATCCTTTATTCTTCCCCCCAACTCTTTCAAAAGACTTCCCAAGATGTGTCTAATATTTGGCTCTAGGACTGAGACATTTTTAATGTTATGATATTTTTTATGCTATAGTTAGTTCAATAAATTTTCTCCAAAAAAAAAAGGTCAAATTTGGCTTATAGTGTATGTGGCTGTATCCACGGCCACATAGAAAATCACATCTAATCTGCTTTTACTTCTGATTTGAATGCACACCAAAATGATCTTTGATCTTTTTATTTAGGTCACAGCCTTAATTCTTTCTTCTTCTCTAAAGGTTGTAGCCCATGGTATCTCAGTATCCAAGTGGGTACCCTAGTAGGGGAACAGGGACTATTTCTGACATGAACTCAATGGCTGGCTCTTTGACCTCCTCCCCACAAACCACCAAGGGAGGAGCAGCCCTGATAGGCCACAGAGGAGGACTTTGCAGCCAGTCCTGAAGATACCTGATAAACCAGGGTCACATGAAAGGGGAGGAGGTCCTCCCCTATCAGTGGACTTGAAAAGGGGTAAGGAGTTGATGAGGGAGGAAGGGTGGGGTTGGGAAGGAATGAGGGAGGGGGATGCAGCTGGGATACAAAGTTAATAAACTGTAAGTAATATTAAAACATTTTTTTAAAAAAGTATGCTTTGGTTTGTAGCATAGAAAGCCAAAATAATCCTACTGTGCCAAGACAAAAGTCAAAATAAGAAGTACAGTCTTAGAGATCAGGGTCATGAGAGCCAAAAAGGAGAGCCAAAACCAAGGGAAGTTTTCTCCTGTACCAATGAGTTCTAGGGTATTCCCCACATTTTTTTCTAGCCAATTTAATGTGTCTGGTTTTATGTTGAGGTCTTTGATCCACTTGGACTTCAGTTTTGTGCATGGTGATAAGTATGGATCTATTTTCATTTTTCTACAGGTAGACATCCAGTTGGACCAGCACCATTTGTTGAAGATGCTATCATTTTTCCATTGTATGGTTTTGGCATCTTTGTCAAAGATCAGGTGTCCATAAGTGTGTGGGTTTATTTCTGGGTCCTCTGTTTGGTTCCATTGATCCACCATTCTCTTTCTATGCCAGTACCATGCAGTTTTTAAAACTGTTGCTCTATAGTACAACTTAAGATCAGGGATGGAGATGCCTCCGGAAGATCTTTTATTGTAGAAGACTGTTTTAGCAATTCTGGGTTTCTTGTTATTCTATATGAAGTTGAGAATTTTTCTTTCCAGGTCTGTAAAGAATTGTGTAGGTAATTTGATGGGAATTGCATTGAATCTGTAGATTGCTTTTGGTAAAATGGCCATTTTTACTATGTTAATCCTGCCAAGCCATGAGCATGGGACATCTTTCTATCTTCTCATATCTTCTTCTAATTATTTCTTCAGAGACTTGAAATTTTTTTCATATAAGTCTTTGACTTCCTTGGTTAGGGTTACTCCGAGGTACCTTATGTCATTTGTGGCTATTGTGAAGGGTATTGTTTCCCTAATTTCTTTCTCAGCCCTTCTGTCTTTTGTATACAGGGGGGCTACTGATTTTTTTTTTTAGTTAATTTTGTATCAGCCACTTTGCTGAAGGTGTTTATCAGCTGTAAGAGTGCCCTGGTGGAGTTTTTGGGGTCACTCACGTATACTATCATATCATCTGCAAATAGCGATAATTTGACTTCTTCTTTTCCAATCTGTATCCACTTGATCTCCTTCAACTGTTTTATTGCTCTAGCAAGGACTTTGAAAACTATGTTGAAGAGATATGGGGAGAGTGGGCAGCCTTGCCTTGTCCCTGATTTTAGTGGGATTGCTTTAAGTTTTTCTCCGTTCAGTTTGATGTTGGTTATAGGCTTGCTGTATATCACCTTTACTATGTTTAGATATGTGCCTTGTATCCCTGATCTCTCCAATACTTTAAACATGAATGGATGTTGGATTTTGTCAAATGCTTTTTCAACATCTAGGGAGATTATCATATGTTTTTTTTTTCTTTCAGTTTGTTAATATGGTGGATCACGTTGATGGATTTCTGTATATTGAACCACCCCTGCATACCCGGGATGAAGCCTACTTGATCATAATGGATAATATCTTTGATATGTTCTTGGATTTGGTTTGCAAGTATTTTGTTAAGTATTTTTGCATCAATGTTCATAAGGGAGATTGGCCTGAAATTCTCTTTCTTTGTTGAGTCTTTGTGAGGTTTAGGTACCAAGGTGACTGTGGCTTCATAGAAGGACTTTGGTAATGTTCCTTCTGTTTCTATTTTGTGGAATATTTTGAAGAGAATTGGTGTTAGCTCTTCTTTGAAGGTCTGGTAGAATTCTGTGCTGAAGCCATCTGGTCCTGGGCTTTTTTTGGATGGGAGAGTTTTGATGACTGTTTCTATTTCTTTGGGGGATATAGGACTATTTAGTTGATTTACCTGGTCCTGGTTCAGTTTTGGTAAGTCAAATCGATCAAGAAAATTGTCCATTTCATTTAGATTTTCAAATTTTGTGGCATATAGACTTTTGAAGTAAGTCCTGATGATTGTTTGGATTTCCTCAGTGTCTGTTGTTATGTCCCCCTTTTCATTTCTGATTTTGTTGATTTGGGTGGTGTCTCTCTGCCTTTTAGTTAGCTTGGCTAAGGGTTTGTTGATCTTGTTGATTTTCTCAAAGAACCAGCTCTTGGTTTCATTGATTCTTTGAATTGTTTTATTTGTTTCCAATTGATTGATTTCAGCCCTGAGTTTGATTATTTCCAGCCATCTACTTTTTCTTGGCGTGTCTGCTTCTTCTTTTTCTAGGGTTTTTAAGTGAGTCATTAAGTTGCTTGCATGAGCTGTCTCAAATTTCTTCTTCAAGGCACTTAGTGCTATGAACTTTCCTCTTAGCACTGCCTTCATTGTGTCCCACAAGTTTGGGTATGTTGTGTCTTCATTTTCATTGATTTCTAGAAAGACTTTGATTTCTTTCTTTATTTCTTCCCTGACCCTGAAAAGCTCCTGTAAAGCAAAGGACACTGTCATCAAAACAAAACGACTGCCTACAGATTGGGAAAGAATCTTCACCAACCCTTTATCTGACAGAGGACTCATATCCAGTATATATAAAGAACTAAACAAGCTGAAAAGCAGCAAAACAAGTAATCCACTTAAAAAATGGGGAACAGAGCTAAACAGAGAATTCTCAAAAGAGCAATATCGAATGGCAGAGAAGCACTTACAGAAATGCTCAACCTCATTAGCCATTAGGGAAATGCAAATCAAAACAACACTGAGATTTCACCTTACACCCATGAGAATGGCCAAGATCAAAAACTCAAGTGACAACACATGCTGGAGAGGTTGTGGAGAAAGGGAAACCCTTCTCCACTGCTGGTGGGAAGGTAAACTTGCACAACCACTCTGGAAATCAATCTTTCTCAGACAACTAGGAATAGCGCTTCCTCAAGATCCAGCCATACCACTCCTAGGCATATATCGAAAAGAGGCTCAAGTACACAAAAAGGACATTTGCTCAAACATGTTTGTAGCAGCTTTATTTGTAATAGCCAGAAGTTGGAAACAACCCAGATGCCCCTCAACTGAAGAATGGATGCAGAAATTGTGGTACATCTATACAATGGAATACTACTCAGCAATGAAAAACAAGGAAATCATGAAATTTGCAGGTAAATGGTGGGACCTGGGAAAGGATCATCCTGAGTGAGTTGTCCCAGAAGCAAAAAGACACACACGGTATATGCTCACTCATATAGACATGCAACATAGGACAGACCCACCGGAATCTGTGCATCTAGAGAGGCCGAGCAGAAGAGAGGACCCTGGCTAGAGTTTTCGATCCCCATCCTTACGGGCGGGGAGGATGGACATCAGAGGAAGAAGAAAACAGGAAACAACCTAGAAACCTGCTACAGAGGGCCTCTGAAAGCCAGAAGAAGAAATCAGGAAACAAACTAGGAACATACCACAGTTGGCCTCTGAAAGCCTCTGCCCTGCAGACTATCAAAGCAGATGCTGAGCCTGATGGCCAACTCTCGGGCAGAGTGAATGGAATTTTGTGTAGGAAGTGGGAAATAGTGGGAGCTGGAGAGGACAGGGTCTCCCCA
The DNA here is from genome assembly GCF_030254825.1 of Meriones unguiculatus. Classification (NCBI taxonomy): domain Eukaryota; kingdom Metazoa; phylum Chordata; class Mammalia; order Rodentia; family Muridae; genus Meriones; species Meriones unguiculatus. The sequence continues at coordinate 123,051,133 of NC_083350.1, forward strand.
AGGAGAGCAACAGAACAAGAAAATTTGAACACAGGGAACTTCCCAGAGACTCATACTTCAACCAAGGACTATTCATGGAGATAACCTGGAACCCCTGCACAGATGTAGCCCATGGCAGGTCGGTGTCCAGGTGGGTTACCTAGTAATGGGAAGAGGGACTGCTTCTGACATAATCTGATTGGCCTTCTCTTTGATCACCTCCCCCTGAGTGGGGAGCAGCCCTACCAGGCCACAGAAGAGGACAATGCAGCCACTTTTGAGGAGAACTGAGAGACTAAGATCAGAAAGGAGAGGAGAACCTCCCCTATCAGTGGACTTGGGGAGGGGCAGGCATGCAGAAATGGGAGGGAGGTTGGGATCAGGAGGGGAGGAGGGAGAGGCTTATGGGGGGATACAAAATTAATAAAGTGTAATTAATAAAAAAAAAAACAAGGGAAAATGTCCTCAGTGTACAAAGGAAGAAGGTAACTGATCACCACTTAAAATGTGGCTATCAGAAGCAGTTCTGAGTTTGGAAGTAAATATAAGACAAAGAAAATGTGGGTTTCCAAAGCCAAATGATATTTCACTTAACTGGCTCATGTGTGTTAAGGCATTATGTATGCTTCAGTCCAACTACTCTGCGTCAGTGTGCAGCTGTGCAACTTGGAGAGTGCAAGAAAGAGACAGATGATGTATGTGGGGGCCACATAGTCCAGGGAGGCCTAGGCTCAGCTAAGTGACAAGCTTTCTTTTTTTGTTAATTTTTATTTTTTTAATATTAGTTACAGTTTGTAAACTTTGTATCCCTGCTGTATCCTGCTCCTTCTCCCCCTCCCAATCCCACCCTCCCTCCATCATCTCCTTCCTGCCCTTTTCCAAGTCCACTGATTGGGGAGGATCTCCTCCCCTTTCTTCTGACACTGGTTTATCAGGTGTCTTCAGGACTGGCTACAAAGTCCTCCTCTTTGTCCTAGCAGGGCTGCTCCTCCCTGGGGAGATAGGGGGGAAGTCAAAGAGCCCACCATCGAGTTCAGCTTTCTTATTCCTTCCAATCAGATTCTCTTTGTGTAAGCTAGGTTCAGAGTAAGATTTCCCATAAGACAGTGAAGTGCTTTTATCACAGTATTTTAAATTTTTTAAACTGATTCTATTTAAAATATAGTAATTATTTATATTTGTGGGGTACAGTGAAGTGTTTTGGCATCTGTAAACAATGTGTAACAATAAAATTAGAGTAACTGATTTATTTATCATCCCAAACACATGCCATTTCTCTGTGTTGAGAACATTCAAGTACACTGTGCTTGAGTGTTTGAAAAATCAAACTGATTGTGGCCAATCATAATTGTCCTGCTGTTCAGGATCACTAGACGCCTTGCTTCCTATTGCCCTCTGCCTGTTGTCTAGCCTGTCTCTGGCCTTCCTTTCTTCATTCCCTTTGTTGACATTTTATTCTGTTGGTTTTTTCCTTTTTGATTTTTTTAATATAATTTTTTATTTATTACAATTTATTCACTTTGTATCCCAGCTGTAGACCCTACCTCGTCCCCTCCCAATCCCACCTTCCCTCCCTCTTTCATCTCCTCCCATGCCCCTTCCCCAGTCCATTTATAGGGGAGGATGTTATCCCTTTCCATCTGACCCTAGCCTATCAGGTTTCATCAGGACTGTCTTTCATAGTCTTCCTCTGTGGTCTAGTGTGGCTGCTCTTCCCCCCAGTCAGGGGAAGGCGATCAAAGAGCCACTGAGTTCATGTCAGAGACAGTTCCTATTCCCTTTACTAGCTAGCCCATTTGGAGACTGAATTGCCACAGGCTACATCTGTGTAAGGGTTCTAGGTTATCTCCAGGATTGGTCCTTGGTTGGATTATCAGTCTCACAAAAGACTCCTGGGCCCAGAAAATTTTGGTTCTGTTGTTCTCCTTGTGGAGCTCCAGACCTTTCCAGGTCTTTCTAATCTCCACTTTCTTTCATAAGATTTTCAGCACTCTGCCCAAAGTTTGGCTATGAGTCTTAGCATCTGCTTTAACACCCTGCTGGGTAGACTCTTTCAGAGGCCCTCTGTGGTAGGCTCCTCTCTTGTTCCTTGTTTTTACCTTCTTCCAATGTCTATCCCATTTGCCTTATATTATATGTCTATTGTTCCTATATTATATGTCTAATATCCACTTGTGAGTGAATATATACCATGTGTGTTGTTCTGCTTCTGGAATACCTCACTCACGATGATCTTTTCTATTTCACACCATTTGCCTGCAAATGTCATGATTTCCTTGTTTTTAATTTCTGAGTAATATTCTGTTGATTTAATGATGGAATCTTGACATTTACTGCCAACTACATATGCTCTAGGAGGCAATCCAGGGTTTGCATGATTTTTGTTGCTTCTAAATGTTCTAAATAGAACAATAAGCCAGTGGTCTAACATCAGTAAGTATTACAGTGTAAACGTAAAAATAAGTGTGTCTCAGACACATGGAATAATTGAAACTGAGGGTGGAGGTATAGGATATGTAATTCATCCCATTCAACATTCTTGTATCATAGATATTTCATGGAACTATATGAAAAAAACATTTCACTGCATTTGAGATTAGGGCATGGTTTTTGAATTACAGAAACTTTAATAAAATAACAAATACCCTGTAGAAATTAGGCAGTTGTTCTCTTGCTCTGAATTTTCAATTGACAGTAAGAAATCTAGTTAAGGACACTTGCATGAGATTACTTCCTTATGAAAATGCTAGAAGGATTACGTACCCAGGTGGGAAAGAGGCTGAAGCTACTTCATCTCCACCTCAGCATCCTAATGTTTTGTAAGTGGAAACCCTTACCATCTTCACACTTTCACTAGAACCTAAAAGACTAGGAGTCTCAAGGAATGTGATTATAATACTTGTTGTGTGTGATCTCCTGAAACCTTTATCATCTAGAAAAGAAAATTCTTATCTACTGAAAAAACGAAATGAGGAAATTAGAAAAGAATGCATGTATTAAATGTATCATATGCTCTTCTTATTTAAATATTTATTTTCCTACACAATATTATGAACACAAGTTTTTTCTTCGTCATCTCCTTCCACATACTTCTGGTCTTCTTAAAAATGAGTCCCCTCTCCCTCATACATGGAAATAACACTACAGAATCAAAACACAGAGAGAAAACCTACTATTCAATAAGCATTATCTTAGTCTTCCAGTTAGCCATGGGCTCAGAATTCTTTGTTTTACTTGCCCCTTGGGGCCAATAGACGTTAATTAATTCCATTAATATGCAGCTGACACCTGAGCCCTCATTTTGCATGACAAATGAAGAGGTGGGAACAGTGACTTGTGTAGTAGTGCTTTTTTACTGCCATAATAAATTACCAAAACTTCAACAGGCCTCCAATACCAATTTATTATCTTAAAGTTTCTGTGGGGAAGAAGGCCAGGCCCCGGGTGGCTCAGGTGAGTCTCTTCTTCAAGTGCCACATGTATAAAATAGAAATATCTACAAGCCTTGGATTATTCAGAGCATCCAGTATCTTGAGGTCACAGGGGTTTGAGACAGGTTTAGGGTCTGCCACATCGAGAGATATTTACTCAAATTAAGAAGTCTTGTCTAGACAATTTTACTCCTGCACAGAAAGGTGTTAACTGTCCAAAGCAGGAAACATGTACACCCAGTTGAATCAGCTATCATCTTACCCATAATGCAAGGGAGAACTTAGCTATTTTTTCTTCTTTGCTTAGGCATTAACTACACAGTCTGTGATTAGCTAGTTTGTAAGGGTGAAGGAAAGGCCTGCCTTGAGAAAGAATGTTTAATATCTGGGGAGTGAAGCAGCTTGCCACACATACCTTCAGCCTCCAGGAGTCTCCATGAGAAACTGACGAGGTAGTGAGAAGGAAATTGTTGCCTACCTGCAGGACCCATTTAAAAGAAAAGTCAGCCCTTCCCACATAGGGATGAGAGGGACTTGCTAGCTGAATTTATAACGCTGGTTATGAACAGAATTGCACTGCTTTGAGATTGGCCTGACTTGGATGTAGCAGAATAAAGGCAGAGGACATACAGCAGAGCTGATATTGGGTGGGCCTTATGATCTAATGGAGACCTATTAACAGCTCTGAAACTCAACACTTTCACTAGATACTGATGACTGGGGAGGTTAGCTGATCTCTCTGTAGGGGGTTAGTGTAGGTGAGAGGTCTCCCACTGCAGTCATTCTGGAGGAGGAGGCACTGGATGATACTTTTTGTGCACATAATCAGTATCCATGCTCTGGCCAGGGGAAAGATTTTCTTTCCCCTGAGCCTGACCTAGGCAAGGCTTTACCATTCCCATGGGTCTGAGGTACCTTGGTGCTTGACAGGCTCCTGCTCATGTCAACAATACACACTCACTGAGGACTTTATCTGCTCCCCAAATCTTATCTTTTTATACACGGTGTTCTCCTGCAGTCTATGTCTACCTGTCTTGTTTTTGTAGAACACCTACAATCTTCAGCACATTGCTTCTTCCATCTTCATAGAAATGAGATTATAGGTTTCTTAGTTTTACTTTCTTTGTATTCCTCATGTAATTATTCCAGCCATGGATAAATCTGGTGGGGAAGGAATCCATTTTCTTTTTTTTTTTTCAAGTTTCCTTTACTTCACAGAAAGTGATGATTGACATTTTAAACTTTTTTTTTTGTTTTATTTGTTTTGGCTTTTTTTTTCTTTTTTTCTTTTATTATTAGTTTTTTATCAGTTACATTTTATTAACTCTGTATCCCAGCCGTGTCCCGATCCCTCATTCCCTCCCAGTCCCTCCCTCCCTCCCTCATCTCCACCATGCCCCTTTCCAAGTCCACTGATAGGGGGGACCTCCTCCCCATTCATCTGATCCTGTTTTATCAGGTATCTTCAGGACTGGCTGCAAAGCCCTCCTCTGTGGCCTAACAGGACTGCTCCTCCCTCCGGGGGTGGGGAGACCAAAGAGCCAGTCATTGAGTTCCTGTTAGAAATAGTCCTTGTTCCCCTCACTTTGGGACTCTAACCAAGCAAGTGAAAGACCTGTTTGAGAAAAACTTCAAGTCTCTGAAGAAAGAAATCGAAGAAGATATCAGAAGATGGAAAGATCTCCCGTGCTCATGGATTGGTAGGATTAACATTGTGAAAATGGCCATACTGCCAAAAGCTATCTACAGATTCAATGCAATTCCCATCAAAATACCAACTCAATTCTTTACAGACCTTGAAAAAAAGATTCTCAGCTTCATATGGAGAAACAAAAACCCAGAATCTCCAAAATGATCCTGTACGACAACAGATCATCTGGAGGTACCTCCATTCCTGATCTCAAGCTGTACTACAGGGCAACAGTAATAAAAACTGCATGGTATTGGCATAGAAACAGAAAGGAGGATCAATGGAACCGCATAGAAGACCCAGAAATAAATCCACACACCTATGAATATTCGATATTCGACAAAGAAGCCAATTCCATTCAATGGAATCCATTTTCTCAAAGGGGCTGTCCACCAGGAATTTGACCATGCTCCAATGAGTATATATACAACACAAATTGGACTTGTTTTATTTTGTTTTGTTTTGGGGGGTGGGAGGGTCACAAGGGTTGAGAGGACCTGTGAGGGCTGGAAAGTGAGTATGATCAGGGTGTATGATGTGAAATTCACAAATAATTAATAAAAACATTAGGCTGGAAAAAGATAGAATAAAACACCATCTGATTAGCTTATTCTCGGGAAGACGTTGGGGACTGGGGTAATCTTCTCATTTTAGGTTTTCTACCTTTAATACATCATTAAGTTGTATCACCTACTTATTTTCTATTTTAAAAATGTATGGATGCTTTTAGAATATCATTAATCTACTGACCTGTGTTGGTTCTAACATGGGAGCTGGGAGAAATGGTTCTCTTTGGAGAAGAGGGAAAAGGAAACCCACATTAGTGAGAGGATGACCAGTTGGACACAGGACTAGTAAAGAAGTGGCCCCTGTTTGTGGTTTGTCTGGATAACTGTGTTTGCTTTTATGGTTAATTTCAAAGTGAATTATTTTGCTTTTGCATACAGTATGTATTGTTGGGATCAGTAAGCAGGCACTTCTCCAGGCAGCCCCGGGACCTAACAGACCAGTTATCAGGCATTTGAAAAGACACCCAGACCACCTGCTGACCACCTGGAACCACCTGCGCATGCCCTGAGTCACCCTGTAAAGAGAACAGGAGCCCCCCACTTCTCTGTCTCCTCTCTCTGTGACCCCTTTCCCCCCTTTCCCTAATAAACCTCCCACGTGGAACCGATCTCGTGGTGTGATTTGTGAACCCACCTGTAACCTCTACAGGCACATGTTTCCCAACATTGGTGCATTGGCACGTTTCCTAACATGTATAGGTTTATCATTCCTATGGTATAGAATGATGAAAAACGCCTCCCCTTGATTACACAATTATCATACAACCTCAGGCTCAGTTCACAATATAAGTTTTATGGAAGACTAGGAACACAGAATTCTGGATTTCGGTGACTAATGCTTTTATAGTCAAGAAAAGGCAGAAATGTAAAAATCCTAGCCATCCCAATTCATGAGGCTAGCAGATCATTAATAGACCACTTACATAGAGTAAGCCGAATGATGGATAATTAACATGAATTATTCTATCATTAATTCTTTAGATACTCTCCTTCTCAGAAAGATGAGAGGACACCAAGAAAACAAAAAAGTCTTATCATCTCCCTGTACCTTCACTGCTAACAAAATTCCATAAAAATTAAATTACTTGTACTTATTGTCTATCATATGAACCAACTTGTACCATGACCAAACCAATGAGAAGCAGTGAAGTGACACAGCTTAGTGGAGGTTTTTAAACCATGCTTTTGAGATCCACGCTTGGACCATCATTTATCAGCAGTTTCCAAAATGAGAAAATTATTTATCCCCTCTATGATTCAATTTTCTCATTTGTAAAGTAGGAAATGAAATGTGAAGTGTCTGTATGAAGCTCAGGGACATTAATATAAGGAGAAGGAGAACATCTGCTGAGTGTGCCTGGGTAATAAATATTGAATATTGCCGTCATTAAGATCAGCTGCTTATATAACATTGTCAGTTTATGTTTAAATGTTTTTTTTTGGAGGGGATGGTTTGATTTTCATTTTTGTTTTTGTTAATTGTTGAAAGGGACAGATAGAGAAAGAAAGAAAGAAAGAAAGAAAGAAAGAAAGAAAGAAAGAAAGAAAGAGAGAGAAGAGAGAGAAAATATAAAATTGGGTAGGAGGGAGGTGGAAGGACACAATCAAAATATATTTTAAAGAGTTTCTAATAAAACATAAAATATAAGAAATGTTTGTTTGTTTATTAATTGTTCTGCCTGCATGTGTGCCTGCAGGTCAGAAGAGGGCGCCAGATCTCATTATAGATGGTTGTAAGCCACCATGTGGTTGCTGGGAATTGAACTCAGGAACTTTGGTAGAACAGCCAATGTTCTTAACCTCTGAGCCATCTCTAGGATGGACATCAGAAGAAGAAGAAAACAGGAAACAACCTAGGAACCTACCACAGAGGGCCTCTAAAAGCCTCTGCCCTTCAGACTATCAAAGCAGATGCTGAGCCTGATGGGCAACTGTTGGGCAGAGTGAATGGAATTTTAGGTAAGAACTGGGAAATAGTAAGAGCTGGAGAGGACAGGGTCTCCACAAGGAGAGCAACAGAACAAGAAAATTTGAACACAGGGAACTTCCCAGAGACTCATACTCCAACCAAGGACTATTCATGGAGATAACCCAGAACCCCTGCACAGATGTAGCCCAGGGCAGTTCAGAGTCCAATTGGGTTACATAGTAATGTGAAGAGGGACTGCCTCTGACATAATCTGATTGGCCTGCTCTTTGATCACCTCCCTCTGGGGGGGAGCAGCCTTACCAGGCCATAGTAGAGGACAATGCAGCCACTTTTGATGTGAACTGATAGAGTAAGATCAGAAAGGAGAGGAGAACCTCCCCTATTAGTGGACTTGGGGAGTGGCATGCAAGCAGAGGGAGGAGGGAGGGTGGTATTGGGAGGGGAGGAGGGAGGGGCTTGTGGGGGGATGCAGAATGAATAAAGTGTAATTGATGAAAAATTAAAATAAAAGAAATGTATTTAAGGAATAAAAGGAAATATTCTATTATTTTATGCTTAATTAAAAAATCTGTTAGCTTCTTACAAAGCAAGTTATCTACACAAGTCATCTTCACCTCCTCCTGGGAGAAGCAGCCTTGTCAGACCACAGAGGAAGCCAATGCAGCCACCTTGATGAGACCTGATAAGCTAGGGTCAGAGGGAAGGGGAGGAGGGCAGCCTCCATCAGTGGACTGGGAGAGGGGCATGGGAGTCAATGAGGGAGAGGAGGATGTGGTTGAGAAGAGGCAAGGGAGGGAGCTACAGCTGGGATACAAAGTGAATAAACTGTAATAAATAATAATTTTTTAAAAAGTTAAAGGTGGGAAGCAGGCCACAAAGACAGAATAGATAATAGGAGCAAATGTCTACACACATGTGTGTGTGTGCACAAACGCATGCACCCGTGTTGTGTGTGTGTGTTTGTGTGGTATGTCAACATGACACAATGTATCTCCTAGGAAGGCCATTTCATTTATTTATTTATTTATTTTATTAATTTCAATTTATTCACTTTATATCCTAGCAGTAGCCCCCTCCCTCATCCTTCCAAATCCCGCCCTCTCTCCTTCTTCTCCTCCCATGCCCCTCACCAGTCCACTGGTAGAAGAGGTTCTCCTCTAGGAAGAGAATTTTATTGTGGAATCCTCCAGACAAGGCTAGCCTACAGACATGCCTGTGGATTCACTGAGATGTGAAGAGCCATTCTGAATACGGGTGCCACAGCTGATGGTTTAGGAACCTGGGCTAAATGGAAAGGAGTGGTGGGGCTGAGTATGGAGCTGCTTGCCTTCATTCTCTCTGCTCTTGAGTATTGAACTGTTTGTTACCTGTAAATTGTAGTCAAATAAACTTAAGATTCTTTTGTCGCATAGATTGTCGCAGCGACCGGAAAGAAAACTAAGACATGAACTTTTCCAGTAGAGGACAACAGATATGGTTTGAATATGAGTTCTTCACCATACTTCATAGTACAATTGGTCCAGCCTGCAGTCACTGTAGAAAGCAGCACTTAATGGGATGCTTCATGATGTTCACCCTAAAGACTATGTAACTGGACAAGAAATGGCCAATTTCAAAATGTCCATTGTTTTAACTGTGAGAGAAAAGGTCATTTGGAAAGGGATTGTAAAGAGGTGTTTTTAGAGCCTTGTCTAGAAAACCCCAGCCTTTCAGGATTTGTAGAAGGTTCGGTAAATGTAGATATTGGACAAATGAATGCAGATCAGCAAGAGATAGTCAAAGTAATCCCTTGCCAATGAGAAACAACACGAAGCAGGCATTTCCTGTCAGCAACTGAATAGGTTATATAAACTTGGTGTTGGAAACCTAATGCATGCTACAGGAGGAAATGCCAATCTATATTTAGCCATAAGTAAATATCTCACACTATCACCAAAAATTCAATGTTATAAAATACCCACTGGAGCACATGGACTTATATCCCTAAAATGAGTAGGAATGGTTTTAGGAAGACGTGGCATAACGTCTCAAGAATTTATTGGGCATTCAGGGATTATAGATCAATACTTCAAGGGAGAAATTGATATTATGGTTTTCATAAAGGAAAATATGCAGTTTAAAGCACGAGAAAGGATTGTTCAGCTTTTACTGTTTCCATATGGAAAAGGCAAAGCAACTCTAATTGAAAGAACAGGAGAATTCAGAAGTACTACAAGACAGTTTTTCTGGCAAACTATTGTCAATGACCAGAGAGTAAAATTAAAATTAAATAAATAATATGAAAACAGAAGCTGATGTAAGTATAACCTCACAAGAATCTTGGAATCCACATTGGCTTCTTCAGAAGGTATCTACACAGTTTGTAGGGACTAGGACATTATTCCAAATAAAACAATGTATAAGGCAAATTAATTTTACAGAACCAGAAGATCAAATGGGAAGATTAAAGTCTATGTGACAGATATAGCCATAAACCTACTACAATAATGAGATCTACTACAACAATGAGATCTACTACAACAGTGTGAAGCTCAGGTTACTCTTCCTTTGATCTCAAACAATGAATATCTATTTTAACTGACACTGTATATTGACATCTTATGTAATATGGCTTGATTGTTTCTGTATTTAAATAGGTAAGAGGCCCACCTCATCAGCATGGAGCAGGTCATGGAATAAGAGTGCTTCAGTGTCTAGCTTAAAAGATAAAAATGGTATCTCTTAGTATGTATGGGTTCATAAAAATCCAAGTGTGCCTTGATAAACAGAAAGGGGGAATAAGGTTAAGCTGAAAGATATTGAACTGTAAAACAGAACAAAAACAAAAACCTACTGAATTAGATTAGCCTGTATATTTTAAAGATGTCTTAACATCAGAATGGAAATCAGAGAATTTGCTACATTGGGGAAGAGTTTTTGACTGTATTTCCACAGATGATAAAAGATTATGGGTTCCATCAAAATGATAAAGATTTAGTCTGAATAAGGCCCATAGCCAAACATTAGGCAGAGCTCAGGGAGTCTTGTGGAAGACTTTGGGAGATGATAGAGGAACTGGGAGAGGACAAGAACTCCACAAGAAAACCAACAGTCACTTGACTTAGGCCCATGGGATCTTACAGAGACTGAAGCACCAACCAAACAGTAGGCATGGACTGAACTTAGGCCCCCAACACATATGTAACTGATGTGCATTTTGGTCTTCATGTGGGTCCCCTAGCAAGTGAAGCTAGAGCTGTGTCTGATATAGACTTGGTTGTCTGCTTTTAGATCACTTGTCTTTAGCTGGGCTGCCTTGTCTGCTCTCAGTGGAACTAGATGCCTTTAGTCCTCATGCAACTGGATGTCCTGGGATGGGTTGGCAAAGGGAGGAGCTTCCCTTTTATGAGGAGAAGGGGGAAAGGTGAAAAGTGGGGGAAGACAGGGAAGAGAGGAGGGAGGAGGTGCATCAGGATATATAGTGGTTAAATATTAAAAAGAAAGAATTTTAAAAAAGAAAAAAATATTTCCACATGAAAGGAACAACTCAAGGAAGGAAAAGACACAGGAAAAATGTAATGCAGACAGCACAGAAAACTGATCTCTTCCTGTATGAAGACAGTCAACAATCCATCTGAAGAAGGACAGGTTGTTCTTCAGACTGGCAGACTAGAAAACCTTGATGCTGAAATGGACATTTGCCGAAGGACATGTGATCAGGGCTGCATTTGTGAAGGATCATTCCATCAACAGATCCCCATTAGGACATTCAGACTGTGAACTTTATGGGATTGGTAAATGTTTCTGTTTTAACATTTAAACTGTGTACAATTTTAGCTTAAACAGAAAGGAGGAAGATATAGAAGAATTTTAATCTAACAGCAAGGTTGCACTGGCAAAGTGACCTTGCCAATGACCTTCTACATCTGTGTGATCAGGCTGGAATGACACACCTTTAATCCCTCTGGCTGGAATACAGACACACCTTTAGTATACACCTTTAATCCCAAACAAAGAAATCTAATTAACAGACAAAGTGACAAATCAGAGAAAGATTTGACAGAATGAGTCAGAGATAGGATATGCCCACCTCTCATGACAACAGACCAGAAGGAGAGGTCACTTAAGAGCAGTGCCAGGGAAGAAGATGCACTTGGTCCTGATGAGACTATATGGGTTGGTGTGGGTCAGTGGAGGAGAGCTCCCCTTATCTGAGGAGTAGGGAAGGTGGATACAGGGAAGAGGGAGGGAGGGTGGGACTGGGAGATGAGGAGGGAGGGGTTGTAAGTTGAATAAAAAAGAGAGCTGCTCAGAGAGAGACAGGGAGTTGAGTTCTGTGCAATTCAGTTGAACATAATTGAGTTCACTTTAATTCATGTAGTTCCATTCAGTTCCCTTGAGTTCATGCAGTCCGTGCCTTACAGTTCATGGGGGTCAGAGGCAGTTTTTCCAAGCAGAGAAATTCAGTCAGAAGCCAAGAGAAACCAATTTGAAACTGGCAGCTTGGGAAGGAGTTTGAGCCAGAATAGTTGAGTTGAACCAGCCAGCCATAGTTCAGAAAGAGGTATAACAGGTGAGCTTATTCAGTAGTAAGTCTCAGAGGCTGAAAACATTCTAGACTTAGGTTAGCAGATAGAGGCTGGATAGCAGAAGGAGGACTTGTGCAGAAGCTTCCAGGTCTAAGATTAGGGATAGTTAGAACATAGATAGAAATGCTCTCATCAGCCCAAGGCATATATTCATAAAGCTTGGGTACGGCTCATCCCTTCACCTGAGGAAATAAAACTAACATTTACAGGTGTTGATAATTTTGTAACCATTTCTTCAAAAAGGAGATCCTACAAAATAAAATAATGTTAAACCTTGATAAGTTTTGATGAAAGATTGATTGGAAAACTGGAACAATAATGCTGTGCATTTTCCTTTTCTATTGCCATTTTGAGTCTCATCAAAGCACACTGGAAATAATTATTTAAACATTATTAGTAAGCATTAGGTAAATATATACCATTTAACATTTCTGATTGAAAGCTAAAGAGAACTGCCAAGAAAAAATAAAAACCACTATTTAGTTAGTAGACATATAATCCACTACCTCTCATTGTACCTGAAAAGTATTGAATATCCAAACTTAGATGAATATGTGAAATGGAGTGAGTAACCAATCTAAGATGAATAAGCCCACAGTGTGAAAATCAAAAAGATTTCCATCTTCTAGGAAAACCTGTTGGGTTACATTAATCCTTTCCTGGATCAATCTAATTTAGGTTTTGCATTTCAATGGCTTGAAAATACATATTGTATTTACATAATTTTCACACTATATATTTCTGGTTTCTGCACATAATGTATGCTGATATAATTTGTATAGTTAATTACATGGGAAACTTACAAAACTCAGAGAATAGAATTATTTCTCATTCTAGTACAAGCAAGCAAAAAGATAAAAACTTTAAAATTTAAAAAAAGCATTCTTTCAAAAATTCCATAATTAATATTAAAATGAATGAATAAAAATATTTTTAAAACATTTACATATTACTATGAAAAGACCAAACTTAGCAAGATGTGATTAAGATTTAGATGTGTGTGCTGAATATAATTTAAGATCACTGGAAGTATTTATGCCTATATAAATATACTCCCAAAGAAATATATTCTGTCATTTATATTTCTAAAATTCTGGCACTTAATCTAATCTAAGATTACAAGCATAAAATTAGCATGTTATGATTGTAAATTAGGATGCAAGGATGGGGCAGAAACACATTATGAAATGCCATGAAGGGAAAATGGATTTCTTTCTCCAGGAAATATTAATAATTCTCTCTTTCCTACTATTAAAGATGAAAGAACCATTGATATTTATTTATGTTAAGATCTACTTTGTATATCACCTTACCAATGTGTTCTTATTTTCAAGTAAAGCTGGTGATATCATAGTTATTAAATTCACCCTGAATTAATATCCCTAAATATTTGCACTACTAGAGATAATAATCATGACAACTAATTATTGATGTCAACTGTATGTCAAGAATTTCATAGAGGCAATTTGCACTCTTCATAAATCTCTAAACAGTATTTTTAAATACTGTGTCTTCTTTGTTTTATAATAGATGCAAGAGAGGCTAGGGAAGCAGGAATTTTCCAAGGGCACAAACTTGGCTGAGAAGGGTACAGAGTTAGGTCTGTCTTGAATTACAGACTTGCTCTCATCCACTGGATCACTCTTAACACTTGGTGAAGTTTGAACCCTTTAGGCTTCTATCAACCTTGTCACCAGGGACCTTTCCTTCCTTATAACTTTCCATTTCCTGTGTAACTCTATTTCTTCCAGTCCTGTCCCCTGAGGATGAGAACAGCTGGCCAGTGCCCTCTTCTTAACAACTTTAACTGATTCACTGGTTGAGTAATTTTTCTTGAGAGATTTTAAGCCCCTAGAGAGTCAAGTATTTACTTACAGAGGAAAAATTTCTACATGGAACTAATGCAAGAACATTTCTTTTCTTAGCGTGGGGCTTTACTTTTATTTTCAATTTAGGTCAAGTGGGAAGGAGCATGCAAAAGAACTACGAGTATAGATATGCTCCTATTTTTCTTTTCTGAACTGTGATCTAAACCTTACTCTTGGCTGAAAAGGTGGTGGACTCAGCAAGATATTAAGAAAATAACATGCAAACATTTTCAGTATTTGTATTCCAAGGAAAATTAACAAGGTGCAATGCTTTAAATGTTACGATAATACATCTTCACTGCAATGTCTATTTCTTTAGGTAAGCTTTTCCCTCAAATTTATCATTCATTAATCAGTTCCAATCATTCTTGTTTATTGGATATTTGCCTGGATCTGTTAGTCAAATGTATCATCAGGCTCATCACTCTGTTTTACCCTTTAATCTCTGACTTGTCTTTGAAAGATAATCTACATTTAATGACTACCTTATGTAATGTGCAAAAGGCAGGACTTTTCCTTATATTTAAAGAAGGGCAGCACCGACATTCTTTGCATCAGAACTCCATTTATCCTGGGGATGTTGGAGCTTGCTTTATAATTGTTTCCTTATACTCACATCAGTCATTACAATTCCATACCACTCTACCATTTCCCAGGGATTATCAACATCACAGTAGTGGTCATTTCATTATAAACAATTTAAATTCATATTTAAATTTAAAATTAAAATTATTTAAAATTTAAAATTATATTTGAATCACCAAATTTATAACAGAATTATTCCTTAGTTTTCTCTGTTATTAGAATCATAACTTTAGCTTCTCATGTTTATTATGTTTGATAATTAATTGAAAATCCAAGATATTTTCTCTTGAGTATGAAACAACAATTGAGCCTGTCCAAACTAGAGTGTCTGGATTGTATAAAACATGACAAACTCTCTCTAAAAACAATTGAAATTCAATACTGTGTTCTAAGAAGAAAAGGAAAGTGTTCATGCCCTACTGAATGAGTCAATCAAAATGCATTTTGAAGTAAATTGAGTTATTTGGTTATGACCTCAATTTAAATGTCTCTCACTTGTCCCTTCTTGTAAATTTGCAGAGAAAAAAAAAATCAGCTCACAAGCCCACAAACAATCTTAACAGAATGCAAAAAATTCAGCACCCTTCTGCAACTTCTGTTTTTGTCCAATGAACTGAGATACTGTGTGTATCTAATTTCCAAATCAAAAACTTACTACATATGAGATTCTGTGTAGATATTTAACATACAAGTGTAAGTTGTAAGTTTTTGTCTTCTGGTGGTTGTCAGTTTGACAAGATCTATAATCTACATGTGTAGATATGTTTGTAAAGTAATCTCTAGGTGATAAGGTTAATTAATCTCTAGCTTAATTTATTTGGAAGATCCACTCTAACATCAGGCCATACCATGACATTGCATGAAGTCTAAGAACATATGAACAGGTACAAAATAGATGAATACCATTGCATGTACCTACTCAAGTCCTTTCTAACTGTAGATAAACTAAGACCTGCAAGCTCAAACACATGCTATAATGACTTCCCTGTTACAGTGAATGATGTCCCCTCAAACTGTGAGCGGAAGAAGCTCTTCCTTTTTTAAATAGTTTCTGGATAGGCCTTGCATACTAGTCAGTAATTAAAAGCAAGGAAATCATGAAATTTTCAAGCAAATGGTGGGTACTAGAAAAAGATCATCCTGAGTGAGGTATCCCAGAAGCACAAAGACACATATGGTATATACTTACTTATAAGTGGATATTAGCCATATAATATAGGGTAAACATATTAAAATCTATAGTCCTAAAGAATCTAAACAACGAGGAGGACCCTTGCGAATATGCTGAATCCTCATTCAGATGGGTAAACAGGATTGACATCTGAAGTAGGAGAAGACAAAGAACAGGACAGGAGCCTTCCACAGAGGACCCTGAAAGACTTTACCCACCAGGGTATCAAAGGAGATACTGAGATTCATAGCTAAACTTTGGGCAGAGTGCTAGAACCCTTATGGAAGAAGAAGGAGATAGAAAGACCTGGAGGGGGCAGGAACTCCACAAGGAGAACAACAGAACCAACATACTTGGGCTCAGGGAAGCCTGCAGAGACTGATATTCCAACCAAGGACCATTCATGGAGAGGACCTAGACCCCTGTTCAGGAAAGCCCAAAGTCTACTCAGTATCCAAGTGGGGTCCCTATTAAGGTGTACAAGGGTTGTCTCTGACATGAATTCAGTGGCTGGTTCTTGACCACCTCCCCCTGGGGGATGCAGCCTTGCTAGGGCACAGAGGGAGAATATGCAGCCAGCTTTGAAGAGACCCGATAGGCTAGGGTCAGATATAAGGGGAGGAGGTCCTATCAGGGGACTGGGAAAAGGACAGAGGGGGAGAAGAGGGAGTTAGGTTGGGACTGGGAGGAAACAAGCAAGGGGGTTGCAACTGGTTCTAGGTTATCTCCATGAATAGTCCTTGTTTGGAGTATGAGTCTCTGGGAAGTTCCCTGTGTTCAAATTTTCTTGTTCTGTTGCTCTCCTTGTGGAGACCCTGTCCTCTCCAGCTCTTACTATTTCCCACTTCTTACATAAAATTCCATTCACGCTGCCCGACAGTTGGCCATCAGGCTCAGCATCTGCTTTTATAGTCTGTAGGGCAGAGGCTTTCAGAGGCCCTCTTTGGCAGGTTCCTAGGTTATTTCCTGTTTTCTTCTTCTTCTGATGTCCATCCTCTTTGCCTTTCAGGATGAGGATTGAGCATTTTAATTAGGTTCCTCTTTTTTGCTTAGTTAAAAATTCACATTCTTTTGAAAGGAAAGATCCTGAACTAAGAATGTTGGCTTTTTGACCCTCCTCCCCTGGTAGGCCACAGAAGAGGACATTGCAGCCAGTCCTGAAGAGACTTGATAAGCTAGGATCAGATGGAAGGGCAGGAGGTCCTCCCCTATCAGTGGACTTGAAAAGCGGCAGGGAGGAGTTGAGGGAGGGATGGTGGGATTGGAAGGGAATGAGGGATGGGGCTACTGCTGGTTTACAAAGTAAATAACATGTGATTAATATAAAAAAATAAAAATTATTATTTAAAAAAAAGAATGTTGGAGTAGTTCCCTGCTCAAATAGAATCTTCTAAGGAAGTGATTTTCTGAAATCATTCTGGAAGGCATAGAGCAGCTGTGGTCCAAGCAAAGCAGTCCACACCTTCAACTGACAGCAGAATTTAGCAGTGTTGTCCATGGATCATATTATATAGATGTGGAAGCTGCAAGAGTGATCAGGCTTGTACTAAAGTCCCAGAAGTCCACCGATGATCATCAATGTAAGTCATGTTCATGCCACCAGAGACCACTGTGTGAAGCTGTAAATGTGAAGCTTACATTGCAGTGGACACCCAAGGATGTTGAAAATGCCAGGACAATAGATGTCTCCTCAGGAAGGCTGCATGCACAGAGTGGATCCAGCCCAAGGTAAAGGAAATGTGTGTTCCAGACAACATTACAGGAAGGGGCTACCCAAACCTTTTGGCACCTGAATTGATGCATCACTCTTGCAGGATTTTGTGATTTCTTGCTAAGTTTTGTTTTTGCTCTGGTTTAATACATCCTTAATACGCTATCAATTTCTCCAATTTGGAATGAGAATTATTGTTCTGTATCATTGTATATTGAAATTTTGTAACTGATTATTCTGTGGCTATAAGGACTCAGAGATAGGAGATCATATCTACACTTTTGAGAAGTGTTAGAACAGTTAGAACAGTGGGGACATTTGTAGTTAAACTGGATACAGATTTACATTATGATATGTCCACGAACTTATGGGACCATGAGTAGAAGATTAAGCAATGCCTTAGTTATCCAGTGCCAAATGATCACTTTTGAAAGTGTGTAGACAAGTAATATCATATAGACTGAATTGGTTGTATTCATATATTACATACATATATTCATTCACACACACACACACACACACACATATATATATATCAACAATTAATGAAAAAAAAGAGGCCATGAATTTTAAAGGAGGTGTATATGAAAGGATTTTGAGGGAGGAAAGAAGACATGATCATGTTATCAATTTACTCCACTATCAGTGGAATTGGGGAGGGGCATGCATGGAGAAAGGGGAGGAAGGAAGGTATTGGCAGAGGAGCGGGGAGGGAGCTACAGGGGAATACCAAGTGAATAAAATGTAATTAATAAAAAATTAAAAAATAACAACTAAAAAACAAATAAAAGAAATATTTTTTAAATGATGCTTTATATGCCATATTCCTAAGTGGCAGACTTGTAATGGGTAATATTTATAGCCAGGTGGGCTAATCTGGAAAGACCTGCTATAAATATGGGTAGCACTATTCCAAGGGCTGGGGTCCTGAACTGACTCCAAGAAGAAAGCGAGCTGAGTTATAGTGCTTGTGCTCCAATTAGGAACCAAAACAAACCCTTGACAGGCATTTGAGCACATCCATGAGAAAAGTGAACTAATTTATTTTATTTAGTTCCTTTTCTCTGGTAGAGAGAGATACAGCATATTGTTTCTAGTTACTGTGGAAAACATAATGGCTGGAATGAGATTCACTGGAATGAGGAATGGAAGACTGGTGACGAGGCCCACGCCAGACCACTGCTCACATCATCCTGTCAGTTCAGGCTCTTTGCCATTTGAACTTCATTGCTGAATATTTCACAGGTGTGGGTTTAAGACACATACAGAACTCTGGGTTTGATCTCAGCACTGACCTAACTAGATGTGGGGTTATACACCTATAATCCCAGCACTGTGAAGGTGGAGACAGAAGGATTAGAAGTTCAAGGTCATCCTTGACTGTATAATGAGTGCAAAGTCAGCACTGGTTGAATTTTGTGACTTCTCACAAAAGGAGAGAAAAGTAAATGAACAGATAGAGTAGATATTTTACATGTTTCAATTTTAAAATAATTTTATATGTAGCAATTAGATAACAGAAATCTTTCCTACCTTGTTAATCTCATGGGAACACATATGACTTGCTTTAGCATATTGTAATGCAAATATAAAGAAATATTATTTAACCTATATAAAATATATAGAAGGATGTGTTTATATATAGACTAGTTCAACACTTCATAAACCCATGTATTCAGTCCTAGGGAAAGTTGTTGAATTAACTTAAATCCAAATGTATCTATTGATAGGTAACAAGGTTACTCTTCATAGCTAGTAAATAGGCAAGTTCTCTGCAAACACAAACATGACAAAATCATAAGAATTCATAATTCTAAAATTATATGAAAAGCACTATAAACAACAAATTAAAGGAAACATTTTTTTCTGGCATCCACATTTCTCAGTTTCCTAAAGAATGATTTACTTCTTGATTAAATGTCACTGAAAATGTCAAAAATAATCCAAGATTTGATCTTCACTCCATTAACTTCTGTGTTAATGTTCTATTAACATAGTTCCTTGTGTTAATAGAAAGCATAGCTGGATAAAGCTTTCCTATGTGTACAATGAAGATATTGTGTCCATACTATAGAAGACTTAGGAAGATGTGACGCCTGTACATTAAGAGCATTGTACATAGACCTAAGTCGGTACCACAAGGTTATCATGGTAACTGACTATTCTAGCCTGAGTTTTTTGAAAACTTTCAGGAAAAAAAATGTAAATATCATTCATTATAGTTCAGAAATATCAAATGTCAATTTTCTCTGAGTTTAATTATAAGTTAATCATTACATTTAATTTTGAATTCCTCTTAACTCTTCTCAATGAGATTTCTCATGTGTCAGAAATTTATTTTGTTTAGAATGAATGTATGTATGCATGCATATGTATTACACATATCTTAGAAAATAGGTATGTATGTGCCCATCTATGTACATGCTGAGGCCAGAACAGAACTTTAAATGCTTTCCTCAATTGCTCTCCATCTTGTTACCTTGAGAAATGGTCTCTCACTAAATTGAAAAACTCATTTTCTTGGTTAAGCACTCTAAGTCTCTCTGTTTTCAATCTTGGGCTTCTAGGAACATGCAATCATGCCTAGCTTTTTATGTAGCTCCAGAAGATTCAACTACTGGTATTTGAAGAGAAATGCTCTTACCCACTGAGCAATCTCCTCAGTTCCAGATTTTAAACTTATGTCATGGATTCAGTGTTTCTCATGACCACTACCATTACCCCTCTGGCAAAGTCATTTTTGTATTTGCAGTTAATTATCACAATAGCCTTATATTTGGTAGATTCCTAGATTACCATTGAAAATTGTTATGAATTTTGTAGGCTAAAATAAGAGAAATTAATTTTCTTGTATTCTAGAATTTAAAAGTCTAAAATCAAACCATCTGTAGAAATACAATCAGCCTCAAAGAAATGCTCATGTAGATGCCCCTTCAACTGTGCTGGCTTTCAGCAATCTTCAGTTTCCTGGTACACTCTAGTTCAGTGTTAGTCTCTGTCTCATGTAGGACAGAATCGCTCTACTTGCCTTTGTCCACATTTCACTCTTTTGTAACATCAGTCATTGTTAGCCATCATACTAATTCACAATGGCTTCAGCTTGGCCATGTCTGTAAAGACCTTGTATTGGTTATTATTCTTGATGCTGTGACCATACACTTGACAGAAAAAAAAAAGATAAAAATCAGAAAGGAGGTATTTAAGCTCAAACTTCAGAAAAATGCACTTGATCATGTTGGAGGAAGTCATTAGAATCAAAGGGGTTTGCTCTATGGCATTGAGCAGGAAAGAGAAAAAGAATGTCACTGTTCATTTGGCTTCTGTCCTTCCCCTTTGTATCAGCTCAAGACCCAAAACCATGGGATGGTGCTACTTAGATGCAAGAAGGATCCTCTATTTCTGAATAAGCTTACTCCAAGCACCTTTACAAATATTCCAGAGGTGTTTCCAAGGAAGCTCTCAGTCCAATCAAGTTGACAGCAAAGATTAATCATTGCAGACTCTTCTTCCAAATTACAGGACTTTTCACAAATCTCAGAGAGAATTTCAATGCTTCTCCCTCTCCCCAATTCCTTCTCTTTCTTTAGAAATACAATTCAGCCTACACACCTTTATACCTTGTGTCCTTGAACAACTGTAGAATAATACTGTTCTCTACCAAAAGTGGAGCAGGACCTTCTTGCAAAAGATCACTACATCTGGGACTGCTGATTGCTGCCATTCTTTCATTGGAGAGGGCGTAGAGAGTCATACGATCTTCACCTCAGCACCCAGCTACACCTGCCAGCCAACTGTATGCAATTCTGCCCTAATTGCATGTGGCTGTAACTCTTGAGAAGGGGCTAGAGCGTATAAATTGGGATGTTCCACCTCCACAGCCATAGCACAGTCATTATCCATACAAGGTGAAGGCTTTCCAGTGTGGGGGCATGTACAACACTAGGCATCTGTCAGTAATTACTCACCTGTGCTTTGTAAGTAACCCCAATAATGTGTTTGTTTTCTAGAAGGAAATTTGGTGAAAGCTAACATCAGTTTGTTCTTGAGGCTTTAATGGGTGGGCAGACTTTGCCTTGCCCGTGCCAGGGCAAAAATTCTTACATCAGTTATTCAGCTAGTATCAACTAGAATGTAATTATTCCCCATGTAAAATGGAGATAATGGAACTCCACCCCTCCAGTAATGCTCCATTTCCTTTGAAAAAAAAATCAAATCCTTAAATGGATGAAAATCCATCATGATTTACCAATGCCAGCACGCGTCTACACCTGCTCAGGTCCATACTCAGAACTAATATCTCATGGACTCATTTAGTTTCACTTACATTATACGCCCCTTTTTCTGAAGTTCACTCAGTGGGGCTTTTGTGCTGTATGTTCCACTTAAGTGGGATGCTAGCTCCCCCTAACCTCCGTGGACTAATGATTTGCTCCACGCCTTAAATTTTTAAATACCCCTTAACAGAGGTGTGTTTTCTGATACTGTCATAGAAATTAACACTGCTCTTTACTCTGTATTACTCAGAATCAATATCTTGCTTAATTTTTTCTAAACAGGTATCTCAAAATGTAATTTTATCTGTTTATTTGTTTTATGTTGGGGATCATCCCCCTCACACATATGCATGCACACATGCACACATGTGCGCACACATACACACACATTGTTATACACATGAAGTGTGGAAGCTTACAAGACAAAGGTGATATGAGGACTCCAATTTTGTTCATTATAATTTGCAAAAGATATAAGCATGACTCAGAAAAAAAATAACACAAACTAACAGGATTTTCTAAATAGCTAATGAGAAAGCTAAGAGAAGGTGAAAAACATATCAACCCATCTTCTCAAGACCAGGTCTTCACACTTCCAGGAATAGCAATAGCATCTCTGTAGAAGGGAGAGGCATCTGCATTGCTATCAGCCCTCCACAAGTTAATGTCTGTCTCTAGAAGGATTCGAAGCACAGCTGCCAAGTGCAATTCAAGTTACACACATAATAATCTAACTCCTGAAAAACACTCCAGATAATATCCAGCATACCATGAAAATTAGAACCACTTATCTTTTCCAAAATTTAAAAATATGAATCGTGTGCAATATGCTGGGTGACATGTTTTGTTTTTTTTTTATAATAATGACTGGCTGGCTGACTGGTTAATCCATCTGATGAAAGCTGAGTTAATATTTTATATAACAAGTAATGAAAAATCACTGTAAATGCTCAGTGGAATGACAGTGGACAGTGTTTGAAAAAAACCGCTTTGATAAAGCAATGTAGGATGAGTTCATAAAGTTGGAAAAGTGAGAAGATAGCAAGCAGCAAGATACATTTAGAAGTGGTGTATAGAATGCCAGGAAAGAGCTCAGTTAGTACAGTGCTTGCCATGAAAGCCCGAGAACCTGAGTTAGATCACTAGCACCCATATAAAAAGCCTTGCTTGGTGGCTTATACTTTTAATTGCAGCAACGGAGGTGCAGAGATAGTTGGAGCCCTGGACTCACTTGCCATTTTCTTAAAATTTTTTTTTATTTCATATTTATTAATTACGGTTTATTCACTTTGTATCTCAGCTGTAGCTCCCTCTCCCACCCCCTCCCAATCCCAACCTCCCTCCATCTTCTTCTCTTATGCCCCTCCCCCAGTCCAATGATAGGGGAGATCCTCCTCCCCTTCCATCTGACCCTAGTCTACCAGGGCTCATCTGGACTGGTTTCTTTGTCTTCCTCTGTGGACTGGTAAGGCTGCACCCCCCCTCAGGTGGAGGTGATCAAAGAGCCAGCCCATGAGTTCATGTCAGAGAGTTCATGTCCCTGTTCCTATTAAGGAGGAACCTTCTTGGACACTGAGCTACCATGGGCTACTTCTGTACAGGGGTTCTAAGTTATCTCCATGCATGGTCCTTGTTTGGAGTATAAGTCTCAGAAAAGACCCCTGTGCCCAGATTTTTTTCTGTTGCTCTCCTTGTAGAGTACCTGTTCCCTCCAGGTCTTTATATCTCCCCGTTCTTTCATAAGATTCCCTGCACTGTGCAAAAAGTTTGTCTATGAATCTCAGCGTCTGCTTTGATACCTTGCTGGGTATAGTCTTTCAGATGCCCTCTGTGATAGGCTCCTGTCCTGTTCCCTGTTTTCTTCCTCTTCCAATGTCCGTCTTGTTTGCCTTTCTGAATGAAGATTGAGCATCTTACCAGGGTCCTCCTTCTTGATTAGCTTCCTTAGGTGTACAGATTTTAGTATGATTATCCTATATTATATGTCTAATATCCACTTATAAGTGAGTATATACCATGTGTGTCATTCTGCTTCTGGGATATCTCACTTAGGATGATCATTTCTAGATCCCACCATTTGCCTGCAAATTTCATGATTTCTTTGCTTTTAATTGCTGAGTATTCCATTGAGTAAATGTACCACAATTTCTGTATCCATTCCTCAACTGAGGGGCATCTTGGTTGTTTCCAGCTTCTATTACAAATAAAGCTACTACAAATATGGTTAAGCAAATGTCCTTGTTGTGTACTTGAGCATCTTTTGGATATATGCTTAGGAGTGGTATAGATGGATCTTGAGGTAGCATTATTCCTAATTGTCTGAGAAAGTGTCAGATTTATTTCCAAAGTGGTTGTACAAATTTACATTCTCACCAGCAATGGAATAGGGTTCCTCTTTCTCCACATCCTCTCCAGTATGTGTTGTCACTTGAGTTTTTGATCTTAGCCATTCTAATGGGTGTAAGGTGAAATTTCAGGGTCGTTTTGATTTGCATTTCCTTGATGACTAAAGATGTTGATCATTTCTTTACTTGTTTCTCTGCCAATCTTTGTTGTTAGAAGAAAAAGTGGGAAAGAGTCTTGAACTCATTGGCACAGGAGACAACTTTCTGAACAGAAAACCAACATCACAGGCTCTCAGATCAACAATCCATAAATGGGACCTCATGAAACTGAAAAGCTTCTGTAAAGCAAATGACACTGTTATCAAAACAAAATGACAGCCTACAGATTGAGAAAGGATCTTCACCAACCCTACATCTGTCAGAGGGCTAATATCCAGAATGTATAAACCTTAAGAAGTTAAACAGCGACCCAGAGAAGAGCAAGTCTGATTGCATGCGGGTTGATGCCCCAGGTCCCGCCTCTGAGAAAAAGGTATCAGACGGGTCTGATGCTCTTTGGGTGGATGACACCTAAATGAACATCGGTACAAAGTCCCAATTTATTTCTAATATCAGAGATCAGACCTCTACTCTTGCCTGATGCGTCTAAAACAAAAAGGGGGAACTGTAGAGAGCTGTGTAATGCCGTGCCTTAAAGATGGAGCTGGTTTCTGCCTTCCACCTTCCCGATGGTGAGTGCTCTCTGTCACAAACAACTCCACATTTGGCTAAGGCTGAGGATCTGGCTTGCTTCCATGTATGTGGACCTATCTGCATTGCCCACTTGGCACGCTGGGGTTGGCTACCCAGAGGCTATTTAAGCTGTGGGCTGGCTTTCCCCAGGGTCCGATGATTGTTCAAGGTTCCTGAATAAACTGCATTGAAAAAAAAAAAGAAGTTAAACAGCAACAAATCAAGTAAGTCACTTGCCATTTTGCCTAGACTAATTGAGGATTCCAAGTCCAGCTCAAAGATGCTGGTTCAAAAATAAATAAATAAATAAAAGTTGAGCAGCTCCTGAGGAACACTGAACTGTCAAGGCCTGTCTCTGGCCTCCACTACATCTACATGGACAGAGGCCCACATGCAATGCACCACACACATATGTACAACCATTTGCCCAAAGATAAGGAAAGAGAGGAGGGGAGAGACAGAGGCAGACAAAATCAGAGAGAGAGACAGACACACACACACAGAGGGATAGAGACAATGACAGAAAAAAGAGACAGAGGGACAGATAGACACACAAACAGACAGATCAGTAGCAATGCAAACTTGGTTTGAGTTTAGGAGATAAAAATGATTGAGGAGAGTTTGTGTAAAGATCCTTGGTATTGTACTTTTTTTTACAATAAAAAGTAAAGTATTGAGATTATTTGTGAGAGCATCAAATGATACAGCAATTATAACTAATGATAGAAAGATTTTGCATTTCTAAATGTGTGCCTGGTAAAATTTGACAATTTATTTTTTCTCTCTCTTTTTTTTTTTTGCATTTATCACTTTTTGATAGCAGCCTAATAGGTTACTTTTCTTTTGAATTCAAAAAAGTATAGTTATGTTTTATTTATTTGAATTTTAGACTTCTGTACATCTTTCATACCTAAAATACTTTTTCTTCAAATATTTTCTCCCTTTTCACTTGAGGAGATGTGTGTCTACAAAATATTCACACGTGTCTATCTCACCTCTGTGAATGTGTTCATGATATAATTTCTATGATGCATGCTGTTTATCCACTCTAGCATAGCTTAGTAATTTCATTAATATATTTAATGTTTTATTTAAATGCAGTACTGAATGCTAATTACCTCTCCTAAAATATATGCAGCAAGTCCCAAGAAACTCACTTCTTTGTGATTTGTTGATCAGTAGTTCTATTATATAATGTCTGTATATGCTCATGCACACATACACACATGCATAAACACACACACATAGTGCTTATGTTTTACTGAATTTTACTTGTGCTTTTAAATAAAAAAGCATCATGTTGTTCAATGTTGACAAAAAAGTAAATCATTAAGGTCATTTACATCATTTTGATTCACAGATACACGTGTTTAGAAAGGTTGGTTTTATATATTGATTTCCAGAAAAACCAAATACCAAGGAAATGTTTCATTGTAATTGCATCTGAACAAGAACAATTGAAGTTCAAGTCATGTTTCTGATCTTTGATTTGAGTTTGCTACATTTATTCACTTGGATTTAAAAAATATTAAATGGTGATTTTTCTCTAATGCCATTTATGCAGCTTAGCATATTCTTGTATTCTAAAAATGCGCATCCAAAGCTAACCTTTTGAAATTCACAACGTACTGAGGACATCATAAATGATTCACCAATGAAATACATAGAGGTAATTTTTATGACCTGAACCATGAATAGTGTTTTAGCTCTTGATTCAAGTGACTACTTTTCAGTACACTGAGCCACGAGTTTCAAAAATAAACCTTCTGCTGATAAGGAGATTTACAGAGAACAAAAAAGCCTGAGTCAACTATTTATGTGGGACCAAATTTTGTGAACTAAGCTTAGTTCAAGCAGGAGGCTTTCCAAGCACTTCATTTATTTTAATATGGTACCAGCGTCTTGGAGTTACGCTGTAGCTTATGTTCACAGGTTTTGACAGAAGAAGAGGGGAAAAGCCTGGAGGTAGCATTTCATGCAGTCTGGGGGATAAGAATTGAACATCCCTTAGCACCACAGTCTGAATGGAGGCTCTGGGGATGTGCAGTGCTATTATAGAGAGAATAAAAACAAGCATATCCATCATGAGATTATGACAAGTTACAGAATATTTTAAATACTATGTGGAAAAGGACAAATGTACACACTTTTTAGAAATTCTAACTACAGCTAGTACATGTTTTTTCAAGGGAAATGGGGAAAGAATTCATGACATTTGAATAGAAGGGTATTTTCTTGAATTTCTGCATGCATAAAAGATGTTTCTGAATCTGGTTGAAATTGAAATTTTAGGACCACCCCAAGAGATTTGTACTTAAAAGACCTCCATGTCTAACCAGAAGCTCAGTTAACAGATAGCACCTTAAAACCCAGGAACACTTTAGGGTATGTGCTAATGCTTTAAAAGATAAACACCACTGAATAGATAGGGGCAAAGGGAGCTGTAGTTACATGAAAGAACTGGTACAATAAAACAGGGACATAAGAAAGTGCAGATACTTTTTGATATCTGTGGGTCTTTGGAATCCTTTCAAAAGGGTCTTTCCCATCCCTATGAGCTCACTTAAAGAGCAATGCCTTCCAGGTGAGTAGTCCTGCAAACCTCAGACTAGAACATCAGCCAGAGAACTGGTCTATACAATCCACCCATAACCTGCCCCATAGTGTCGAAAGTTATATTAAGTATCAATGAGCAGTGCTTGGGTTGCACTCTTTTCTAAACAGCTGCAGGACTCCAGAAGGTAAAGCAACTTCACTGTAATGCTTCAGAGGAGGACAGAAAAGTGTGCACTGAGATTGGAAATAATACTCAGGCATGTGTTGACCTGCAGCTCTGCTCCTTTGTTGATGCCAGAAAGGTTCACCTTACGTGCATTTTCTGCAGCTAGTGAGCATTACTCACTGCTCACTATATGTGCCTTATATCCAATTGCACGTAATTGGTGGTGTCCTGTCATCTCAATGTTTGATTGGATATAAACTCAGATTCCCTCATTTTCATTTTACTCTCTCTCACATCACTACTATAGATAGTGTCAGCCCTCACATAACATTTAATGCATAAAAGAGCTTAGATATCCTAATTTGTTACCACATGGCTAAGTCAGCAGTCTCTAGGGGGTAGGAAGCAAAGGAAAACTTTGTAAGCTTGGCCAGTTGTATACTATACTAAAGCCAGGCTTCACCAAATGAGAATTTGTAAACACCCATCACCACAAAAAGCTTGCAAGAGCATAGAAAACTATAACCAAGGTGTTGTGCACAGAAGGGAATGAAAATCAAAGAATGAGCAACACCTCTGTGGCAGGTAGTGAAGCATCTTGAAGGCTACCACAAAGGACCTTTTCACAACAGACTATAAAGTACCATCAAACCTTATCCAAAACGAGGTGCACAAGCTCAAACCAGCTGTGCTACAAGAACATGGAGAAGCTGGATGAGGCAAGAAAGCTTAGAAATTGTGCAGAGACACAGATCTAGGATTCCCCGGACATAGCACTCCTCTTCTGATACTTCATGTTGACCTGTAGAAAACAATTTCTGGTAATTTGTAAAGATTCACATGGACCTTATTATGCACATTAATTTAATTTCTTGAGTTTTATAAATGCTGGCAAAAATCATAAAAATTGAAGCATTATATGTGTACTATCTCTGCTATATGTTTCCGTCACTGGCATCTTCCCACTCCAGCTCTTATTTTCTAAAAAAATACCCATTTGCAAACACAGAGTGGAACAATGGCTATCTCTATGGGCATTTTAATGTGGAAAGAGGAAAATTCTCTATATAAGAATATATTTATATGTATTATACAACATATCATATATTTGTGAATACACATAAATAGATGTGTGCCATAATAATAACAAAATATAATGAAAAAAGATTACCAACTTGATGGGGGAACATGAAAGGGGTTCAAGAAAAGAAGCTGGGAGGGACTAGAGGAGCAAAAAGGGGGAAGAAGTGATGTGATTCTTTTTCAACTAAATCGTATTTTAAAAATAATAAATATCATTATGTACAAATGAGAACGGAATGCAGAGAACGGCCCACAGAGCATCAGATTATAAAGAATTAGATGAAATCTAGGAGAAGCCTTTCTCTAACTTGAGTTGTAAATTGAATGACTCAGATCAAGCTCTTACTAACGTGTGGCTCTGGGCTTAGTTATTTGATCCCTCCTCAACCACTGTCTTTGCCTCAGCTTCACACCTTGCCTCATCTAAACTGTACAACAGACAGTTACTTCCATATGGCTCAGTTTGCTCTGAAGCCTTCTGGAGGAACTGACCCTTCACACAATTTGTCTTTTCTCAAATGTGGGCAGCGTAAGTATGGTGTGCCTTTCTGTCTTGTTTTACGGCTATTTGTTTCACGTATAAGTCTTCACCATACCAGAAAAACTTCTTTCAGTGTAAGTGTCTGCTGGATACGTTTTTAATGCCAGAAGTGTCTTATGCAGGCTTGAGCACACTTTCATCAATAAATGCTACTATTCATTAGTCCCTTGATGGTTGCAGCTGAGACTTGTAACATTTAATGGATACTAAAAAGCAGAGTAGTGGCATGAGATCCAGACGGCTATACTTTCACCTCAGTTCCGTTTCATATTAAAGCATCAAAGAATGAAACCCTACCACAATTTTCTGCAGCCAGCCTGAGATCTTACAAAGAATTCCAGTGTCATAAACGGCGTCATTTTCCTGACAGATTTAGATTTTAGGCAATAAGGAAGATACTGTGTTTTTTATATGGAGATAATTTTAGAAGGCAGCACACATGTAAAATCAAGTATCCGAGAGGCTGGTGGAATATTAAATGGAAAGCGTGCTCTTTTTATTTTAATCATTGAATCTCCATCCACTTTGAACAAAAATTTCTTCTAAGAAACCATGGTTACTTTATTTAAAATTACGCTTCTTGGTTAGTTTAGTTCCTCAACTAAAATTTCTCTCTCCCTTGTGCCTTTTGCAACCTTTTGCAGCAGGTTTATTGTTTAAAAGGCAAGGAGTATTCAAATTGTGCCACAGTAGCATGCATTTATCATTGGCAAAGGTTCCACACTATAAATGAATTACTGTAATAGGTGTGACATGAAATAGCATCTTATCATACCACTCTTCTTCTACTTTCTTCACCAAGCAGGTCAAAGCTAATAACAAGTGTTGCTCTAAAGTGATATTCCTGGACAAATTAAAGGGATGGAGTGAGTTTTAAAGCTTTAGGTTTGTAATACTTTAAAATGATTAACACCTCCTTCTAGCTATGCCTCTAAAGCTCTACCACACTTCTTCCTCTCTGTGGGTTTTGTTTACAGTGAAAACCTCTTGGTTTCCCTACTGGCAGGTAGGTGCTTCTCAGTCAGGGGAAAATGGAAAACAGATTTCATCTTGACCCTTGAGAAACTTATATTCTAGTGGGGTGATAAAATACGTTAATATTAAATACCAAACAAGTGTGAAGTAAGGTTTCTTCACACTGAAAAGGAGAGCACAGTTTTAAAATGCTTATAATAGACAGGAAAGCCGCTGTGTAAATTAATGTCTAATACAAATTATAAGATCTTCAAAGACCCAAGTTCCAAAGACCCAAGCTTATTTAAACATATTGAAAGCATAGAGAGGGAAAACCTTTCTACTGTCATATAAAGATTTTGGGCAACATATTAGGGAAAAAATACATTACTTTTTTTTTTTTTTTGGCTATGTTGCATGTTGCATTTCTGAGTTAGCTAGACTGAGGTAATCAGAAACACACATGTGAAGGGTTTGCCACCTTGTTACTGAGTACATATCTTTTGTTGGACAATGAAAGGTACAGTACATAGTTTAAAAAGAGACCACCTTCTCAAACCTCATACGAACATAGCTAACCACTGGGTCTACCTATCTAAATGGGAGCTCACTGCTGAGCATCAGACACCAGATAATGATGTGTAGAAAAGAAATGAGCTCCTCTCATGGTTTAAATGAGGATAGTTTTAGATAGCCATAGAGATTAGAATAAAAGGACAATTATTGTGATAGATGGCAAAATAAAATTCCAAAATTCCCATACAAAAAAATCACATAAAAGAATATTAAGTAGTTGACTCTTTTTTTTTTATCCAAGTAAATGAGAAGGATTCTAAATTTAACACACAAGGATTTTAGTTGCATATTGTGATAGAACAAACACATGGTAAAAGTCACCTCTACTAACCAGAAAGGACAACTCAAATTTTTTTCAACTTAGTTTCAAATATATTTTTATATACCCCTTGTAGTCAGGAGTACACACTTTCTCTAAACTGAGAAAGCTCCCGAATCTTTGACAGTTCTAGAATCTCATGTCACATTTTTTAACTTTTTTATTAATTAATATTATCTAGTACAATTTATTCACTTTGTATCCTGGCTGTGCCCCCCCATCTCCTCCCAATCGCACCCTCCCTTCCTTTCCTCCCCTTATGCCCCTCCCATAGTCCACTGATAGGGGATGACCTCCTTCCCTTCTATCTGACCCTAGCCTACCAGGTCTCATCAGGACAGGCTGCATTGTCTTCCTCTGTGGCTTGCAAGACTACACTTCCCAGGGGAAGGTGATCAGAGAACCTGCCACTGAGTTCACGCCAGAGACAGCCCCTGCTCCCCTTACTAGGGACCCCATTTGGAAATTGAACTGCCATGGGGTACATCTGAGCAGGGGTTTTAGATCCTCTCCATGCATGGTCCTTGGTTGGGGTGTCAGTCTCTGCAGAGCCCCCAGGGCCCAGTTTTTTGACTCTGTTGGTCTCCTTTTGGAGCTACTGCCCCCTCCAGGTCTTTCCATCTCCCCCATATTTCATAAAATTCCATGCATTCTGCCCAAAGTTTGGCTATGAGTTTAAGCCTCTGCTTCAATACCTCAATCAGTGGAGTCTTTTAGAGACCCTTTTTAGTAGGCTCCTGTCCTGTTCCCTGTCTTCTCCTGCTTCGTATGTCTATAGCGTTTGCCCATCTCAATGAGGATTGAGCATCTTCACTAGGGTCTTCCTTGTTGTTTAGCTTCTTTAGGAATACAAATTTTACTTTCTTTAGGAGTAAAAATGTTGATCTTATATTTTGACTAATAACCACTTATGAGTGCTCATATACTATGTGTGTCTTTCTGCTTCTGGGTTACATCACTCAAGATGATCTTTTCTAGTTCCCACCACTTAACTGCAAATTTCATGACTGAATAGTTTCTGTAAAGCAAGGACATTTTCATCAAAACAAAATGACAGCCTACAGATTGGGAAAGGGTCTTCACCAACCCTATATCTGACAGAGGGCTAATATCCAGAATATATAAAGAACCTAAGAAGTTAAATATCAACAAACCAAGGAATCCAATTAAAAAGGGGTACAGAGCTAAACAGAGAATTCTCAGAAGAGGAATATCAAATGGCAGAGAAACACTTAAAGAAATATTCAATGCCCTTAGTCATCAGGGAGATACAAATCAAAACAACCCTGAGATTTCACCTTACACACATCAGAATGGCTAAGATAAAAAATTTAAGTAACAACACATGCTGGAGAGGATATGGAGAAAAGGGAACCCTCCTCTATTGTTGGTAGGAATGTAAACTTATACAAGCACTTTGGAAATCAATCTGGCGCTTTCTCAGAAAATTAGAAATAGTGCTACCTCAAGATCCAGCTATACCACTCCTAGGCATATATCTGAAATATGTTCAGCTATACAACAAGGACATTTTCTATAAACCATGTTTGTAGCAGCTCTAATTGTAATAGCTAGAATCTGGAAATAACCTAGATGTCCCTCAATGGAGGAATGGATTCAGAAATTGTGGTACATTTACACAATGGAATACTACTCTGCAATTAAAAACCAAGAAAATCATGTCACTTTTTATTGGACCAAAAGTAAAAAAAAATTCTTAGCTTTAGTCTAACCCATTTAATTACCAGCTGTTTATATTACCATATTCCTGTGTAAAAAAATAAAACGTTAAAAACTAGCAAACTGAGTAACTTAATTTTTAAATTTATTTATTTTTAATTCATTTTACATCCTTGTTGCAGTTCCATTTCTCTTCCCCTCCCAGTCTCACCCTTCCCACTTCTTTTTTTCCCCTCCTCCACCCTCTCCTCTTTTCCTCAGAAAAGGGAGCTTCCTTTACCATCCACTCAAGCTCATCAAGTTGCTTAAGGACTGAGCATGTCCTCTTCCCCTGTGGACTGGCAAGGCAGTCCCACCAGGGATAAGTGATCAAAAGCAGTCAAGTGAGTCTGTGTCCTATCCAATGTCCATTTCCCTTACTAGAAAACCCACATGAAGCCTAAGCTGTCCATCTGCTCGATCTTTGTAGGGAGTCTAAATCTAGTTCACACATGGTCCCTAGTTGATGTTTCAGTTTCAACAAGTCCCTCTGGGCCCTGGTAAGTTGGCTCGGTTCATCTTCTTGTGGAGTTCCTGTTGTCACAGAGCTTTTCTCTTTTTTTCCCACTTTTTCACAAGACTCCCTACATATCACACAATGTTTTGCTGTGAGTCTAAGCATCCCTTTTGAGGTGATGCTGAGTAGAGCCTCTCAGAGGACAACTCTGTCAGGTTCCTGTCTGCAGGCTTAGTATTGATCATAGTGTCAGGGGTTGGGACCCTCAGACAGGCTTGATCTTTGCCAGTCATTGGTTGGGCATTAGACAGAGGTAGTGGCTAAAGAGAGGGAACATAGAAGGAGAGGAGGCTCAGAGTTAAAAGGGTATAGATCGGACCCGGGGAGAGTGAGGGCTAGAAGACCAAAGGCCTGTGGAGAAAGGAGAAACTGATAGAAGTATCTCTGAGACAAGTTGGAGACCTAAGTCAGGGCAGGCTCCTGGGAGGATCTGAGGGCAACTCAAGCAGAGACTCCTAGTTGCAGAAGCCATAGAGACTGAAGAGAATATCCACTAACTAGACTAATCACCTAGCAGAGGGAAAGGAACATCAATACATCCATAAAAAAACTTCAAACAAAAATTTACCCTGCCTACAAGATGTGCAGATATAAAGATAGAGCAGAGAAAACAGAGGTTGAGGGAATACCTAACCAATGCCTGACACAACCAATGAATAAGTTAATTTTAAGAGACTGAACATACTGGAACGTATAGTATAAGATTTATTGCTTTTCCATGTGAAAGTAAGCTTGTTTAAGAGTTGTATTATCTCTTTCCTGTTCCTTTTCTCTATCCACTCTCTTCAACAGAAACCCAGACACAAATGCACACTCACATGACATTCTGCATACATTAGGCAGTATTTGCTCGTTGTACACAATCTGAACAGGACTGGAATAAATATTTGCATCAGATAGTTTGTGTTTATCATTGGAAACATTCCATTTACTTCACTCAATTATTTCATTCAAATGACACTGGAAATATTTGGGTCAACCTAGCAGCAAGCATGTGGATGCCTGTGAAATATATTCATGCTTTACTTCAATTACTGCCTGCAGCCATTCCTATAGCAAGCACTTCTGCATAGCCTGTCAGCTGAAATCCAACACCTTTTTAAATATGGAAAGCCTATTCAATTCCTTTTGTGCTAAATTTTGGTTTGTGACTTATGTACTAACTTTGGACTGGACCCATTCCTATGATGGTTTCAATTTCAGTCTTTCTCCAGGATCTAGGCTTATGGAGCCCTTCCCTCCTTTACTCAGCAATTACTGGAGTTTTTAACTAGACCTAAATTTGTCGTATAGTCAGTCATCATAAAAACTGTGGTAACAATAAAATCTGTTAAGTACGGAGGTCTTACTCCAAGAAAAAAAAAATCTTTCTTTATGAAAAGAGGTTAAGCAATAAATCCGATAAGTACAATTAACTACAGAGGGGAAGATATACAAATGGGAAACTAGCAAATATATGATAAAGAGATGAGTCTAGTTATTAGACATGACTCAAGAGTTATCCAATTATATTACTGGCCTCCTACTAGGTCAGTAAATTGTCCTAAAGCTAACAATATATAGATTACTCCCTTTGTGCTGAATAAAATGACTAATTTGTGTTATGAAAGCTCCAATTAGCTGAAGATTTTAGGAAAGGAAAGCAAAATTTAACAATCCAGGGGAGACCAGAACTAAAGAAATGATGCATTAGCTGCAAGACTTGAGAGCACAAAGAAGAGTCTTCAGTGTACCCAGGTATCCTTTGAGGCTTGTTTGATAGTTCAGGAACCCATGTCATTTTCTGTTATTCACACAGATATCAAGACAGCTCAAAGCCCTCACTATTCTTTACCTAATATCAAGAGAAAACGTAGTAACTGGTTCAAAGAAAGATGGTGCCCAGCTGGAAAGTCACAGAAGAGACAAAAAGGGAAAGTCAAGTAAAAATGATGATGAACAAGAGAAAGCAAACACATAAGAGGAAAATAATGTGACTGTAGATGATAGCTTGAGGAGGGGCTATGTCCCTGTAACACACCATGCCTGTTCTCTGATTTTCAACATTTTCACTATGAGCATTCTCCACCTTCAGCAGGCAGGGGTGTGCTCCATAGAACAAAGGTCACCGAATAGCAACTCCTTTGTAAAGACTCATTCTTTATATCATAACTAAATAAAGGCTGCAACCTTATCAACACTCATGGTAGCAAATGCGGATGAAGGACAGTAGAGGGGAAACATGAGAAATGTGGAAAAACTGCTGGGAGAAGACAAAGAAGACGAGACATTTTCATGGATGTCACCAAACTACCTGGAGCTTTATAGAGGAGTGACACCAGGCTAGGCAGGTCAATTGAGCAAATGACCTGTTTTTTCCTATTAAGCTAATTGCCAGGTTCTATATTTGGTGGCTAATGTTGAATAACAACAACTGCTTGGAGTTTTAAAAAAGCAGTGCTGCCACCGAAATTCTGTAACTAACTTGACAGGTTCTCTTAACACTAATTGTAGGATGAAATGCTCTGTGTGCTTTACAAATGCTGTTGCTCAGACCTCAACCAAAAGTTCATTGGTCGGTTTAGAATGTAATCTGTGGTCCAGAAACCAGTATGTATTGGAAGCGATTCAGGTGAGTGTGTGTGAATTGGAGTCGAGAACCACTGCCCTTAGTGAAAGCAAAGAGCCTTCTACCTTCTATGTGGACTCTTTGAACAGAATCACCCACAGACTGTCGAAGTGGAGATAACCTGATCTCACTGAGACAGACCACCAGGGGGCTTCCAGGAAATAGGGTACCGATGCTTACTCTCTATTTTTAATAGACTATGTTACTCATACTTATGCTTCTATGTCTATTTTCTGATAAGAGAGACACACAGATTGTGTGTGTGTGTGTGTGTGTGTGTGTGTGTGTGTGTGTGATGTGTGATATGTTGCTGGAGATGCATGTAAAGTTCTTAACCTGTTAAACACATCATAAGTATAGACATATACAGGTAGACATTGATTATTCTGAGAATATTCCTGTATATATATGGCTTGGTAACATGCTTTCTTAACACATGGTAAGGGCATGGTAAGGATTATCGATGGCTACATTAAACACTGTGCATCAGGTTCCAACAATGGCAAAGCAGAGGCAGCTCTTATACTCCTGACCAATTCTTACAAAGAGAAAAGTCCAGAGGTATTGAAAAGCATGGCTTGAGTGCTGCTTACGAGCGTGATTATGTATATTTTATGTTCTGTTGTTATTGGAAACTGTTCTTAAGATCCTGGGAGCCTGACAGTCTGATGAATGTAGGAAAACCTATTAAAAAGCAATCTGAAATGCATTTCAGGTGAAATCATTTTTACCAAAGTGCAGATGACTAAAGATATAATTAGAATGGAGACTGAATTGGTTTTTCTCTTTATACAATATATTACAAATATAGACTTCCTTAGTCTAGCATCAGCATATCTATTTCCTTTCTGGCCTCTTATGCAGGAGAGAGTGGTTCTTCTTCTGTGGGCATATATACTCTGTGTATCCACAGCTCTGTAAACGGGCTCTCCTAAAAAGCAGGACACTAAAACATGCAGGAGCTGTTATTTCTCTCAGCCTTATCCGCACATCAGACGATTGCACATGAATTACACTTTACTGTACAAAATTTTATTATCATAGGCAAAATTTCATTTTTTCTGCTTAAGATAAGTAGACAAATTTTCTTATTTAGAAAAATTATTTTTTTAGTATTTGGTCAGAAAAGAATTAAAATTTCATGTTGAATACATAGATTCAGTTTTTACTGAATAATCTTGAAATTACACCAAAGAAAACATTTATCTGCTAAGCTAACATATGGTTATTTATTTAGCAAATGCTTTAGAACTCATGTTTACTAAGAGACCATAACCTTTTTATTCCCAAATCATAAAATATTAGAAAGGAGAAAAATATACTTCCATATGGCACATGCTAAGTAAATCTGGTATATGGTTTTAAGTAAATAAACATTGTTACTGGGAAGGTTGTTTATTAGGAATAGTCCTAAGATGTAATATTTAATTATCTGATAAATTCAGACTTGGCCAGACAGCCAAAAGTAAAATCTCAAAGGTAAAATTTATCTTACAGTTTAGGTAACTGAGAATGTGTAAGATCATAATGATAATGCGTTTTTATAGTGCTTACCTGTTGTACAAGATTATTAAAAAGCAAGAGAATAAACCATAGTCATGATAGACTGAACATATACCAATATTTGCCCATCGACAGGTGTCCTTTAAAAAGCTAACGTGAGATTACTGTCACACAATACTGTGAAGACTAGAATAAAACTTTGGGGAAGAAATCCATTTTAAAAATATTTTGCAGTTGAGAAATGACAGTTAAAAATCCCTATTTAAAACAAAACAAAGAACAAAGAATTTCTAATGAGTTTGCACCCAGTAGGTTACACACTACATGAAGGTAGCGACAGACTTGTACATAAGAGCAAATGGAATCCGTTGAGCCTTGCAGCGACGATTAGCAGAAAATAAATGCTCTGCACATTTGAGCCATGTGCCCTTAACTCCACTATTATGTTTCCTATAATACGCTTTGCTCTTTCATTTACTTACATGACATAAGAAAAATGTGTGCCATTAGAAGCAAGTTGACCTGTACAGGAGCACATCAAAGCAGTTAGCTTAGACCGGATCTTCGCACAGCAGGGCCGTTCAAAACATAACTTCAAGTAAATTAAGCAGTGCGCTTCACCTACAGTTCTACGGAGAGAGAGATTTTTTTTTTCTAATCTCTTTGCGAAGCAATAGAAAAGTTGTGGATGCCTCATAGGTCTCTTCTACATGCAGAGACAGGTTTAACCTCGTCTTTGTGAGACACTGCTGAAATGCTTTGCAATAGTCCTCTTTTTCACTGATTTCTTTTTTCTTTTCTTTTTTAATATGGCTCATTGGCTGAGTGCCACTTACTTATAGTTTAAAGCCCTCAAGAACAAAATGTAAAATTTTTGTGATGAAAACAGTTTTAGAAAACCTGTGAAGTAACCTTGGTAATAAATGAGTGATAAGCGAAAATACACCAATTAACACTTATTTTAAATGAGATCATGACAACGAAACTGGGAGAGGTGTGAGAGAAGTAAATAGTCAAATCTCCCACTGGCTGTGTGCATGGATGATGTCTCGCTCAGGCTCGACAGCGGCACAGAAGTGACTGATTTGTGTCATGTAAAGCTTAAGTTTACAATCTTGAGGCCTCTGTAATACTAGTAACTCAAAGAAACCATTGGCTTTCAGCCTCCATCCTCTCAAAGAATCAATACCATTTTACAGATTTATTACATGAGATCATACCTACAGTGTGTCTGAAGCTTAATATGTTTGCATGCTTACATCAAAGTTCCCTATAATTATTAATTTAAAAAAATCTGAACAAAAATGAAGCCTTCTTTTTTCCTCTGTGTTATCGTATCAGTATATGAACTAGCAATAAGAGAATGACAAACTCTTGAAGCAATCTTAAATTCAATATAAATTATTAATATAAATAAAAATAAACATTCAATATAAAAGTTTTTAAAGTGTTGATTGTGAAAGCTATGCAAAAATCACAAAATGTAAATTAGTTGAATAATTAAAAAATAAACTTAAAGACTAGAAGAATGCAAGCATCTTCAACTTGAGAACCTGTGTTTAATAAGTCTATTTAAACTCTTCTAAAATATTTGTAACTTTTCTTGCTGAAATTTTAAAATAAAATTTCATGAAGTGAAATTGAAAACAAAAGCTGTTTTAGACTAGACTTTTATTAAATCCATCCCAAAATGAAATATTTGGTTTTAAAACTTGCTCAAGGTAGTGGAGCTGAGGGCTAATTTTATATAATTAAAAAAAAATGAAATTTCAGCATGGTTCATAAATTATTGCCTAAGATCAGCATTGCTGAATCTGCTTGAAAGAACAAATGATTTACTTAAAGCCAACAAATAAAGCTAACAGCATTTTTGCATATTTGAGACACCTTGACAAGAGGATTAAACCATCTTTCTGAAGATTAGCAACATTGCTAAATTGTACAAACAGCTTTTCTCAAATATTCTGTCCCAATTTTTATTCCATTTAATAATTTTTAAACTTTATGATGTTGTTTTAATTTCAAACTGGTTCACATTT
This sequence comes from Meriones unguiculatus, assembly GCF_030254825.1. Taxonomy (NCBI): domain Eukaryota; kingdom Metazoa; phylum Chordata; class Mammalia; order Rodentia; family Muridae; genus Meriones; species Meriones unguiculatus. Next base: position 123,090,567 of record NC_083350.1, read on the forward strand.
CTATAAAATACTAGCATTGTGAAATCAAACAATGAAAGTTATACAGAAGTTTTAAAATTAGTACAGAAAATAGTTGGGCTTCATACATAAAAATAATCAACTGCTCTTCTACTGAATATTGTTTTCAATTATATAGATGATAGAACCTTTCTCTGTGCATTCTAGAGCTGTTATCTCTTTCCACTATCAGATGAAGGCATTGAAAGTGAAACAAACCATCACTGTCTTAAGATTTATGTAAATTATGAGCAATAGCAGATCTGCTGTGGGAGATGTAAACAATATACTAAATTAAAAACACTATACTGTATGTTAGTCGTAGACAATCTCTGTTGAGGGATTTAGGCTACATCATAATTGGGGTTTTAAGGGTGCAAATGGCTGTTCTCAACTTCATTTCATCTGTATGAAGAATTCAAACATGCACTGTGGTTTTGTGAAGAATCAAATCAGCATTTGTAAAAGTTATTAAGAGTGGAATGAATTTTAAAAATTCATGGCATCACTAATAACATTGTAATATTTTAGCTATATGTATGTACTGAATATCATAAAATCCAAATATAATACAATTATCTTAAAATCATATAAAGCTTAGGGAGTTATAGTCCAGTAAAAGTCCATGTTAACGAACTTCAAGAAACATAGGAGGTATTATACATGTCAGCCTTCTAAGTTTGAAATCATGTGGCTTTTGAAACTTCAAAGACTGTAAGAAAATTTATGAAAAATGTGTAAAAATGGGGAAAACATTTTATTTACAAGTTACTTGGAGATAATGAATACCCAAAGTGGCAAATAGTCTATTATTTTCTAGTTAAAACAAAAATTTGCTGTTACACATATATTGGCACAGGAAAATTTTGAGATTAGATAATGGACACTTTCAAAACATCGTTATTTCATGTAGATAATTGATTTGTAAAATGCACAGGAGAGAAAGATAAAAACTCTAAGTAGAAAATATAATTTTATAGCTACATTTTACAGAATATTCCAAGAGATTCCATTGGTTATTTTATTATTTGGAAAATATTACTTATTTAAGCAACTAAAAAGAAACTTTAAAGCCTGATATAATTTCAACATTGGAAAGGTTAAAAAACAGAAAAAAAAATGTGTAGAGCAATAAATGCTTTCTTGATGCCGTTGGTACGCCTGTACCACTGAACAAGTACTGTATGAGGTATAAACATTGCACGTTAAATCTACACTGAGGATTTAGATTATAGCTAAACTGGTTGTATTCAAGGCCACTAAAATACCAAAAGAAGATTATGACTACTAACAATGAGAAGGAAGAAGAACCAAGAAAGCCCCATAAACTCAGAGTTGAAAATGACAACTCACTTAAGATGAAAAGCCACCACTCTAAGCATTTTTCACTACTTCAGGAAACAAAACAAGACATCCCTTGAGCAGCCCTGTCCCCGTGAACTGAATTCACCAGTGTTATAATGGATATCGGAGGCCTTCATGGCTGTATACTGTCGATGTATGTTATATTTTAGAACTTGCTTACTTCCAATAGGTAACCCAAATTTCATACTAAGCAAAACCAGAACTCTTCAATACCACGCAGTACTTCAAATTCATGTATTTAATTGAATGGAGTGTTGAAAATTGTAGGTGTCAGAAATAATGCATTAACTGCTTACATGATAAGGTTCAAGTTACTAAGTTGTAACTTAGTCTGTTGGTTGGGAAATTGTTTTCCATTTCTACAAACCAAATAATTCTATGACTCCTGCTTTGTGAATGATTTCCTTCTACCATTGAGTGACAGTCTTGGAATCCATTGTTTCAGTGATTTGCAATATTTGGAAGAGCTGAACACTACAGGAAAATAGTAGGGGTTTCACAATAGTTGACTCAACATTGTAGTTGTATCAGTATTTTACAATACTAAACTTAAAACATGTCAACTCTAAAGCACGGAGCTGGCCTTCTGGGTGAGAAACACACTGAGACCGAGTTGTGTTACATGTAGCCATGGAATTTCCCAGTTAGAACAGGGTTGCTGATTCCCGAAGGCTTTGTACAGTAACACAGCATAAAAGCGACTTTGTGTCATAAGGGAGGGCACAACTGGCATAAAAGGTCATTAAATGCTAATAGACCTGTTGAGGTATGGTTGCTTAATGGAGGATAGGAGCAATATACGCATGAAGATCAGCACACACATAGAATTTAACTACTTAAGGTAAGAAAGACAGAGAAGCTGTACATAACCACTTTCTCAACAGTGATCATTTTTCTAAATATACACAAAATTGTTCTATGCAATAGGAATGTTGATCAAAGTAATTACAGAAAATAGTGAGAAAGGCTGTCACTGACTTAAGAGAATTTGCCAAGTGGTTAGTTTACAAGTGTATTTTTGTTAGAAATAAGCTTAATGTAGTAGAATAGATCATTCTTCAGAACACACAAAAAAGCAGTTAAGAAAGTGAGCTATAAAGAAGGAAGGAAAACGTTGAGACAAACTCTTTGAAACCTCTTCCAAGTATTCACACGTTTATAAAAAGAGTTAAATTTCCTTTGATCTGAAGAGATTCTTTGCACAGGTGCATGTACAACATACTATATACACATATGGTGCTTCCTTATGTACATACGCATATGTACATACAATCTGTACATCTTTGCAAGTGTATACACAGCTTTAACTCAAACAAAATGAGTTAGCAACACAATAGTCATTTCCAGACAATCCAAGTGCTGAAACAAATGCCGCAGAACGCTTAGAGAGTGCTTTTTATCTCTCCTGTTGTCTGTAGCTGAGACGAACATTCCCTTCTGAAGACGTTTTACTTTCATTGCAACACTGATTGTCATAGGTAATCTTTGTGCTTTCGCATAATGCCCATTCTGGATGTACATATATTCACATACAACACTGGACATGTTAAATAAGCATGCTGGAACACAGGCGGGACCGTATATCCATGCACAGAATATTCTGAATGGGGTTTTCCAAACTGACTGCAGCGTGAACATGCACCCACTACCGTGTTTGGTCCTGAACAGCAGGGGATGTACATCTGAAGTAACCAGGGCAAGCATCACTTGCAAGTGTTCTTTACAGAGAAACATCCAGTAGAAAAACAAATGTGGAGTGAATGGAAGAAAGAAAAATATCCGCACTCCCCACACACTGATAGACAAAACAAAACAAAACAAACAAACAAAAAAACAAAATCAACGCTGAAACTCTGGCTAGCCTCCTCACTGCACAGAAAGCACATCCTCTCACAGAATTCTAGGTTGAGTCCTCTATAAGTGATGCATATTAGTGCCTCATGGCTTTTCCCAGCCACTGGAAGAGCTCATCTTGATAAAGCCTTTTCCAGCGCACATTGGCTTCCACGGTTTCCACAGCCCGTGAGAAAGAAGCAGATGCCACGCCATCGTAAGTCTTCATGAAGTTCTTTAGCTGGAAAGAGAAATTGAACATGGTGAATCTACATGTACTATTATGAATTATGTGGAACACGCACAAATAAGAATGCGCTTGAGATGAAGCATCACATGGAAACCTAGGAAAACCTAAATGAACCCTCTACCTCCACTTGCTTTGAGTTACACTCGCCTAAGCACCACATCCGTGCTCTGCCACTGCTTTTGCCAAATGGAGCTCACATATCTGGTGTGTTGGTGATGGCACCACTCCCCTTCCCCGAGATACTTTTCAGGAACTTGAAGCTGTGTTTGTTTAACCTACGGGTATCACTTAAGCCTCAGCAGATGTCTTCTAGATGACATTTTGATATTTTTAGGACCAATATCTCTCCCCAACAGATCATGTTAACACTGGCAATTTCTGAACAGGTATCCTATAAAAAGCTATAAAGATTAATTCTGAATTAACAACACACTGATCACTTTATTCACCTTGCCTATCTACTCCAACTCTTCTTCCCAAACCCTATCCTCATGTTTGCAGGTTTGAGACTTGTTTACCCATTTCTCAACATGTGGCTGCTATATAAATGATCTCTTTTTCTCCATAAAACCAAAATTTGTTGTTTCATTGATTGACGTACTGCTTCTTCATTAAACGGGCCAGACTGGTAACCTAATCATAATTGGTAGTCAATATACTAATATGGAACAAGTTTGAAATGAAAATAAACATTGAAAGAGGTAAAAAAAAATGCAAGGGTCAGAAGACAGAGTTGCAAAGTGGCTTGCTCCAGATAAAACATAGCCATTGTTATCATGGACCTAGAGAAGCTGCAGTTACTGGCAATTGTCCTATGAGATACTGGCTCTGTCTTCAGTTTAATGGAGAGGGGACTTGTGAGGTGCTTCACCTTACTGGCGAACTAATTGGTTACTGATAGATTTGTGAATACAGTCACTATCTTTAGTTGTGTCCCCAGGACTCCCAGCAAGTCCACCAGGCTCCAGTGAAAAATTTCAAAGCTATGGTCACACAGAAGACTTTGGTTAAACTCAATGGGTCATGAAACAAAACAAAACATTAGGTGTGGGAAAGAGATTTGTAATAAAGAGGGCACTAGACATAGGTTGGAAAGACAGAAGAGAAGATCAAGAATAAGAGGAGCCCATGCACATAAGAAATTCTGAAGAACAGTTTTATAGGTCATGTCTACTTGCAATGTGATCTACTCTGAATTGCACAGAAAAATTTTGTGGGCATTACAATTTCTCTAATTTCAAATTTGTTTCTTTAGGAGATAACTGTATAAAGTGGAAAAATCATGAGTGTGTGAAGCCCCAAATGAAAATGTATTTTGACATTAGCACAGACCCCCAAGACCACTTGACTCATGATAAATTGGCAAAGTCAATTTAAGCATATAGGCCTGGCTCAAGATGGATGGCAAAACATTCCTTGGGAGTTTGAGTATGAGTGTTTATGGAAGACTAACTAGTGTATGCAAAGATTAGGGAATGTAACATTCTTCTCCTGGATGTTACATCTTTAGACTCTTCCCATGTAGAGACCTTCTACTCAGATCAGCGGGCCACTGGCCCTGTGCTGTACCTAATAAACCTGCAGAGGTTCCATGTTGTGGTGGCCACAGCTGATCGCGTAAGTGAGTCCTTTCTGATCCCAGCTTTACTATGTATGTATCTACCCTTCTGTTATTGTCACACTGACCCCAGCCAGAGTCCCAGGACCCAAGATACACAGGGCATAACAGATAATAAAATAGAAAATTTAATGTATCTGTTAAAATAGGTTGGTGGTATAGCATCAACAACCAGGTCTAACTACAAGGTAAATCTACCATAGCAAAGAGCATTGAAATTATAACACTAAAGTTTCACTTTTCTATCAGAACAAAGAAAATGTTAGTCTCATTCTAAAAATTAGTAGAATGGGACTTAAAACTATCTTCTGTGTCAAGAGCTTACCAAAGTAGCTAGATGATAGAACAAAGCAGTGGTGCTATGAACCTTGTGGTTAATAACCTCATAACCAACCAAACAGTTAGATTTAGAGATATTGGATATCTAGGATAAGAAAGGATATTAGATATTTAGAAATATTGGATTGTTTACGGTAAGGAAGGAATGCTGTCTCATTTAGTCAGAGAATTTGGGCACTGAAGTTAAAATTTTGAAATGCTTTGTCATAGTTTTCCTGGTAGAAGTTTTTATTTAGAGAGCTCATATACTCTGAAAGACTCAAGGAATTTGGTTCAATATCAAAACACTAGCAGCTTTGCTATTTGTTCTGTGTGCCTTAAGAAACTGGCAACCAACCAACAATTACAGTGCTAACAGACAAATGTGAAAAATCGACTCATAGCAAAGAGACATTATGTGCTGTAATTAGTGTGGGGTGTGATCCATCACATGGAGGGTGCCACATGGAGACTCTGCCAGGAATGAGATTCTGGGCCTCAAGATAAGATGGGGGCAGGAAGAGTGAAATGTGGAGGTACTGAAAATGCAGTCAATTCTACATCTCTGAAATAATTGGATTTTACTTTATAGACATCTTGGTTTGTTTATGATGATGTTTGATGACTTCATACACATAGATTTTCTGAATGTTATCATCTGGCAGTGTTGGCAACAGAAAAACATGTCACAAAACTACGTACTTGAAATGACATTGTACTGGCTTGACTTATGTCAACATATAAACATAGATTTATATGAAAGGAAGGAACCTCAATTGAGAAAATGCCTCTATAAGACCTGGCTGTATACACTTATAAGTAAGTGTATACCATGTGTTTCTTTCTGCTTCTGTGATATCTCACTCAGGATGATCTTTTCTAGTTCCCACCATTTACCTGCAAATTTCATTATTTCCTTGTTTTTAATTGCTGAGTAGTATGCCCTTGTGTAAATGTACCACAATTTCTATATCTATTACTCCATTGAGGGACATCTGGGTTGTTTCCAGATTCTGGCTATTACAAATAAAGCTGCTATGAACATGGTTGAGCAAATGTCCTTGTTACGTACTTGAGCATATTTTGGATATATGCCTAGGAATGGTATAGCTGGATCTTGAGGAAACACTATTCCTCATTTTCTGAAAATGCACCAGATTAATTTACAAATGGTTGTAAAAGTTTACATTCCCACCAGCAATGGAGTAGGGTTCCTCTTTCTCCACATCCTCTACAGTATGTATCCTCACTTGAGTTTTTGATCTTAGCCATTCTGATGAGTGTCAGGTGAAATCTCAGGGTCATTTTGATTTGCCTTTCCCTGATAAATAAGGACATTGAGAATTTCTTTTATTTCTCTGCCATTCGATATTCTTCTATTGAGAATTCTCTGTTTAACTCTGTACTCCATTTTTAAAATTGGATTACTTGATTTGTTGCTTTTTAACTTCTTGAGTTCATTATATAGTCTGGATATTAGCACTCTGTCAGATATAAGGTTAGTGGAGATCCTTTTCCAATCTGTAGGCTGCCATTTTGTTCTGACAATCATGTCATTTGCTTTACAGAAGTTTTTCAGTTTCATGAGGTCCCATTTGTTGATTGTTGCTCTTCGAGCCTGTGCTGTTGGTGTTCTGTTCAAGAAGTTGTCTCCTGTGCCAATGATGTCAAGGCTCTTCTCTACTTTTTCTTCTAACAGATATAGTGTATCTGGTTTTATGTTGAGGTTGTTGATCCACTTGGACTTTATTTTTGCGCAGGGTAATAAATATGGATCTATTTGCATTTTTCATACTAAAATATGTAAACCTAATGAAGCTAAGCAAGAAGGAGGACCCTGGGTAAAATGATCAATACTCACTCAGAAAGGCAAAAAGATGAGCATCAGAAAAGTGGGAAAACAGGGAACAGGATAAGACCCTACTACAGAGGGCCTCTAAATGACTCTACCCAGCAAGGTATCAAAGCAAATGCTGAGACTCATAACCAAACATTGGTCAGAGTAGAGGGAATCTTATGAAAGAAGGGGGAGATAGAAAAACCTGGAGGACAGAGGAGCTCCACAAGGAGAGCAACAGAACCAAGAAATCTGAGCACAGGGGTATTTTCTGAGATTTATACTCCAACCAAGGACCGAGCATGGAGATAACACAGAACCCCTGCACAGATGTCGCCCATGGCAGCTCAGTATCCAAGTGGATTCCCTAGTAAGGAAAACACGGTCTGTCTCTGACATGAACTCAGTGCCTGGCTCTTTGATCACCTCTCCCTGAGGAGGGGGAGCAGCCTTACCAGGCCACAGAGGAAGACGATGCATACAGTCCTGATGAGATCTGATAGACCAGGGTCAGATGGAAGGGGAGGAGGACTTCCCCCATAAGTGGACTAAGAGAAGAGCATGGGAGGAGATTGAGAAGGAATGAGGGAGGTGGCTACAGCTGGGATACAAAGTGAATAGACTGTGATTAATATAAAAAATAAATAAAACAAAATAAAATGAAAGACTTGGTTGTAAGGCATTTGATTGATTAGTGATTGATGTGGGAGGGCCCAAACCAGTATGGGTAGTTCCATACCTGATCTGGTGGTCCTAAGTTCTATAATAAAGCTGGCTGAGAAAGCTAGAATGTAGCACCTCTCCATGGCCTCTGCATCAACTCTTGTCTCCAGGATCCTTCTCCATTTGAGTTCATGTCCTGATTTCCTTTGCTGATGAACCCTTTCCTCCCCAACATGCTTTTGGGTGGCAGTGTTCATTGCAGCAATAGAAATGCTAACTAAGACAGACATCAAAATCACTGTATTTTAAAGCAATCATACAATATTTAATGCACAACTGAGAATCATTTTACTATTCTAAAGTTAACATATTTGACTAAAAGTATAGATATTAAGAAAAAGGAAGAAAGAATGCTTTGAGGAATTCTTTTTGCACTTTCCCAAATTTTAGGCACTGCTCTATACAAACATATACCATATACAATGCTTGCATGCATATAAACATGCCCAGGAAGTATCTGAATTTCAGTTTGAAATCCCATTAATACAATGATACATTTTCATTCACATTCAGACAGATTCAGTCTATGACTTTTTGCAATGAATAATGCATTTTATTCAATTTTGAATTGTGTGATTTATTACAGAACATATTATCACAGTATATTTAATTACATATTAACTGTCAATGAGAAAATACACCCACTTCTCTTTAAAATGTGTTCTGCAATATAGTATTGTTCCTAGGTATTCATTGAACATGCCAGAGAATGATCAATGGTCCTTTGGAAACTTTCAATCAGGTAATGATGTTCTAAGTCTCTTAGTGAGACAAGCTGAACACATGAAGAAAACTCCAAGCCACAGGCTTGAACATGATCTATTACTGACACCATGACAGAAAGTCAGATTATCATGCAAGAGAACTCTATAGACAGTATAACTAGTAGATCCCTAGAGTTTCATTTCTCAAATTATGATTGAAGTGAGCTAAATACCTCCCTTGTGAGCTCAGCAATCCTGAGGTGACTCGTATATTGGAAGAGGAGCTAATTCATCAGAATACACCTGGCACGCTTTCCACAGTTTCCATGCATTGATCACGTAGCCTGTACTCCTCAGCACTGCCAGCACTGCGTATGGAGAGCTTGTGTTCTGAGCCTCCTTACAAGTCCCTGAGGGGCCTGTGGTGTCTAGCAGAACATGCTTGCCTGTGCAGGCTTAGCATGGATGAAGGCACTTGGCATTCTGTTCTGCTTATTTCTCAGGCTCTTTGCTAGATTTTTTTCTGTCACTGTTAGATTTGATCTTAACTGGGTTTTGAGATATTTGTCTGTCCTGCTTTTATTATGAACAAGTTTAGACACTTGTGTAAAGCAAAATTTAGTAAATTGGCAGTAATGCTCATGCCCTCTGATTTTCTTAGCACAGCACTTCTAGGTCTGATTATTAATCTGTCTTTTAAAAACCTGTTTAAGATTAAAAAATATCTTATTTAAATATCCTAGACTCTGGCATCATAAAATACTTTAAGAGTGAAATACAAAACATAATATAGTTTTGGTAAATATAGTTCTAAATAGAATTAGCTATTGGCCTATTATGAGGTTAAAAAAAATAAAAACAACTTCCCTTTAAGGTTGCTGATGAAGCCTTTTGTGTTGGAGGTAATGTAGGGTATTATGTTAGGTTCAGAGAAGGACAAACCACAAGGGGAAAGTGCTCAGTGGACATTAGCATGAAAATTGACAGAGATCTCTGGGGTTCCATGAAGTTGTACTTCTGCTAATTTAAAATTAAGGAAAGGATGGGTTCCCTCATGCAGGAATATCTGTCAAATTTCAATTAAGAGTTAAACACCAGTCTTAGGCACTAGAACAGTTTGAGGGAATGGACCATAAAACAGAATATGTTTCTCTACATAATCTCTTTGAAGCTGATAATGGTCATTGAAATGTTAATGATTTTTTTTTTTTTCCAGAGGAATGGAGAGATGGCTCAGCTCTTGAGAGCGTATTCCTCTTGCTGTGGACCCAAGATAGGTTCCCATCATACTCTTCAGTCAGCTCAAACAGCCTGTAACTCCAGCTCAAAATGCTCTAAAAGCCTTTTCTGGCCTCTTTGCTGCACCTGCATTCACAAGCACACACCCATGTGCAGACATAGACAAGTCACTTAATTAAAAATAAAAAGAATCAAAAACAGTTTATAACTCACGAAAGGGCTGATTCCCTTTGGATCTACAAACTTAGCAATAATAATCCTCAAAGGGAAGACATTGATCTTGCCTAACACTTTCTGCTTGAGGAAGAGGTTATTGACACCACAAATTAAACCCCATCCCACCTCAAAATAACACCCTTACTTTTACAGAAAATGGTGAGGTGGTGAAGGTACAGAAAGGCTTCTGGCAAAATTGTGAGACTAGAGAGTGAGAGCAAGCAAGTCCACAGTGAAACAGCTCATTGCTCATTCCGCTGAGAGCCTGCATTGTTAAGCTGGCTGCTTTGAAGATAATGGAATCAAAGCCACAACTTAGTTTCACTTTTGAAATCACAACTTTCATGATAGGGGTAGCTTGCACCGTTTAAATGGCAATTAATTAAAGAACAAAATTTAAATATGTAAGTGAAATGTATAAAACAAGATGGTTTGTGTGTGATAAATTCAACTAAACCTTAATGTAAAACATGAGTTTGTGACCTTCGTATTATCCAAACAGGGAATATAAGAATCATAGACAAAAAAAAAAAAAAAAAAAAAAAAAAAAGAGGGACAAAGGTGAAAGGGAGACAGGAGATAAGAGAGAAACAGGATGGACAGGGGAAAGGAAAGGAAAGACTCCACTTCTATGCTCAATTCACTGTTTGTGGGGGGTTTCACTAAATCAGCCCTTTATTTCTTGAATGCTAAATAATAAATCATGATATTAAAAGCACTCAGTATAAAGGTAAAAATAATGAAAGCAATTATAAACTGCACATGCCTCCTGTTTCCTGTGGGCACATAAAAGCCCCTTCTATTTTGTTTCTTTAATTTAAAAAAAAGTAACTAATTCAGGGATTTCAAAGCTAAATATTCAGGGTTGGGAACACGCATAGCAGAGGGAATGAAGGGCTTTTACATCACTAGAATCAGAGCCTCAAAATCAGCCCAGTACGCATTTGACAAATCCTACATTAGCAAACGGAGATGCTTCCAGGAAACTGGGAAATATTAACAGGTGTGACAGAGGCTCCAGGTCCAGTACTTCTAAAGGAATGTTCCTCAGTGAGATCATCTGCCATTCACAGCTTCCAGCCTGTCATCTATGAGCACTAATAAAACCAAGAGTTTCTGTGCTGGATGTTAGCTATGTATTGTGAAAGCAGAAGAGGAAAGGGCAGCATCAATTATCATATTCAAACAAAAAATTATTTTGATATGCTTTTTCCTATTTGATTGATGAGTCCCCATTTCATATCCCTCTCTCATACAGACAGGAGCTAGTGAAGGGAAAGGAGACAACTAGATCTTAACATACTGAGAGATATAACAGGGAAAGGAAAAGACAGATATTCCAGAGCCTAGGCGCAAGTTCATTAAAAAGTCAAGCTTATTCCCATTCATAAAATTAACTTGTGATGGAGCCAAGCAATTTATCTGAGGCAAACTATTACTTTCAATGTGTGTTACCACCTGTATTCCTTCTTACAAATATGAATTTATTCCATTTAATAGACTGAATAACTTCAGCAGGCTACTTTGTCTCCCTCAGCAATGAGGCTTTTACTGGGCACCTCAGCATCAAGCACAGTTTCTTTTGCACCTGTAGTCTTTGGCATTGCTGTTGGTGAATGGTTTATACTGAGTTCACAGAGTCCTTTGAGAAGCACCAGTCGGCTCAAAGATCGCTGGAATGGTTGGTGCCCAGTTATGGAATTGATTACATTTGAACAGTTTTCACAACCCTCGTCATTGTTCACAGTCATTCAACATGTAATATGTTAGAGATTTCTTTGCAGGTAATGTTTTAAGGATAAATGTGTGTGTGTATTTATGTGCATGTGTGCATTTGAGTACATGCAAACGTGTGTATATAGGTTTTTATGCATCTGACTAGGGGGTGGGGTAAGAGGAACTGGTATGAATCTAATGTAAAGAAGTCCTTGTAGCAAATTTGTAATTTTATATGCTGATATAAGAAGGTTGTAAGAAGATGTTTACCTCTTTAAGTTCGCCTTCTGTATTTAGAAATTCTGTAACTCCACTGATAAGTTTGGAATTCATAAATAATGCTTCTCCATACCTACAAAGATAAAAGAAAAAAAGTCTTAATGCCTACCTAGGCAGTAATTTAAGCAATCTTGCTATAACGGTTTTTGGAGTCTTTCCCAAGGGTTGCATTTGCCAGAGCAGTCAGTGATCACCAACTCTCTGGACAGTACTAGTCATTCCTTTCAGGAGTGAGAAATGCAAAGAAGCATTGATTGCCAGAGGGTACGATCAGATCCACCTGACCTGCAGCACAGTGTTTCAGGAAAGTCTGAGTTTCAGTGAGCTTGCCAAAAGTCCTAGCCCCTAGAATTAAATTCAAATATTTGCAAGCCATGACCCAAGAAAAGGACACATTTTAATTAAAATTTTATTTTTTTACATTAATTACATTTTATTCACTTTGTATCCCAGCTGTAACCCCATCCATTATTCACCACCAATCCCTCCCTCTCTCCCTCATCTCTTCCCATGCCCCTCTCCATATCAACTGATCAGGGAGGTCCTCCTCCCCTTCCATCTGACCCTAGCTTATCAGGTCTCATCAGGACTGGCTGTATTGTCCTCCTCTGTGGCCTGGTAAGGCTCCTCCTCCCTGGGGGGGGTGATCAAAGAGCCTACCACTGAGTTCATGTCAGAGACAGTCCCTGTTCTCCTTACTAACCCACTTGCAGACTGAGCTGCCATGGACTACATCTGAGCAGGGGTTCTAGGCTATATCCATGAATGGACCTTGGTCTTTGGTTGGAGTATCAGTCTCAGAAAAGACCCCTGTGCCCAGATATTTTGGTTCTGTTGCTATCCTTGTGGAATTCCTGTCCTCTCTAGGTCTTACCAACTCCCCTTCTTTCATATTATTCCCTGCACTCTACCCAAAGTTTGGTTAAGAGTCTCAGTATCTGCTTTGATACACTGCTAGGTAGAGTCTTTCTGAGACCCTCTGTGGTAGGCTTCTCTCCTGTTTCTTGTTTTCTCTTTTTTCTAATATCCATCCTGTTTGTCTTTCTAAGTGCAGATTGATCATCTTACTCAGGATCCTCCTTCTTGTTTATCTTCTTTATATGTACAGATTTTAATATGTTTATCCTACATTATAGGTCTAGTATCCACTTATAAGTGAGGATATACCGTATGTGTCTTCCAGGATACCTCACTCAGGATGATCTTTTCTAGACAATGTTCTGGTGCACAGCAATCTAGATTGTTGTAAGGGAAATGTCTCCCAAGAAATGAAGAAAATTAAGACCATCTCAGGCATAACCAGTATGTCACACAGATTCCATGTTCTGGCTAGTCGTAATAGACCTAGGAATTCTAGTAAAACTTCATAAAAGAGTATCAGTTGCTCATGTAGTTATTAAAATATCTAATTATTTATATCTAGTTGTTATATCAGATAATTCTTACACGATGATCACAATTCCTTGACCTATGATTCCAGAACAATGTATTTCCATGAATGGAAAGCTTTCACTTTGCTGATCTACTTCTATTATGCTATGACATACATTACAACTTTTATGAAGCCCAAATAACCAACAGTAAGCCTGAAGTCATGTAAGTAAGGCCCATTATTACTAAATGCTTTCTTTTGTTTTCCTAGCTCGTGAGAGCTTCAGAGCTTTGTCTGTTGATGGACTTAGTTCTATCATCTAAAGGGGATCAAATGGGAGTATTGCCATGATGAGAAAAAAAGATATCTTAGTCAAAGCAAATAGATGGGCACTCGATATTATAAACTGCCAAGTGCCATGGCACAAACCCACAATCTGAGCATTCAGGAGACAGAGACAGGGAGAATGCTGTAAGTGTGAAGACAGACTAGTCTACTTAGTTTCAGGATTGCTGTCTCAAAGAAGCAAACAACCAAACAATCACTTCAAGAATAATACAAGTAAATAGCATGTGGTCAGAAAAGTGGCTCTCCACACAGGACGAAAAACCACTTCTTACTAGGAAGGTCCTGTTTTCATTTACATTCCCAGGTAAGAAAGAGTAAGGCATAATATTTACCTCGTGTTTTGCAGTTATACCTAGATGTATAAAGAGATAATTCCAAGTTAATGTAACTAGATGCAGCACTGATGAAATAATGTACAGAACTGAGAGAAGGTCTCCAGCTCTGTAAATTGGGAGGTGCATTGAAACTGAAGACAATGTTGTTCTGAGAAAGAAGTGCCAAGTAGAAGTCTGACATAAAAAAAGGCAAGGAAGTGAGAAAACACATGGTAATTAGGGACAAGTTGAATCAATTTTCACCAGGAAGGCATCGACTATGAAGCTGGACCAGAAGAGAGAATATGTACCTTTTAGAAGAGTCTGATGATAATAGAGTCATATATGCATGTATATGGCAGTGAGTGTGAGTACAGTGGTAGAAAGTCGGAAGATTGCTATAAGACTACTGGAGAAGAAAAATTAAAACAAAAACAAAAAGCAAAAACATGTGCTGAAGAAGTGGCAGGAAATAGCAAGAAATCCTGTAGGAAACATTTAAGATAGTTGAGAGGACCTTGGATCTATTATTACATCTGCTAAAAGGAAGGGAGATTTCTATGTAGGCTTCCAGCTGCGTGATGTGAGCAACTGGTGAATAGTTATCTGAAGGAAGAAAAGAAAGATTTTTTTATTTTTATTTTTTTACTGAGGAAAGAAAGGCAAGTAAGAAATTATAGGTTTAGTTTTAAGGCAAACTCCAGCAGCATACCCCAGTGGGAATGCCTTTACTATATGGTGACATCAGATGAAAGGTGTGAGTTAGAGAGATGGTTCCGGGAGCAATAGAAGCCATGAAAGCACATGAAAACTAAAACCAGAACGAACCTGTAAGGTGAAAATACAGTATCCTAGACAGTCCTTCCCATGAGCCCTAACATTCAAGACCTTACAAGAATAGAAGCTTTTTCATCTTGGCCATTCTGATCGGTGTAAAGTAAAATCTCAGGGTAGTTTTGACTTACATTTCCCTAATGGCTAATGATGTTGAGCATTTCTTTAAGTGTTTCTCTGCCATTCGATATTCCTCTACAGAGAGTTCTGTGTTTAGCTCTGTTCCCCATTTTTTAAATTGGATTACTTGGTTTGCTGCTTTTCAGCTTCTTTAGTTCTTTATATATACTGGATATTAGCCCTCTGTCAGATAAAGGGTTGGTGAAAATTCTTTCCCAATCTGTAGGCAGTCATTTTGTTTTGATGACGGTGTCCTTTGCTTCACAGAAGCTTTTCAGTTTCATGAGGTCCCATTTATTGATTGTTGCTCTTAGAGCTTGTGCTGTTGGTGTTCTGTTCAGGAAGTTGTCTCCTGTACCAATGAGTCCTAGGGTTTTCCCCACTTTTTCTTCTAACTGATTTAATGTGTCTGGTTTTATGTTGAGGTCTTTGATCCACTTGGAATTTAGTTTTGTGCAGATTTGGAGAGGACAGGAACTCCACAAAAAGAGCAACAGAACAAGAAAATTTGAACATAGGGGTCTTCTCAGAGACTCATACTCCAACCAAGTACCATGCATGGAGATAACCTAGAACCCCTGCACAGATGTAGCCCATGGCAGTTTAGTGTCCAAGTGGGTTACATAGTAATAGGAAGAGGGACTGCCTCTAACATAATCTGATTGGCCTGCTCTTTGATCACCTCCTTCTGAGGGGGGAACAACCTTACCGGGCCACAGAAGATGACAATGCAGCCACTCCTGATGTGATCTGATAGACTAAGATTAGAAGGAAGGAGAGGAGGACCTCCCCTATCAGTGGACTTGGGGAGGGGCATGCGTGAAGAAGGGGAGGGAAGGTGAGATTGGGAGGATGAGATCGGGAGGGGCTTATGGGGAGATACAAAGTGAATAAATGAAATTAATAAAATTAAATTAAATTTAAAAAAAGACTAGGAGCTGATAAAAGCATTCCTCCCTGTGAAGTTAGGCACCCCTGCCACTTACAGACTGAAACTTTCTACCTTTTGAAAGGTTGCCATAGGTTCATAGAGACAAAACAAGTATGCTGAGAAACAGAGTAAGGGGAAGTAACTGACATTTGTCTACATATAGATTCTGCTGAGCTCTGGTCTATAAAACCAAAGAAGAAATTGGTTTGTTTGTGTTTTTTAAATTCTTTAAACTGAAATACTCATATGTATTAGTTTCACTTCACTGACTGTTACATGATTCATTATAAACGTAATGACAACACAAGTTGTAATTTTCCCATCATTCTAAGATATGAACTGAAAACACAGAAATGTCAGCATGTCTTACAGCTATATCAGTGGTTTCTGACAATAAAGAAACTGTAGAAGAAAGGTATGTAGCTGTGACAACCCATTCTGACGAACTTGTTATGCAAGGATAAGTGATAAAGGAGTGAAAAACACACAGTGGTTTTTACATCAGCTTTTAAGAGACCAAATGTTAGATCTGCTTACTATCTGGGAAATTTTATGTTGAAGAATAACACGCAGCATTTACATGTTCTATAATAAATTTAATTTTAAAATACCATAGAGATTATCAGAGACATAAATTAGCATTTATTATAATATATTTAAATCCATAATGAAATATTTTCTAAAATTGAAGCTGAAGAATTCTCACCACGAAACAAGATCTCCTGGGAATTAATTCTACTGCAGCTGGAATAATATAATGATCCAAATGATTAATGTGTCTTCTCCGTGTCACTATTTTATTTAGGTGTTTGATATTTACATTTATAGAGAATTTAATACAATTCCACAAGAGTAAAGTTTCTTGTTGGAATAGCATTTCTATGTGATTTATAGTTTTTTTTCTATAATATATACAGAATTTACAAATTTTATGAAAGTATTTTGACTTTATGCAGTTTGACGAATTTCCAAGCAAAGTTGCCTGGTTAAACATTTCTTACTCTCTCCATGAATTCACATTAATTAAAGGTATCAATCTTTATTACATGAAGAATGTTAGAGAAATCATGAGTTTCAAGGAATGGCAACAGCCATCTTTGCTGAATATTTTAAAGTCTAAATTTACCATTTGGTTCATAGACCTAACAAAACCTTGTGTGTCTATTCCTCAAATGTTGTTACTCATTCATTCATTCAGAAATGAATAGATTGTTATCTCTACCTGGTATTTAGTATTTTCCATTTGTCTCTGAAAAACTTCCAGGCAAGGTCTCGACCATGTGGATTTCTGGCTACGTGGATTATGACATCAATTGCATCTTGATCCAACACCACCTCAGAATTCAGAGACAGATTTAGAAGCCTATAGGGATAAAATTGTGGGTAAACTTTTAGTCTAAAAGATGTAAACATTTTATAATCTTAATTAAAAAAACTCACAATTGTCTTTTTTAATTAAATTTTTATTTTTTAATATTAGTTACACTTTATTAACTTTGTATCCTAGCTGTATCTGGCTCCCTCATTCTCTCCCAATCCTACACTCCCTCCCTCATCTTCTCCCTACCCCTTTCCAAGTCCACTGATTGAGGAGGACCTCCTCCCCTTGCATCTGACCCTGTTTTATCAGGTATCTTCAGGCCTGGCTGCAAAGTCCTCCTCTGTGGCCTAGCAGGGCTGCTCTTCCCTTGGGAGGTGGGGAGGTCAAAGAGCCTGCCATTGAGTTCATGTCAGAAATAGTCCCTGTTCCCCTTACTGGGGAACAATTGTCTTATTCTTCAAAAATACTTGAGTTGAAACTTTCCCAGTTACATCTGTGCAGGGGTCTTAGGTTATCTCCATGCATAGTCCTTGGTTGGAGTATCAGTCTCAGGAAAGACCCCTGTGCTCAGATTTTTTTGTTCTGTTGGTCTCCTTGTGGAGTTCCTGTCCTCTCCAGATCTTTGTTTCCCACTTCTTTCATTAGATTCCCTGCACTTTGCCCAAAGGTTGCCCAGAAGTCTCAGCATCTGATTTGATAGTCTGCAGGGCAGAGCCTTTCAGAGGTCCTCTGTGTCAGGCTCCTGACTTGTTCCCTTTTTTCTCCTTCTTCTGATGTCCATCCTTTTTGCCTTTCTGGATAGAAATTGAGCATTTTATCAAGAGTCCTCCCGCTTGATTAGTTTCTTTAGGTGTAAAGATTTTAGTAGGTTATCTATAGTATATGTCTATATGAGTGAGTATATACTGTGTGAATCTTTCTGCTTCTGGAGTAGCTCACTCAGGATGATCTTTCTCATATCCCACCATTTACCATTTACAATTTCATGATTTCCTTGTTTTCTTTATTGCTGAGTAATATTCCATTGTGTAGATGTACCACAATTTCTGTATCCATTCCTCCACTGAGGGGCATCTAGACTGTTTCCAGCTTCAGGCTATTACAAATAAGGCTGCTACAAACATGGTTGAGCAAATGTCCTTATTGTCTACTTGAGACTCTTTTGGGTATATGCCTAGGAGTGGTATAGCTGGATCTTGAGGAAGTGCTATTCCTAGTTGTCTGAGAAAGATCCAGCAGTGGAGGAGGGTTTCCCTTTCTCCACAACCTCTCCAGGATGTGTTGTCTCTTGAGTTTTTGATCTTAGCCATTCTGATGGGTTTAAGGTGAAATCTTAGGGTCATTTTGATTTGTATTTTCTGATGAGATTGAGCATTTCTTTAAGTGTTTCTCTGCCATTCAATATTCCTCTATTGAGAAATCTCTGTTTAGCTCTATGGCAGTTCAGTATCCAAGTGGGTTCCATTGTAATAGGAACAGGGACTGTCTCTGGCATGAACTGATTGTCCTGCTTTTTAATTACCTCCCCCTGAGGAGGAAGCAGAATTACCAGGCCACAGAGGAAGACAATCCAGGCACTCCTGATGAGACCTAATTGACTAGAATCAGAAGGAAGGAAAAGAAGACCAACCCTATCAGTGGACTTGGGGAGGGACATGCATGCAGAGGGTGGAGGAAGGGAGGGATTGGGACGGGAGGAGGGAGGGAACCACAGGGGGGATACAAAGTGAATAAAGTGTAAGCAATAAAGAATAAAAACTAGTTGGTTAAAAAATAATATATATATATATAATACTAAAGGTAAATATAGCAAAACTTTTATTGTAAGGAACAATGTAAGCAAAATCTTAACAATAAAACAACATAGAGATAAAACACTTTCCCAGTTAACAATTACATAATAATTACTCTTTTAAAAATACAAATAAAATTCATAGTATTTTCATGAAATACATTAATCTCCAAGAATATCTGTAGGATGAGAAGATCACCACTCCACTCTCAAATTCTTCACACTAAATGTTCCCTTGTATAACTAAATGTTTTTAAACACATAAATTTATATATATAAAAAAAACAAAAACAGTCATGAACAATGTTTTCTTTCGAGTCAGGTTGCTTTAGCCGTGCCACCAAGTAGGTTTCCTTATCTTTTGAAAGATCTGTTTTACAGTAACAAATTTCACATTACCAGACAGTCAAGGAAATAAAAACAGTTCTGGAGCCGTCTGATTGCAGATGATAATGTTCATTGCAAAAGAAAAAAAAAATGAGTTGAAAACCATAATGAACTCACCTGTTTAATAAATTCCTGTCATCGCTGCAGGTGAGCGCCTCCAGCAATATCTTTTTCTCCGAGACGGCGGTGGTGGAGTGGAATTTCATCCAGATGAATTCCCAGACGTCCTCGTCCAGCAGAGACACCCCGGTGCAGTAGACGATGTCTCTAACGTTCAGTGGAATTCTAGGAAAGCAACCGGTGGCGGTTCTCTGTTAATCAAAAGCTTCCTGGTTTTGAAAATAAAGACCCTGGCTGGAGAAATGGCTCAGCAGTCAAGAGCCCTGGCTGCTATTGCAGAGGTCCAGAGTTCAATTCCCAGTACCCCCGTGGTGGCTCACAAGGGGATCTGGTGCCCTCTTCTGTCATAGGCATACATGCAAGTAGAACACTCATATATGAAAATTACTAATGAATAAATAAGTATATTTTAAAAAGGAAAAAGAAAGTAAAGACCCATGTTGCTTTCCTAGAGGCAGTTATTTAAAAGGTGATTTGTCAATGACATTTCTCTTAAAAGGACTGGGAGGGAATGAGGGATCAGGACAGGGCTGGGATACAGAGTTAATAAAATGTAACTGATAAGAAAAAAATAAAATTAAAAAAAAGAATGTAATGCTATATAGTAACAATATTGAAATATACAGGTGACTAGAAAAGAAAATAATGCCTTTTATTCCAAGGAAGTTTGGAATTTAATTTTTGTTTACATTCATATAATTATCATTAAACAAGCTAACAAGAAAGGTGTGTTAAAGAACCAAGAATAAATTCCTTTGTATTTTCAATGGCATTAATACAATTGCTATCTGAAAGTTTGCTGTCATTATATGTACACTCAGGAAATGACAGGGAAGATAGTAGTACATGGCTAACTTATTTGAACTAAAACATCATTTTATTTTAAACTCTCTTAAAAAATCTATTAAGAAAAGAAATTCATATACGTGAGGGGCTGAGTGTATATAACTTCATCGAGTTTGTGCAAGAGCCTGGAGAGGACAGAAGAAGTAGGGTGTCAGGTCCCCCGGAACTGGAATTACAGGTGATGAGTCACCTGAGCTGGTTTCCCGGAATTGAACCTGAGTCACTCTTCTGTAAGAACAGTAAGCACTGTTAACCACTGGGCCATCTATCCAGCCTAAAGGAACTTCTGTGTCACCAGTAGAAGGGATTGAACCCATGACCTTGGTGTCATTAGCTTTAAGCTGAGCTAACTGGCTGTCGTTACATTTTTATTATGTGATTATTTAGAGTTAATTTCCTCAAATATTACAAATACAGAAAATCATAAATTTAAGGATAAACAAATAAAACACAACTTAGCAAAGACCTCTTCCACTGTGTTTATACAGTTATTATAAAAGAGTAGTAAACTGTTACTATGACTCCAAAATAAAAAGTCAGAGGGGGAAAAATTAACATGAATTTTGTTAAGCTTGGCAATTCATGAATTATGAATTTGCAAGTCAACTTCCTCACAGTGGTGTTCCACACGACACCACATTTCATGGCTCTCTGAAATATTTGTCTTAGGAAATATTCAAAGACTTTTTAAAAGGTGAAGAGTGTGTATCTCTTTATTTTGCAATATTCATTAGCCTATTAGTTACATTTCCCATTAATAATTTGAATGTGACTACACAGAGTTCTCTGAGTTGCAGGAAAAAAAAAAAACTGCTTTTTAAATACCCAGAGTTTTACTGTAAAACACTAGTACAGTTAAAGCAGTATGGGAAAGCAGAAGCAATTCTGAGTGTCTCCTAGTGAGAGGATCAAACTCATTTTAGTGGCTAAGAAGAGCTGCACACAGGGTAGCAAACCATTTCACACAGCAGTGTGAACAGGCAACCATTTGCTCATCTGTTTTATTTTAGTTTATTTTTTAAGGAGGGAAGAGTAGAGGATGAGGAAAGAGCTACAATCAATAGCATCAGAGAGCTTCACAGTTTTTCCTCAATCTGAATAATGGATGAGACCTGATAGGCTAGGGTCAGATAGGGGAGGAGGTCCATCCTCCCCTCTCAGTGGACTGACTAGGGGTCAGGGATAGGGGAAAAAAAGGGGAAGGAGGGTGGGACTGGGAGTCAACGAGGCGGGGCTAAAGCCAGGATACAAAGTGAATAAATTATAATAAATAATAATAAAGAAATTAATTTTAAAAATGAAAAAGGCAAAAAACAAAAACAAAAAGAAACTATCAATAAGAGTCTGTCCTCGTCAAGAGTTGGTGACACAAATATCTTCCTTGAGTATCCCAGACTGCATACTCAAACTAAGAATATTACTGTCGCTATGTTTTAGAGAAAAATGCATTGTTAAGAGTTATAACGTAATGTCACCCACATATCATCAATAAATTGGCACTTATAAAAAAATGTTGGGTCTCCTCCAAACACTACGAGATGTAGAGGGGAACTGCATTACTGTATGACTTATGCCAAGATACCAATACAGAACTTTGTAAGTAAAACCCCAAAACGTAAGGCATTTCTACTGAAATGAAAACTCATCAGTCGATATCTGGTATGTTACTAACAGTTTACTTTCCAAGACAAATCCATTGAACCATTGACAGATCAAACAGAATGTGAGAATAGAGGCCAATGAGTTAGGATTTCCATGGCTATATAACCAGCATCCGTATTAAGAATTCCGTGTATATAAGTTCAAAAAAATTAGAGAAAAATATTAATCACAGATATTAAACTATACTCCCTAGAAATTTCATGAGCACTATACTACAGCCATCAGCAAAGGTAACTACTGGCCATATCAGTTAGGCTGGCTTAGACACATACACAAATGAACAAATGGTTTGGCTATGAAAACATGTTACTTTCAAAAGAGGCAGCAGAGGCCAAAAATATCATTTTGTGGAATGCTATGTTCTGAGTTGTTCTTCTGGTAGTCTGTGTCTGAATTACTGTTTTGGTCTGTGTGACATTTGTGTCATCAACTACTTTTTATAGCAGAAGGAACTCAGCTGAGAAGAGATATTTTCCATTAAAAAAAAATGTAGTCATCACTTACAAACTTTTTGTACATATGTCTGTTCTACCTTTTCAGCTTAGAGATGAGTGATGCCAATGGTTGCACCGTATCTCTGTGTAAATTTCTTGGTAATTGTTGTATTTTTTTATGGTTAGACACCTTAGACCTGCATATTAATTCCTTCCACAGACTAAGGAAGAATCAGCCATTGTATTGTTCAGACAGCTTTTGGTCCATTCCTTCTGTCTTTTCTCCCATGGACTTGGTGCAGTGTTCATGTTGACAGTGTCCTAAAAGTCACTTAATCTTTTTCATGTTTCCATGTCTATATGTTTTCTGCTCTATTTTCTGATGTTTATTTATGCTTGCTTATATCTGCTGGTAAATCCTTCAAGTGACTTTTAATTCAGCTATTTATTTCCATGCCCTGCTGGTACTGTTAAGTATTTTTATCTTTCTTGAAAGTCTTACCTTTTCTTTCATTTTATCTCAGCTTGAGTGAGCATACTTATAACAGCGATGTTATACTGATAAATAAACCAGTTCTATTTCATTAAGAGGGTTTTCTAGATGTGTGTGCTTGTTTCTTCATTTTCTGACTTTATTATCTGTGTGGATTTCTGCACATCACTCTCTCCACATTCCTAGAGAAGCTCCATACAAAAGACGACCTATAAAAACCAGCCTGGGTGGGTTCTGGAATGACTCTACCAACCAGTTCTGTCTCAGAAAGTAGCCTACAGCTGTGGCTTTTGTCTGCTTACTCCATGCTAAGCTAGGAGAGAAACTGTGATGTCTAACTGTCTATACCCACTGTCTTCATGCTCCCTTAGGTGTCTAGATCACATCACATGCATCAGAATTCCATGTCTTGAAAGCTAGATGCTCTCTTCGGAGGCAGACCCAGAAAAACTGGGGCATTGTGTACACAGGTTAATGCTTCTCCCAAAAGGAATCTAACAGTTGATATACCCGCCTCCCTCCCATCTATGCTGAACATTAGGGAAGGTCCTCTGTGCCTTCAGGTACAAAGTTGTTTCTGAACTCTCTCAAGTACCTAATCTGTCAGACCTGTCAGAACTTCAAGACTGGTGAAGCAGACCACTGCAAGATCAGTGTATCTTTTTTTTTTAAATATTTCAACTCAGTGCATCTTTTAGAGTTCACCATTGTGAATCTCTAAGCCTACTTGATGAGAGATTTTTTTTTTCAATGCAGTTTATTCAGAAACCTTGAACAATCCTCGGACCCTGGGGAAAGCCAGCCCACAGCTTAAATAGCCTCTGGGTAGCCAACCCAGGCGTGCCACGGGGGCAATGCAGATAGGTCCACATACATGGAAGCAAGCCAGATCCTCGGCCTTAGCCAAATGTGGAGTTGTTCGTGACAGAGAGCACTCACCATCGGGAAGGTGGAAGGAGGAAACCAGCTCCATCTTTAAGGCATTGCATTCCGCAGCTCTCTACAGTTCCCCCTTTTTGTTTTAGACGCATCAGACAAGAGTAGAGGTCTGATCTCTGATATTAGAAATAAATTGGGACTTTGTACCGATGTTCATTTAGGTGTCATCCACCCAAAGAGCATCAGACCCGTCTGATACCTTTTTCTCAGAGGCGGGACCTGGGGCATCAACCCGCATGCAATCAGACATGCTCTTCTCTGGGTCGAAAGTGGCTGACCCTGAGTGCAGTGCTTAGCCTCGCATCCTGAGCGTATCATTTTAGCTTTTTATGGTATCCAACCATGCTTGGGGAGAATGTCCTGCTTCAATGGCTGTAAAGGCCTGAATGATCATGGCTGCATTACGCTGTTGTGAGACTCTAATCTTGCATATATACCACAGGCAAACCAAGGAGACCAACACCAGAAGGCCTGCTAACGCTCCCATGCCCGCCCATTCCTTCAGATGATTCATGGCTGCAGCAATCCATGATGATAATCCTGTGGCTAGTCCTGCATCCACTCTGGTAGAATTTACTGTGACAATGGCCACTCTCAGCTGCTCCATCGTAGTATCGAATTCTCCAGTCCAATTACCTAAAATATAGCTCGACAATTGTTTAGACATATTTGCAGCACAGGAAAAATTCTCATGTTATATGCTAGTGACTCAAAGTCCAGCATATTTTCATTGATAGCCAAGTTGAACGATTTGATGAGAGATTTTTATGCCAGTATGACCAAATGTAATTCTCTGAGTGTTTATGTGGACATGTCTTTTTGAATTTTATTTTTAAGCAATGTTGAGAATATCATCATTTAGAAATACTGGAGCTGACAAGACTGTGTTCTAACAAAAAAAAAAAACAAAACATTATGTTTACTAGCGCTGTCATGATACAGCCATTATGCATCTGAAAAAAAATGACATAATTTAGCAGTGGTCTAGGGATCTACCTTACAGCAAGACTGGCATACACAGAGCAAAGAAAAGGCGACTTGAAAACAAATCCATCAATAAAAGTTTGGGTACAATGATCAATATGCTAAAGAAATATAACTTAAGTGTCCTGGTCAGGCCTTTGAAAGGAAGCCGTGTAGAATGATAGAGAAAGTTTCCATGTAGAAATCTGCAGCTGTAAATCAAGATAAATTCTGTGTAATATGGATGTGCCTTGCGAAATACTGCAGGCCTACTTTTAGTCCTGACACAAGCTGTCTGTCCCTTTTTACATGGTACACGTATCTAACTTGATGAGGAGCAAAATGAAAGACACACATATGTTTGAATAGATAATCTAAAGCCTGAAAAACAGTCTTCAGTTTTGGAAACAAATCCCCCAAGTCTCAGGAAAGAAATGGCTCAATTAGCAGATACCAGGAGGTATAATTGCATATATATTCTCCAAGAGTTAAGGCAGAGCTGATTAGCCCAAGAATGTGATTTTTCTAGTAACTCTTCCCAGCTCATCACTTCCTCCCTTCCTTAGCTATTTGCCATATAAAGAATCAATGTATAGTTCACAAGATCATTTTTACTCATTACTAAAAGTAAAGCAAGAATGGTAAGAAGTGGATATGCCAGGGGCCCCTCAATTCCCCATGACTTCCATTGTTAATGAACCCCCCCTCGCTTTGTTTCTAAATCTGTAAAGATGTTCTAATAACATTTTCACAAAATGATTGCTCTGGGGACAGTTTAAGATCTCTTTGTATAAACCAAAGTCATTAGGAACAAAGGAAAAAGCTCATTTGTTTGTAAAGCATTAGCTAAGAAGCCCACAGAACCCATAGTTATGAATGGTACAAATGAGTCCTGTGAGACACTGATATCAAGATTACAGAGATTGAGGGCCCCTTGCCAGTAACCATGAAAATTGTTTATGAAGATGCGAATATCCCCATGGTCATTTCTGTTTAACTGCTACCTTGGAAGTAAATCTTTTAATGGGGTTTTGTCTGCCCTTTAGGTTGTATACGAGCATGGACCCTGAGCGAGTCTCGCCTGGTTACCTGCATGAAAGATGGATGGGGTAATGCACTGCCAAAATAAAATGCTTTTATCTTTCTTTAGAGTAGTAACACTGCTGAAATTATTGCCTAATTAGTGTAACTTGTACTATAGTTTTCGTTCCATTCTCATTTTAAATAGGATTATGACAGAGTTCATTTGTGTGATAAAAGTTTTAAATGCATGGAAGTTCAGTATATCATTATGGGACCATTTATTTTCATGTTTCAGTGATATATTTAACATTTTATTCTGCTAAAGGCAAGTGCTTGAAAATAAAATGCTTTGGAAGTAGATATTAAAAATTTAGTAAGAGGAAGAGAAAGACATTTCTTTCAGATTTTTTAAACTCAGTAAAAAAGTAATAATGATAGTGTTAGTCTCTTGGACCTACTATAACAAAGAACTATAGACCAAGAGGCTTATTACAAACCAGTTTCCTTCTTACAATTCTGAAGATTGAAGTTTGTGACGGGTAGTATCAACGTCAGTTTCAGGTAAGATCTTTCTTCATGGACACTAAATGCTGAATTCTCCTTCATCTTGCCCTGGCAGAATGGGGACTGGAGTGCTCTCTGAGTTTGTTTTTAAATAATCTTACTCTGTGTGATCTCTACTTCATGACCCAATTAATTCTCAAAGGTCACATCTCCTAACACAGTCATTGTGGTAGTTAAGAATTCAGTACAGAAGCTCTGTGGAAGACACAAAAATTCTGTCCATAGCAGCAACAGAATTAGATTAAATCACAGTAATTTGATATTTTAATTAATTAATTAGAATTAAGATATACAGGTAAATAAATAAGAAAATTGCCAGAGATTCTATCCCGAAAGCCTTTTCCTCTCTTTGGCAGACTACTGACACTGATGAACACTGAGGAAGTGTCGTCAGTGGTGAGTCCAGGAGACTCCAGTGCCTCCATATTAGTCTTCATGCAGATTGTCCTGGTTGAACCAAGTGGTCACGAAAGAGAACAGAAAAGAAAGCTGAACCTGGGAACAGGACTCACAGGGAGGACACGAAGTTATGTTCATGGGGAAGGCATAAAGTGTGGGGGATACAAATGATTAGAACACATCATGTGTCTGTAGGATAATGTCAAGTGTCTTAGTTACAGCTTTATTGCTGTGAAGAGACACCAAGACCAGAGCAACTCTTACGAAGTAAAATATTCAGTTGGGGCTAGATTAGAGTTTCACAGGTTTAGTCCATTATTGTCATAGTGAGAAATATGGTGGCTTGCAAGCAGGCAACCATGGTGCCGGAGAAGTTCCGTATCTTGATGCACAGCATCCAGGAGGAGACTATCACACTAGGCCTAGCCTGAGTATATGAGGCCGCAATGCCTGCCTCCATAGTGACACACTTCCTCCAGCAAGGTCACACCTATTCCAAGAAGGCTATACCTCCTAATAGTGCCATTCAACGTGGGCCAAACAGTCAAGCACATGAGTCTTTTGGGGCTATTCATATTCAAACCACCACATCGAGGAATAAATTTAATGTAATCTTAATTAAATACCATAATGTGTTTGTTCCAAGGGCAAAAGGACTGAAGGGATAAACATAAAAATATTAACAACATTCTTCAAGGTTCAAGTATCATAGGTAGCTAGTCCTTTTGTTAAATTATAACTTCAAGTTTAGTAATTAAATAATTTTGAATAAATGATATACAGAAATGATAATGACAATTTAAATGTTAAAACTTAAACCATCTTCCAATGAAAAGTTACAGTGATTGAAGAAAAAGCCATACTACTTTAAAATACATTTTATAATTAATAAAAATATTCATCTATTTTCAAGTGGGTTGCCTGGAACTAATTTGGCCAGCAGTTTGTATCTAGTAAGGGTGGGTCAAGGTCAATGCTTTGGGCTTCGTTTTTCATCCTAATTGGACAGGGCTAAAGTCCAAGGGTTCTAAAGTTCCTTCTTGCTCTGTTAGTACAAGAATCTTTTCATTAGTGATCGTATTAACATTGAAATGTGGGTTTAATTATTTTCAAAGACAATGAGAAATATTGCTCTAAGGAGCCTATCTGAGAACACCACTGCCTCTCAGTGGAGCTTCACATGCCATCAATAATAAGTGGGGCCCAACATTTAATTAATTTTAATTAATGAACATCGAATTCACTCATTTGAAAGATTGGCTCTCTACAAATGAACAGCTTTGGTTGAGGCCTTATTGCCAATGCTCCAAGTCTTGCACTTTAAAAAATATGTGTTCTCTTTTGTCTTCCAGGACCGCCAGTTCATGAAGCTAAAGCATCCAGCTGAAAAACAACCTGCTTTTGCACAGGTTGACCTTGCACACAGTGTCCTCTGCTTCCCTTCCTCTCTGTCCTGATTCTGCAGCCTCCTGACTGCCTGCAGGACCACCGCCTTGAATAAAACTTGAAGCTGCTTAGAAAGGACTTGTAACTTTGCACCTAAGTGTCAGTTCACTAGAGATAATAACCCCTCACAGGGCTGTTACAGTGAAGAAAGCGGATGATCTCTATCCAATGAGTGGCACACTGTCATCGCAGTATTGTGGTATTGGCACGGATTTTTAATTTATTTTTTTTACAATTTATTCATTTTATATCCTGATCATATCCCCCTCCCTCATATCCTCCCAGTCCCACCCTCCATCCTTCATGCCCTCTATCCCCTTCCCCTCCTACACTGAAAGGGGGAGTTCCCCTGCCATCTGACCTTAGCTTATCACATGATTCTATCTCTACCTCTGTGGTGTGTACCCTGTAAGGCTGAGAACAATGAAGACCACCATGAAATGTATTAGGATCATACTTCCTCCACTTTATTTTGAATAGTGTGTGTGTGTGTGTGTGTGTGTGTGTGTCCCTATACATACATGTATGTATATGTATGTGTACATATATAGGACAACCTCAGTTGCTGTGTCCTTCCTCAGTGTTCTTTGGAAGACCTGTCACTCACCAACTAGGTTAGTCTGTCTGGTATCTCCCTTATCCACCTCTAAAGCACTAGATGACAAGAAATGAACTACTATGCCTGTTTTTTCATATATGTGTGTGTGTGTAATATTTTATTCACTTTACATCCTTGTTGTAGCCCCATCCCTCCTCCCATCCTAGTCCCACCATCCATCCCCTCCCCCTTCCTTAGAGAAGGGAAGCTCCCTTTCCAGTCCACTCCAGCTCATCAAGTTGCATCAGCAATGAGCCTGTCCTCTTCCATGCCTGATGCAGTCCCCACTTCCCTTATGAGAGGACCCGCATGAGGCCTAAACTATCTATCTGCCGCATGTTTGTAGGGGGCCTAGGTCCAGTTAGTGCATGGTCCTTGGTTGATGCAAGCCCGTCAGGGACTGGTTAGTTGGCTCTGTTTGCCTTCTTGTGAAGCTCCTGTCATCTCCACATCCTTTTCTCTTTCCTTCCACTTTTCCACAAGGCTCCCTGTGCATCACTGACCAATGCTTAGCTGTGAATCTCAGCATCTGCTTTGAGGTGCTGCTGAGTAGAGCCTCTCAGAGGACAACTCTGACAGGTTCCTGTCTGCAAGTTTAGCAGAATATTTTTCATAGTGTCAATTGTGAGCAGTCTCCAATAAGGTGGCTCTTTGGTTGAGCCAGGCTTTGGTTGGGCATTCCGTAAAACTTTACTCTATCTACCCTATATCCCTGCACATCGTGTAGGCAGGATAAAGTTTGGGTCGATTTTTTTGTGGGTGGGTTGGTGTTCCCCTCCCTTTAGTAGAAGACTGTCTAGTTAGAGGGTATACTCTTGAGTCCCTACGGTCTCTGCTTCTAGGACTCTCTGCTTGAGTGCTCCTCATATCCTCCCAGGAGTGCTCCTCATATCCTCCTCATATCCTCCAGCTTGTCACAGTAATATGTCCACCTTCACTTTCTCTTTTTTCTACAGCCTTTGGTCCACTCTCCCTTGATCTCCCCAGGTCTGGTCTCCACACTCTTAAATTTCTGTGCCACCTCTCCTACCTTATTCCCTTTCTTCAGCCCTCAAGGTAATCCACTATATAAACAAACTCAAAGAAAAAAAATCACATGATCATCTCATTTGATGCAGAAAAAGCCTTTGACAAAACCTAATACCCCTTCATGATGAAAGGCTATATCCAGCAAGCTATTTGCCAATATCAAATTGGAGAGAAACTCAAAGCAATTCTGTTAAAATCAGAAATAAGACAAGTCTGCCCACTCTCCATACCTCTTCAATATAGTCCTTGAAGTTCTAGTTAGAGCAATAAGACAACTGAAGCAGATCAAGGGAATACAAATTGGGAAGGGAGAAGTCAAAGTAGGTGATATGCTAGTGTACTTAAGCAACTCCAAAAATTCCATCAGGGAACTCCTACAACTGATAAGCAGCTTCAGCAAAGTGGTTGTCTTTTTGCTTATCTGAGTGCTGAGGATCAAACTCAGCTTCTTATGTTTGCATTGCAAGGATTTTACTAACTTAGATATAACCCTATCCTCAAATTTTAGAATAAAGTAGCAACCAGCCAATATTGCTGTCTTTTCCAGCTGATTAATAGGATTTTTGTTCTGTTGTTTTGTTTTTTGCTTTTGTTTTTTTCCAAGACAGGGTATCTCTGTGTAGCCTTGGCTCTCCTGGACTTGCTCTGTAGACTAGGCTGGGCTCAAACGCACAGAAATCCATTTGTCTCTGCCTTTGCCTCTTCCTCTCTGAATGCTGAGGTTACAGGTGTGCACACCACACGTGGAGATTATGGGATTTTTAAAGCATGCATAAGCATTTTTAAACAATCAAAACAAAAATGAATTATTTATTTTTAAAGATTGTGAGTTTAAGGCAGTCACAAAAACATTTTTATAATAAGATCTAAATTTCTGGCATTAATTAAAAATTTATAATGTCCCTGGGAATTCCTATAACAGCTCTAACATCCATGAGTGTTGGATTTAAGTGTCTCTATAATGGCACTAATAGAGGGACAAAATCCTGCATAAAATGGGCAGCCAGAGACAGTGTAATGTCATTAGGCAGCAAATCCTAATGAAGCATTTTCACATCTTATGTAGGAAGCCTCTGCTCTAGAAAGTTCTCTCTCTCTTATGTTCAGATCATGCTTATTCCCAGTGAAGACTAATGTAACAAAAGGAATATTGAAATCACAATCACAGAACAAAGACAAATCCATTCAAAAACAGTTTGCAATGCCCCCTTTACCTGAAAGAACAACATTGTGAAACCTGGTGCTGATGAGAACAAGCATGTTTAAAAGACCTGAACGTAGTTGAGCAAATGTCTTTCTTGTATAGTTGAACATATTTTAGGATATAAGCCTAGAAGTGGTATAGCTGGATCTTGAGGTAGCATTATTCCTACTTTTTAGAGAAAGTACCAGATTGATTTTCAAAGTGGTTATATAAGTTTACATTCCCACCAGCAATGGAGAAGGGTTCCTATTTCTCCACATCCTATCCAGAATATGTTGGCACTTGAGCTTTGATCTTAGCCAGTCCTATGGGTGTGAGGTTGAATCTTAGGTCATTTTGATTTGCATCTCCCTGATGACTTAGGACATTGAACACTTCTTTAAGTTTTTCTCTGCCATTTGATATTCCTCTATAAAGAATTTTCTGTTTAGCTCTGTACTCCATTTTTTTTTAAATTGGATTACTTGGTTTGTTGCTTTTTAACTTCTTAAGTTCTTTATATATTCTGGATATTAGCGCTCTGTCAGATATAGGGTTGGTGAAGATCTTTTCCCAATCTGTAGGCTGTTGTTTTGTTCTGATGACAGTGTCCTGTGCTTTACAGAGGCTTTTAAGTTTCATGAGGTCCCATTTATTGATGGTTGATCTTAGAGCCTGTGTTGTTGGTGCTCTGTTCAGGAACTTTTCTCCTGTGCCAATTAGCTCAAGGCTCTCAATGTAGAAACAATGTAGATGTCCCTCAATGGAGAAATGGCTACAGAAATTGTGGTACATTAACACAATGGAATACTACTCAGCTATAAAAACAACAAAATCATGAAATTTGTAGACCAATGGTGGGAACTAGAAAAGATAATTTGAGTGAGGTATCCCAGAAACAGAAAGACACACATGGTATATGCTCACTTATAAGTGGATATTAGACATATAATACAGGATAGACATACTAAAATCTATACTCCTAAAGAAGCTAAACAACAAGGAGGACCCTAGGGAAGATGCTCAATCCTCATTCAGAAGGGTGAAGGTGATAGACATTTGAAACAGGAGAAAGCAGACAACAGGACAGGAGCCTACCATAGAGGGCCTCTGAAAGACTCTACTGGTTGAGGTATCAAAGCAGAGGCTGGGACTTATAGCCAAAATCTGAGCAGAATGCAAGGAATTTTATGAAAGAAGGAGGAGATAGAAAGATCTTGAAGGAACAGAAGCTCCAAAAGGAGACCAATAGAGCAAAAACAACTGAGCCCTGGCGGCCCTGAAGCAAATGGTACCCCAACCAAGGACCATGCTTAAACCCCTGCTCAGATGTAGCCCATAGACTCAGTCTCCTAGTGGGTTCCCTAGTAAGGGGAGCAGGAGCTGTCTCTGGCATGAACTCAGTCGCAGGCTCTGATCACCTCCCCCTGATGGGTGATCAGCCTTGCCAGGCCACAGAGGAAGACAGTGCAGCCAGTCCTGATGAGACCTGATAGGCTAGGGTCAGATAGAAGGGGAGGAAGACCTCCCCTGTCAGTGGACTAGGGGAGGGGTACAGGGAAGAAGAGGAGGGATTGGGAGGAGACGAGGGGGATGCACAGCTGGGATACAAAGTTAATAAATTATAATCAATAATAATGAAACTAATTTTAAAGACGTGAATATGTTCTGAGCTGATGTTCAATATTGATTGAAATTTTAAGTTTGCATATCTGAAAGTGGTATAGGCTGCTCTTTTTAGATGAAAAAAACTAGGCTGGTGGTGAGATTTTAACTTTTCACAGAATAATGATAGTTTAATATAACTGCAATCCTTTTAAGAAGATTGGAAATTTTACTTTGAAAATATATTCACTTTAAGTTCAAATAAAGCATATGAAATTATTTTAAATGTTTATGTTCTATACAGAATGTAGGGCAAGTCATTCTACTATCAGGGAGAAGGGTGATGAAAGCTAAGAATATGACTATTTTATAAAATGCAATGACAAAAACACACACAGAGTGGGAGAGAGAAAAAGAGAGAGGGAGAGAGAGAGAGCATCCTAGGTAGAACGGTACACACACACACACACACAGGAGCCATCAAAATAAAGGTAGAAAGACTGCATAGTTCTGTCAACTGCCTGCACGCGGGCAAAAGTACTCATCAGTGTCAAGAATAAGAATGGCAATGACTAATGATTAGGCTACATCATAAAGGACAAGTAATTGGAGGACTTCTAGATTCTGTTCCTCCTCCACTGGACTTAAGCTCACCCCTGAAAAGCTGAGATCACAGACAGAACTGTCACATCTTAGAGCCCCCAGGACCTTCTTGTCATACAATCAGGATCAGTTTCTTCCATTACAGACCACAAATGCCTCATGACAAAAGTAGAAAACTTAAGAACTCTATGATGACTCACAAAACAGGAGACACCAGGCTGCTAATAAAAACAGCTGTAAGAACACAGATAATTTAAAGCATAAGATGTATACAGTTGCGGCAGAAATTGTGAAAGACTGATAAATTGCCCTATTTACAGATATTTGGGTTAAAAGAAGGCCAAGTGTTTCCAGATCATCAACTGCCTGTGACCCACGCCTTCTATCTCATCTGCACAAGCCAGCTGAGTGTGTGACTGTTCTTCACTCACCTCTGGCCAAGGCACTATAAATCTGTTTTCTAGAACACAAGGTCTACATATATCAAAAACATTAATGATGCTGTCTTAATCACAATAATTATGGATCAGGACTCTGGCTTAAGTGTTGAGATGTGAGATGGATGATAAGAAGCCCACTTCCATTATAATAGCAGGCACATCAGCAGTGCTGCTCAAAGGACCCACACTTGACCATCTTGAAAACTCCCAGCAATATATTCCGCTCCCCACCACCAAATGGCATTTGTCTCCTAGAAATAATTTATAGCACTAGCCATCATCTTTTGTTGTCATACAAAGGCTGAAAATTTATGCGGACTCATTATTTTTATTAAAGTCCAGTTTCTATAAGTGGGAGTGATCAGTACAAACAGAGTTTCTCTTCATACCATT
The DNA here is from genome assembly GCF_030254825.1 of Meriones unguiculatus. Taxonomy (NCBI): domain Eukaryota; kingdom Metazoa; phylum Chordata; class Mammalia; order Rodentia; family Muridae; genus Meriones; species Meriones unguiculatus. The sequence goes on from NC_083350.1 coordinate 123,124,821, forward strand.
AGAGCATGCCAATGTCGGTGAGGTTAACCAGCTGATTCTCGAGGCCGGGAAGAACTGACTGTCATGTATTAAGTTCTCGGCATAACAACAAAGCTGTCCTGAGAAGGGCATGACTAATGTCTTCTTCTCACTTGAAATGTTCTTTTCCCAAAACAGATCTTATTTTAAAAAAGCAAGTGCTAGCATTCAGTGTGTGTGTGTGTGTGTGTGTGTGTGTGTGTGTGCATTCACACATATTTTACCCAAATTTAATTTTTAAATTTTAATTGACATATGTAATATACAATAAAAGGTATACTTTTTGAAATTAAAAAATAATTCTTATACATATTAAATCTAAACTTATGTACTTAATCTGATATTATATTACTGATACTATATTACTGATATTATATTACTATACATATATACATGTATATTAGGCCTTCCAATTGTCTTTTCATGTGGGAAATCTGAAAAATGTCTGTTAAATTTCACATATGTACGTATTCAAAGGAATGTAATTTATGTCATAATGTATAAGAAAAGGATACTCCTTTAAAATAGTCATAAAATATATAGTTCAAATGAAAGAATATAAAATTACCAAGAACAAACAACCTCAATACTTGAGAAAAGGAAAGCAGCATGAATGGATAAAAATATTACTAATTATGTTCTAAAATGCAGTATATTTTGGGATGCTATAACTGAGGAAAACATATGAGTTCATTGTTTTGTGAACTGAAATATTCAAAATGTAAATGTGTATGTATTAATGTCCTTGTCATATACCAGTTATAAAACTTCATGCTTTTGAAACAATAATAAATAGTAAATACACTGAATGGATATGTCCCATATTTCAGGAGAAAAACAGGTGTTTGTATTTAAAGGTTAAATAGCACTAACCAATATTTTGCTATTTGGTTTTGTAATATGTCTAAAAATATATACATGTGAAAGGATTCTGAAAATAAAACTGTGGGAACATTGCAATAATTGTACAGACATTTCTATACGTTATTCCATTTACATTATTCAGAACTTTTGTGATTATTTTTAAATTACATGAAACATGATTTTATAGCTAGTGGTTTCACAGAATTGTATGACTTATAAGAGTGACATGGAGGAATGAGCTTTTCTATTTTGTTTTGAATACTCAAGAAAATTGTAAGAAGGATAAAGATGAGCTTAAAAGTTTGAGTGACAGTATCTACTCTGTATACCTCCAAAGAAAAGACCCCTATAGCATGCTGAATTTAAAGCAACTTTTAATCATAAAGTAGAAACTGAGGCTATGTGAATTAGTTTCCGGGGGCTTTTATTAGACAACTTACATGAAGCTTTTCATATTATCTTGATGGCAGAAATCTGAAACAGAACGGTTGGATCTTTCTGGATATTTTTAAAGTAAATCTATGTCATGTTTCTCTCCTGCCTTGGTGATCCCCAAAAGCCCAAACCCCTTCATTACAGAATTACTGCAGTCTCTGCCTCAGCTTTTATACAACTCAACTTCTGTGTCTTTTGCTGTCTATTCTGTCTTGTACGAAGCTTTTCATTGGATGAGGGTTCTCTCTGTTTATGACATCCTAAGATCTTTAACTCCATTATCTTGCCAAAGAGCTTATTTCTAATAAGACGATATTTACATATAAGTTTGGAATTTGGAAAGCTAATTTTAGAGATCATTTTTCAATCACATGGTAGTATTTGTGCATGTCTTTAATTCTTCCATTCGTATCAGGAAACTAGGAGCTACTAAAGTTCTATTTTACTTTTGACATATTTTAAGATATACTCTAAATATTTTTAATATTCACATCTAATTTGGTCATAAGTATGATATTAAATAAGTGTTAGACTGTTTTAAGAGGCCCATGTGAATTGTTTTCACTTTTTTTTTTCTTTTGATATAGAGTGAATCATATACCATCACCAATCTATTATAGGCTACATTCACAAGGAGAAAAGTTAAAGGAGCAGTGTTGCTGAAGAACTATTCTTGTGATCAGAGCAGCGCTTGTATTGTTTTGGCAAAATATGTAAGAAATCTTTTTATGTTCATTGTAATGATCTTAATCAATGTTTCTGTACCTACAAGAATACTCTACTTACTCTGAGTCAAAATGATTAGGAAACTACATTTATTTGCACTGGCTATTCAGTTTTGACTGAGTAGATTATAATAACTTTTATTATAAGTTCTATCAGGATGATTTCTCAATTGTCTGTGTAGATCTATATTCATTTTTCACTTGCTCTGTGATAAACAGGCTGCTTAAATAAGAAAATTCTATAATTAATCAATAGGTAAACTTTTGATAAATGATATGAGAATTCAACAGTATTGTGCCTGATGTCAGTATAATATTAGGTGAACAATATTAGCACAGTAAGAAAATTACTCTTGGCATAAATGGAGAAAAAAAATTATAGTATAAAGAAAAAACTAAATTAAATCAAGTTACCTTAAAAAAAACATACTTCAGTAAAAATTAAAATACCTTAAAGAAATAGTATTATTTACTTTGATACAGGTTAGTAATATATTTTTAAGTGAAATATCAAGAAAAAAAGCCCCAAATGTTGAGAAAGAAACACATCTGTAATTAGTTCCACATTTAAATTATAAGTTAAAATCAGTCATTAACACATTCAGAATAAAATTTAAAAGTGACTATAAGGAAATGAATACACATATGAACTTACTGTAGTTAGTAATAACAATAGATCCTATTGAAGTCTCCACTGTCCTCCATGTAGATTAAAACTACAATCAGGTTAGCCAGATCTCCAACTAGCTCAATCATTCAAATGTCACACGCTGGACTAATATTTAGTAAATTATCATTTTATTAGTAAATTACTAAATTTATTTAATTCCCCATCTTAGAAGGAAGGGTGGCATTTCACTGTGATCCCCGAGATGGAAAACAAAACTTGCAATTTTCTTTTCTGAGTTTTATGAACTCTCACTACATTAAGACCTATGTGACTACAAATGCTCTGTCTGATAATGATTATCAGTGCTGGCAAAAATTGCAGACTAACTGAAAGAAAGTTTAAGAACATTCTTACTACATTCTGTGCATTATTTCTCTCTTCCACCTATATGTCTTGCACAAAGTGCTTCTCTGGTAATACACTCTGATCTTAGAACATGATTGCCTAAAGTTCTGAGGAAGGTGCATAATCAATTAACTGATTCTTTTGCTTGCTCAGCAAATAAAACCAAAACAGGCAGATTCAGTGGGGAGAAAAAAAAAAAAACTTGCAAAACTTTTAAAGGATGTCTTTATGTCAGTTGATTCTGCTCAATCAGCTAAACTTTTAGAGAGATCCAAGAATCTAATCTTGAGAAAATATGCAGATGAGGAAATCCGTTCTTTGAAAGCATATCACTGTTGGCAGTTAACAATCTTTTCTCGTTAGACTCACTAACATGAGTCTTTACTGTGGATACAGAACCAGCTGAAGATCAGCAGTGGGGTCACCCTCACCAACACGGCCCCTGTTTTTTGTTTTTTGTTTTCCTCACTTCCCTTTAGGGTTGTCTTCATGTGAAAATCAGACATTATTTGTGTTTTTGTGACAGGTGAGAGGTCAACCATTGTGTGGTATGGTTCAAATCCTGTAATCCCTGGTGCCTTTTTAGCATGACGCCTAGGACATGGCAGAGGCTCAGAATATAGTTTATATCTGAGTCAAGAACTACAATAGTTTTATTCAATCCTGGATAAATATGTATACTTATAACTATAAAAAGTATGCAAAAATGTCCTGTTTTAGAAACAGAGCTGAAAAATAAACATTGTATTGACTAATAATTGTATTCCCATTACTCAAAAAGACCTGGGAACCTGGCCCTATAATATCACAGGTGTAACAAGGATGAAATATGATAATGATTGTGCTCCTTAGTCTTCAGACAGTAGAAGAATTAATAATGAAGTATGAATACAAAGCATGATTTTTGATGACACCTTGCCTTAAGGGAACCATGGCCAATTCTAAGGCATTGTGTCTCCATTTTGCAGTCAGCCTTCACAGCATGATTAGCCACTGTTACGGAAATAGCAAGTTCTAGGCCAGAAAGGTGAAGGAAAGGAGAGAAGCTGTCCTTTTGTTTTTCATTAATCATATTTTTCAAGTGGGGAAAAAAAAGACGTAGCAAAATTTAACTCTGGGGAATGTTAATGTACAGTGTTTTGAAATCTGCATCCCAAACAGGGCAGTGTATTATGCATTACCCACATTAACTCAACAATTAATCAATACAGAATCAATACATCTGTAAAAAGCCAGGTTTCAAGTGCAATTTCACGCTCAGGGTAAATCAGGACACATACACACAGATTTCTATGAGATGTGTGCCATAATATACAAGGTAAGAAGCACAGATGGACCGAAGACAGCTTCATATAAGATATTGATCTGTTTCACACGTAAGGAAATACGAGTGACTAAAATACAGCTCAGTTTTAAGGTACGGAACATAACTCACTGAGAATATTACCACTTGAACTATCATTTAACCAAGGCAAATATTCTCTAAGATTCTGATATTCTAGTTAAAAAAGAAAAGCTATTCAAGTCATTAGGAGGTAAAGAGATACACATCTTGAGTTACAAAAACCTGTTAGCTAAGTTAGTATTTAATAATTAGTAAATTAGTATTCTAAATGACGTACTTGAAGACAAGTAAGAAAGTAATAGAAATTTTAAAATTACTATACGAGCTGTATATCTTGTAATATAAAACAATGCAAACAGTTGTGTATTTTAAAGAAAATCAATAATTCTAACCTATACTTTATCTTCCAAAGGTATATGGCTCTGCAATGGCAAAAAGAATTTTAAATATTGGTGATGATATTTGTGAAATATGATTTTAGATCATATTTAAATATGATCATAGATTATTTGTATTCACAAAATGCAAGGGAAGGCCCATGTTATCAGATAATAAAATTTTGATCATTGATTATTGTGATATTTGGCAAAAAATGGGAATATTATGAAAAATTCTTTCACATTTCTTTCTATTCTATTAATATTTTAAAATATTTATATATATGGAATAAGTCTATGTGCATGATTGTAACATGTATACATATGTACACATATAATATACAGGCACACACATTGCAGAAAAGTATACAGCAACTCATAGAAAGATTTCTAAGCATTATATTAGAATGAAAGTTTGGAGAAGAGGGAAGAATGACATAGATTGATGGAAAGAACCTATTTCTGAAGACACCACATACTTTGGTCATAGTACATGGTAAAATCAGCATAACCATGAACCCCCTCCCTGCTAACCAACTTTAATGATATTGGAAGGTACAATAGAAGACGCTGTGGGAAAGAGTCATCCACAGTCTGAGTCACCTATGAATACTGGGAACTACAGTCTTCACTGGACTTGGCTACTCCCCTGATTGCAATAGTGGCATAAATATTAAGGGGTAACCAGCCATATTACGATTGTCTTTAAGGCCTGATCCATTGGAGAATACACTTCTGTTATACTACTAATCTGGCCAAGAGCACATGGTTGGGGAGTTCATAAGCCTCAGAAAATTGTTTTGCTAAATGAACACAGTACAAAATTATATTAAGTTTTCATAGATTAGTGCATATCTTGAACCTCTTCAGAGAAACTTATTTGGATAGTGGACAGTGGACAACTCAAAAAACTCACAACCAGTTAAAGTGTAGAGAGTAAGTGTCAGTAGAGCATTCAGGCACAAAAATGGCATCACAATACACACACATGAGAGAGAGAGAGAGAGAGAGAGAGAGAGAGAGAGAGAGAGATAGAGAGAGAGAGAGAGAAATAGTTTTAAGAGCCAGATGTCTAGGAGAATGTAAGAGAATGAAACAGGGTCATCTGAATACATACATGACTATTTTATCCATGAACTCAGCATCTGTGCTCACCTGCACAAGTGAGTCAACATTCTAGCACAGAGTGGGAAAATGCACATAAATCTATTTCACTAACTAAGTGACAGTTAGTAAGTAAGTAAGTGACTAGGTAAGAGTCAGTTTTCTTTAGGGGAATGGCCCCTGCTAGGTCTACTACCGACACGAAGGATGTTACAGCTGGTATTATAGGAGCATAGCACGTTTGATTTGAGGAGTATTTTAAAAATAAAGAGAACATGAAGTTGAGAAAGAATATAGAGGGGTGTGATAGATATGGAAGGAGTAGGAGGCTGAGTATGATCAGAATGCATTTTATAAAAATTCCAAAGAATAAAAATATTATACAAAAAAGAAAGCAACCAGAGAACTACTTCAGCTGATAAATACCTTCAGCAAAGTGGCTGGATACAAATTTAACTCAAAAGAATCAGAAGCCCTCCTATATACCAAAGACAAAAGGGCTGAGAAAGAAAAACAATAGCCACTAATAAAATAAAGTACCTTGGAGTGACTCTAACCAAGCAAGCGAAAGACCTGTTTGATAAAAACTTCAAGTCTCTGAAGAAAGAAATTGAAGAAGGTATCAGAAGATAGAAAGATCTCCTGTGCTCATGGATGGGTAGGATTAACAGTGAAAATGGCTATTCTGTCAAAAGCAATCTACAGATTAAATGCAATTCCCATCAAAATACCAACAAAATTCTTCATAGATCTTGAGAGAAAAATTATCAACTTCATACAAGGAAACAAAAAACCCAGAATTTCCAAAATGATCCTGTACAACAACAGATCATCTGGAGGCATCTCCATCCCTGATCTTAAGCTGTACTACAGAGCAATAGTAATAAAAACGGCATGGTATTGGCATAGAAACAGAATGGTGGATCAATGGAACCAAATAGAAGACCCAAAATTAAACCACATACCTATGCATATTTGAGTTTTGACAAAGAAGCCAAAACCATTCAGTGGAAAAAAGACAGCATCTTCAACAAATGGTGCTGGTCCAACTGCATGTCTACATGCAGAAAAATGAAAATAGATCCATACTTATCACCCTGCACAAAACTAAAGTCCAAGTGGATCAAAGATCTCAACATAAAACCAGATACACTAAGTCAGTTAGAAGAAAAAGTGCATAAGACATTGGAGCTCATTGGCACAGGAGACAACTTCCTGAAGAGAACACCAACAGCACAGGCTCTAAGAGCAACAATCAATAAATGGGACCTCATGAAGCTGAAAAGCTTCTGTAAATAAAAACAAAACGGCAGCGTTCAGACTGGTAAAAGATTTTCACTAACCTTATATCTGACAAAGGGCTAATATCTAGAATATATAAAGAGCTAAAGAAGTTAAAAAGCAGCAAATCAAGCAAAGTGATTAAAAAACTGGGTACAGAGCTAAACAAATAATTCAGAATGGCAGAGGAATGCAGAATGGCAGAGAAACACTTAAAAAAATTCTCTACGTCCTTAGCCCTCAGAGAGATGCAAATCAAAATGACTCTGGGATTTCACCTGACACCCACCAGAATGGCTAAGATCAAAAACTCAAGTGACAACACATGCTGGAGAGATTGTGGAGAAAGGGGAATTCTCCTCCATTGCTGGCGGGAATGCAAAGTTGTACAACCACTTTGGAAATCAATCTGACGTTTTCTCAGACAATTAGGAATAGCGCTTCCTCAAGATCCAGCTATACCACTCCTAGGCATATATCCAAAAGAGGTTCAAGTCCACAACAAGGACCTTTGCTCAACCATGTTTGTAGTAGTTTTATTCGTAATAGCCAGAATCTGGAAACAACCCAGATGTCCCTCACTTGAGGAATGGATACAGAAATTGTGGTACTTTTACACAATGGAATGCTACACAGCAATGAAAAACGAGGAAATCATGAAATTTGCAGGCAGATGGTTGGACCTAGAAATGATCATCCTGAGTGAGGTATCCCAAAAGCAGAAAGACATACATGGTATCTGCTCACTTTTATAGACCTATAAGATAGGATAAACATACTGAAATCTAACACCTAAAGAAGATAAACAAGAAAGAGGACCCAGGGTATGATAATCAATCCTCATTTAGAAAGACAAATGGGATGGACATTGGATGTAGGAGCAAACTTGTAACAGGACAGGAGCCTACCATAGAGGGCCTCTGAAAGACTTCACTTAGCAGTGTATCAAAGCAGATAGTAAGACTCATAACCAAACCTTTGGCAGAGTGCAGGGAATCAAAAAAAAAAGGGGGGGGGGTTTAATATGACCTGGAGAGGACAGAGTTCCACAAGGACCAAATATATCTGGGCACAGGGGTCTTCTATGAGACTGTTTCTCCAAACAAGGACCATAAATGGATGCAACCTAGAGCCCCTGCTCAGATGTAGCCCTTTGTAGCTCAGTGTCCAAGTGGGTACCCTAATAAGAGAAACAGGGACTGTTTCTGACATGAACTCGATGGCGGGCTCTTTGACCTCTTCCTTCCTCCCACCTCCCCCAGGGAGGAGCAGCCCTGCTAGGCCACAGAGGAGGACTTTGCAGCCAGTCCTGAAGTCACCCGATAAACCAGTATCAGATGGAAGAGGAGGAGGTTCTCCCCTATCAGTGGACTTGGAAAGGAGCAGGGAGGAGATGAGGGTGGGAGGGTGGGATTGGGAGGGAAAGAGGGAGTGGGATACAGCAGGGATACAAAGTTAACAAACTGTAACTAATATTAAAAAATAAAAATTAAAAAAGAAAGCAATCACATTGTTAAATGTCTAATAATAAGCACCACTAAGATTTACCTTTTAATGTATCATAGTTTGAAATGTATGTTAACAGTACACTGTGAGTTAAATCCTTGAAACTATTTGAATGTTTGTTTGATAGAAAAGTATTGTATGTCATCTTAAAGGTATTTTAGAGGACATATGGGCACAGAGCTAAAGTTTATGTGGTTATTTTAATGGTATACCCTGAATTTCTTCTATTAAAAATGCAGCCATTACACTTCATCACTCTTCCTGACTCAATATTGCTCAGAAATCCTCACCGCTTTCATCTTCAGCTGCTGGATTTCAGAACATTTTAAAACTTATTTTGATATAATCAATCCTTAGAAGAATTATATTCCTATACAACAGTTTTACTATCACCCATCATAGACCACTCATTGGTAACAGTTGCTTGAGTTTCATTTTTAGTTTTTCTGTACTGATTTTGAACTTCGGTCTCCACCTGTGGCGGTTTGAATGAGAATGGCCCCATAGGCTCATATATTTGAATACTTGGTCCCCTGGTTGGTAGAAGTTTTTGGGAAGAAGGGTTGGCCTTGTTGGTGGAGGAATGTCACTAGGGATGGACTCTACAGATTCAAAAGCTGATGTCATTTCCATTAGCTGTCTCTGCCTCATACTTGTGGATCAAGATGTATACTCTTAGCTGTCCCTTCTTGCCTGCTGTTGTGATCTCCACCATGATGGTCGGGGACACTGACCTCTGGAACTGTGAGCCCCAAGTTAAATGATTCATCAGTGGCCTTGGTCATAGTGTTTGGGTTGTAGCAATAAAAGAGTAACTAAGACACCACTCCACCAGACTTTGTGATTTATAAAGTAGGACCATGTTTTATCAACAGATGCCAAGGGAGGGAGTCCAGCATCAAACCAGTAAAAAAAAAAAAACAAAAAACAAAAAACAAAAAACAAAACTCCTACATTTCAAGTATCTAATTCAGTACCCAGGAAAGCTGCTCCATATTCACTTACTGAATGAAGCAACATCTGCCCTTACATTAAAGGAGCCAAAGAGTAACACAATTGGACTAGTGTACGAAGAGTGTATGGTTTATGTTCATACACAATAGGTGTGAAAATTTGATGTAGGAACTGAGGCTTTGGGTAACCTCCTCACTTCAGAAGCATAGTTGCAATCCTGGGAAGCTGTTTGACTTGTCTTAAACTTACATATGTTTAGTACAAAACCAAGGGCAAATGTAATTCTGTAACTCAGGTCTTTATTGGTCTGGGCAACCCTGTGCTTTTCATTCTATGTGCAAACTCCCTGCTTTGTTCACTCCTCTACAAAACAGCTATGTTTTTAAACTAACACTGAAAGGCCGTTCTTCTGGCTGGAGAAAAACTTCAAGCCTATGAATGTAAAGTGTGGTCCAATGTATGACAAGTAGAATAAAAACTTTTCTTAAGAAACAGGACCAGGGGCGAGACGTGCTCCATGTAAATTGACTAACTCCATGTTTTCCTCCACTTTTGAAAGTCATTTAAGGTTCTTAAATTATTTTCTTTTCCCTTTTTTTTTAAAGTTTTTCATCAATTACACTTTATTCATTCTGCATCCCCCCATACGTCCCTCCCTCCCCTCCCAATCCCACTTTCCCTCCTCCCTCTGCATGCATGCCACTCCCCAAGTCCACTGATAGGGGAGGTTCTCCTTTCCTTTCTGATCTTAGTCCACAATGTTCTATTATCACAGAGCTTAAAAATATGAAGTTTCACTAACTTCAGACTCCCTCCCAGGAAAATGAAATATCAGGCCTGTTTCAACTTTGTATTCTCATCTTGGCTGTCTGTGTTCAGTAAGCAACCTGCCTACCTACTTCATAGATGTGCAAGAATTGTCTAAGTGCACGCCATTCTGCAAGCCAGGCTTTCATGTAGAAAGATCAAAGGACACATTCATTATGTACCCCAGTAGACTCTCTCATATGCACATGCCCCAGGGACTGGCCACTTGTCCCAGTTTTAGTGGTTTCAGCGGCTACCAGCTCTGTTGAAACCCTACCAAGTTCATGTGGGTTCAACCCAAGAGAACCTTATCCTTTTGCCTCCTGCTCCCTGCTCCCTTCATGCCCCTATTGAAGAAAAAGGTTCCAAATAACATCAATAATAAAGTCTTACCAAAATACGCCATAGGTCATATGGCTTGCTCATGCTAAAAAAAAAAAAAAAAAAAAAAAAAAAAAGAAAAGAAACAGGACCAGAAATCTAAAAGGCATGGACTGTAAGTTAGAGGGTGTTTTAGAGGTAGTTAATACAAAATTTTAGAACCGATTCATTTAGACCATGACATGAGGAGCCCTTTGTCCTTCAATATTTATATTCTAACAAAAAAAGCAAGACTTGATGGACAAAGATGAAATATGAGGAAAAAGGGTACATGTTTCTGTGTTTACAGTATGAGAAGAAATAACGTATAATTAATGGAGGTCCGTGTGTCCTAAATGGCAATGAATTATCAAGAACAAGAAAGGACAGTTAATATTTTCTTAGAGATCTAGATGGGCAGGGTCTTTTAGAGAAAGGTAAAGAATAAATGTCCTGTTGTTCTTTTTTTTTTTTCTCAATGCAGTTTATTCAGGAACCTTGAACAATCATCGGACCCTGGGGAAAGCCAGCCCACAGCTTAAATAGCCTCTGGGTAGCCAACCCAGGCATGCCACGTGGGCAATGCAGATAGGTCCACATACATGGAAGCAAGCCAGATCCTCAGCCTTAGCCAAATGTGGAATTGTTCGTGACAGAGAGCACTCACCATCGGGAAGGTGGAAGGCAGAAACCAGCTCCATCTTTAAGGCATAGCATTCCCCAGCTCTCTACAGTTCCCCCTTTTTATTTTAGACGCATCAGGCAAGAGTAGAGGTCTGATCTCTGATATTAGAAATAAATTGGGACTTTGTACCGATGTTCATTTAGGTGTCATCCACCCAAAGAGCATCAGACCCGTCTGATACCTTTTTCTCAGAGGCGGGACCTGGGGCATCAACCCGCATGCAATCAGACATGCTCTTCTCTGGGTCGAAAGTGGCTGACCCTGAGTGCAGTGCTTGGCCTCAGAGTAGCTTTGATAATATTGTTTTTTCTCTATCATCTTTTGAAAACCCCAAACTTCTGGGATGTAGGCTTAGCAATGACTGAAGGCATTAGATAAATGTCACCATCTCTGATTTCATTTAAAATTCCCACTAGCCATCCTACTGAGGTACATTAGACAAAGACTGGGTTGTTGTTGTTTTGTGTTGTTTTGTTTTTTTCATCTGAAGGTTGGATATCTGAAGTAAGGTAGACATCCCCTTCTTGACCTCTCCTAACCTGAGTGGTTGATCAGATAATGATTGTCACTTATCTGACAGGAGGCTAAGGGCATTTGTCAAGGTTTTGTAGCTGAACAGCAACAATTTGATCAGAGATTGAGTTATCTAGAGTTATTTTTGCTAACATCAGCAGTTCCCAAAATGTGTCCCCCGGAGCATCTTAGCTACTGTTACCTAGGGTCTTCTTATAAACACAAACTCTTAGACCCTGCTCCAACAACTTAACCACAAAACACTGATGTGGTGCCCAGTAAACTCAAGTCTTAGGATATTGATGATGCCCACTGATGCTTAAGAGCCATCAATTCCTCTTTCACTTACTTACAACTGCTACTGTAGACAGCATTTAATATACATTATATTGCTTTTATTTTTCAATATTTTAAACCATTCCTGAAGAATTATATGTGGCAATTTGATCTATAATGAACCAAACATAGTAAGGGTAGGAATCAGGCTGAAAGGAGCAGGTGGCCCTGTCCTTCTACCAGTCATCTGGTCAACCTCTACAGGACCCCGTTTTCCTTGGACAAAATTAAAACAAAAGTGAAAGGGTTACACAGGAAACTTGGCTGCCTCTGAAATGTGACAAGTATTAAAAGCAAGGTAAATGTAGATTTATGACCAACATTATTGAAATATTAGTGACATTATAAATAATTACATGAGCAGTGAAGTTTGTGAATTAAACTCATAAAATTTCAGAGAGGCTCCTCTACTTGATTTTATGGTTTCAAAAGGAATTTAAAAATTGTTTTAGTTCAATAGACCTTTATTATGGGAAGCAGACTGTTTTGTTTCAGAGTATGTGTGTGAGAGCACATCTGTGCATCTGTGTGCATAGATACATCTGTATGTGTATGTATGTGAGCACATTTTTGGATGCATGTGTGTATAGATCCGTGTATATGTGTGTAAGCCAGAGAATGACATGAGGTGTTATTCAGAAACTTCCCACCCTGATTTTTGAGACAGGGTTTCTTACTTAGCCTGAAGCTCACCAAATATTCTAGGGTTGTTGACCAGCAAGTTCCAAGGAATCACCTGTCACTGCATATCTAGTGCTGGGATGATAGAAACGTGCTTTCACCCATAGGTCCAATGAATAGAATCCATGTGCCTGGACAGTCTTCTATCAGCTGAGCTATTTCCCCAATAAAGATGCCAGTCTCTAGCTACTGTTATCTACTGAGTGAATCTTGCATATGAAGTCAATCTGTGAATTTCCCAGGGTTCTTTACAGGAAAAGAGACATCACAGGGAATATGTATTAAGGAGGGAATTTACTAGACTGGCTTGTTTCATATGGGCTGTGTAGTCCAACAATATTGATGACAACCACCATCGCACTCAGTATGAGATTAAAGCTTCTGTTGTGCCCTCTAATGCTATTTGAAAAAATAATGCGTTATGTGGACACACATGTAATTTCAGTTTAAATTTATTGTTGAGAAAAAGTTACGATCCTTATGTAGCCAATGGAATGAACACCACTGCATGCCAGTACAAAGACTGTCAAGTAAAAATTAATCTGAAGTAGCTGGTTATACTCTCTACTCATTTTGATGAAACTTCTACTTCATATATTTATCAGCAGATGAGAGAAGCTACTTTCTATCTTCAGTTTATGCTTTTTATATATTAACTTTAAAACAAAAAGACTGGTCTTTCCTATTTTTTTTCTTTCTTTTATTTTTAGGAGTAAGATTTCCAGCTCTCATAACCTCTCTCCTAGTTCATATTTTCAAGATCTTTTTTATCACTGGTATTGTTCTCTACTGAAGGCTTAGCAATTTGTCTCCTTTCTGAACTGTGGCACGAGGCAGAACTTAGCCTGCAAATTGCAACCTAACAAGACCTGAATGTAGCTCAATCCATTTTTATGCATGACATCACCATTACAATTCAACACATTGTAGCATTTGAATATTTTAAAAGGGATCAGAATGTCGACTCATTCAATTTATCACCCACTGTAACTCCTGAATTTTTCTCTCTGCTGCCATCATCTCGAGCTATTCACTGCACTTTTTGTTTCCATTATCCCTCCTTGCACTGACATTCACATCTGTTCCATTTTTCTGGTTCTAATGTCTCTGATTTGCCCATCTGCCCAATGTGTCAAGATGCTGGAACAGCTCTGCGGCACCCCTGAGTTCTGTGAACCTTACTACTTCTTGATTCATTGCTCTTTGTGTTTTCAGAATAAATACACATCTTTCAAAATGTTTCACATGTTTTTTTTTTTTTTGTGTGTGTGTGTGTGTGTGGTTTTCTGTGCTCTTCACTTAGATAATTTCTTATGAATTACTCTTTTTAAACTTCCAATTAAACAATCAAACCTAGGTGGAAAAAGAAAGTTGACGGAGCAAGGCAAGCCTGCTCTTTCCTTTCTTGTTAATTTAAGAAAGTTAAACTTGTATTTTTAGTGACAACCACTACTCCCACTTCCCACCCTACTGCCCAAAGCATAACAGGCTAGGTAGGAAGCCATCGAGAACTCTCAAAAATTGTGATAAAGATGCTGAAGTGTCACTCTCTACAACTGATGGCTTCTGGTGGAGGTGAAAGTGGAGAAGGACTCAGCTTTCTCTAATGGGCTGACCAATGGGAAAGTGAGTATATAAGCAACACAAATTGGAATTAGTTGTTTTTTCTCTTTTCCTTTCTTTTTTTTTGGGGGGGAGAGCATGGATGAGGTGGTCCCAAGGATGGCACGTAGACCTGGGATGCCTGGGAAGTGAGTGTAATTACGGTGCGTTGTGTGACATTCCCAAACAATCAATAAAAATAGTAGGTTGCAAAAAAAAAAAAGTTAAATCTATCACCAGCTATTAACTATCCTTTGTGATGTTGTTCTACTGTTAAGATTCTATGTGGATAACTGAGATGAATCCCCTAACTTTCACATGTGGTAGTTCAGGGTGTATCATGTACCCTTGCTTCAGTAGATCACGAGTGGGCATACCACACATTTGGTTAAGCAAATCTTAGTAAACAGAGCAAGTCCTACTTAGCAAAGCTTCATGCCTCAAGATGAAAGACAGCAAAGCACAGATCATAAAAGCGATGAAGAAACCAACAAAAGGATAATAAAAATTTTGTCTCCATCGTAATCATTTTTTACCATGAATAAACACAGAACTATCAAAACCAAGATGAGCTGACCACTTACTCATAAAGTTTCACTTATAAAGGAATTATGGGAATAATAGATTACAAAAGCTTGTGGGTTAAAAAAAAAAAAGACTGTTTATTAAACTAGTCCGTATCCTGTGTGTGCCCTTTAGAATCCCATACTTCTGCTCCAGGCCAGTCTAACTAACATAGTCTCACTCATCCTCCAGGGGAGAGAGAGTGCTTTTTCCGAGCAGGAGTTTCTTCCTTTGCCGTGTTCTCCCCTTCTCTTGTGCTCCCATTTTTGTCACTGTCACATTATATTATTAATAGAAGTATGCATTATTAATTTCGAGATCACTTCTTCTGTTTGCTTTCCAGCTACCAGCTGATACAAAAACTTGCTTAATGAGTTAGTCAGGTAAATGATTATTTTTAAAATTAAGATTTTTTTCAATAATTACTCTTTTTAAATGTGGATGGTAAGCCTGAGTGCTCCTTGGAAAATTATGATAATACAGTGATATCAAATACATTTTAATAAAATGGTAGAAAAAATATCTTCACATGAATAAGATAATTGAAAGATTAAAATCAATGATTAGCTCAAAGAAAGGGTATGTGTTTATAACCAATCAGTCATTCAATAGGAAACAATGCAAAAATAAAGGATAAGGAAATAGAGATTATAATTTGTAAATATCATTATTGTTCATTCTTTTTTTTTTGTCTTGTGTATATAAGACACATGTCCTAATTTTGCATCTTATATTTTGGATAAATGGTTTTGTGTTCTAATTGTATGTGTTATAACCTAAGGAGGTGGTGAAAACAGGAGAAGAGCTCTTATAATGTGTCCAATTCTAATACAATAGTTATCAGAAGACTTAGCACAAGGGCAATTAGTACTAACATCGGTAAAATTAATAAAAATCATGACAGTTTAGAAAAGACAGATGACATTTAATCATCAACTTAAACACATGGTGGGACAATTGACAGCTGATAGTGATAAAGTGCTTTCCTCCTTAACTCAGCGTAGGACCAGAAACAATTCACTTAAAGGGCAAGGGGATACCTTCAGAGAGACATTCAAGAATCACTAAACACGACAATGAAAGATTTCCCTCAGAGACCTTAACTTTAAACAGATTTGCTATTCTTTGATTTGGACTTAGTGAGATATTAAATTTAAATGTGAAGTTGTTACTAGGACAATTATCAGTTTGGTCCCAGAGCAAGCAATAACGCCTACAGTTCTATGTTTGTGAGATCTTTACCATGACCATGACATCCCTACATGAGAGTTTAGCCTCTTGTGCCTCACAAAACATCATCCTTTATGCACATTTCCAGGTAGCTCCTCTCTTCTTTATAAGAGACTGTAATTCTGTAGTTAATCACAGAAGCCAGGAACTAATCATATGTGTGTGTGTGTGTGTGTGTGTTCATACACATGTAGACATGTATATTTGAACATATATATATATATATATATACATATATAGGTATACACACATAGTTATATATCTTTATACATATATATGTGTGTACATATATGTGTGTGTAAACCTGTATATGTATACACACTTTTGAAAGACATAAACTAACATATATGCACATACTTTAGGTAGCTGACCCATTTTATATATGTGAGAATTAAGACTCCTGAAAATACAAAGAAGCATCATTATAAATATATAAGTATGATATGTCTATTACCTTCATTCAAACATGGCATTTATAGAATAGTGTTTTCTTAAAAACATTTTATTAATTCCATTTTTTATTTTGTATTTAAATTATGCATCAAAAAATTCTATGATAACATACAAGTTTAAGGTCATTATCTAGGGGCACCCAAAGAGCAAAGGTCGTGCTTATAACCTTTTTGTTTTTAGCTTTGCATATAAACATTGGTTCTGTTTCTTTGTTGATAATATATACTGGTAACTGTGAATAAACACTTCAACCTTTATAAAAAAAAAGTTTAAAATTTTAAATGGAATTAATTTTCTTTCTTAAAAAATAATTACTAGTCAAGGTGAGCCCTCATGTATGTGAAGAATGAGGACTTAGAGAAAGATATAGATCCTAAAACTTGAAGTAACATTCCCAGGATTAATGTGTTGTAGCTCCCAGGCTGGTACTTTACTGCACAAAGTGAAGCTGAGACAATGATCTCCTGTCTATTTTTCTTGTCTTGCTCTTCTCCAGTTGATGAGAGGCATGTATCCAACTAGATCTGAAACATCATTGGATACCATCAGCATTACAGGGTGTGGTCCAACCTACCTGTTCCTGTTGCTGGAAATCCAGTCTGAAATAAGTGTTGAGGCCTGCTGGTGGCAGTGCTTGTTGCCAAAGCTACAAGCCAACATGATCACTTCTCTCCGCAGCTCCCTATACATGGCCAAAGAGAAAACAATTAAAGAAAGGTTACCATCTCAAGAAAATTTATTTTGGACGAATGGATGGATGGATGAATAGGTAGCTGGACACAAATAGATGATATATACATGGAAGAGACAGAGACAGGCAGACCACTCTCTCAGATATGATGGTTAATCCCCATTGTCATCTTCAGGGGGTTTAGAGTTAGCAATAGAGACATATCTCTGATATATCTCTTGTTTCCAGAGGTAGTTTGCTGAAGAAGCCTGACCCATCATGAGCATACATGCGACCATTCCACAGGCAGACATCTAAATGTTAATCAGGGAAAGGGGAAAAAGCCAAACTGAGCAGCAAACTTCATCTCTTTTTGCCTCCGGAACATAATTTGGTCATCCACCTCACTCTCCCACCATTCCATTGTGTCACATGGAATGTATCCTCACGTAAAACAAGGATCAAAATAAACCCTTCATTTAAACAGAACTGATACACAGATGAACTCACAGAGACTGTGAAAACGTTTACAAGACCTGCCCAGGATTAAGCCAGACAACATCTGAGGACTGATAAGGGAAAGTGAAGACAAAGGTTTAGGCCAACCATAAAGCTTTTGCAACTGAGGCCTCCAGGAAAGGGAAAATCAATTTTCTCGAATGATCGTCACTGCATACGTAAACCACACTCCATGATAGACTCTGTGCCTCTGAGTAGTTGACCATCACAAAACTGATTCCATCTGTTGTTGTTGTTTTGTGGCTATTTATTTTGTTATGTTTTGTGTATTTATTTTTTGTCTTATTAGGATTTTCTACTTAATTTTTGTTTGTTTGTTTTTGTTTGTTGCTTATTAGAGATAGAGAAAGAATGTGAAGTTGGGTTCATAAGGGTAGTGTATCTAGGAGGAGTTGAAGGAAGAAAAATGATGATCACAATGTATTGTATGAGAAAAGAAAAACTTTGTTTCCTTTATCAGTTATTTTGTTATAGCATTGAGAAAAGTAACTAATTTGGTAGATAATTAAAAATGTAATGCAAAAAACGGTTTATATACAGCAATCCTATGATGCTGAGTAAAGAAATGAATTAGGCAGAATGGGAGTTAAGTACACTAAGTCTTTCCTGGAGCTAGTTCTCTACTCAAGGGCATAGGTTCTGATCCCAAGATCACAATGCAGGCAGACCTTAAATTAAAACACTGTCATGAACTGCTTTGTCTCATGATCAGGCAACAAAAACTGTATTGCTCAGCTGCAGTCCTCCCAGGAAACTGAAATGAAAAATGCAGAATGAGACAAAGGCAGCCTCATGCTGCTAAAGTCACAGTGCCTCTAGAAGTGTGCTACTGTACAGCTCTGGTAAAAGAGAAGGAGAACAATAAAATAAAACAGTACTCATGTTGATAAGATGCTTGAACAAGAGATCCATTGAAGTTATTTTTTGGCCATCCAAGCTTGATATATGTTGTTGCAACTTGTTTTAAAATATATTCCTACATGGAGAGTGAGAGAAAACAAGATGAAATTAGTTTCACTCTTCTCAAATTTGGTAATTTAAAAACTAAATATGAATAATTCAGAGTAATTTTTAATACTTTTAGTCAACTTACTATTTCAGACATAGAAGGCAGTAATTTTTTTCTTCTAATTGAATAATTTGCAGTGGTAAATATTTTACATGACAAATTTTTAATAAAGTAAGGAAAATGGGGAATGCTCAGGGTAAGATCCATGCATATATATATATATATATATATATATATATATGTACTCATACACAGACTCATTTTAGGAACATAGGCCTTGAATATTACATTTTAAGGTTTTATTTTTGATTATGCATACATATGTGTGCCAATGTGAGTAGATGTCACATGTGTACAGGTGCCTAGGCGCAGGGGGTAGAAAGGGCCCTCAGATCTGCTGTAGCTGGAGTTATAATTGCATGTGAGCTGCCCAACACAGGTGCTGGTAATTGACCTCCGGTTTTCATGAAGAGCAGCAAGTACTCACAACTTCTTGTCCACTCTCTTCTACAAAATCATCTAATATTTGTGCATTTTGCATCAATAGAGGATATTCAATGCCAAGCTGTTTTACTGGCCCACACAATCGGCTCGTGTGGAAGAGAGGGTGCACATAGCACTTCCGTACAGGGATACAGTACCACAAATTCAAAAATCTGTTCAACTGACGCATTTAAACATCAACGTCAACCTAAGATATGTTCTCCCTTACTTTAATGTAATCAGAATTTTGTCTAATGAATGAAAGCGCTAAAATTATAGTTAAGAGCATCGCTTAACTTTTACTATAAGTGAAGAATCTAACATAATACACTATTCAAAAGCACAACGTACACAAGAGTGTATTTTGCCTTTTTAGGAGTTTCATAGCTCAGCATTTCTTTGATGGGGAAAACGGGAAATATAAGACTTTCTCTAGCAGTACATATAAGTAAATATAAGTAAATATAAGACTTTCTCTAGTTCTTTGTTGTTAGTTTTGCATAAGCCCTTAGCAACAGAGATGCAAAGAAATGTGTCATTTGAATTAGGGGATAATGTTTTTGGATAAAAATAATGACTAAGAATCTTTATTGAAACTGTCTATATTCTGTTAAGTTTTACTGGGATCCCTCTACTCAGGTTAAGTCCTTTGTGAACACAGAGCCCTTTAACTCTCAGGAAGTAAGTTTGAAGTTTATGGATTTGCCATGTACATTCTTTCTTAAATTCTCAAGCACTTAAGCTTAATTGACACTTTTAGGCCAGAATAAAAGGTAGCTTGTGTTAAATTTCTTCTTTTCAAATAACTGCCATCAGTATTGCATAAAAAAAAAAATCAGGACAAAAATAGCAGCCTACAGTAGCAGGAGGAAATGAAATAATTTAGACTCAGTTGCATGGAGTGCATAATGAGAAAATTGTTTATCTTCTGAAAATTAGAAAGAAGAAATTATATATATATATTTTTACATTGAAGACATTGTAGTTCTCCATGCGGTCCAGTAATTTATCCAGAGGATAAAGAGCTCGGCTGGCAGCATGCCAAGGAAGAAAATCCTTTTCCTCAGACAGGTATCTGATGATCTCTAGGGGAATATTCTGAGGCAAATAGCCTGCCCTGCACAGTCAAAAGAAAGTTAATGTTAATCAGATGCAGAAAAGATACACAATAATGCAAAACTGAAGATTTTACTTATGCAAATAAAAGACAGAAAGCAAGATAGTCTTCATAGTCTGAGGAGAGGACACTCAATAATATGAAAATAAAATTAATTATTTTTTAAAAAATGTGCCTGTTGGCATGCCAGAGCCACCTAATACATACAGAGGCAAAGAGTTAAAATTTTACTAGAATACAAGCACATCAGAATGTATTTTTGTAAAGAAGAGAACTATGGAATCTGAACTGAGCCAATGGGTATTTCCTTGACAGAAACTCTTCAGAAATAACAAGTAATTGAAAGTAATTGATCACTATCTTGTGAGTTCTTGAAGTTCTATGTAATGTCTTTTAATTCACACTGTTACCTAAAAGGATGACTAATTTATACTATCAATTTATGTTTTAAATATATATGTCATATAGCAATATAAACATTTTTAATTTTATGTCGTGAGTATGTGTGTTTGCACATATTGTAGTGTGCTGTGTTACTGCAGATGTCTGCATGTGTGGAGGTCAGGAGAAATCTTTGAGCATCAGTTCTCATCTTCTACCTTGTTTAAGAACAGGTCTCTTTTGTTCACTACTGCAAATGTCATGTCAGTTGGCCCATGAGTCCTCCTTTCCTCTCAGAGGTGCTTTCTGGGATACAGATGTGTGCCACAGCATCAAGACGTTTAGTTGAGGGAGGAGGAAGGAGGATGCTGGGGTCAGAACTCAGGTCATCAAGCCTACATTGCAACCTCTTTCCCCATTGAGCCATCTCTACAGCCCAAATATTAAAACATCTAGTACATACTGAAATGAAGCATTAGAAAGATATCTGAGTACATTTCATGTGTATTTTAAGGAGGTTCTATTAAAAAAAAGAAAAAAGAAACCAGAAAGACTGGTATATCTTGAATCTCCCAAGGATCACATACAAATGTGAAATTGAAGCAGTGTATGTAATAGTACATTAGGAGATGATCTTCAACTCGATATCTCAACTGTATTAACAACATCATGTATTTTGCTAGACATTTCTCTTTTATCTTAATTACTGCTATGCTCTGAATACTGATGTCTTCTCAAATTCTTATGTTCGGTACTAGTAATGTGATGGTCTCGGAGTTAGGGCACTTACGTAAAACATGAAAATGTAACCTCATTAATGACATGAATGAGCTATAGAAGAAGCTCAGTTAAACTTGCCTCCTTCTGACACTGATGGACACTAGGACAATTGCATACGTACAGAATTTTAGTACATTAAATAACTGGATAAATAAATGTAGAAGCAACCAAATTTCATATGCATTCTCATACCTAAATTTTACAATGTTCTTAAAAATTATATTCTTCAGGACTGGCTGCAAAGCCCTCCTCTGTGGCCTAACAGGACTGCTCCTCCCTTCGGGGGTGGGGAGACCAAAAAGCCAGTCATTGAGTTCCTGTTAGAAATAGTCCCTGTTCCCCTCACTTTGGGAAACCAATTGGTTACTGAGCTACCACAGGCTACATCTGAGTGGAGGTTCTAGGTTATATCCATACATGGTCCTTGGTTGAATGTCAGTCTCAGAAAAGACCCTGTGCCCAGATATATTTGGGCCTTGTGGAGCTCCTATCCTTTCCCCATCAGACTAACTCCCCTTCTTTCTTATGATTCCCTGTACTCTGCCAAAGGTTTGGTCATGAGTCTTTGCTTTGAAAACACTGCTAGTTAGAGTCTTTCAGATGCACTCAGTAGACTCCTGTCATACGTTCAATGCACATCCCATCTGTCTTTCTAAATGAGGATTGATCATCTTACCCCATGTCCGCTCAATTGCTTATCTTTTTTAGGTGTATAGATTTCATTATGTTTATCATATCTTATAGGTCTATATAAGTGAGTATATCCCATGTTTGTCTTTCTCCTTCTGGGATATTTCACTCAGAATGATCTTTTCTAGATTCCACCATTTGCCTGCAAATTTCATGATTTCCTCCTTTTTGATTGCTGAGTAGTATTCCATTGTATAAAAATACCACAATTTCTGTACCCATTCCACCGTTGATGGACATCTGGGTTGTTGTTATTGTCTGTGAATCAAATTATCTCAACAAGTGACAACTTTATTAAACTTACTTTATGAGTATTTATCATTATAGAAATAAAATTTTCCTCAATTTTGTTGAATTATTTTTGAAACTGTGATCCTGAAATATGCTTTCTGGTGGCTTTAAAATATGAGCCAGTGTCCTTCTTTGTCACTTATGTGCTCTGAAGTCCTACTGATTGAAATGTTAAGTCTATATAACTTGCATAACTTCGGAAATTAATTCACAGCTGATTATTGAACTTGTTGGCATACAGCTAACAAGTATTTCTGTGGCATTTTTTTTGTTTTGTTCTTTCAATAAATTTTAATTAAAATCTCAAAAAAAATTATATTATTGTTGTTTTAGGATGTGTGTGTATGTGTGTGTGTGTTTTACCTTCATGTATGTCTGTGCACAACATATGCGCCTTCTGCCAACAAAGCCCAGAAGAGGGCATTGGATTTCCTAGAACTAGTGTTACAGATGGTTGTGAGCTACCATTTGGGTGCTGGGTATTAAACCTTGATCTATGGAAGAGCCGGAAGTGCTCTAGCCATTGTACAATCTCTGCAGCTGATCACAGTTTTTTGTTTTTCTATGTTTTATTTTGTTTGGGGGGGGGTGTTTGTTTTTAGATAAAATCTTTTCATTTGTGCAAAATAGAACATGGTCAAGATGGAAGGAAATTTATCACTTTTGTTTGTACATTTTTCATAATATTTAGTCCTTAATGTTATATACTAAAATTAGGCTATAGAAAAATACAGATGATGTAACACTTCAATTTTTCTCAAAAGGCAATAAACAATGAGTGTCCTCCTAAAGATATTGATTCAGCTATGATACATGATCCATCATAGATACTGTAACTAACCCTAATTTCAGAATTTTCTATCAGAAACTACTGCTTAGAACACATCTATCTGTAACATCTCTTGTTCACATTTTACATTTCTCTATACATCAAATTAACTTCAACAGTGGTTAATAAGCAGCTTTTTCAGCTAGGATTCTCTTTCAGGAATAGCTACATTTTGCTTTCATGGGGTTGTTTGCCACTAAAGAAGAACATAATTTTTAATAACATTGTATGCTTTAAATTAAATATCACTTCCAAGAGAAACTTCTCCCGATGTTGGTCAGAAGAATACAAGGATCTACCCACACAATGTAGGATATTGCCATTTCCTTGTTTTCCTTCTAGGACTTAAAGGCAAGGGCCTATTGCTGGAGACAACATATGCTTTGAGCACAGGACTTAAAAGTATTCAAGTTGTAATTGACCCAGCAGATACTGTGCTCACAGTGTCAGCACTGGCCATGCATGTTTCCAAGGGAGACGGGAAGTCAGTAGTATCACCCAGCTGTAAAGTCTAAGAACCGAAATAATGATTGGGCTAGCAAAATACCCACAATTGTGCAATAGATGGAGTTTTAGCTTTGGCAGTAATCAGCATTTGTCTAGTTGAATGTGTACACTCAGAAGGAGGGAATTCATGACTGGTACTGTTTTTACCTAGCCAAGAACATGTAGCTGAAGATGTCATAGACCTGATGTGTTTTATGAACAGTATAATTTCCTATCACAAATGAATACAGATGATGTTGTAGAAATAGACCTGCAATGAGAAAGTGCTTAAAACTAATTTTACTATTAATGCCCCTCGTACAATTAGATAAATAATTCCTATTTTTTTCTATAACAAAGTTAAACTAAGAAACAGCATTTTTGGCATCAATACTTTAAATTACTTTTTTTAATTATTATTTTTATTTTTTATATTAATTACAGTTCATTTACTTTGTATCCCAGGTGTAACCCCCTCCCTCATTCCATCCCAATCCCACTCTCCCTTCCCTCATCTCCTCCCTGCCCCTTTCTAAATCCACTGATAGGGGAGGTCCTCCTCACCTTCCATCTGACCCTAGCGTATCAGGTCTCATCATGCCTGACTGCATAGTCCTCCTCTGTGGTCTAGCAAGGCTGCTCCTCCCTTGGGTGGGGAAGGGAGGTCAAAGAACCAGCCACTGAGTTTGTGTCCCTGTTCCCCTTACTAGGGAGCCCACTTTGATACTGAGCTGCCATGGCTTTGTCTGAGCAGGGGTTCTAGGTTTATCTATTATGTATACAATGTTCTGTGTGCATGTACACCTGCATGCCAGAAGAGGGCACCAGATCTCATCATGGATAGTTCTGAGGCATTATGTGGTTGCTGGGAATTGAAGTCAGGACCTCTGGAAGAGCTGCCTGTGCTCTTAACCTCTGAGCCATCTCTCCAGTCCCCAATACTTTAATTTTAACCTTTATATCTACAATTTAAACTGTTAAAAACTATTACAAATTTGAAAACTTGAAAAAGTTTTCCAAAATGTTCATCTATTTATTTTTCAGCTACTAATAATGCAAGCCTAAGAGGCAGGACTCAGATCTTGGCACTGAAAGACAGCTGGCATTCTGTTTCAGAGGAAGGAAAATAAGGCTAGCCTTAGATAAATCCTACCTAACAAACAGTCGGCGAGGAAAGCAGACACTACATACAAAAATAGAGCAACTTCTCCTTTGAAGCCTAATGGCAGAAATTGCTACCATGCAGCAAAACCTGAGATTTCTCTTTCTTCTTTGAGAGACCGTAGTCCCCAGCCTTCCTGATAGGAAGGCATAGTCATGTGATAAGCTCTAACAACAGAATATCAATGTAAATCACTTTCAGGGTTAATGTGACTTTATACTTGTAAAATAATCCACCTGGAAACTTGGAGAATTGCATGGCACATTCACTTGCCAGGAAAAAAACAAAAAAACAAAACAAAACAAAAACAAAAACAAAAAAAAAAGCAAAAAGCAAAACAAAACAAAACAAAAAACCCTACCATTTTATTGATCCACCAGACATGCTGGGATCTATTTTTTTTTAAGCAGTTAACCTTCTCTAATGCAGTTTTCAAAGAGAATATGAAGAAGATTACACCCAAATTACCCTCATTCTGCCATACTACCAACATATGTAGGTAATTACCTACTACATAATTCAATATACTTGTATTTAAGTCTGCTAGATCAAAATATGTAGCTACCCCTTAATTGGCCAAGAGAATGATCAGCTTCATTACAAAATGACAGATAGTAGGAGATAATGTTGGCTACCTAGCTTAGAAGTGTTTGTGTAATTGGCTGGTAATGATGCCGGTGATTACTACTACTGATAATAAAATCAATATAGAAAGAGTGTGGATTCCAGCGAATTGGAGCACCACATTAGCCTGAAGCAATCAGCTCAGTAGGGAGCATACGGTGGTCCTGATGTTGAAATGTACTTTCCTTAAATTCCTCTCACCAGTGTTTAAGTATTGCTAACAACATGGGAGAACAGTATATTTAAAGAACATTTCACGTGTAATTGTGTTTAGTAATATTTTAGGAACATGTCATATCTGATACCTACCCTCTTAACTACAGTGGTGGGGGTGGACTTGAGAAAGGAAAGACCAGGCAACAAGGAACGTAAAAACAATGCTTCTCCAGAGGCATCATTGAGCTACTTCTCCCGTCCCATATGGGCCCCACACCTTTCCCCTTCTTTCCCTCCTCCTTTTCCAATTTTCTAGAGCTTGCAATGAAATATATCTTTAGGCACACAAGACAGCATTTTTATAAGAAGGAGATTAAAAGACTATATTAGCTGATTTTCAAATGCTCTGATCTTAACTGGCTATTTTCACCTAGCATCCAGAACTGCTTTTGCAAAACCACTCTGAAGCCCCGTGAATGTTAACTCCTGGATCTTCAGTGATGGTTAGCTCCCATACAAATAATTTATTTTTAATGTGGGTTTCTTTAAAGATAACTAATTCTTCCATGCTTCAAATCCAGGGGATGGAGAGCAACATCTTCAGATTATTTTGACCACACACACACACACACACACACAAAACACACACTTTTTTTTTTTGCTTAATTGAAAAATAATTTAAAGCCAATAAATGGCTTGCTACATATTTTGCAATATATGAAAAAGACAAAAGACAATATTCACATCCTGTAGGCACAGAATTTTAAAGCATGGCTGAAATGCTTAATTGACAATATTTAATGGCTTTTATTTGTTATCCTTTATTATTCATTATTAAATGACTTTTATAGGAAGATTCTGTAGCTCAGAATCTGCAATAGCTCTTGGAGCATAGCAAAACAAAGAGCAATCATAGGAGGAGTACCTCATTCAGACAATTGTACAGCTTTGAGGAAAAAAAAATACAGTCCATACTTTGTTTCAGAGATGAAAAAACAGGTAGCTTATTTGTACCTCCATCAAATTAAGAATTATGAGCAGTGGCACAGCAAGTAGCTTTCCCATCTCCTCCTCCTTCATCTATTCCTAGGAAGCCAATCCTTCAAGGAAGCCAATCCCAAGACTCACTTCTGGGCTCTTATAGCACTGAGATCAACTGTTACTGTAACTATTATAAATAATTAGTATAAGCCATGCATTGTGCCAGATGTCTTTGGTCACAGTACTTGGGAAGCAGAAGCATGTGGATCTCTGAGTTACAGGAAATCCAGGGCTACACAGAGAAATCCTGTATTGAAAAATAATAATAATAAATAATTAGTATAGATTATGTAATTTTTATTGAAATATTCTTTTCATTCACTGAGTTTATGTCCTTAGGAAAAGAAACTGTTCTTTACATATCTTTTTAGCCCATATCTTTTTTTACAGGATTCCCAAATCATTTAATCAAGTACAAGAATAAGTATTTATAATTTATATGATAATAAAATTTAATCCTAAACTAGACAAAACACAGAGGCAAACATTAATTCAAAATATAAAAGACAAGCAATAAATCAGGAAAACAGAAAGAATTTAGAACTGACATTGATGTGATTTAAAAGTCTACAATGACAGAGCACAGTGCAAAAGCAAAGTGAGTTCTTTCATAAACCTGATACAACTGAGACATATCCTGAGCTTGTAGTTCTATAATTGTATCTATCACATGTAGCAGAAATTGGTCTGTCATCTGTTTTTTTAATTTAATTTTTTATTATTAGTTACATTTATTAACTCTGTATCCCAGTTGTATCCTGCTCCCTCATTCCCTCCCAACCCTATCCTCCCTCCTTCATCTTCTCCCTGCCCCTTTCCAAGTCCACTGATTGGGAAGGACCTCCTCCCCTTTCATCTGACCCTGTTTAATCAGGTATCTTCAGGCTGCAAAGTCCTCCTCTGTGGCCTAGCAGGACTGCTCCTGCCTTTCGGGGTGGGGAGGTCAAATAGCCTGCCATTGAGTTCCTGTCAGAAATAGTCCTTGTTCCCTTTACTATGGGAAACCAATTGGTTACTGAGCTACCACAGGCTTTGTCCGAGCAGAGGTTCTAGGTTATATCCATACATGGTCCTTGGTAGAGTGTCAGTCTCAGAAAAGACCCCTGTGCCCAGATATATTTGGTCCTTGTGGAGCTCCTATCCTTTCTACGTCATACTAACTCCCCTTCTTTCATATGATTCCCTGCACTCTGCCAAAGGTTTGGTTATAAGTCTTAGTATCTGCTTTGATACACTGCTAGGGAGAGTCTTTCAGAGGCCCTCTGCGGTAGACTCCTGTCCTATGTCCAATGCATATCCCATTTGTCTTTCTTAGTGAGGATTGATCATCCTACCCCGTGTTCGCTTTTTTGTTTATCTTCTTTAGGTGTATAGATTTCATTATGTTTATCATATCTTATAGGTTTATATAAGTGAGTATATATTTAGCCCATATCTTAATGCAAAAAATGGCACTAAATAGGTATACTTGATAGATATTGCTTAAATCATACCAGTAACATTGTGTCATTCCAAAGCAAGAGCACTTGTCAGCTTCTCTAAAACTTATACATTGTCCTAGTTTGCTCAAACGTAAACATTTTCAAATGTTAAAAGGTTGCAGTAAAATGGGAAGATTGTGGTAGAGTGATACAGTATTTTCTCTGTCTTTTTTATCACTAACACTTGCAGATGATAAGCTCATTGATACCTAGTCAATAGCTTTGAATTCACCAGTCTACAGAAGAACATAATAGCTTCACAGGCAATAAAATGACAGGGCCAAGGAGTGAAAGCCTCTGTTTTTGCTGATTAGCAAACTACTTTCGTGAATGCAAGGAAGTAATACAGATGTAAATGCTTTGCTGGAGGATGGAGGATGGAACTCATCCAAGGTGGGCTGCATTATTCCGTTCCTTTGGGCTTTAGGAAACATTTAATAATTTAAAATAAAACATATAGGTCTATTCTGGCAATGTGCACAGTCTCACTTCCACCACAGCAGCCCAATTTATAGCTTCACACAGACTTATTTATCCTCAAACATTATTTCATAAGAAATCAACCATCATCTTAATACAGTAGCTCCTATGGAAGCCAAATATTGTTGGAAATTTGGTCAATATTGAACCATTAATTGGAAAGGTTAATGTGTATCAACTACGTGGCACAAAGAAAAATATATCTGTTTTATGGACAAATTATGTAATTTCTAGAAAACTCTATTTTCAAAAGTCGTGTCACTACAAACTGATAACTTGTTTACCAGATGTTATGTTATGGGACAACTGACGAGTTTATTGGTTTAATGTTGCTAAGAATAATGATGCTAATGTTCAGGATCACTACAATTACACGCACTTATCATATAAAAATAGTGGTTTACAAGAGAAAATTATTTTGCCATTTTAACACCTTTGTTGGAAATCAAAGCTAAGGCTGTTAATAAAAGCATTGTCGGGTTCCTCCACATGAAACTATCTCTCAAAATTCCAGTTTTTATTATGTTCAACTCTTCCTTCTATTCCTTTCATCCTCCCTCCTTTCTTCCTCCCTTCCTTCTTTTTATTCAACATAGATTAATATTTACCATGTTTAAATTAGTACAAATATACCTCATCTAATATGAGCTAATATGGAAGTCAGAGTAAAGCAGGCTAGTGTTAGGGGCTTCAGCCCCAAATGATCCAACCCACTCCCCTGTTTATATGCTTGCTTGGTCATCATGTAGTGGCATTGTTTGGGAGCTCGGGCAATTTTTCCATTATGGTGCCTGAGTGGGAGGGGTGAGGCGTTACTGGTGGCCTTTGAATGTCCTCTATGCTTCTGGTTACACCCCGTGTTTTCTGTCCTCTGGTCTGATCCATGTGAACAGGCCATCGTATGTTCCTGTCCCATCAGTTGAGAGACTGCTGCCGCCACTACAATCTTCCTGTCATGATGGACAGAGGAACTCTGAAACCATGAGTCAAGCTGAATCTTTCCTCCCTTAAGTTACTTATAATAGGTATTTTTGTCACAGTGACAAGAGTGAAAAAATAAAACCACACACTGTATTTATCACAGGTAAAGATGTCAGCCCTCATGACAGGCAAGACATTGTATCTCAAGGTTCCTTTCCATTGATTAAATGCAGTCATAAGCAATGGAAAATGACTAATTTCATCCTCTTTTGTCTTATTAGCATTGTAAGTTAACAATATTTAAAATTGAAACACCTCTTAAAGTGAAGGTTCACCAAATGGGCAAACTGGCTGAACGATAATGATGTGTATGATCAGTAGAAGTCAAATAGAGAATACAGAAGAGTAGAATAGACTACCCTTTTTTAAGTGTCCATCAAAATCATATGGTCCTGTTGAACCCATTCCCCAATGTTTATCATTAGTAGTTTTATCTTCAAGTGCTTTATTAAGCTGCTTGGAAAAAAAAATAGATGCACATCTGCAATTAATATTGAAAGAGTTCAGTTTATTATGGAGGTTGTCTTCATCTGGCCTTTGCAAGTATTTTCTGCTTGGCCTCACAGCTATAGTTCACTGACTGGCCAAGACAGGGCAGGTGAAGCCTGGTGCATGTCTGGTGGTACTGTCCTATAGAGCAGTTCAGACAGGGTGAACGCCATCCTTCTTGAGCTTCTGTCCTCTTCAGCAGCTTTGTGCTATGGCTTAAGGGAATTTGGTATTTGAAGTGAGATACCTTCTGCTATGGCTCAGTGGGATTTGGTGTGAAATGAGACACCTAGCACAGATGATCCAGGCCCACCAGCGGGCACACTGTTATGTGGGCATCTGCACTGTCATTGCACAGCAGGAACTGGGATAGCTTCTCTTGTTTTTAAATTCTTAAATTCTTGGGCTAGGGAATGGCGTGCTATTACTTATTCTTCAAAATCCTGGCTTTGACTGCTGGGAATGCCAGACTCCAACGTGCCACATGATCTTTCCGGACAAGACAGGGGCCAATCAGGATTTCCTGGCTGATCCTCGCACTCTTTGGTGACTTGGAAATTTTGCACTTAAGTGAAATGGATGACATGAAGACGGAACTACTGACTTTTTGAGACTTTTTTCCAATCATCTTCATGTACAATTTATTGTTGAAAACAGCTCTGATAATGTAGAGGAGACCAATAATACAGTCTTTAATCAATGACATATTTTATTCAGGAAGCTGCATATTTCCATCTGGGTTAAATAGTGCAATTAATAGCAAATTTAAATTCAGACAATACGTTGATTGAATACAGGAAAATTATCAACACAGGTCATGATTTTCATGGAAAACAGAACTCCTAAAGCTGTATTTTTGTTCTGCTTATTCGGCTGTGAAGTTTTCTAATGATCTAAGGAGCCACATGGGAATGAAAGGAATAAAAAAAACAAGCTTTGCAGAGGTTTGGTTTACTGCCACAAGACAGCAAATCAGTAACCTAAAAGTCCATAAATCAGAGTCTGCTAACTTCCTATATGACTACTTCAAGAGAAATGTGTGAATAACAGGAAACTAGAAAAGAGACAAAATATCCTTCAAATCAAATAACTTAAAAATACCCAGGCATATCTTGTTCAGTCTAAAGTTTGTTAAAAGTTTTGCTTTTTGTATAGATTTTATTGTAAGGTAGTGAGAATTCATATATTTAACTTCTATATTTTTACTGCCATAAAGTTTTTCAGAAGGCCCTCAGTATTTATTCTAATATTGTTCTGTTGGGAAAAAATAAATTTAATTCATTATGTTAGGTTATTTTTGCTAAGTGTAACCTTCAGATCTGGATAACGAGATTATAAATGCCCTGTGTACAGTGCTTTGCACGTTCTAAACAGACAGATTCTCTAAATTCATAGCAAGGTAGATGCTGACATGTAGCCATTATCAAGTACCACTCAGGTACTTGATCTCTAAGTATCTCTAAGTGTATGTTTTCAATCTTTGTCAAACAACAACTTGTCCCAAACAAAGAAAAAAGTAAACACACACATACACACACGCCAGACAATTACGGATGCACCATTCTGTGTTTATCCGTATAAATACTAGTTCTTCTGTATATGTAATCAAGACCTCAAACTACTATTACTATAGCTAATGTACAGTTCAAAACAGGTTCTGAAAAGTCACCTAATACTCCAGGATCTTCTTTTTAGTATTTAATCCAATATTATTTTTCCAAGCTGATGATATTCTTAACAGTACTTTAGGAAGGCCTGGGTTCTAGAGAGAGACCCAGAGATAGCCCACCTCACCCAAAATATGTATGTGGACCTATCTGCTTTGCCCACGTGGCACGCCTGGGTTGGCTACCCAGAGGCTATTTAAGGTGTGGGCTGGCTTTCCCCAGGGTCCGAGGATTGTTCAAGGTTCCTGAATAAACTGCATTGAAAAAAAAAAAAAACAAAGTGAAAAAATTGTAATGAATAAAAATAATAATAAAAATTCTGGGAAAAAAAATCAGAAGGAAATCTCAAAACAAAGTCTACCGCCAGCTTATCTACAGAGATATCAGTATAGATGTACTTAAATTTTAACTTCTAGAGTCACCTGAAAGTAAAATAAAGAAATGTGAAGAGCATTTTATAAACCGTAAAGAGCTGCACAAATCTGGATAGCTTTAAGAATGGAGACCCAGAGCTAGAGGTTGGCAGCCTCATGTTCAACATCTATATTCTGACCTTGATTTGTTCCTTACATCAAGCTACTAAAACAATGTACAGAACCCAGCACATCCATTTTCCCCTTAGAGACAAAGCACCAAATGATAGTGTAATTGCCAAGGGAAAATTATTACGCTATTCTAAATTATTTCCTTCATAAATCCCAGACCAGTCAAAGAGGCTGTGTCACAAAAACGACAGGGTTGCTGTACTGCGGTGAGAATCCTACACAAAAATGTCCCATAAATCCCTGAGCATCACAACCCTCCAAAGTCATTTTGAATCATGTGTTTAAATCAGGAGTGGAAAGCAAGGCTGGAAGGATGTTGGTAAACACTGAGGGAAGAGGGAAAATGAGGAGATTTACTTGGTTATCAGCAAGCGAACGGATCTGCAATAGTCCACCATCTGTCTCATGTACACTGCATAGCACATGGGATTTTTTTTAAAAATTTTTTTTGTATATAACATTTTATTCTATTGCATACGTGAGAGCTAAAGTGGGTTTTTTTATTTAATAACAATTAATGGGCTATCATCCTCGTGTCTCTTAAACTAGATGGCTGCCATTAGGCACAGTAAAGCACATCAAAGAAACAGTTTCAAGCAATACAAAGTGATGGAAAAGGGACAGGGCAGGATCCTCCTCCTGTGTGTGCCATGCATTTTTCTCCTTCAGTAAAATATTCTGTACTTACAGAGAAATGAAATAGCTAATCTAACTCTTTATGACTTAAAGTGATATTTTCCCACCTCTCAGAATATTATGCTCCATTCCAAATTAGAGGTAAAAGCTACCCAGTGTCATTACAGAAGAAATGAGGAAAGTAAAAATACTGTTTTATTACCACTGAGATAGGAAAAGGACTTCAAATATATAATTCACTATATAGGAAATGATATGTCTAGAGACAAAATGCATGTGCCCACTTATAATCACCTTTAGACAAGCAGGCATTGCAGTTATGTTTTGGGTACGTTATCCTTATAGTAGTACCAGATGACCTGAAGAAATAAAAGGCATAACTAAACACATTGATAGAGACAGAGTAGGGTACGGTAAAAGGTGGCAAGAAAATGATGGTAACCATTTATGCAAGACTTTGTCCATATGTAAGATTTGAGATTGACCTGAGAAGTTTCAACTCATAAAATTAAAATACATTGAAATCATTTCAAATCCGCTGCTGGCTACAGATAATATGATAATGAGCGATACATTTGTAGTGTATACTCCAAAATATTTTTTGGACACTACAGCACATCCTGAAACAGGGGTTATATGAAAAGGCAGTATTGATAATTGTTATATAACTCTCTCTTTCGAAAACAACTTCCAGGGCTAGCATTCTAATACACATTAGCTGTGTTGAATTGTTTAATTAATTCCACACTCTGATCCCAAAAGTGGGAGACCTTAAATTTCCCTGATTTTTCTCTAATGTTGATAATGTTCACATAAAGCTTGGCAAAAATAATGATGATAATGTCCTGCTTAATGATGATTAACAATTGGAGGACATTAACAATATAGATTTACTGTGTTCCAACAGTGACACTCATTAATTTTAATAACAACCCCATAGTTGAGCCTATTTTACTGTCTGAATATTTACCCCTCATTACTGCTTATAAAAAGTCATTTTTCTAAAGTTGAAACAATGATGAAAATGCAAGACAACAATAAAAACTGTGCTAGCTACTTTGGAAAAACTATACATTCATATTATTCTAAAATATAGCTCTAAAACCACATGGTGATCTTTTTAACAAAAATAACTATATTATTTTTAAATGAATCTTGTTAAATTATCATACATAGGTTCAATAATATTTTAATAGAAAGAGATATAAAAACAGACATTTCTCTCCAGTAAAATATCAATAGTTATATGACAGTTCTAGAACCTTTGTAAAGTCATTTATACTATTGCTTAGTGTGTAATACTTGTAAAAGCACTAACTTTCAAAAAAACTATATTTTAGATCGAGGAGCAGAAATTTAGAATAAAATATGCCAAAATAGAGTATTTTAAATAATATTTATTATATGATGGTTTCATATATGTAGATAGTACATTAAAACTTATCTCCCATAACTCTCTCTCACCTCCTCTTGCTCCTCCTGAATTTCACTGGAGGCATTTCAGCTTCCACTTTCATAGCTTTTTAAATTTTTTAAAAATTCCACTAAACTCAGTTGCCTGCATGGTCCCAAGTGGAAATCGTTCAATGGATGGAATTTAGGCAACAAACCAGTGGCTATACCACGGAAGAAAATGATTTCCAATCACCTTTAAGTGCAGTGGGCATGGGCTTCCCCAATCCCAGTATATCAGTGTGCTTAGCCTGTTTGCACTTGGCAACAATCAGTACAAAAACTAACCATGGGTCAAAGTACTGAGAATAAGAAAATATTTAGCACTCAATATTAAGACGGCCACCAAAATCCCATCTGCCAAGAGAACGCGAGAGAAGAGAAGGCAGAAAGAACCCTGAGAGTTAGGGTATACAAGCAGTGTTGTGTGTGAAATACTGTCTCCTGGGCATGGCGTGCCCTCTCCCTCACGAGCTCACAGCAGCTTCGGGTACTTAGGAAAGACCTGTGCAAGATTGAGCCCTTGAGCTTTCCAGCATGGAAATGTACTTTCAAAATGAATAGTTTGGGTTATTGTAGCTAAAGAAAACCGGTGTGCTCCATATGACTTAATATTTTTTACTAAGTAAATTAATAAAAATTATTTTGAAAGTAATATTAATATTTCCCATTAAACCTCATAAACTCAGCCTCTATTAGCACAGACTTCACCTTATAGAGCACAAGTTTTAAAACCATTTTACTAAGTAAATTACTGAAGACTATTTTGGAAGTGATATTTATATACCCAAAGATGCATAGTTTTTGAAGTACTTTTAAGGCCAGTATTTCAATACATTGAAATTATTATGCAGGTGGTATTTTGGGTGCACATTGCTTTTTTTTTTTTGTACTTAAAATGACAACTGATTGAAAAGAGTTGTTAAAGAACTCTCTAGGGCTAGAGGGATGGCTCAAAGGATAAGAGCATGGGCTGCTCTTCCAAAGGTCCCGAGTTCAATTCCCAGCAACCACATAGTGGCTCACAACCATCTATAATGAGATCTGGTGCCCTCTTATAACATGCCATGCAGGTATACATGTAGATAGAGCACTATATAAACAATAAAAAATAAATAAATTAGTTAATTAATGTTTATAAAAATAACTTTCTAGAATGATAAAATTATGAAAGGTAAAAATATGCAATTTTTGTTTTTAATTAATTAATTAATTAATTTTTATTAATTACAGTTTATTCACTTTGTATCTCAGCTGTAGTCCTCTCCTCCCTCCCCTCCTAATCCCACTCTGTCTCCCTTTTCTTATTCTATGCCACTCCCCCAGTCCAAAGATAGGATAGGTCCTCCTCCCCTTCCATCTGACCCTAGTCTATCACATCTCATCTGGACTAGTTTCTTTGTCTTCCTCTGTGGACTG
Organism: Meriones unguiculatus; assembly: GCF_030254825.1. Classification (NCBI taxonomy): domain Eukaryota; kingdom Metazoa; phylum Chordata; class Mammalia; order Rodentia; family Muridae; genus Meriones; species Meriones unguiculatus. The sequence goes on from NC_083350.1 coordinate 123,161,064, forward strand.
GTAAGGCTGCACCCCCCTTCAGGTGGAGATGATCAAAGAGCCAGCCCATGAGTTCATGTCAGAGAAGGTACTTTGTTCCTATTATTGGGGAACCCTCTTGGACACTGAGCTGCCATATTCTGTGCTGGGGTTCTAGGTTATCTCCATGCATGGTCCTTGTGTGGAGTATCAGTCTCAGAAAAGACCCCTGTGCCCATATTTTTGGTTCTGTTGCTCTCCTTGTGGAGCTCTTGTTCCCTCCAGGTCTTTTTTTCTCCCCCTTCTTTCATAAGATTCCCTGCACTCTGCAAAAAGTTTGGCTATGTGTCAAGCTCCTGACTTGTTCCCTCTTTTCTCTTTCTTCTGTTGTCCAGCCTCTTTGCCTTTCTGGATAGGAATTGAGCATTTTAGCAAGAGTCCTCCCTCTTAATTAGTTTCTTTAGGTGTACAGATTTTAGTAGGTTTATCCTATATTATATGTCTATATGAGTGAGTATATACCATGTGCATCTTTCTGCTTCTGGGATAGATCACTCAGGTTGATCTTTTCCAGATCCCACCATTTACCTGCAAATTTCATGCTTTCCTTGTTTTTTATTGCTAAGTAATATTCCATTGTGTAGATATACCACAATTTGTGCATCCATTCCTCCACTGAGGGCCATCTGGGCTGTTTCCAGCTTCTGACTATTATAAATAAGGCTGCTACAAACATGGTTGAGCAAATGTCCTTATTGTGTACTTGAGAAACTTTTGGATATATGCCTAGGAGTGGTATAGCTGGATCTTGAGGAAGCGCTATTCCTAGTTGTCTGAGAAAGCGCCAGATTGCTTTCCAGAATAGTTGTACAAGTTTACCTGCCCACCAGCAGTGGAGGAGGGTTCCCCTTTCTCCACAACCTCTCTAGCATGTGTTGTATCTTGAGTTTTTGATCTTAGCCATTCTGATGGGTGTAAGGTGAAATCTCTGAAAAGCTCTGCCCTGCAGACTATCAATGTAGATGCTGAGACTTATGGGCAACCTTTGGGCAGAGTGCAGGGAATCTTAGGACAAAGTGGGAAACAGTAAGATCTGGAGAGGACAGCAACTCCACAAGGAGACCAAAAGAACCAAAAAATCTGAGCACAGGGGTCTTTCCTGAGACTGCTATTCCAACCAAGGACCATGCATGGAGATAACCTAAGACCCCTGCACAGATGTAGCCCATGGCAGTTCAGTATCCAAGTGGGTTCCATTGTAATAGGAACAGGGACTGTCTCTGATATGAACTGTTTGGCCTGTTCTTTAATTATCTCCCCCTGAGGGGGAAGTAGCATTACCAGGCCACAGAAGAAGGCAATGCAGCCACTCTTGATGAGACCTAATTGACTAGGATCAGAAGGAAGGAAAAGAAGACCCCCCTATCAGTGGACTTAGGGAGGGGCTTGCATGCAGAGGGTGGAGGAAGGGAGGGATTGGGACAGGAGGAGGGAGCGAACCACAGGGGGGATACAAAGTGAATAAAGTGTAATTAATAAAGAAAAAAAAAAGTTTGGCTATGACTCTCAGCACATGCTTTGATACCCTGCTGGGTAATAAGTATTTCTGAAACATTTGTCCAAAATTGTGAACAACACATTTGACTTATGCATCTAATATTATATAAACTAAATTAAATTAATTTATTTAATTTTTTAATAAATTAAAAAATTTAAGACAAAAAAGCATCAAGAATTTATGCCTTAATCCTTTATCAAAAGGAACAGCATCTCAATTAAATCAGACTATCCTTAGACTCTTTTCTTTTTTTTCTTTTTTTTATTTTTTATTTTTTTTTATCAGTTACATTTTATTAACTCTGTATCCCAGCCATGTTCCGATCCCTCATTCCCTCCCAGTCCCTCCCTCCCTCCCTCATCTCCACCTTGCCCCTTTCCAAGTCCACTGATAGGGGGGACCTCCTCCCCATTCATCTGATCCTGTTTTATCAGGTATCTTCAGGACTGGCTGCAAAGCCCTCCTCTGTGGCCTAACAGGACTGCTCCTCCCTTCGGGGGTGGGGAGACCAAAGAGCCAGTCATTGAGTTCCTGTTAGAAATAGTCCCTGTTCCCCTCACTTTGGGAAACCAATTGGTTACTGAGCTACCACAGGCCACATCTGAGTGGAGGTTCTAGGTTATATCCATACATGGTCCCTGGTTGAATGTCAGTCTCAGAAAAGACCCTGTGCCCAGATATATTTGGTCCTTGTGGAGCTCCTATCCTTTCCCCATCAGACTAACTCCCCTTCTTTCTTATGATTCCCTGTACTCTGCCAAAGGTTTGGTCATGAGTCTTTGCTTTGAAAACACTGCTAGTTAGAGTCTTTCAGATGCGCTCAGTAGACTCCTGTCATACGTTCAATGCACATCCCATCTGCCTTAGACTCTTTTCTAAGGATTCCCCTATTCCAAGTTCTTTTGCATGCTCTCTTCAAACTGTTCTTTCATATAAGCCACATTTCTTTGTTTTAATTCTCTTAAATCTAAATTGCACAGATGGGTATTTGGAAAATTTTTGTGTAGTGTAAAATTCTGCCACAATTGTGATTACTAACCCCTTTTTCTAATGGCACTTTTCTCTAGCTGCAAGTCATTCCTTCCAGGTTGCTTTCATTATCATTCATATTTGAAAGAGGGAGATTTATACAATAAGAGAGGCTGTTGATGGAGCATGGCTAGAGAGCAGTTGTGGTGAATAGATTGGAGCAGAAGCAGTTTCCATTTAGAGATGTTATTTCAGACCCAGTTCTGATCAAATCAGTGGTTCCATCTGTTTAGGGGCATGTTTCTTCTCCATACTCCCGTCTCAGATATGAGACCTAGCGGTGTGATTCACAGCTCAACCCTGTGTATTGCAGGTTCTCATTGTGGTGGTTTAGCATTTAATTGTTTCTTCCAGCTGCCTCCATTTACAGTTGCCAAGCCAATTGCCATACACGTACCTTCAAGTCCACCCATCCTACCCTCTGCCTCCCACAGAAATAAAGGTTTACATGTCTTCGCTAACAGGTTTGAATGTGTTTTCTGCTGTTCCATGTGGACAAAGTATCAGCACTATCTGATACAGTATTACCCAATTCCCTCCAGATGTCAATATTCCAAGTGAGGCAGCGCCATTCGTGCCATGGCTTATAATGTTATAGGGTACTGTGCCCATGGAAGAGCTGCAGATGCTTTATCTACTCTCAGAATAGGCCTGTGCTTTGATTCAGAGCTGACTGGATTTGCCGTTCTGCATTATTGGGGATTTTTTGTTGTTTATTTTTTTGGGGGGGTGTTTGTGTGTGTGTGTGTGTGTGTGTGTGTATGACTTGGAACTGTGTCTATCTTTAGATTACATTTATACAGATACAGAGATTTGGGGTTTTTTTTTTCCCTCTATTATCTTTCTTTTTTATATATAGAGTCAGGAAAGTGTTGCAGCTATGTGCAATTGGAATTGTGGAATTAGAGGAAAATAAATATGTATGTTTTCCTTTATTCAAGTAAATATCTATAAAGAAACAAAGCAAAACTAATTGGTACTGTGAACATGATTTTGAGAGGACCGCTGATGCCAGCACCTTCCTGCCCAATATTGCTTGGGGCACATTCAGTTGTTTTTCGTATATTATTCTGCTTATGTTCCAGCACATCACTGTTTCCTATCCCAGCATGTCCTCAAAATTAGGCACCACTGTTGCAAGTGATGTACATAACAGGAAGGTAGGCAGATGTGAAACGAATCTTTTTCAGACTGGCATATTAAAATCGTATGTTCCTCCCTATCTTAACTCTTTTTGTCTTGCTGTAACTGAGACAATTCCAATTTGACCAAACAGCTATGTGTTGAAAATAAAACATTCCTGAGTCAGACACAATGTCACATATCTGTAATTTTAAAAGGCTGAGACAAGAGGATTGTCAGCCCAATGCTGGGCTACATACTGAGACCTTGTATTAAGAAAAGCTTTTACAGGTGGGTTCCCTAGTAAGGGGTGCAGGGGCTGTCTCTGGCATGAACTCAGTGACAGGCTCTCTGATCACCTTTCTCTGTGGGGTGCAGCCTTGCCAGGCCACAGAGAAAGATGATGCAGCCAGCCCTGATGAAACCTGATGATAGGCTAGGGTCAAATAGAAGAGAAGGAGGTCCTCTACTATCAGAGAACTAGGGAAAGGGCATAGGGGGAGAAGAGGAATGGTGGGTGGAATGGGGAAGGAATGGTGACTGGAAGAAATGAGGGAGGAGGTTGCAGTGGGGCTACAACATGAATAAACTGTAATAAATAAATAATTTTTTTAAAAAAGAAAAACTTGGTAGGAGCCAAGATGGCAGTGCCAGGAGAGCACTGTGTCTGAGAAGCGGGACAGCACTCTCCGTGCAGCGACCAGGAGACTGAACTCTGGGCCGTAAAACTGCAGCGATCGTGTTTTCCAGGTGAGGGGAGGCTCCCACAGAGTGGGAATCAGTCAGGTCCACTCTCGGCTGCCCAGCCAGAACCCGGAAGAAATCCCGGGTAACGTGGTTTTGGGTCTCCGGGCTGGAGTTGCAAGCCTGTGTGTCCCGATCACTTTCCCAGGCTGATCGGTTGGCACAAGGGTGCCTGAGACTGGGAGTCCCAGTCGCAAGAAAACCCCATGGGGAAGCAAAGTTGCAAGTCTGATCAGGGGTTACCCAGTCTTTCCCTGGAAGGTCTCACGGACCACGTAACCTCCGCCATCGCAACTGAGCTCCCACCACGCTAAGAGCTTCTCGCCCAGCTCACCCTTACAGAAGAGATGCACGCCCCAGTGCAACAGGGACTGGGAACCCCTGCCCGGAGAGGGCCCCACAGGGAAGGAAGAAACCTTGCTGCTGGGGTCACCTAGGCTGTGCCTGGGGAAAGTCTGGCAGACTGCAGATCGCAAACAGGCAAGTACTCCCAGCCATCATAGATCCGGGCCCAAGCAGGGAGCACAGAGATATTGGGAACCCAGCCCCCGCAGACTAGCAGGCGGGCGCATGCTATGCCAGCCCAGAGGCCTGCTTTGTACCAACTACTCCTTATAGACAGAACTGTGTGCCCCAAGACACCAGAGTCTTAGAGTCACTGTCTGGAGAAACTCTCACAAGGAACAAGGAACTAAGCAAAGGGGAAGGACTTAGGCAACCCAGTATATCCCCAGAAAAGGTCCCACAGACTGGCCCAACCCAGGGAACTTCTGTGCCCTAGATAGCCTGCTGTTACCAGGAGAGCAGTACTCACTTGCCACAGATTACCTCTTGGGTTCTGGGGCACAGAGCCCCAACCTCAGACCTACAAAAGACCGGGAACCCTGAGATCAACCCCCAGATACTGCTCCAAGGGGCAACCAGTTATCCCTAACAAAACCGACCAAACCACGGGACACACAGGTTACAGCAGCTGATCACTAAATTTACAGCAAGAAACCCAGAAGGAGGGCAGCTGTCTCCAGGACTTCTCCCGGTGAGAGGAGAGCCCTCTCGACTAATCAGGTCCACAGTTACTACCCAGGTCTCTATGCCTGAGGTGAGCTGTAGCAACTCCTGAAAAACACCGGACATCCAGTGACTATACCCAAAAAGCTAGAAAGGCTTCCATCAGGAAAAACCATCTTCCAGCCAAAGGAATTCTCTCCACTACAAGAATCCAGGAACAACCAGAAACTAAATTCAAACAACTAAGATAGCCCAATGGGTAGAGGACAGCATAAAAGTTCAACCAACAAAAGCCAGAGCAATATGGCATCTCCAGAACCTAGTTATCCAGGGGCAAATAGCCCTAGACACCCCAGCATAATTGAAATTCAAGGAGATGACCTAACATCTATGCTCATGAAGAAGATAACAGAGGAAACAAATAAAATACAAAAAGAAATAGAGGTAGCTGCAGCCAAAGTCTGTGGCCTTTAGAGAGGAAATGCTTAAATCACTGAATGAAATAAAAGAAACAGTGGATTGTTATAACAAACAGCTGAAGGAATTGACCGGAAAACATGAAAATACAGTCAGACAGGTGAAGGAAACCAACAAAATAGGTCAAGACCTGAAGATAGAATTGGAAAACTTAAAAAAAAAACACAAATGGAAGAAATTGTGGAGAGAAAGAACTTAGGGAAGAAAGCAGGAACTACAGAGGTTAGCATAACCAATAGGCTACAAGAAATGGAAGAAAGAATCTCAGGTGTGGAAGATACAATGGAAGAAATAGATGTATCTGTCAAGGAAAATGTTAAATCTAAAAAATTCCTGACACAGACCATCCAAGAAATTCAAGACAACATAAAAAGACAAAACCTAAGAATAATAGGAATAGAGGAAAAAGAAGATTCCCTGCACCAAGGCCCAGAAAATATCTTCAACAAAATCATTGAAGAAAATTTCCCCAACTTAAAGGAGAGGCCAATAAGAATACAAGAGGCTTATAGAATGCCGAATAAATTAGACCAGAAAAGAAAATCCTCCCGCCACATAATAATCAAAACAGTAAGTATACAGAACAAAGAAAAAATACTAAAAGCTGCAAGAGAAAAAGGCCAAGTAACATATAATGGCAAACCCATTAGAATCACATCTGACTTTTCAACAGAGACTATGAAAGCCAGAAGGGCCAGGACGGATATCATGCAGACCCTAAGAGAACACAGATGTCAGCCCAGGCTATAATACCCAGCAAAACTCTCAGTCCTCATAGATGGAGAAAACAAGATATTCAATGACAAAAACAAATTTAACAATACCTACAAAAAAATCCAGCATTACAGAAGACACTAGAAGGGAAAATACAACCCAAGAAAACTAGCTACATCCAAGAAAACACAGGAAATAAATAACCCCACTACAGTAAAACAAAAAGCAACTAAGCACACAGCTGTATGACCACAGCCAACATCAAATTCAAAGGATCTAACAGCCACTGGTCATTAATCTCTCTCAATATCAATGGACTTAATTTTCCAATAAAAAGACACAGACTAACAGAATGGATGCATAAAAAAAACCCAGCAATCTGTTGTATACAAGAAACACACCTAAGTCACAAAGATAGACATTATCTGAGGGTAAAGGGATGGAAGACGGCTTTCCAAGCAAATGGATGCAAGAAGCAAGCAGGAGTAGCCATTCTAATATCTGATAAAATAGACTTTCAACCAAAATTAATCAAAAGAGATGGGGAAGGACACTTCATACTCATCAAGAGAAAATTCCACCAAGAAGACATCACAATCCTGAACATCTATGCCCCAAATACAAGGGCACCCACATTTGTGAAAGAAACATTGATAAAACTTAAACCATACATAGATCCCTACACATTAATAGTGGGAGACTTCAACACCCCACTCTCAACAAAGGACAGGTCAACTAAACAGAAATTAAACAAAGAAACAGCATCTCTAACAGAGGTCATGAATCAAATGGACCTAACAGACATTACAGAGCCTTACACCCAAACACAAAAGAATTCACCTTCTTCTCAGCACCTCATGGAACCTTTTCCAAAATAGACCACATAGTTGGTCACAAAGCAAGCCTCAACAGATACAAAAAGATTGAAATAATCCCTTGTATCCTGTCTGATCACCATGGAATAAAGCTGAACCTCAATAACAACAGAAATAACAAAAAGCCTACACATACGTGGAAACTGAACAACTTGCTACTAAAAGACAGCTCGGTCAGGGAAGAAAAAAAGAAAGAAATTAAAATCTTCCTAGAACTCAATGAAAATGAAGACACAACATACCCAAACTTGTGGGACACAATGAAGGCAGTGCGAAGAGGAAAGTTCATAGCACTAAGTGCCTTCAAGAAGAAATTTGAGACTGCATTCAAGCAACTTAATGGCTCACTTAAAAACCCTAGAAAAAGAAGAAGCAGACACACCAAAAAGGAGTAGACGGTTGGAAATAATCAAACTCAGGGCTTCTGAAAGTCAGAAGAAGAAAACAGGACACAAACTAGGAACCTACCACAGAGGGCCTCTGAAAGCCTCTGCCCTACAGACTATCAAAGCAGATGCTGAGCCTGATGGTCAACTGTTGGGCAGAGTAAATGCAATTTTATGTAAGAAGTGGAAATAGTAAGAGCTGGAGAGGACAGGGTCTCCACAAGGAGAGCAACAGAAGAAGAAAATTTGAACACAGGGAACTCCCAGAGACTCATACTCCAACCAAGGACTATTCATGGAGATAACCTAGAACCCCTGCACAGATGTAGCCCATGGCAGTTCAGTGTCCAAGTGGGCTACATAGTAATGGGAAGAGGGACTGCCTCTGACATAATCTGATTGGCCTGCTCTTTGATCACCTCCCCCTGAGGGGGGGCAGCCTTACCAGGCCACAGTAGAGGACAATGCAGCCACTTTTGATGTGAACTGATAGACTAAGATCAGAAAGGAGAGGAGAACCTCCCCTATCAGTGGACTTGGGGAGTGGCATGCATGCAGAAAGGGAAGGGAGGGTGGGATCTGGAGGGGAGGAAGGAGGGGTTATGGGGGGATACAAAATGAATAAAGTGTAATTAATAAAATAAAATAAAATAAATTAAAAAAAGAAAAACTTTTAAACACCATAGGTAATTTTGAATATATTTAAATATATACATATATATCCACTGAAGAAAACTGTTGCTAATTGCTAAATATATAACATTAGAGAAGATATTCATTTATATTCATTTATATCTTCCTTTTCTTGCTACAATGCTAGGTATAAACAATTGTGAAAGAGTAAATTTTGTCAAGTTTAGCTGATTAAATACCTACTTAGTAACTGTCTGAAGTAAATGGTATTTTTGAGAACACTGCACTTTAAAAGGAAATTAAAAAAAAAGGAGAGATTACAAGTTCCCTTTCCTTTTAACTCCTCCGTTATGGCATTATATAAAGAAAAATAGCCTGGAACATATGTGGCTTTGAAGAAGCCCAACATAAAGTTTCTATTTTAGACATTTTAAAAGTCTCATGTTATTTCTATTTTAGAATATAAATGTAGACATGTAATATATAACTTTATCTTACATTTTCTAAGCAAAATTCAACTTGCTTTTGACTAACTATATATTAGGAAAAAGTCCATAAAATTGTTAATGGTTGTTAATAAGGAAAAAATGTGCTACAATATTCTAAGCTTGGATCCAACACTGGGAGACTCCAAGGACTTTCAGGTAACCATTAATGGAAAGACATCTGCATGTCTGCATTGCTTGTGAGTTCTTCATAGAGCAGAGCACACTCTGCGGGGTTGGCAGGGTGGAGCTTCTCCTTACTATCGTACAATAGGCAGAAGGGCTGCTGTTTTCTTTCTTAGAGTACAGACTCATTAGTAGCATAACTCAAAGACATATGCTTTAAAAGAAGATCAGATTTTTAAAAAGGGAGGCTGGGAGATAAAGGGAACTTGTGAAAATGGCCTTTCTGTTTTGGTAGGTCACTGAAGCTCGGGTCTGTCTAAAGTAGTTCTCGATGTGTGGGTGGTGACTCCTTCATGGACCTCGCTTATCAGATACTTATATTATGATTCTTAACAGTAACAAAACCACAGTTATGAAGCAGCAATGTAATAATTTTCTGGTTGGGGGTCACCACAAATGTTTCAAAGGGCCACCGCATCAGGAAGGTTGAGAACCAGTGTTCTAGACATTTGAAGTCACAGAGTGTATCTTAGTCTAAAATCCAGAACAGATTGCCATAATTCTTTTTAACTTAAACGTAATAATTTCTTGGATTGGTTTTGCCATTTTTATCTCTGAGATGTATCTATTCCAACCATTTCATTGTGGGAACCCTTTGAAAATTATTCTTTAAGTACTGAGGTCTGCTGAGCTGCTCTTAGCAGCTCTTGATACCAAATAACACTTGATGTGAATGACATCACACCACATACATGATCTTATTTCTTCCCTACAATAAATTAAAAAAAAAAAAACATCTTTAAATCATTTGCCATATCATCTTCCATAATATCAGGGAAACTGTCAGTATTGTTAAAAGCGAACACCCCTTCTTGTTAATTCTTTTTGATTGTTCACATCTACCTCTACCTACCTCATGTGTGTATGTGTGTGTTTGTGTCATAGCACATATGTAGAGCTCAGAAGAATAACTTCAAAGACTAGGATCTCTCCTTCTTTCATCTCAGTTGCAGAGTGCAAACTTGGGTTGTCAGATTTGGCAACTTTACCCACGGAGCCAATTCTCCAGCCTATACATTTGTTTCTCAACTAGCTAATATTCATGTTTGATAAACGCCACATATATTTGACATATTTTACTAGAAAACTATATGAAATTATGTTCTTCAAATGTAAGGTATTTCAGTATATTCAGTAAAAAATTTTAGCACAAGTATGAAAATAGTAACTAGATTCATATAAGTATCAGCTGATGAAATAACATATTTCTACCATATAATATTTAATAAAAACACAGAGGTAAAAGTTTTGCTTAAAGGTAGACAGCTCTCAAAATCACAGCAATGTAGTTTTCAGATACATCTCTGCCTCTTTCATTCACTTACTAGGAGTCCTAAACACAGTGTTTCCATGTAACTTTTATACTTAAGATTTTTATGCTATATTTTAAATGACTAATAGGTTATGGTGATATTTCCAACCAAAAGAAAGCTAAGGAGAACTCATTATAGAGAAAAGGGAATAAAGATTAAAACTGACAGCCACGTAGAACATAAAAAAGAACCCATTAAAATTTGATAATATACTTCCAATAAAATCTATCCTCAGCCATTTGTTTAAAAGTTAAGTGAAGTTAATTTAAAGAGAAAAGTCAGCCTACAGACTGGGAACAGATCTTCACCAACCCTATATCTGACAGAGGGCTAATATACAGAAGATATAAGGAACTCAAGGAGTTAAACAGCAACAAATGATGTAATCAAACAGGGAAAAAATGGAGTACAGAGCAAAACAGAGAATTCTGAAAATGAAGGAATATTGAATGGCAGAGAAAAACTTAAAGATGTCAAGACTTAGTTATCAGGGAAATGCAAATCAAAACAACCCTGAGATTTCACCTTACACCAATCAGAATGGCTAAGATCAAAAAACGAAAAAAACAAAACAAACAAACAAACAAAAAACTCAAGTGACAACACTTGCTGGAAATGATGTGGAGAAAAGTGAACCCTCCTTCATGGCTGGTGGGAATGTAAACTTGTTAAAATACTGTGGAAATCAATCTGCTGCTTTCACAGACAATTACAAACAGTGCTACCTTAAGATCCAGCTATACAACTCCTAGGCATATATCCAAAAGATGCTCAAGTATACAAGGACATTTGCTCAACCATGTTCATAGGGGCTTAATTCGTAATAGCCAGAATTTGGAAACAACCTAGATGTCCCTCAACAGAGGAATGGAAACAGAAACTGTGGTACATCTACACAATGGAATACTACTCTGCAACTGAAAATTAGGAAATCATGAAATATGTAGACAAGTGTATGGAACTAGAAAGGTCATCCTGAATGAGGTAATCCAGAAGCAGAAAGACACACATGGTATATAGTCACTTATAAGTGGATATTAGTCATATAATATAGGATAAATATACTTAAATCTGTACCCCTAAAGAAGCTAAGCAAGAAGAACCACCATAGGGAAGATGCTCAGTCCTCACTCAGAAAGCAAATGGGATAGACACCAGAGAGCAGAAAACAAGAGAAAACAGGGAAAAAGGACAAGAGTCTACCACAAGGGGCCTCTGAAAGGCTCTACCCAGCAGGGTTTGAAGCAGATGCTTAGACTCGTAGCCAAACTTTTGGCAGAGTACTGGGAATCCTATGAAAGAATGGACTGATTGAAAGACCTGGAGGGAACAGGAGTTCCACAAGTTGACCAACAGAACCAAAAAGTCGGGACCCAGAAATCTTTGCATAGACCAATACTCTAACTAAGAAACATGCATGGAGATAATCTAGACCTCTTGCTCAGATGTAGCCCATGTCAGCTCAGCCTACAAGTGGGTTTCCCTAGTAAGGGGAGTAAGTATTGCCTCTGACATGAACTCAGTGACTGGCTCTTTGATCATCTCCCCCTGGGGGGAGTGCAGCCTTACTAGAACCCAGAGGAGGACAATGCAGGCAGTCCTGATGAGACCTGATAGGCTAGGGTCAGACAGAAGGGGAGGAGGACCTCCCCTATCAGGGTACTGGGGGAGGGGAATGAGAGAAGAGGGAGGTAGTATGGGGCTGAAAGGAGACAAGGGAGAGGGCTGCAGAGGGATACAAAGTGAATACATTGTAACAAGTAAATAAATAGATAGATAAATGCAATTTAAAAATAAAAATAAAAATCTTTTGTAAAGGGCATTTTATTATTATTTGTACATGGATAGAATGAGGATCAGAGTCTTATTAACTTTTTTTCAGGTCATTTTGTTGTTGGAGCTAAGAGAAATATTCCTATCTAATTTCAGACTGAATGACCTGACTCTCTATACTGTTTCAAGCCTAAAAAATAATTTTAAAAAATGATTAAATATCATTTAAATGAACATTTCTCAAACTTCCTTTTTCTCTATAAGTCAATATAACACAAAAAGTGAAATGAATGGTTTCATTCCTAAAACTTAATTATGCTAGAAAACACATATCCTGACTGAGAAATTTACTCATTTTTAAAAGTCATGTGACAATGTTTCACAAGTTGGAAACATTCATATTTATAAGTACAGTAATCAAAATCCCAATGTCTGTCTTAGTAAATAATTAAAATAATAAAAACTGAGCATACAAATGCTTTTTGCATATTCAGAAACATGTTAATAAATTTCAGGAGGAAAAAACTATTTCATGATGCCCAGTCATTTATTAAATATGAGCTGAATTTCAACCAACCCCCATCTAAGTGACTCCAAGGATCATATTCTTTTGTTCTTGCTCTTATTCCTGTTACCAGAGAGGTTTAATTTCACTGATAATATCATAATAATACCTATAAAAGGGGATAGAATTGCACTTTCAGATCAGAGCTAAGTGCACTTTCTGCGGCCTGATAACTGGGCTGGTGACAAGATTGGGCACAAACCCTGCAGCTTTTCTGTCTTGAAACCAGGAGCCAAGCTTGGATACTGATGCAGAAAATTAAGATGACAGCAAAAGGCAAAGAGAGGGAGAAGGTGTCTCTTCTGTGAACTGTTTTTTCTGTGTCTGAGCCCTCCCTAACACCCGTGTGTGCTGAAATAAGGTAGTAAAAATATAGAAGTAATGATTAATATGGTATAAATAAGAAAGTAAACTGAAGGGGAAATAACAACAATACAATCACAAAACATTAAAAAAAATTGTAGAGCAAAGTGTATCTGGATCAATAATTATATTAAATATTAAGAAGCTAAATACTAATTAAAAAGCTGGCACCATCAGAATAAAAAATGTAAAGTGTAAGTTACCTACAGAAAGAAGTTTTAGTATTAAGACAGCAAAATATTCAAGGTAAATATAATTAAATCAAGTTTCATGCAAAGGGCGAGAATTATAAGACTAGAGTGATTATATTAATATAGGACAAAATGGATTTCACAATACAGTGAAAAAGAGGGATGACTCACAGTAATAATACAAGTACCAATTAGGAGAAAGATCAAGCAAACATCTTATTTGTCTCCAAATTGAAATACCTAAAGCAAAAACTGACATAATTAAAATCAATAGCTCTCTGATGATTATAGCCATTGTCTCGTCAGCTTAAAATGCTAATTAGAATTCAGGAAAGTTCTAGGTGTGCATGGAACATTCAAGCTTTTTTAACATGCCTAACAAGACTCGAACACATTCTCAAACAAGTAGATTCTGGCTTGGATGGAGTCAGATCTGAGACATAAAATGAGGTGAAGATTTGAGTTTGGAGTGATAGAGAGCATAACCTCTAACCAAAACAGAATTTAGAAGTATGAAGAATACCCATGAAGGTGTAAGATGAATAAGAATGAAAGATATTTATAAATATTGTTTTAACATACACCCCAAACGACTCTCAAATTCCATATGTAAAGGTTAATAATAGACTGTTTTTCATAACCATTTGGCAATGCCTTTTGAGATACACAAACCACACATAAGGGCAGGCTCCGTGCTCAGCTGTAGGTAGCCAACACAAAACAAACTCAATAGTAATTTTTGTGATATTTTTGCCTGACTTTGTTTAGTTTGGAAATTTATTACTTTAATAAGCTTTGGTTTATATATTATGTTTTAAAATTTTGTGTTTTTTCAGTGTGTGTATATGTGCACAAGTGCATTTGTGCATTTCTTGTTCTTTTCTTTTTTAAAAATTATTATTTTGCTTGTTTGTTTTTTCAAAGAGAAAGATGATTGGGAATTAGATGAAGAAGGAAGTGGAGAGGATATAGGAGAAGAAATTATGATGAGCATACATTGTATGAAAATTTTATTTCAATGTTATTACCATATACAAATTGAATAATTCACCAAAAAAGACCTTAGAAGAAACATAAAATATAAACAACTTTATATAAATACATTTACAGCCAAGATAAAATTCTGTCTTAAAACGTTTACCATCTAGCACATTTTACTTTCAAAGAGGTTAATGGTAAATGCATCAAATGCATAGGGGAGATACAGCACCAGTATTGCACAAGTTCACTTGTAGACCCAAGGAAGAACATTTCTCTTTCAATCTTAAGGAACCTCAGTTTGTCAACAAAAAGAATTTTAAAGTGGAATAAAAAACAGTATTCTTTAAGAATCTACTTGGGAAACTTGACAAAATATTGAAATATTGACAATGATAACAAACTAAATTCAATAGTATTTATTGCTTTATTTTTACTTTATACCTATGTTTTTACAGTTTTACTCTGTAGCTTAACACTACCTTTCAAATGCTGAAATTATAAACCTGTGCCATACCCTCCTAAGTTACGATTTCATTATAACAGAAATGCAAGGTTGGTTTAATACACAAAGATTAGTAACTATAATTTACCATGTGTAGAAAAATGTCATTATTTTAATGGATACATTGAATATAATTGATAATCCTCAGCATCTATTAGTGGTTATAATATTTCAGCAAACGAAAAACAGAAATGAATATTCCTAATATGGTAAAGAGTGTCCAAATAAAATTAATGCCATTCTCAATATGTGCAAGCTCTGTATTTTTCTATTTTAAGATTTTTTTTATTCTCATTTATTACAATTTATTCGATTTGTATTCTGGCTATGGTCCCCTCCCTCATCTCCTCCCAATCCCACCCTCCCTGCCTGTTCTCCCCCTATGCCCTTCCCCTAATCTACTGATAGGGGCCTCCCCTTCTATCTGACCCTAGCCTTTCAGTTCTCATCAGAACTGGTTGCATTGTCTTCCTCTGTGGCCTGACGAGGCTGCAACCCCAGGGAGAGGTGATCAGAGAGCCTGCCACTGAGTTCATGCAAGAAATGCTCCTGCTCCCCTTACTAGGGACCTCACGTGGAGGTCCTGAGTCTATGGGCTACACCTGAGCCAGGATTTCAGGTCCTCTCCATGCATTGTGCTTGGTAGGGGTATCATTCGCTTCAGGGTCCCCAGGGCTCAGTTTTTTAAGGCTAGGCTCACAACCATAAATATAAGGTATTTTTCTACTCAGGATCTCAAATATTGTTAAATGTCAGTAATTACTATACTATTTGGAGAATTTTGCCTAGAGTTCCTACTCAGTTCATTAGAGAAGAAAATAAAATAAAATGTCTGTTGTTAGGGAGTAATAATAAAATTATTTCAGATCATAATAGGAAGTCAAGAGAATATCCAAAAGTTTATAAAATAAGAAATTAGTAAATTTAGCAAAGGTGCTAAAACTATAAATTTCTATGCAATAGGTAAGAGCCTACTGTACACTAACAGGACATCAAATATTTCAGTTCTAAAGACAATAAAGCATCTACTGTAACCATGTACTTTTACGTCTGCTGTGTAAATGTCATCAGAACCAATATAAAAATCATGGGCATGGATATTTTCCACAAATCACTTTATTTATGAAATCTGATAGACCTTGTTTTAATCCTAGATATATTTTGGTCACTTGTTATATGAATTAGTTATTTATTTTAAAATAAATACTGAGCCAATTCATAAACATTTGTAATCCCAGAACTCTGAAAACACAGGTAGAAGAATTATGAGTTCAGGACCAGTCTAGGCCACACCGTAAGACAGTTTCAAAACAAATCAAAGCAAAGGAAAAGGGAATGTTTGGGGATATATCTCAGTGACAGTATGCTTGTCTAGCAAGTGCAACTCCTGGTTTCAGTTCTCAGCACTATTCAAGTAACGTAAATGACATCACATTTATAAAAACTATTTCATTTTTAAAAATGCAAAAGTAGAAGAGATTGGCAGGATCTTACATTAAATGTCTAAGCATAATATATATATATATATATATATATATATATATATATATATGTTGAAACCCTTAAGCAAGCAAGGAGATGAGCCATGGGCATGGGTGTTATTAAAATGACAGCATTTTCCCAAATTGATTTACAGACTCAAAGCAATCTCAACCAAAATCCTAAAAGAGTTTAAGATACTGTGGTATTGGCATAATGATAGATGCATACAACGCAGCAGTTTATAAAGTCAAAAATAGATTCACAATTCATATGATCCATTGATTTTTACAAAGTTGCAGTGGAAAGTCAATGGAAAAAGAAACTTTTATTCTTGAAAATTACATGGAGAAAATTTTACATGAAAGAAATAATCTTAACTTTTGCCTACAGAAAAGATAAAATTAACAAAATAAGCATCATAGTCTCATATAGAAATATCAATATGATCAAGCTTCTAAAAGAGAAATGAAAAAGAAACTCCAAAATTCTGGATTTGGTATAGACACCTCCAGTAGGATGTAACAAGCACAAAGCATAAAGGAAAAATGCAAGAATGACATCATCAATATTAATTAAATTTAATATTGTAAAAGAAGAATACAATAGGAATAAGTTTTCAAACTAGGAAAAATAGTTTCAAGGAACATGTCTCACAAATGGTCATGTCTAAGGGAATTTAAAATAATCTTATGTTTCAAAAGTACCATAATGTAAATTTTAAATATTGACAATGATTAAAGATCACTTTTTTCCTATGAAAGAAGACAAATAGAAAATGTTGCTTATTAAGTATCAATGTCATTGATCATCAAAAAATGCTTATCTAATCAATCATAGTAAGATATACTTAATATATAGTAAAATAATAACTGTTGGAAAGACAGACAATGCCAAGTGTTGGCAAAGACAGAAAACAACAAGAATTGCTGAGCTTGAACTTTAGAATACAAAATGGTTAAATCATTTATAAACTACTATGGTTACATTTATCATATAATCCAAATAATCCTTTAGATAATTAGTGAAATAAAACATATGTCCACATAAGAATGCATGTGCAAATCTTCATAGCATCATTATTTGTAATAAAAAACTGAAGCAACCCAATGAGCACCAAATAGTAAAAAATAATAAGCCATGATATATTCAGTGGCAGGCTCTCTGATTCTGGCTATTACAAATAAAGCTGCTATGAGCATATTTGAGCAAATACCCTTGTTGAATCTTTAGGGTATATACCCAGGAGTGGTATAGCTGGATCTTGAGGCAGGAATATTCCTAATTTTCTGAGAAAATACCAGAGTGATTTTCAAAGTGGTTGTAATAGCTAGAATCTGGAAACAACGTATATGTCCCTCAACTGAAGCATGGATACAGAAACTGTAGTACATTTACACAGATACTACTCAGCTACTAAAAATAGGGAAATCATGAAATTTGGTGGATGGAACTAGAAAAGATCATCTTGAGTTGAGGTAACCCAGAAGCAGAAAGACACACATGGTATATACTCACTTGTAAGTGGATATTAGCCATATAACATAGGATGAACATACTAAAATCTATGCTCCTAAAGAAACTAAACAACAAGCAGAACCCTAGGGAAGATGCTCAATCCAATTCAGAAAGCAAATGGGATAGACATTGGAAGCAGGAAAAGACAGGGAACAGAGCAGGAACCTACCACAGAGTGCTTCTGAAAGACTCTACCCAGCAGGGTATCGAAGCAGATGCTGAGACTTATAGCTAATCTTTGGGCAGAGTGCAGGGATTCTTCTGGAAGAAGGGGGAGAAGACAGGATTTCCATAAGGAGATCAACAGAGCCAAAATATCTGGGCTCAGCAAGGCCTGCAGAGACTGAAGAATCAACTAAGGACTATGCATGGAGAGGACCTATATCCCCTGTTCACATGTAGGTCATGGGCAACTGTTTCCATGGGAGTCCCCTAGTAGATGACATGGAGCAGGGACAGTCCCTGGAATGAAGTTGTTTGCCTGCTCTTTGATCTCTTTTCATGGTGATGTGGCCTTAGTAGGCCACAGAGAAAGAAAATCCACACAGTCCTAATGAGACCTGATAGACTAGGGTTAGATATTAGGGGAGTAGGACCTCCCTTATCAGTGGACTAGGGGAGGGATATAGGGGGAGAAGAAGGAGGGAGGGTGGGTAGAAACAGGAGGAGATGGGGGAAGGTCTACAGCCGGGATACAAACTGAATAAATTATGATAAATAATAACAATAAAGTAATCCATAAAATGAATGACTTGTTCATAGTGTAACAACTTGGATAAATTCCCAAATATGACTGTACATAGAATTCAATCATAAATCCATTTATTATAAACATGATGAATCTTTTCATAAAAATCTTGCAAAAATATGAAAAAAAAACCCCAATAACTACAATTGAATTTTATCATTGCCTAAGGTTAGAATGAGGGACAAACACTGAAATTAGGAATGAAAAAAACATGTTAGGGTAGAGGAACTATATTTCAACTTTCAACTGTGGGGGCAATTATATTATATTGATTTTTTTATACAATGCAATATTTAAATTTTTTAATGTTATTTTATGAGAGAGATCAAGAAGAGAACATATGGAGGACTTGAGAAAGAAAATAAAATGAGAAGTATTGTAATTTCAGAAAATGCATCGTAGGCTTCGGGAGGAGAAGAGGTATCAACGGCCTTAAGTATCTGAATCTTCTTAACTGTGGTGTCTGCTTGCCAGGCAAGATGTGTTCACTGGTGCAATAGTGGCATGGCAGTTATGGGGGAACCCAACTACTCTCTGATTCGATGACTCTTTGGATCTAAGTCTTTCTCCAAGGGAGGGAACTCAGTCAAAAACCTACAGCCAAGGAGACCTTAAAGTGGTAATTTAATGTTGTTGTGTAAAAGAACTGACATGAGCCCAAATTGTCTTTTAAACATTTCTGTCATATACTTAAACAAATGATAATCTCACTCTGAATTAAAGAAACTTCCGTGTTCAGGGATGGTGGTGAATACAAAGAGTCACGGCTGCTGAAAATAAGAGATGTTTGAGTGTTCTCCTGTACAGGACATTTATACCACCCCGGCTAAGACTCAGCAAACATGGTAAAACACAGAACAGAAATAATAATGTAAGAGCCAGAAGATAGAAAAATGGCCCATGAGATGTTGTTTGCTGGGTATGACTTAAGTCATTGAAAGCATGATCTCACAACAGGGAAGGTGGTCTCCATTGTTTCAAGACAAAGCCTGTGATTACTGATTCTGGACTGAGGAATGGCTTATGGTGAGCAGTGTTTCCCTAATGAACTATGAGCAGGAAGTGCAGTCTATGGAGGGAGTCATGAATTGTCTTCTATTGTGTACACATGGAAGGGACTACAAAGACCCAAAGGATGGGTCCACACATATCATCATACAGATAATATTAGTTAAACTCAGAGGTTCACAAAACAAAGAAAAAAAGACATGAATTTGAGAAAGAAACTTGAAGTAAGTACAGTTGGCAATGTGATAGAAGGTACAAAGAATGGGACGTTACAGTAACCAGAATACACTTGACATATGTGTGAAATTATGAATCAAATGTAATAAAAATATTATTAAAATAATTCAATTCTAAAGACAAAAAAATTAAAAATTAAATGGTGAAACAAACACCCATGATGTGGTTGAAGAAGATACAAGAAGAAAATAAGGGAATCACACGACATGGATTCTCTCAAAAGGATTCCAGTGGCCATAATTTTTTCATGCTATTGCTACCTAATGAAGACACTTTTGCAGGGTATTTCTGTATGGGATTTAACACATTTGTGGGCGCAGTGCTACTTAGGAGGCCATTAAAATGCTGTGGGACATCTTTGTTCCTCCCCAATTCTACAGCTGCATCACAGTGTCAGCATACCTGCCCCAGCTGCCCTCACAACCAGTCTCCCTTGTTCCTATGGGTGCTTCCTCACAGTCTTCTAACCATTGCCAGAAAAAAAGTCCTTGTCATATTTCTGTTAAATAGCTTTTCATTCCATATGAAAGCACCGCTTGTCACAACAGTGTGTGAAACCTTTCCTGATCAGTTCCCTTGTATTTACCAAGGTCAACTGTTTTCTACATCCCTTTCAGACTTTCCATGAGAGCCATGTGTAAGTATTTTGTTTTCCCTACATTGTGCCAAACATCCTACCTCATGACCTTTGCACTCATTGACCCTCTATGTAGAATGTTCTATTCAGATAGCCTTGTAGTACTCCTTTCTGATTGCTTATGAAATATCCTCTTGAAAATGAAGGATCCTTCCTCATATTTACAATAAACTACTGGTCTATATGTAATTGCTAGTTCTCTTGCTTTCTACTTTTCTTATACAAATGCCACCATTTGACCTGTGCTTATTTGCTTGATAAATAGACTGAACTTCTCCCGCAAACAATATAAGATATTGGCTGTTGTAACTTACTGTTTGTTGCTTATTCTAGTGTCCATACCAGAATATGGTACACAGTAGTTATCTATTCAATATTTTCTGAGTAAATGTCATTTTGAATAGGTCATTTAGGATTACCATTTCTGTCCTATATATCTTTATATTGAATGTCTATGTATTTTAATAGGTTACAAAGTTTCCATATATCAGAAATGTGCTGCATACTAACTTAGTATGACAAAATATATCATTTCTAAATCATTTTTATTAATGAGCACCAACATTAAATAAAACCCCTCAACATTAAATACTCCTCATGGATCTCACTATTTCACCAGGGCCTGTTTGGTAAAGACAATCTCCAATCTCTTACCATACAGGATAAGATGACCATTTGTTTTACTATCACATACAGACTTTAGAAACTGATTAGCTTACCCACTGTGAAAAAAATGTATGTTGCATGATGATAGCCCTTACAAACCAAGTAAATAAATATTGAGAGGTTGTGTCACTAGCTTCTATGCTTTGTTAAAGCGATAAGGACTCAAGGCAACAGAGAAGAAACATGTATTTCTCTCTACCTAACTTTTACCTTGACATACTGTTGAGGTGAATATTTGAGAATAATATTCTAATAGCACTTGGATGTTATATTGTTACATATGAGTTAAATAAATCAAAGGTATAATTCTTAGCTCTCAATATTAACCTTGTATAAAGAAATGTGAATTTATTTCAATGGCATATCAAGTAATGCTCCTCCAGCTTTTAAAATAATCTTTTGATGTCAAAAATGATAATTTCATCATAACATTGAATACATATGCTGGCTCTATGTATCCCATTCACTTACATTAGGACACATGTATGCATCATCTGTCCATTATCTATATGTCAACAAACTTATTAGTGTTTATATAATGCATAAAATATTCTATACATCATTTTCATATGCAACGAAATATAAAATTTATATAGATTTCACAACTTCCCACATATCCACAATAACTGATAATCTATCAATAGCAATAGCCAACAGAAATGAAATAGAATAGACAGCACAAGCTGTTGAACAGAAGGAACAGGACCAGAGCCTACCATGGATGTTCTTTAAATACTCTACCCCCCAGGGGACTGAAGCAGATGCTGAGACTTTCAACCAAACTTTGGGCAGAGCACAGATAGTCTTATGAAAGAGTGGGAGAGATAGAAGGACCCAGGACAGATAGAAGGACTCAGAGGAGACAAGAAGTCAACAAGAAGCCAACACATCCGAGCCCGGGGGTTCTGTGGAGACTGATGAATCAACCAAGGACCATGCATCAAGAGGACTTAAGCACCTGCTCAGATGTAGCCAATAGGCAGCTCAGACTTCATGTTAGTTCTCTAGTAAGTGGAGCAGGAGCTGTCTCTGAGCAGGTCTCTGTTGCCTACTCCTGTATCATTTCCACCTGGCCAGGCAGCTTTGCTAGGTCACAGAGGAAGAGGATCAAGGATGTCCTCGTGGGACTTGATAGACTTGAGTCAGTAGATAGGGGAGGAGAGCTCCCTCTTTCTGAGGACTAGGGAAAGGTGACAGGAGTGGGAAGCTGGAGGAAGAGTAGGATCTGGATGAGACCAGGGAGGAGATGTGATTGGGAAGGTAAGTGAATAAATTAAAAATAAATAAAATGATTAAAAAATTAGAATAGAAAAGCTGAAAAATAACCCTACAAATACAGAAATTTGGAAGTGCAGTACAACAAGTGACTAAGACCTGATTATTGTGCATAATTATATAATAATTTTCATTTCACTCTCTGGTGAAAGAGATATGCTGAAAATAGCATTTATGGCTTACCATTGGTCTCCCATGTGCTTCAATAAAGACCCACCCTGGCTAAGAGAATCAATCTTAACTCAAAAAGACAAATGGGATGGACATTGGAAGAAAGAGAAAATAGGGAACAGGACAGGAGCCTAGCACATACAGCCTCTGAACGACTCTACCCAGCTGTGTACCAAAGCAGATGCTGAAACTCATAAACAAACTTTGGGCAGAGTGCAGGGAATCTTATGGAAGAAGGGGGAGATAGTCAGACCTGGAGAGGACAGGAGCTCCACAAAGAGAACAAAAGAACCAAAAAATCTTGGCACAGGGGTCTTTTCTGAGACTTATACTCCAACCAAGGACCATTCATGTATATAACTTAGAACCTCTGTTCAGTTGTAGTCCAATGCAGCTCATCATCTAAATGGGTTTCCTAGTAAGGAGACAGGGATTGTCTCCGACATGAACTCACTGGATGGCTCTTTGATCACCTCCCCCTGAGAGGGGAGCAGCCTTGTCAAGCCACAGAGAAGTACAATGCAGCCAGTCCTGATGAGACCTGATAGACTAGGGTCAGATGAAAGGGAAGGAGCACCTCCCTTATCAGTGGACTTGGAGAGGGGTATGAGAGGAGATGAGAGAGGGAGAGTGGGATCGGGAGGGGAGGAGGGAGGTGTTTATGGGGGGATACAAAGTGAAGAAACTGTAATTAATATAAAAAATAAAAATTTAATAAAAATTAAAAAAGAGCATTTGATGTTATTTTTGGCAGTTTGGCAAGCTTTCTAAGAAAGATAATTATACAAAAGTCATCTATGAACATCTGACTATTGTATAAAACACAATTAAAAGCAGTGAGTAGTCACACTAATTTAATTTAAAAAACTACTAATATTTGAAAACTTGATGGAGAAATGAAAGCATTTCAAGATAAGCAAGAATGAGGGCAATTCATGACCATAGCTGTCACTACTTTTCTACGGATAGAAAAGTAAGAAGAAAAAGAGCCTTAATCATGAAAGAGTAAATTTCATGGAAAATACAAAGAGAGAGAGGGATCCATCATTTCCAAAAGAGCAAACCGCAGAGTCACTAATGCTAATAGGGAAGAAGAAAACAAGCAACAATATTCTAACTAAGCAGAAAAACAAACAACAAACCTATAGAACTGAGCAAGACCCTCTAAAAACAGACTTAAATGCAAATGGAGCCTCAACCAATGTTTAAAAAGGCACAGACTATCTGATTCAGTTAAAAGGCTAGATCTCTTATATCTAGGAAACAAACTTCTTTGGGAAAGACATATCCACAAACTAAGAATAAAAGAATAGAAGTCAAAATGCCACACAAATGAAAGCTCCAACTACTTGTTGTAGGTATTCTGTCATGTTTTTAAATAGACCAAACAAAATTTATGCAAGTAAATAAGATCATTAAATATTAATAAAGGGAACAGATCATTGACAAAATATACAATTATAAATTTTATACATATATATAAATATTATACACATATATATTAAATTTTATACATATATATAAAAATTATACATATATATAAATATATACATATATTGCTCTCTAGTGCTCTATCACCCTATGGCCCTTTTTTAATTTCCTGGTTTCTGAAGTTACTACATGTTATATACTCATATATTAAGATTCAGAGGATAGGATTTACAAATAAGAAAGAACATATCACATTTGTCTCTCTGGATCTGGTTTACATATCTCATTATAATAGTTTTCTATTTCCATCCATTTGACTGGAAATTTTAAGATTCCATTTTTTTGAAGCTGAGGAGTTTGCCATATTGTATCTGTAGCACACTTTCATTCATCATTCATCAAATAAGGATACTTAGGTTGTTTCTGTTTCTTAGCTATGTGACTAGAAAAGCAATGAGCATGGCTAGCCAAGTATCTGTAGCGCAGTAGCACTTATATATCTTGGGGTTAGCTAACAGCTGTCAAGTTGGACTTAAGTACCACTCAATGAGAAAGAGTTCATGTCTTGTATGGTAAGTGATCCATGGCTCATGCACTTATGGGTTCTAAAGGGAGATCTTACTACTGCTAGTTTGTTAAAACAGTATATTAGGTTTATTATTTAAGAGTGAAAAAAGAAAATAGAGACAGAGATAAAGAAAAAATAAAGTTAGTTGTGTATGTAGGCAGGTGGACTTGGGGAAGGGAAAAATACAAGATCAAAATATATTGTATGAAAAATCTTTTTAATTTAAAAAACGCTGTAAGGAAGCTAAAAACTTTTATTTCTAGGCCAAATGTCAAAAAGAACCAGTTTAATTTTTGCATATATGGCATCCACCTAAACATTTTCACTTTCTTTTTTGGGATATCAGATTGTTGTGTTTTGAAAGGATTCCTATTAAACTCCTCAATTTATTCGGAATACACATGGCTTCCATCCTCTTTGGCAGGAGAAACTCTTATGCTTTAACTGTTCTGTTTCCTCTCCAAGTCAGTACCAGGATGCATCTAAAGTGTTTGGGACAGCCCAGAAAAAAAATATTCATGCAGAATGAAATCAATGAATATGTGAAAAGCAAGACAAATTGTGGCAAAGAAAGATGCTGCAATTCGTATTCTGCATGCTGTCTGCACTGTGAATGTAGGAGGTCACAGAACAGAAATAGTCTTTCTGAGATCTGCTAATTAGTTATGCTTGGCCAGTACATATGTGATCTACTTTAATCCTCATTAAAAAAATACTCCTAATCAAACTGTCAGTAATTCATAGAATGAGAATTCCAATTTTATCTATCTTGATAGCCAAGGTTCTTAGTAATTAGAAAGAGACATGGGTCCTCAAACTATGACAAAAGAAAAAAGATAACAGTGAATTTCTACAATGCATAGATTAATAAATGTGTTTTTACTATGGAAAAATAGAACTATAGTACTAACCAAATAAACATTCACAAGTAATAATCAAGACCCACAAGCCCAAGATGCTTACTGGTTATGTCCAAGTTGGTGCAGATGACTGTAGCTGGTTAGACCGCAGGCACCATGCAGAAGAACATATTTCCTAAGGAGGTTATCATATAACAGTTTTCTCTGATATTGAAGAATTTCATCAAGGTGTAAAGGTCCTTAAGCAGGAAGGTAAGCAACTCAAAATAGCTTCAGGATGTCCCTGAAACTGAGCAGATTCACTAGGCCCTTCCCTGCCAGAAAAAGTAGTAAAAACTGAGAGTCCTTCTCAGAGGAGTGAAACAAGGCTTCAAATACAATTCTCAGATAAGACAAGCTGCAAAGAAAAGTCTGAGATAAGACTCTTTTTTCTGCCAGGAAATAGCAGAAACCATCTGGGCTGCCTACAAGAGGTTTCAACCAAGTGAGGCACCATAAATGGACATTCTCAACCCACTGAGCTGCCTTCTGGCTATGCCGTATATTGCAGGTTCCAGCATTTGAAAAATATCACTCGTGTTGGAGTGGGATTTGATGGTGCAGCTTTCTTTGAGTCGTTTCTGCTCCTGTAAGTAACCCCTCATCTATATTTCTGTAAGTATTTCCAATGGTTCACCAAGTTGGACTCTGTTAGTAACTCCACTTTGGTCTGTCATGGACTCCCTATCTGGGATGTGTGTGTGTGTGTGTGTGTGTGTGTGTGTGTGTGTGTGTGTTGCATATCTCGGAAAAGTTTGTCACACAGCAGGAGGGAATGCACAAGACCATGAATTACAGCAAAGAGATCAGAGTTCCTAAAATGGGAACTTTCTTCTGACTCTATACTTATTTAAACATAGGGACATTACACTCTTACTATTAAACTTTTATTACAGTCATTGACAACAGCTGACTTCTTGTGTTTTCTGTCTCTTGGTAATTATCACATGTATTTAGTCCACAATGCCACAATTATTTTTCTATTTGTTATATAATCTACCAGTTGCATATTGAATACCCATAAAGTTCTGGTACTCTGAAGGATGAGCTTACAGCCTTGCC
Source organism: Meriones unguiculatus (assembly GCF_030254825.1). Classification (NCBI taxonomy): domain Eukaryota; kingdom Metazoa; phylum Chordata; class Mammalia; order Rodentia; family Muridae; genus Meriones; species Meriones unguiculatus. The sequence continues at coordinate 123,187,626 of NC_083350.1, forward strand.
CTTGAATAAACATGCATGTAAAATAAAGCAAAACAATGAAGCTCAAACACCACATATGATAAACGTAATTTATTTTTAACGAATGGCCTTGAGTGGCATAGATTCTTTGGTATCCTGATCGAAGTTAAATAACCAAATAATCATGATCTCTGGCAAATCAGGAAAATAAGGTGACAGTCATTTATTTCAAGAATTGGTTAATTTTTGAAGATATACATGCTTGAAAATAAGGTGTGAATTCACAGTAATAAAAGCAGGGCAAAGAGAACTATGAGGCAAGGTGAAACTGAAGATCACATAAGGTCAGTCCCTCTGTATCTAGAGCACTACCCGGGGAACTAACTCAACTTATCGCAGTTTCCAGGTAGAGAGCAAAGGGCACCTATATTTGACTTAAATGTGCTATTACACCACTAATATCAGTGAAATGAGCTCCTAACAGAGATCTCCAGATCTTGAAGAGACTGACAAATTCTGTTGAAAGTGTGAGAGGTGGAAGTAAATTCCTATTGCTGAAGACCACGTGCACTTCAGGCATAGCGCACAGGGGACCCTGAGTTGGAACTGTACTGAAAATCTCTTCCTTAAAGATGAGATTTCATGGTACCAAAGAACACCATGCAAGCTTCCAGATGAAGGAAACAACTAACAGCCTTACCTACCTATCTATGATACATATGAGCAACAATAATTACCAGCACGACAAAATAATCCTGAGTATAATAGTAAATGGCATGTGTACCCTTGCAATAACAAACAGCTCTCTAATTGGACTCAAGAACCATTCAACAAGGAGAAATCATGCCTGGTCTTGGAAATCTAGCCAACTACCCAGGGCTAGTAAAGTCTTGGATCTTCCATGAAGTCGTGGGAGGAGAACCTACAACTACCCCTTTACTAAACTGGCATAAAACCTACATGGACTCTAAACATTTGTCCCTACACTCACAGATAAGTGTAGTTCTTGCCTCTCATGAAAAACCTCTCTTCCCGACAGCGGTCATTACAGAAAACAGCCAACCGAAATGTAGAGATGTAGAGCTCAGGCCTGATGGAGACAACTCTCACATAAGCCTTGCCCCTAAGGCTTCAGTGTCATTGCATAAGGGGGTGTACAAAGATAGAACAAATAGAGCAGAGACTAAGAGAACGCGCAGTTAATGCCAGGCCCAACCCTAAGAAAGCCAACCCGTATCACTACTAACAATACCCTTACTATGCTGGTAGACAGGAGCCTTTCAGAGTTGTCCTCTGAGAAGCTCCACCCAGCTATACTAAGAAGCAGATACTGAGACTCACAGGCAAATCATAGGAAAGTCTAGTGGAAAAGAGGTGAACACAATAACTGGACCAAGAGGTGACAAGAGCTCCACAAGACCAACAGAGTCAACTAAACAGGGCCCAGAGGAGCCTATGGAGTGTGAGGCATCAACCAATGACCATGCATGGACTGGACCTAGGTCCTCTACATATATGTAATCAATGGGCAGCTCAGGCTTCATGTGGGGTCACTAGTAAGGGGAACAGGGAATATCTCTGACATCAACTATGTTGTCTGCTTTTTGATCACTTCCTCCTGATGGGACTGCCTTACCAGAGTGCAGGGGAAAAATATGAACTCAATCCTCATGTGAATAGATGAGCTGGGATGTGTGGGTAGGAGGCATTTCCTATGCTGAGGAATAGGGGAGGGAGGATGCTAGAAGGAGGGTGGGATTGGGAAGAAAGGAGGGAGGGATCTATGACTGAGATGTAAATTAAATAAACAAATTAATTGATTTTTAAAAATAGTGTAAAAGCCAGAGGAACAGGGAGTTTGCTGAGAGATTTTGTCTCCTAGGAATGTCAGAAGCTACACGTATAAAGCCTAGTACTTACCTAAATAAGGTAAGTAGACATGCTAAAGTGGATGGAGGAAAGTTCAAAAGTTCATTCCTACACAAAGAACTACAGGCAGCTAAGTAATGCTGAAGCCTGGAGAAATACTCTAACCCAGCAGAGAGGACACTGGTTCGCTATCCAATACCAAGTAGTCAGCCCTGAAAACATATATGTAACATTGTAGAGACTGATCAGATAATGTTTGTGTATTTAGGAACACACACACACTCTAACAACAATTTCTGAAAAGAATCCATTAATTTGAAAGAGAACAAAGAGGCAGATATGGAAGAGTTTAAAGAAAGGAAATGGAAGGAGGAAATAATGTAACTATATCATAATCTTTTTTTATTTTTTATATTTTTATATTAATCACAGGTTATTTACTTTGTATCCCAGCCATAGCCCCCTCCCTCATTCCCTCCCAATCCCACCCTCCCTTCCTCATCTCCTCCCTGCCTCTTTCCAAGTCCACTGATAAGGAGGTCCTCCTCCCCTTCCAACTGACCCTAGCTTATCAGGTATTTTCAGGACTGGCTGCAATGTCCTCCTCTATGGCCTAGCAAGGCTGCTCCTCCCTCGTGGGGTGGGGGTCTACCTAGCAGTATATCAAAGCAGATGCTGAGACTTATAACCAAACCTTCAGCTGAGTGCAGGAAATCATAATCTTAAAAGACAAAAGAATTAACTTTAAGAACTTCCATCTGATCAGAAGGAAGGAGAAGAAGACCTCTTCTATCAGTGGACTTGAGGTGGGCATGCATGAAGAACGGGAAGGGAGGGTGGGATCGGGAGGGGAGGAGTGAAGGCCTTATGGGGGGATACAAAGTGAATAAAGTATAATTAATAAAAGTTTAAAAAAAAGAACTTCCATCTGCTTTCATACCTTGTAGGGTAGAGCCTTTCAGAGGTCCTCTGGGCAGGCTCCTGTCCTGTTCCCTGTTTTCTCCTTCTTCTGATGCCCATTCTTTTTGCCTTTCTGAATGGGGATTGAGCATTTTAGCCAGAGTCCTCCTTCTTGATTAGTTTCTTTAGGTGTATAAATTTTAGTAGGTTTATCCTATATTATATGTCTAATATCTACTTATGAGTGAGTATATACCCTGTGTGTCTTTCTGATTCTGGGATAACTAACCCAGGATGATCTTTTTCAGTTCCCACAATTTACCTGCAAATTTCGTGATTTCCTTGTTTTTTATCGCTGAGTAATATTCCATTGTGTAGCTGTACCACAATTTCTGTATCCATTCTTCAGTTGAGGGGCATCTAGGTTGTTTCCAGCTTCTGACTATTACAAATAAAGATGCTACAAACATGGTTGAGCAAATGTCCTTGTTGTGTACTTGAGCATCTTTTGGATATATGCCTAGGAGTAGTATAGCTGGATCTTGAGGAAGCACTATTCCTAATCGTCTGAGAAAGTGCCAGATTGATTTCCAGAGTAGTTGTACAAGTTAACATTCCCACCAGCAGTGGAGGAGTGTGCCCCTTTCTCCACAACCTCTCCAGCATGTGTTGTCCCTTGACTTAGTGCAGGGAATCTTTTGAAAGAAGTGGAAAATAGTAGGACCTGGAGAGGACAGGAGCTCCACAGGAGAGCAACAGATCCAAAAAATCTGGACACAGGAGAATTTTCTGAGACTGATCTTCCAACCAAGGACCGTTGATGGAGATAACCTAGAACCCCTGCACAGTTATAGCCCATGGCAATTCAGTCTCCAAGTAGGTTCCATAGTAATGGGAGTAGGGACTGTCTCTGACATGAACTGATTGGCTTGCTATTTGGTCACCTCCCCCTGAGGGGGAGCAGCCTTACCAGGCCACAGAGAAAGACCATTCCCGAGGAGACCTGATAAACTAGAATCGGAAGGAAGGAGAAGACCTCCCCTATCAGTGTACTTGGAGAGGGGCATGCATGGAGAAGATGGAGAGAAGGGGCTACAGGGGGATACAAAGTGAATAAAGTGTAATTAATAAAAATTAAAACTAAAAATACTTTTAAAAAAGAACTTCCATCTTAAGAATCTTGGTTAAAAATGTTCCCTCTTTTATATTAAAAGTCTTCTTTAAAAAACTTACAAGTCTATTCAAGTAAATGTGATGTAAATGAATATTTTGCGGGAGATATACCTAAATAAATCACTTTTTACAAAGGTATGTGTTTCAAATCCTTGAGAATTTCCCAAATAGTCCTATGAACTACCAGGTTTAGGTTTCAAAACAATTAGGGAATCCGTGAGAACGAGAGTTGTGTCATGTAAGCCTAGGGAGTACAACTATATTGGGAATATACAAAAGAAAGCATCTGATCTAAAAATCATAATATAACTTTCAATTCATGAGCTCCTGAAGAACACAAATACTTAGACTTACTCAAATATAATTGTACTACAGTTTGGAAACCCAGACTACTGATTATCACAGAAAGTATGCTTCCATGAAAAAAAAAATACAACCTACAGATATCCACCCAGTTTTTTAACGTAAGAGAACAAGCTGTTTGCTATGAAAACGGATCAGACCTATGAAGTGATGTCAAAATCCCGCTCTTCTGCTTTCTACTCGGCACTTGCAGGCATTAGACATTAATATTAAAACATTCTCTCCTACAGTGCTGAAACACAAATCTGGCGTGGGAAGGTTACAAATTTGCTGCTGATTTAATGCAGCATGGTGTAAAGATCTGTAAGAAAGGTGCATCCTCAAGAACCACAGGGCCACCCACCCTAAATACCTCAAGAGATGGCTATGTCTCAGAAGTACCAGGTACAATACCTCCCATAAATCCTTTTCCCAAGGACAGTGTCTGTGTTCCACCCACAACACATTTCTAAAGACAGCTCAAAGGAATATGTTAACCCATTCTTTAACCTTGAGTAAACCAACATTTGCCTGGAGGAATAGAAAAAAATCACTGAAAAAAAAAATCCGGAATTACAGTCTTAGTTCTTACAGGGTTTTAATAGAAAACGGAAGATTCCCAGCTCATTACAGTAAAATGTCCTGAAAATGCTTTCAGACTATTTTTAACATTTCTTTAAGTGTTGCAAAAATTAAGCCTAATTTAGAGACCCTTTCTGTATAGATTTTTAAATAATTGCATGCAGAAAGGTCTGAAACAAGCAGGCTTCAAGGTGACTCTCTTGTGTCTCAAGATGTGCACTTGCAGCTGATGACAAATAGATAATTAGAGTCCACAGCCTGGGGATGTGAGAGATGTGATCTTTGGATATGACCATGAAGCTCAGGAAAAGGGAGGAAAAGCTGAGAGGATACTGTTGAAGTTATCCTTTCTATTATTATTACAATTTATTCACTTTGTATCCTAGCTGTAGCCCCCTCCCTCATCCCCTCTGGCTTTTATTCAGTGAAGAGGATTGGAAACATATAGCCAACAGTAAATCTTGTTCTGCAATAAACAATTTTATCACTTTTAGGATTTATAAATATTTAATTTTAATTCTTTTGCACATACAATCCTGTGCCTTAACAGAAAATAACTAAAAGCATAATTATCCATGAATACATGCTTCCAAAGAGTCTCCTGAAACAGCTAGGGAATCTCCCTTTTCTCAGTGTCCAGTGAAATACAATAAACTATGTGTAATCTGTTATTATTAATAACACGAGCCAGGTATGGTTGCACACTCCTTTAGTTCCAGCCCTTGGAAGGCAGAAGCAGGTGGATCTTGGTGAGTTCAAGGTTAGCCTTGTCAAATGCTAAGTCATTACAAAATAACTTCTAGGACAGCCAGGACTGTTACTCAGAGAATTTTATTTCAAACAAACAAACAAAACAAAATGAAAAAAAATAAATATATAAACAAACAAATAACTTTAACTATCACATTTTAAGTATAATTGTGAAAGTGCTCATGTTAATGAATAGTACTTCAAAAATGATAAAAATTGAAGAAAGAATTCTAAAATTAAATACTCTCATGCAGTCAGAATTCACAAAGCAGTGGATAGTATCAGAGAGATTCAAGATCACTGATCAGGCTTTTCAAACCACTGAGGAGGGAATCCTGACATCTCCAAAATAAGTCCTATCAGACAAGGCATTTTCAACAAGGCTTTCTAAGCCCTTCCTTTCCCCATTCCCTTAGTAAGGGCAGCACACCTTATCTAAACAACTGTCTATGAAAGGAAGAGACTGTTTCTATCCTGTAGGTTCACAGAGTTTTACTTTCCCAGATCATGCTACTATTCCCTGCATTAAATAATAAATTCCACTAATGTCCTTTAATTTTTTATTAATTTATTTTTGTTAATTATAATTTATTGATTTTGTATCCCAGCTGTAGGCCCCTTTGTTGTCTCCTCCCAATCACACCCTTCACACTCCCTCTTCTTCTCCCATGCTCCTCCCCCAGTCCAGTGATAGGGGAGGTCTTCTTCCCCCTCCATCTGACTCTAGCCTACCAGATCTCATCAGGACTGGCTGCATTGTCTTCCTCTATGGCCTGGGAAAGCTGCTCCCTCCTTAGAGGGCGGTGATCAAAGAGCCAGCCCATGAGTTCATGTCAGAGAGAGTCCCTGTTCCCATTAGTAGGGAACCCACTTGGTGATTGAACTGCCATGAATACATCTGTGCATGGGTTCTAGGTTATCTCCATGTGCTGTCCTTCATTGGAGTATCAGTAGCAGAAAAGGCCCCAGTGCCCAGAATTTTTGGTTCAGTTGCTCTCCTTTTGGGGTTCCTGTCCTCTCCAGGTCTTTCTCTCTCCCTCTTCTTTTATAAGATTCCCTATACTCTGCCCAAACTTTGGCAATGAGCCTCAGCATCTGTTTCAATACTCTGCTGGGTAAAGTCTTTCAGAGGCCCTCTGTGGTAAGCTCTGGTCCTGTTCCTTCTTTTCTCCCTCTTCTGATGTTAATCCAGTTTGCCTTTCTGGGATGAGGATTGATCATCTTACTCAGGATCTTCTTTCTTTCTTGCTTAGCTTCTTTAAGTATACAGATTTTAGTATGATTATCCTATATTATATGTCTAATATCCACTTATAAGTGAGTATATACTGTGTGTGTTTTTCTGATTTCCTTTAAATGACCCCACCCATCAGGATATCAAAGCAGATGCAGAAACTCTCAGCCAAACTCTGAAAAGAGCACAGGGAACTTTATGGAAGAATCGGGAGATAGAAGGACCCAGAGGGAATAAGAGTTCCACAAGGAGACCAACAAAGCCAAAAAATCTGGACACAGTGGGGATGGCAGAGACTGATACATCAAGAAAAGACCATGTATAGAGAGAACTTAGAACCCCTGCACAGATGTAGCCCATAAGCAGCTCAGTCTCCATGAGGGTGCCCTAGTAAGGGGAGCAGGGGCTGTCTCTGACATGAACTCAGTTGCCTGCTCTTTGATCACTTCCCTCTGGTGAGGCAACCTATCCAGCCCACATAGGAAGAGTATCCAGCCAGTCCTGATGAGAGCTGATAGGCTAGGGTCAGACAGTAGGGGAGGAGTCCATCCCCTCTGTGTACTAGGGGAGAGGGAGAAGGGAAGGAGAGGGAAGATATGAGGGAGAGGGCTACAACTGGGATACAAAGTGAATACATTTTAAAATAATAATAATAATAATAATTAATAATAATAATGGAAAAAAAAACAACAATAACAAGAAAGAAATGATAAACATAAGGAGTGTTCATGAATTGGCCCTCCACACACACATGGGTAGTCAATGGCCAATTTAATCTTCCTGTGGGTCCCCTAGTGAGTTGAGTTGGTGCTGTTTATTGCATCCACACTTTTTTTAAATAACAATTTTAATATATGAAATAATTCTTCATGAACATGACAGACACCATTTATTTATAGTGAATGAGATAATATAAAGGAACAAAGGTAGTTATGACTAGACCTCCTCTCTAAAGGTCCAGATGACAAGATCTGCAAGTTTCAATCAGGTATCTCTAGAAAACTGTTTCAATTTCACAATAAAATGGGGGGGGTATGGTCATTAAAACTCCAGATTTATTCAACAGGTAAAGTGACTCATACTTTGCAATAAATTGCCTATAGTTAATTGTTGTCTCCTTTTTCATCATTTCCCCGTGACCGGGCTGCCTTGCCAGGCCTCAGTGGATGAGGATGAGCTCAGTTCTGATGCAACTTTATGTGCTGGGTTAGTTAAGAGGGATAGAGGGGACGCTCCCCTTTTCTGAGAAGAAGAGGAAGAAGAAGAGAAGAGGTGAGAAGGGGGACCTGGAGGAGAAAAGGGAAGGAATAAAGATCTGAATGTGAAGTGAATATATAAATTAAAAATAATGAAAAAAGAAATGATCAACACCTGTGTTACTAAAGAAATGTTAAACAAGGAACAAGTGAGTCACACAGAAGACGTAAAAGAGCTAACAAAAATCATGTTGCAAAAAGTCCCATTTTAAAAAAGAAATGAAACTAGGCTATTTTTTAGAGAAATTGTGTCTCTCTCAGGGGTAGCAATATGTATCCAGAAAGAAAGAAAGAATTGCCCAAACCCATGATTTTAGAAGCATAGAGCTCCCCCTAGGAATCTGAACAAATAATGATAAAAATACACTGCTAATGGAAAGTTCACATAAGCTAATTCTTTATCTATTCACTTATAAACTAATATATATCTGCAGCATGACTTCATGGAATTTACCAAAATTATTCCAAAATTTACATAAAATGTAAGATTTTTAATAAGAAAAGATATTTTATCAAGTGTAGTAATTATAACTCTAAACTAAAACTAAGATGACATGGTACTAGTAAGCAAAGTGATGATATAACCAAAAGTCAAACTACTTCACTAACATGGCCATTTTTAGCAAGTTAAAAATATTTCAAACATGAAAAAGAAAAAAAAGGTAAATAAAGATGAAATAACTAGCAACAAATTAAGTATCTTTAAAAAATTTCCTCTTTCATGCAAAACATGCAGATGGATTAAGGAAAGAATAATTGATGAGATAAATGCAAAACAAAATAAAATTTCTAGAAAAACAGAATGTTTTGCTTGATGATGAAATATCATAACATACAAAAATTTAGTGTAATGATGGAGAAAATATTTCAAATAGATGCTACTGAAAGAAATAATACCCCAAAAGCATACAAAGCATTGAAATGAAGTATGTTTGCTTGCTTTCTATTTTTGCAATTTTCTTTCTTTAACTAAGTAATAATTTATAGAATAACATATGTGTAAGAAAAAGTGAACTTTTGACTATAAATTAATAACTTATAAGTAACAGCTTAAGCTAGGAGTATGTCAAATTTTAAATAATTACACATTTGCAGTAATGGAGAGTTTGATGGAATTGAGCCTTCCATATGGTTGACAAGGGAAATCAGCTGAGGAAGACTTTACAATTTACTTTCTTGTTTTTGTTTTCTAAAAATTAATGCTTTTCCAGCCTGAAATTCCACTTACAGAAATCAACTCTATAAAACCTCCACCAAAACACGACAGGAACTAGTCCAGGGTCCTCACCACAGGCAGCATCATACGAAAACTCAGAGATAATGGAAAGCTCCCAGGATTTATTTTTATAAATGACTCAGAGGACAGGATAAATCTTTCTTCAGGATTTTAAAATTCAACACCATAAAGGTTTAGAGGGGGGAAATGTCTGGTATAATACACACCATATATTCCAACTTTTGCATCTGAGGAAGATAAAGCAAGGGTAGGTGGTAGATGTGCTGAAATTGAGTCTTAACACTTTTTCTTTGTTGCTGTAAATCATTTACCTTCTATTGTACAGGTGCATGTCTTTCATTTTGTTTGTGGGGGTACAGGGTTACACTGTATCTCAAGTTAGCTGGAAATCTCTGTGTATCCCAGGCAGATCTCAAACTGACAGCAACCTGGCTGCTTCAACCTCTCAAGTTCCGATATGCTCCACAACACTGTCTGTATTTTTAGAGAACTCAAAGTTTCCAAAACTTTATAACAAATTGTAGGTAATTTCACAAAATTAGTAAAATTTGTATAATATTAGTGTAATTCAATACCAGACATTAAATTAAGTCACAGTAACCACAAAATGATTACAAAGCACTTTCTTCTGGATCATGCAAGAACTACCAGGAAGCAGGACATGCATTGTGGAACAAAATCACATCTTTAGTGTCCACAGAAAAAACAGATAAGCCTATACTAAAGGATAGAGGCTAAATATTTCCACTTGCTCATTTACTATATAAGTGAATTGTAATCCAAACAGATAAAGAAGGTGTGACAGAAAGGAATTCCATAAGGGAGATGAATTCACCTGGCCTTGAACTCATGAGCTCTGCTACGTCATTGTTGGGTATTAAACACCTCCATTCCCCACACGCATGCACTGCGTACAGCTATGGCTAAGTGAGTTACCCCTATTACTCCTGCAAGTCTCCACTATGAAATATCTATGGCAAGAACAGTCACTGAATGCATTTACTGAGACTAAAATGGGTCACTAACCAAACCCTCAGCTTTGTCTGTGACCTGCTTGTGTTTGATGAATATTTGCTCTTTGTCCACTTGTTACTTTCAAAGAGGCCAAGAAATATCTGATTTACCGTTGTGTTTAAAAGAAATTTACATAAACAATTTTAAAATGTGAAATATTTCACTGAATACTTAAATAGAAATAACATTTAAGTCCAAATACATAGAGTGCATTTACAGGAATAAGTCTTATTTTTTTACATATTAACTTTAACTCCATTTCATGAAACTTTTCATGATCAGAAAAACAGGCTATAAATATGAAGTCAATATTTTAGAGATTTTTCGTCCTTTATATAGGTAATAACAAGATTATATATTTCAAGGTTTTAAAGTCTTTAGAAGTATAATTTTCTGGTCATTATTTCCTACACAACTCTTTATACAGTATTTGTAATTTATTACGTAGTACGTAGCCAGAATTTAGAGATCATTTAATGCTGTACGCAGGTTATACATAAGTAGTATTTGCTTTACATAGAACTATGGGCATCCACAGATTCTGGTGTTTGTGACAGGCCCTAGAGCAATTCTGACATTAAAAAGAGAAAAGTGCATATTTTATACCACACAGGAAGATGTCTGCATATTTAATAATTAGTTATTATGAGGGTTTTTTGTTGTTACTGGTTTTTCCCCTAACCCTTTATTCTTTGTGTTCAACAATTGTCTCTCTTTCTCTGCTTCTATCTCAGTAAAGTATTACTGCTACCATAATCAAACTCTGTTTATAACTTAGGGAGCTCTCTGTACTTCTCTGTAAAAAAATACCTTTTGTACATTTCATGTTTTCTTCCAGGTCTTCATAATTTCCTACAGAGTAAAAGCTGTGCCTTAACCATTATCTTCGTGTATCATTATCTCTACAGGCCTTTGGCCATCTCGACTGCTTCTAAATTTTTCCATAATAAGATCTTGTGACATCATGGAAGGGCCATAATGTACCTTTGCTCACTTAATGGCTTCATTTAATTCGTATGTTTTAATTAATTAATTAATTTATTATTATTATTTGTGTGTGTTATATGAAGTGTATGTAGGAGTACAGATAGACATGTACCACGACACTCCTGTAGAGAGGTCAGAAGACTTTTTCATTTTGTTCTGAAACAGGGTTTTTCTTTGTAGCCTTGACGGTTCTGGACTCTGTTTGTAGGCCAGGCTGGCCTCAAACTCAGAGAGATCCACCTGACTTTGCCTCTACAAGTGTTGGGATTACAGGTGTGAGTAATCACCACCCTGCTGAAAGGACACTGTAGATTCTGAAGATCAAACTCAGATTGCCAGGTTTCTGTTTACCCAGTGAGCTTAATGATTGTATTCTTAATAGATACTTCCTTGTAGAAAATCGTTGAGGGAGGGAGGGAGGGCCTGGGAGAGAATGAGGGATCGGGACATGGCTGGGATACAGAGTTAATAAAATGTAACTGATAAAAAAAATAAAAAAAATAAAAAAAAAGGAAATCGTTCTTGGATGTTCTCAGTGAGTGACAGGGTCCTGTCTGCAGATGTGCCTCCTTGTCTCCTCACAGTGTGTCAAATAAGAAAGGTAGTTAGTGATGACCTGTGGTGCTTTGTGTAATAACGAAGTTGAGGGTAGAGTTGGTTGCTCTTTATGCTTTGTGTCAATAGACAAATGTCCTGTAAACTTTCTTTTTGACATTGCTTATTCACAAACACACACACACACACACACACACCACCACCAACAAGCTCTCTAAGTTGGTTGAAGAATTTCAGTTTTGTTTCCATCAAAATAATTATCAAGTACCCTTAGTGTCAGCTCATCAGTTTGGATGGATTAGAATACTACAGGGAATGGAATATTTTTAATATATTCTGGAGAATTGAAATATGATTGAACACATAAATTGCAAAAGCAATATCAGTTCTTGTGAATGAATGAATCCCTATTACTAGCCTAAGCCTTGTGTTTATGTGTGCACAAACATAAATAACCAGATCCACACAACTAGGGAAAGTATATCAAACTACGATTAACTTAAAAAGAGACAGGTCTCAACGGTGTATGCCTTAAATTCCAGCACTCAAGATTCAGAGGCAGGCAGATGTCAAATTTGAGACCATCCTGGTCTACAGAGCATATCCAGGACAGCCAGGGCTACACAGAAAAACCCTGTCTTGAAAAACTAAAAGAAAAAACATTATAAATCTAATTATGAAAGCAACTTCATATTACTATAGTTAATGCAATCAAAGTGTTTTGGAACATGATTGATATGTTATTTGTATCTTTCTTTCTGTATAAACTTTTCATAATGAAAAATATTTAAATACACTTTCAAGTTAAAAAAAATAACCTAACATTTGTGAGAAATAACATTGCTAATGCTTGAAGGTGTTTTCTATCAAGTGTTAAATGTGACGCAATGGCCATTGTGTAGAGTTCATTAATGAAGAGATAACATGAGTCTCCAGAGTTTTTTAAATGAACTTGCAACGAAACTGATAAAGGTTTTACTGTCTTGGAAATATCCTACGGCTGTTATTGATTTAGAATTTGGGTCACTTGATATAGTTCAGATACAAACAAAATAACATAAGAAAGAAATTTACATTCTAGTATGAATGCATAATCTAAATTAATGTGAAAAGTCTTACAGGCATGGGTTTCATTGTGGAGATCCAGAGTAAAACATACCTGGCCAGGCTGAAGGCATCATCAATCAAGCCTGCACGGTTACTGACGGAAAGTACCTATGAGACCAGTTAGAAAACGAGAAAGGATGGGGGTGATAATTCTCATCATTAAAATGGCAGGTGTCCACACATCAAAACAATCACTAATAAGTAGATCAAAGATGTACCTCATGGTTCCTGATTAATTGATCGATCAATAATCTCCAGTTCCTTAGGTCATAGTTGACTCTAAAGTAGCCAGTTTGGTTAATGTTTCCAAGGATCCAGCTTCCTTTTTCTAAATATGCTATTCTGTGATGTTCTGCAAGTAGCATTTGAGAGTAAGTAGATTTTTAAATTTTTAGAGTTAAAGAATAATAAAGTAAATTTTTAAATACAAGAAACAGCAATACAAATAATTTAGAGAGAATGCAACCCTAAAATGTAATTGAAACCTATTCTTTAATCCCCTCCATCTATAACTGGATAGAAAGTTTTTATTTTTTTACTCATTATTACATCAATTAATTATTTTTAATAATTATCACTTTGTTCTTGACAGAACTCTTTATTCTATTCACAATTTCTATACTCGAAATACATGGCATCTAGAATTCCCCCTCTATGTTCAAGTGGCTTTTAATTAGATTTAATATGCAGCTAGCACAAAAGAAATCGTTAGGCATATATTCTATTAGTTTTATTCAGGAAAAAGTGATCAAAATAATAGTGATCATTTATTTGAAAGCCACTCTTGTTTCTGGCTTTTTTTTTTTTCATGTTTCCCTAGGAATGCAAATAAATAACAGACTTTCCAAAACCACCAGTAATGACAGAACAAGGAAACTCCATTTGCTCAAGACTCTTAACAGTTCCACATAGAGTTAGAAACAATGAGAATGCACACCCCCTAATGGAATTACTTAAGAAATGTTGGAACTTGTATTCATCAAGCAATTCAATTAACAAAGGGCAGGAAACATGTCATAACTTCTTCCATATTTAATATTTAACTCTTTCAAACATGGTATAGAGTTACTTTCACTGTGTATAGTTAGCTGTCACAGGTTTTACAAATCAAATATCATTTGCAATTGTAGCAATCTTGTTGAACTTCAGAACTCATTCTTGAAGGAATTTTTACAGTGAAGTTAATTAAAATGTGTATACACACAGACAGAATTTGGTACCCAGACGAAAAAAAAAATACTAGAAAATAAAATATACTTGTATGTTTTAATTTTTATGACTCAAAACCACAGAATTTCATCAAGATTCAATATAAATCAGTATAAATCTGAATCCATTTTAAGAAAAAAAACCATGCTTCTAATCCTTTAGAGAAGGAATGTATAAATTACTCTCAAGTAAAAGATATTCAAGAAAAGGTTGCATCAATTAGACTAATTAATCCAATCTATACTACATACCAGCAATTTTCAAAAAGTCAGCCATAAAATCAAGTGTAATTGAAAACAAATTTATACTTTATACCGTACTTATACTTGAAATCTGCTGTGGTCACAGAATCTAGGGAGAACCTACTGATGTTTTGCTAAATGACATGTTGTCAAACTACCTTCCAACTACTTATTCTCATACCCATGAATTTATGATGCTCTCAGCTTTCATAAGGAATTTTTTGTAGAAGATATTCTGGCAAGCTAAAGCAACTTAATAAAAAGAAGGCAATAAGTAAGATGTATGAATTGGAAAACATTAAATCAAGTGTTGAAGATAATGTTTTTCCTAAGTAATCCTGATTTCCTTCAAACATTCAAAACTTTTAAAAATTATTTCTCTTAGCGTTTGAGATTATAATATAATTACATCGTTTCCCCATTATTTTTTTTTTGCTCCAAACCCTCTCAACATTCCTCCTTGATCTCTTTAAAGTGTGTGTCCTCTTTGCATTACATGCTGTAACATATGTACATTACATGCATATGAAATGTACATATATATATATATATATTCCTAAATACATAAGCGATAACCTTCTCAGTTTGCACAATGTCACTTGTATGTATGATTTCAAGGTCAATTTATTATTAAAAATCCAGTCAGTGTGCTCTTCCCTGGGGAAGACTATTTCCCCTGCTCTCAGCATTCTGTCCTTGCTTGTAGTTCTTTGAGAAGGGCTGCAGCCTAACAGCTTCCTCCCATCCCCTCTAGCATGTCTATTATTATGTTGTTCAGCTCATGTTTAGGCAGTCATGTCAGCATGACTACATGTGAATAGCTTCTGACATTCTCCAGAAACACAGTCTCACAACAAACTCCCTGTGCTCAGGCTCTTACGCTTTTTCTGCCCTTCTTCCACAGTGTTTTCTAGGCCTTAGGAGTGGGCGCTGTTTTCTATGTATCCATTGGGACTGGACACCACGGCTCAGCACTTACTGGTGTACATTTTTGTAATGGTATCAGTTGAGTAAAGAACAGTAAAACTTTGAATTCAGTTATATTAAATATAAATTTGAAGTTAGCTGCGGACTTGGCCACAAATTGTTTTTATTATGTTGAGGTGTACCCCCTTATATTCCTAATACTTCAAGCATTTTTATCATGAAGAGGTGCTGGATTTCTGTCAAAAGACTTCCGAATCTGAGATGATCATGTTATTTTTGTCTTCCAGTCTTGTTTATATGGTGGATTTACATTTACGAATTTATGTATGTTTAAACATCCTTGTCTCTCTGGGATGAAATCTACTTGATCATGATTGAATATCTTCTGGATATGTTCTTGGATTCACTTTGCAAGTATTTTTTGTTTGTTGTTGTTGTTTTTCCTTTTATCATTATTAATATCATTTATTACAATCTATACAATTTATATCCTGGCTATGGCCTCCTTCCTTAAATCCTCACAATCCTACCCTTCCTCCTTCTTCTCCTATGCACCCCCCCAGTCCACTGAGGACCTCTCCAGGTTCTCCTCCTCTTCCATCTGACCCTAACCTATCAGGTTTCATCAGGACTGGCTTTTTTTTTCTTCCTCTGTGGACTTGTATGAGATATGTACAACTTTTTATGTAGGCAATTAGTGCTATGGTCTTGACTCTTAGAGCTGCCTTTATTGTGTCCCATAAGTCTGACTGTGTTGTCTAGAATATTCCATTCTAGAAAGTTAATTTTTTTTTATAATTTCTGATCCTTTTTTCATTTAGAAAATAGTTGCTCAGTGTCCACGAGTTTGTAAGGTTTCTATTGTTTCTGTTATTGATATCCAACTTTAATCAATGGTGATCTAATAGGGTGCAGAGTGTTATGTCAACACCCTGAGACTTTTCTTTTTTTTACATATATGTGGTAAATTTCAGAAAAAGTTCCATGAGACACTGGGAATAAAGCATATTCTTTTGTTTGGGGTGAAACGCTTTGTACATAGGTTATGTCCATTTGGTTAATGACGTCAGTTAGTGTCAGTGTTTCTTTGTTTAATTTTCATCTGGATGACTGGCCTACTGCCAAGAGCTGGGTACTGAAGTCACCCAATATCACTGTGTGAAGATCAGCGTGTGACTTAAGCTCCTGTCATGTTTCTTTTATGAACTTCAGAGCTCTTGTGTTGAAGAATAAATGATAAGAATTGAAATGTCATCTTGGCATCTTGGGGAAATATATGTATACATATTCTATTATATATAGTTTATAATACATATGTCATATGAGTTCTAATAAGAATTATAAATGAATAAATGTCCTTTATATTTATTTAGTTACATTTAACTAAATAAATTTGATAATTTTAAAGCTTCTTTCTTTATAACTGGTTGTGTGTTTGCATGTGTGAGTATAACGGTATGTGCACACGATTATAGGCTTACAGATGCATGCAGACACCAGAAGACACTGAATCCCGTGAAGGTGAAGTTACAAGGTGATGTGAGTCCCCCCAAAATTTGTTCTGAGAACCAAACTTGGGTGTTCTCTAAAGAGTACTACATGCTCCTAACCTCTGAGACATCTTTCTGACCCAGATATTTAGATAAGTTTTATTAGTGTTGTTTTCTAGTTAAGCTGTGGCATCAAGCTTAATATATAAATATACATTTTACAAACATCAAATAATAATGTGTTCTTACAATGCTAAATTCATTTCCTAAATTTGTTCCTTATTTACAAATTGGGTAGTGATGTGTATAAATAACATGTAATCTAATTTATTCTTATTTTTGTTTATTTTATTAAAAATCTTAAAAGTAGATTATAGTCAAGTGAGTGTATATATTAAAACATGAAAATAATCTCTATATCTTCTACATTGCTTGACTAAAATAAGACAGGCATAAATTGTTTTATAGAATTCTATCATTAAACTTATATCTAAAACCTGAAGTTATTATTATTCATGAATATTTGTATGGCTTTATAACAAATGAGATCTTTGGGAAACAATTCCCAGAAAGATTTTGCAATAGATTTTAAAATGTCTTTGCAGTACTAGTTAATTACCTTCCCAAATGTTCTGCAAATTAACTAATAGCAGGCAATGAATTTTAAAAAGATCTTTTCTGATGGCCTAATGAGGTATGGTGTTTGATGAGATCTGTAGCAAAAGGTATGGAAGTTATATTTTGAATGTTCCTAATAATAATTGAAAATTATATTTATATCTAAAGTGGTGCAAGACTCAGACTATATAAGGCATAGAGGAGTTGGTATTTTATAACATATTTTACTTTATAGTCACTGTGGAAATGATAGTTATGCATTTCTAGCCAAATATGCTACTTGTAGAACATGATAGTTAAAAATAAAATAAGTGGAAAAAGTCAGCTAAGATAGCATCTGTAATGATACAGGAGAAAGAAACCCAGAAATTATATATATAACCCAGATATTGATATTTTTCACTGGATTCTTATGAAAAATCCAATGAAATAATGTGATGAAACCTGTAAACACCCATACGCACGTTTCCAAAAACACTGTGTTGAGTAACTAACAGAGCTGCAAATAACCCTATTATAAATATAAGTGTGTGTCCAGGAGTTGAAAAAAAGAGAACCAAGCTCTTAAAGGCAGTTTTTCACTTGACAATTTGCACATTGGGCAAGCATTCATCAAGACTTGATTCCACACTTCTAGAATGTGGATAAAAGATAATACTGATTTATAAGGTTCGTGGGTCATAATTAAATCACTTTGGATGAAAGCTATATGGTAAGCCATTTTTTAATATTTGGGATCAAATTTTCTTCCGCAGTGCACCTTTCCTTCTCTGATGTTTGGGGTTAAATTTGCTTTCCTCCTTTCGCCATTCAGTCATAAACAGTTAGCATGCAAGTTATTATGTTCATAAATGTTTGAAATATTTGTATTTTCATAGTAAGAATTTAAAAAAAAAAACCCACTTATCGGACGGGTCTGATGCTCTTTGGGTGGATGACACCTAAATGAACATCTGTACAAAGTCCCAATTTATTTTTAATATCAGAGATCAGACCTCTACTCTTGCCTGATGCGTCTAAAACAAAAAGGGGGAACTGTAGAGAACTGCGGAATGCTATGCCTTAAAGATGGAGCTGGTTTCCGCCTTCCACCTTCCCGATGGTGAGTGCTCTCTGTCACGAACAACTCCACATTTGGCTAAGGCCGAGGATCTGGCTTGCTTCCATGTATGTGGACCTATCTGCATTGCCCCCGTGGCACGCCTGGGTTGGCTACCCAGAGGCTATTTAAGCTGTGGGCTGGCTTTCCCCGGGGTCCGAGGATTGTTTAATGTTCCTGAATAAACTGCATTGAAAAAAAAAAAAAACCACTTTAACCTGCTTTTAAAAATATAAAAACTGGTATATGTGCTACTCTTAAACTATAATGATCTGCACTTTATTTGTGAATTAATTATCCATCTAATGTGCCTTTCAAATGAATTGTCGATAACCTGTGAAAAATTAGATCAAATTTATACATATTACACACCAGTGACTTACCTTAATATTGTAAAATGAAATCTACATTACTGATAATGAAATTATAAAACATTGACTGGCTAATGTAATTAAATATGTACTCTATTTTAACTTATTGTAATAGGAGTTAAACATTACTTCTAATGTTTTTTTTAATAATTGTCTTTGTTCTCAGTTAATTATATTTTGAACCAAATGAGACAAAAATAACACAAAAGCCCGTCTTTCCTCCCATAAACTCTCATTTATTTTATGGTTAG
Source organism: Meriones unguiculatus (assembly GCF_030254825.1). Taxonomy (NCBI): domain Eukaryota; kingdom Metazoa; phylum Chordata; class Mammalia; order Rodentia; family Muridae; genus Meriones; species Meriones unguiculatus. Next base: position 123,206,797 of record NC_083350.1, read on the forward strand.
TCATCAGAATGAAAGACTTCAAAACAATATGGAGCACATTCAGAATGAGATTGTGAAGGTAGTACAAGTTGACCTTTCTTTATGACCCTTTCTCTTCCATGTTTCTGCATTCGTGAGATCTTTGAGACACAGTGACATCACATGGCATCAGCTGGAAGCCTCAGCATCTCACCTTGACCAAGTATACATTAAACAGAACTTGCTGTGGGTTAGTGAGAAATGATACCCTGTCCAATATAGGTGGAAGAGGTATAGCTTTGGGTTGGGGAGGTGCCCCATCATACCATTGTCTAGATGGATAGATAGATAGATAGATAGATAGATAGATAGAACCCTTCTAGAATTTTACAGTACATAAATTGTACTTCTGTGTATAATGATTATAAAGATCAACAAAGGCAGTATCTAAGGTCAAAACCGAGCGTAAGCAGAAAGGTTAATTTTAATAAAAACTATGTGTGGATATTTTTAAAAATCCTCAGACATATTCATCAGTTGGGGCAAGGGATGCCATGGCAGTATTTTCTATACTTGTGTGATTAAAGGAATATTATGACTAACGCTGCAGGAGATGGACCTGTGATATGTGTTTAAAAGAAATCAGACTGTAACTACACCTGAACATCATTTACATTAAAGTGTCTAATAGGCATCTTAGGCTTCACGTGAGCCCAATAGTTAGGACAGTGAGTGGGGAATATCTCTAACATGGACTATGCTACCTGCTTTTTGGTCACCTTCCCCTTATGAGACTGCCCTACCGGGCCGCAGGGGAAAAAGACAAACTTGGTCTTCATGTGAATAGATGGAGGATAGTGGCAGGAGGAGCTGCATTATTCTGAGGAATAGGGGAGAGGGCATGCGAGAGGGAGGGTGGGACTGGAAGGAGAAGAGGGAGGGGCCTATGACGGTGATATAAATTGAAGTAAGAAATAAAAAGAAAAAAAAGAGAGCTATTTATGATGATACGTAAGTATTGACTCAGAAACATGGTGTTGATGTCAATTCTAAGGGATAGAATGAAGAAAATATAAATATTTTATTTACAAGGAAAACACCAAAAGATGTTACATATTTCAATGTGTTCTTATATATGCTATAGAATATATGTATATATCCCTTATAAGATAAATACTTATATGAAACTCCATGCCTGCTTATTTATACCTGATAGTGCTCAAAATTATAAGATTTGTGACTTTAAAATGCTTCCCATAAAGAAATAAAAAAATATCAATTTATAGACAATGAGACTTAAAACCCCTGCTCAGATGTAGCCTATAAACTCAGTCTCTACTTGGGTTCCTAGTAATGGGAACAGAGTCTGTCCCTGACATTAATTCAGTGGCTGGCTCTTTGATCACCTCCCCCTGAGGGGAGAGTAGCCTTGCCTGGCAACAGAAGATGACAATGCAGCCAGTCCTGATGATACCTGATAGGCTAGGGTCAGATGGAAGGGGAGGAGGACCTCCTTATCAGTGGGCTAGGGGAGGGGCATGGGCAAGAAGAGGGAAGGAGGGAGGGATTGGGAGGAGACAAGGGAGGGGGCCACAGCCAGGATACAAATTGAATAAATTGTAAATAATAATAACAATAATAAAATGTTAAAAATAGTTTATTAAAAAGCATTAAGAAATTCAAAGTAGAGCACATTTGACCGTCTGAATCTGAAAGAAATATTAAGTAAAAGATAACTGGCTTTTTCTCCAAGGCAAAGGAATGTAGAAAAAGAAAGAGCCTGTATCACACTCTAGCATGAAAGATATAGATTTGATTCAAGAAATAGCTTTCTTTCTGACAGTGAATTGAAATAACTCACTATTTTAAGATATTTAGAAAGAGAATGAAATCTTATCTCTTCTAGCTCCTGACGCCTGATTCACCTAGGAGTGTGTTTGATGATTTTCCTGAGTCCCTACAACGAGCTCTACAATTACCTAATACCAAGAGAAATCTTGTTTTCTCATTCTTTATAGGGACAACCTGGTAAGGAAAAGGAAGCCAGAGGCCGTGCTTAAAAATGTGATCTCTGCACTCTGCCCAAAGTTTGGCTATATGAGGGCCGTAGGGGGATATAAGAGGGCATGAGGGTGGGATTGGGAGGAGATGAGGGAGGGGGCCACAGCTGGGATACAAAGTGAATAAATTGTAATAAATAATAAATAACATTTTTTTTAAAAAGTGATCTCCGTTTCAGTGTTCTTCTTATTGTAAAACCACTTGTAATTATACTTCAATTGTGTTTTAAATTATAAATTTATTCACTTCTAAAATGATTAATACTATAACCATTAATTACTTTCTCTGCTTTCAAAGAAAAGAAGTAAACTTAATATTTATACATCAGTCTAAAATTAATCCATTTATAAACTTATAATACCTTATTTAACAGAAGTGATTACTGTTAATGTGTTTTCTCTTCATAATATTTTTTACTCACATTTTGTAGCAGCTGAAAACAGAGGTTAAGACACTAAACAATTATCTGAATGCAAACAGTTCCCTTGGAGATAATTTATATTTTACCTGATTTGTTAGACACCCAAATAATTGCTTCTGAAGACACATGGCTTCTATTTCCTACCACGATGGTTAATGGGATCTGCCACAGGTAACTGGAAAATAAAAGAAAACGTTAAGAATGAAAACAGCTGTATCAGTTGTGCTGAGACAAAAGCAAGCTAGCATTGCCTATATGCCATTTGTGCAGTTTTTATTACTCTTTTGGGGGGGGATATAATCAAGCCATCAATTAATCAGTCAACCAATAAATCCCAGGCCTAACGAATATATGCAGAAGGAAACTTACCTTCCCAGGGCCACTGAGGAGAGTTAGGTCTAATAGTTTTAACTTCATTGTAAAAGAACATTCCACAAAGCTTGTCTTCCAAAAACAGACTTGCAATTTAGAAATAAATGCAACTAAACTCTATAAATCTGAGCTGTGCTGTTTATTGATTGCAGTCTAAAAATAGCTCTTTTCTACTTTTTTGGATTAAACTATTATACAATTTGGTAGTTTTCTACATTTGCATATTAGCTCTGTCCTTATTTAGTGACTAACATGTCTGATGGGCACCAGCTACATATTTTACAGAGAATTTCTTGTTGCACAGTCAAAGATACCCAGTACGGAATAAAGTAAGAACAAAAATAATCAGTTTTCACTGAAATTCTGAGCTATATGAAGAATAATTTCGGACACACTTCATGCTCCAGTTTCTAAAATGGAATTTCTAAGTTGAAGTGTCAAAGAAGCCAGCAAGAGGAGGGGTCAGCTATGAGTCCCAGCTATTAAAAAGAAGCATTTTATTTCATTTACTTCTTCACAGGATAAAAATTGAGGTCTAGACTTGAAGAAGTAATATCAACTTAATCTCAAAGGAGTAACCAAACATACGTGAAATGATTTCACAACAAATCTACCAACTGTACTTTTGTTTCCTGCTTGAATTATAGACAAACTATTTTAACCTCACATTGTATCTCTAGTACATGTGGTAGTCAACAATTATAAAAAAAAAAAAGGAAGAAAATACCTGAAATACAACAAGAAATTTTGTGCACACTCAGTAACTGTGCGAGTGAACAGAGTTAGGGGAGAGTGCCTGCGGTAATAACCTGTGTAATGAGCATATCCAGGCCTCTGTGACTACCTGTCTTCATCACAGTTTTGAATTTACATTTACTTCTAACTATCAGAGAAAGGCAAAAAAAAAAAAAAAGTGTGCATGCTTGAATTGTGAGGAAAGAATCCTTTACAAAAATAGGATCAGTGTTAAGGAAAGATCAGTATAAAGTGCAGCTGTCAACACTGAGGAAAAGAAAGGCCTGCCTGGGTTGATGCACAGGCTTCTGTGTAGATCAGAGCTCTGAGAAGCAACTTGGCATATGAGAAGATATTATGCAACATTGCAAAGTAGTGATTTAACGCATTTTTTTAAAATGCCACAAAGATGTACCACTGTCTAAGTAACAAGATTCCAGCACAAATGTCACACTATGCCATGTATCAGCCAACTTTATGAAATGTTCAGTTATATAAGCATCTCTCTATGCTGTAACATAAGGGTGAAAGTTTTATGTATAAAAACTATAATTATTAGCTCTATTAAAATGTTTTGACTATGTTAGGGTATATTCCAATATCTGTGGGGGGAAAAAAGGGAAAACAAAGAGTTAACTCATCTTAGAAAAGATTTACAACTTACTAGAAATTCTGTCATCGATAAGCAAGTTCTATTATATCAGGAGAAAACACTGTGTAGCAGCGTTAGGAAGGCTCTGTTCAGAGACCGGATGGAAATGGCGTTGAATCTTTGACCAGAATGCCACAGAGAATTAAATGATCCGTAATATAAAATTAGGACACTACACTTAAAGTATAGATTTTATTATTATTTTTTTAATAGAAAACCATTCCTGGAACTAATGTGATGCTTTGGATTGGCACCACCCCTCCTTTATATGCTATGTGGCAAGCGCTCAGGGTTTATATCCTAGAGGTCTTTCTGTTGTTTTAGTGGATACAGGGCTCTCTGTGTTGTTTATGTTTACACGGCCTGGATGATACAATGATGTATGTTATAGGTGGACAGATCATTTTTGTTCAAAATTTACACTGTCACACTTTATGTCTCCTTTTATATTTTTCTGCATCAGTGACACTATGTCAGGGTAGCAGTTCTCAGAGGCCTGGACTGATACCTCTTTCAATTTTCCATAGCAAAGTACTTCCTAGCAAAGTCAGGGCTGATGCCTGATAGTGTTGAACCTTGACCGTGACAGTGAGGCTGTAATGGAGCAGTTAATGCTACAGGGACCAGAGAGAGTAAAATGCATTGACACTCTCCTTGATCGCAGCAAGTCTGCAGCAGAGTAATGTGTAACACAATAATGCAGAGAGTCGGATGAGTGACTCTAATGTCAATATATAAGTGGAGTAAGGACCATAAGCCCATGCTTTATTGCTGGAGAGAAATCTCAGTAGGTAACAAGAAGACCTGAGTTCAAATCCTCAGAACCGACATAAAGTTGTGGTTCACATAAGCTAAGTGCTCCTATGGAGACATGGGAGGCAAAGCTGAGCCTGCAGAATCCTAGGCATGTAGCCCAGCATACATGATGCACTCATGAGCATACACATATACACATATAAATATACATACAGAGAATTGAAACAATGATCCTGCTTCCCCAAATGAGACTCTGCATAAAACCATCAAAAAGCACCAAGGCTTTGTACATGCATGCTTGGATCAAGCTGACTTCAAAATGGTTTCAAGACCTCTTAGGGGACACAGCGAAACATGTGCTCCAGGTCTTGTGGATACACATGGTTGATAAAGTCAGGTGCCTCGTTTTCCCAAGCAACCCAACCAAAAACTAATTTTCTTTATTAATTTCCTGCCCCCATTTCTCATTCCTCTCTCTCTCTTCCTCTTCATCCCTGTGCTCCTGCAGCCCACTTTTAATACTTTTTTATAAGAAATGAAAATGTTTAATAAAAGTTTTAATTCTCTTTAGCTCAGCCTTTAAAATAAGAAACAAAAGAGAAAACGTGGAATAATATCAATAAGAGTTTCCAAAGAAAAGTTAAAGTAATGAATCAAGATTCCATGCAGATAGGATGGCTGGGGCAAGAAGATGGCTGTGAGTTCCAGGCCAGCCTGTGGTGCAAGTGAGCCTGAACCAGCAGGGCTCCAGTGTGAGATCCAATTAAAAAAAAAAACAAGGAACAATTCTGCATGTGTCATATCTAGCCAGTGATCTCTAACATGATAATTGATAAAAAAAGAACATATATTTATCCTATGTGGCCCCACTGAAGCTTGGTTTATTTTAGGGTCTACATTATGTTTCTTTTACTCATACATTATTAAGTACAGATCTTTGGTGTAGTGAGTCTCTCTAGATTGTTAGTTTCAGTTCTCTTTTGTCTTATAAAACACATGTTGTTCAATTCCACTTAATTCATGGCTACACATTTTAACTATCAAGTTTAATTCAAGAACTATTCATAGAAGAGGGAAGACGCAAATCTCATCTCTTGAAAGTCACCGTGTTAATTCAAAGTTCTGCCTCCAGAAATAAATACTGTCACGTTGAAAGCTAAAGTTCTGAAGGAGAGATACAGAGAAGGCCCCGTGGATAATAGCACTGGCTGCTCTTCCAGAGGGCCCATGTTTGAATTCCAGCAACCACATGGCATCTAACAACTGTCTCTAATTCCAGTTCTAGGGGACCCAATGGTTTTCTGGCCTCACTAGACAAGAGGCATTCAAATGGTGCACAGAAAAACATGCACTAAAACTATCACACATATCACACATTATTAATTAATTAACTAATTAATTAATTAGTTAGTTTTAAAACCCTTGAGGAAATAGCAACAAAAAAGACTCACAATGAAACAGCCAATAAACATGTTAAAATAATATTTCACGTGTTTCAGAATTTTCTCAATAGTAAATTAAATATTTCTCAAAACTTTTAAAGGTAAAACATTCCTCAACAGTTTAAAATATTAAAATGCAAAGGGAAATATAGACTCATGGCCTGTTTGGTACCTGCTGTTCTGAAGTTGAAGTGCTTTGGTTTTAGCACCAACGTCATAAATGAAATGCTGCTGGGTGATAAGTATTCTGTTTTCTGCTGTCGTGTTCCCCAGTATGGTGATAACAGGATATCCCATCTGGAGTGTCCACTGGTCCATGACTTCTTGTATGTTCACGTATTTTCCATTCCTTTTTAATGCCTTTGCAACCAAAATTGTATAAATTAATCTATTAACACTTCTCATTAGCATAGTTAACGTTAATCTGTTCTCATTTTTCTCATTACAATTTACTTCAATACGAAAACATTTAAAACCAGTGAAGCTGACATTATGTACCAGTAAAATTGATCTTTTTGCCTTGGGTTTCTTATATTGTTATGTTCCATATATGTGTGTGTGTGTGTGTGTGTGTGTGTGTGTGTGTGTGTGTGTGCAGCTAAGTCATATTAATGTCGAAATCTTTACATACCAGAATATAACATGTAATTTATTGTTACAAATAATTCTAGCCTCATTTTGCCATCATGACAGGTCTACTATGGTATAGTAAAATTTTCCTAAAATTTTCAGTATTTCAGTTTTTAACATGAATTTAGAGGATCAAATGAAAATATCATTCAAAAGTATTGTCATACGTCATGCCACAAGACCTGTGCAAGATCATTCCAGCCAAGATTCCAACACAGGAAGACCCACCCTCAGTGGATGAGCTATGGCTAAGTGATGACTCGTAGGAAAAGGAGAGTCAATTTTCTTTAAGTGTGTGGCTCCTGAGGGGGTACCCATACTTGTTTATATCATTGGCATGGTCCTACACCAAGTCACAAAGTGGTCTCAGTGAGATTTTTAAAAGGAACAGATGAAATTGAGATGGAATCATGATGTGAAGAATAGGGAAAGCATTTGAGGGGAGAAGATGGAGGTATATTTGATAATCAAAATTATTATATGTTTATAAAATTATTAGTTAATTAAAAACAATGACACTTTTGAAAGCAGATAAAGCATTTTAGCCAACATTTATAAGTGAAATAATTTTAAATCTTATCTTTATATTATATATTAAAGCACTAAAGCAATGTGAAGTAAGAGGAATTACAGAAAGTAAATACAAACTGTCAATGTCATTAAAAATGAATGTTTTATAAAGGAAATTCAGTTGTTCAAAACTATACTTTGACATTTCAGCTTTCTCTACCTTACCTCTGATAATGTATTCCAGAGATCATTTCTGGCTGCATTGCCATACTTATGAATGGTTAAATAATCCTATAAGAATATAAAATTGTAATTACCATTCAAAGGTTAAGCAATTACCAGTAAACACATTTATTTCTCAATTCAATTAACCATTTCCATGTGTGGAATTGCATTAAGGCAAAGAGGAAAACATCCAAAAAAATTAGAATCTCATTTTAAAATATTCCCAAGAGTTTAACTATAGCATATTTCCTAAGTCACCCAACAGTATTAATTTCTTAACAAAGATTTTCACAGCTATAATCACATCTTATGGATTCCCAAGGTCAAGGGTATATTTATTATTGATTTATTTTTTTAGTTAAACAGTGATTATTCCTAAACTAGCTATATACCCAAATCACCACACTAGGTGATGTATTTAGAGACTAGGATGTATTTAATTAACCTAGAGCACAATGCTGGGCAATGATTACTCCATCCTAACCCTCCATGCTTGCATAGTTTCCTGCCATTCAGATTTCACCCATTATACTTGCTTTTAGTCATATCTTAGGTCCAGTTCATCTCTCCTGGTGGTTCCAAGTCCTCTCCTCTCTGGATCTCTCCTCTCTACTCCCCTCCCCCTCTATTCTCTCCATTGCTCTGTATTGGCTGGTTGTTTTATTGACAATACAGAGAACAAATGGTGGCATGTTTACACAAACTTGATACAGGTGATACAGGTGAACATCACAATGCAATGTCCAGATTGAATCCAGATAGTGGGGGAGAGAAATGAGAATTTGAATGACCAAGGGAAAATTGCATACATTCCACAAGAACATTATTCCAACAGATAAACTGACAACACCAGCCCATTTTGAGAAAATGACCTCTGTAATGAAATATGTAGAGCAAACATTCTCATCACCCCTTTCAGTTGTACAAAGAGAAAACACATTCTCTCAAGAAAAATAAAGCTTCTTAAGGCAGTATATGCTGATTTTGTGGGGGACTGTTACCTTCCAATCCCTCTCTGGTGACTCTATTCAAGGAAAAGGCTAAAGGATGCAAAACTGATACTCATTTCTGTAGTTTGAAGCACACATTACTATCAATTAAAAAAGAAAGTCTTTCTAAGTTTGTCTCACAACTTCAGGCTTAGGACTCTCCATTTCTCATTATGCTCCATTAGTGGTTAAACCTACACACTTTTGATTCACACCTTACTCCATCCTAAGAAGTGTGGTCTGTCTCATTATCGAGGTGACAGTTATCAAGATAATTAGTATAAGGGTTTTTTTTTTCTGATTTCAAAGAGAATAATGAACAGAGTAGACTGATTTATATAAAAAAGTGAAGAAATCTTTTCCTTCAAAATGCTATTTTCTTAACAATATGTAGATAAGAAGACACAATTTCTAATATCTCTATCAATGTTCTTGAACCAGAAAAAAAAATGCTGACTTTTCAATACTCTCTGTGGAATGGGGTACTTGGAGGATAATTAACTTCAGGGAAGCAAGTTTTAAACACAATTTGTAGAGCCTGTGATAGACTGAGCTCTTGTTGGCAATTCACAGCAGAGAAAATGACAGCTCCCACTTAATCACATGCCCTGAGAGGTGATGTCCAACCCCAACTTAGCAACCACACATTCAACTTCATCATCAGGTGTTGTGAATAACTTTACTAAAAATACAACTTACCTACAACTCAAAACCACTATGATTTTCCATTCAGTTTTAACCAAGCTTCAGGAAGTTTGTTCAACGTAAACCCAGGAAACATGTTTTGTGGGGAAGGTGACAGGGGTGAGTTTTAAATACATTACTGCAGCTTTCAATTTCATTTTTTGTCATTGTTCCCTTTCAGCATTTAAATGAATAAACTTAGGGAGAATGCAGCATTAAGCACACCGCTAGATGAAGAAACATAGGCAGTCAGGGGCTACTGACAGGAGAATCAATTTTACCAAGGGACAAGGCCACTGACACTGATTCCATGTGGTCAGCATTAAATTTATGTATTTATAAGCAACACCTAATGGACTGTAGGAGATATCAAGATCAAGGTTTATTATTGTTATTGTTGTTGTTATTATTCAGGATCAAGTCCATGAATCCAAGAAAAAGTGGGGAGAGCTTGAGGGAAATAGTAAAAATGATATGCAGTCAAGTATAAAATTCTCAGAAACAAAATAATAAAAAAATAAGTTGGGTGAGGTGATGTATGCCTATAATCCCAGCACTCGGTGATGCAAAGGCAGGTAGATCTCTGTGAGTTTGAGGCCAACCTGGTCTACAAAGTGAGTCCGGGACAGCCTGAGCAACACAGAGAAACCCTGTCAAAATAAAGATGAATTTAAAACTTGATCCTGTTGTATTTATCATCAGATGGAGTTCTTGGTTCCCCCTCCAGTTCATAATGAAGTCCCAAGTCAAGTGGGTTGGAATGTCAATGGTCAGGGCTAAGTGGCAACCCCAGCCTTGGTGTGTCAGTGGTGGGCAGGGATGACAGCATTCTCCTTTGTCCCCTTCAGTCACTCTTCTCAAATGTAATGGAAGTCTACACATGCCAAATACGTTCCTTTTCTTTTTTTTTTTTTTCAGAAAATGCTCCTTTGTTATTCTATTCTTTCTCGTGAACAACACAATCATTTCTTAAATGAGCAAAATGTCACTATCTAGCATAATTACAAAGAAATCCAGAGGATAGAGAATGTTGTTATAATAGTTATTAGGCTGTTCAGTCATTTCATAAAATATGTAAAGCACTTAGCATGCATCAAGAAGCTTTGGGTGCTGTGGAGATGTCGGCAGTGGAAGCTTGTAAGAACCACTGCAGGAATCTAGATGTGATTTGTATGGGAGGACTTGTTTCTGTGAATGACCCCGTGAATGGCAAGTCATGGTACAACTGCCATTTTGCAAGATACATTCAAATATCTTAATACCATCTTAAGTTTCTTTCAAACCTTCAAAGTAATGAAAATGGAGATGCTCAGACATATGAATCTGCACTAAAAATCTGTGTTTAGCTTTGGGTATGTAAGAATCAATCAGCAACAGATTTGACATTATTATATAGCAGCGAATGCTTTGGTGTTAATGAGAAAACAATTGAGGGTACTCCACACTGGGTACTACAGAAACGGAGTTATTGAAAATAGCAAGCAAAGTGAACCGCTAGCCCATGTGAAGGGGCATGGTTCATAAAACGGATAGACTCAAAACTACATATATTTTCAATAAGCATATAGTTGATAGATATACTGATAGAGAAAGGCATCTTGGCACAGGAATTTAAAGAAAAAGAATGAAAACCAGACATTCTGGAATCAAATCCAATGTCCAACACTCACTGTCTATAGGATATGTGAGTTATGGACGAGCTATCATATTTAAGCCCTTTTACCGGTTTTCACACCTATAAGATGAAGAAAATGAAAACACACTATATGCTTTCCTGAGAACACATACAATGTTAGAATAGTGATGAATTCCTAGTACACTCTGAGAATTCTATAGGTGTTATCTCTTACAATATTTTTAACAATTTCAGACTATAGGTTGAAAAAACTGGTTAAAAGGAAAAAAAGTGTCACTGGTCATAACGAGGAGTAAAACACACGTGAAAGAATTTTGTCAAGTTTTTAACATAGTGTGAGCCCCTGTTATGTTATCTCATTCAATTAACACCACATCACCAATTAACAAATCAAAGACTGGGCCAACATGTAAATCACAAACAAGTTCTGCATACAACTGCCTCCCAACCCAACATCCAAGATGTGCTGTAAACTCAGTGAGAGACACATTAAAAACGTGGCCTTTGCTCTTCCACATACAGTTTCGAGAGGCAATTAGGCAAAGGCTTCTGGCAGCCTTTTACAGTGATAACGTTCCATTTCCTCAACTAGAAAGTTATTTTAATGTGTCTTTCTTTTCCCCCACATTCAAATGGTGATTTGTGGTCGAAACATTTCGCCAAGATCCTCCCATTACACCTCACTTCATTGATGATCATTTTCCTGAATGTTGCTTGGAAGAATCCAAGTACCACTGTCTCTGCTCTAGCTCTTTCAGCTATAATCATGGTAGACCTTGAAACCAGGGTACTTTTAATCAAATTCTCATATGAAACACTGGTATTCTCCAAATATCAAAACTATATCATGTAGCTCAAACATAAACCTTTTTGATCTCATCTGTTTTCCTCTTGTTCCATTGCCTCCCCTGAGACACTTGGATATGTTTGACTGAGCCTAACATATCTTTTCCAACTCTTTGCATATACAGTTTTCTAGATATTATTGTCCGTTACCCACTTAAATTCAGTTTATCCTCCAGGACTAACTTTTGATAAATTTCTCCCAGGCATTCTTCACTGCCCACCCAATCCATTTCTTAATTCTAAACTATCTTTCTTAGATTCATATTCATTGTACTACATAAGAACTTTTCCAATTCATGTTGAAATTGCAATTGCTTGTCTACTGTCTGGCTGCCCACATTTTCTATGTAAACTTCAGGGAATTGAGGAATATTGTACCCCAGTTTATTATTGTTTAACCAACATCATTCTAAAGAGCCTGGTATGCAGAAGTTACTCAATATATGCCTATGATACATTACTCAATGTATAGCACAACTCTATTAATAACTGATAATGCAGTTATTAACTTGTGTCTATTAGGTTGTGTTTATTAGGCTTTTGCAAGATGTCCTCTTTAGAGCATAATATAGGACCTAACTCATTGTTACAGTGAATATTTGTCAAATATATATCTTAACATTTAATGCCATCAAAAGATTGGACTACTGCATCTGAGACAATTTTTTACTTTCTTCTGTTAACACATGACATGATTCATGATGTTTCGTGTATGAGAGGCAATTAGGCAAAAATGACAAGGGGAAAAGTGAAGCAAATGAGCTCGGGAAGTAAAGCACTCTTCTTATCTAAGACATGAAAATAATTGTGGAATTCTTGTAATCTTAATAAGTCCTGTAACAGAATAGAATAGAGAATTGACCGTGTGAGTGGCTTGTTCCTGGGGACATAGATAATGGCCCAATAAAATCTCTGTGGGTGTTTTCTCTGTGTTGAGAGACAAGTAGCAAAACTGCCCAAAGCACAGTGACTTTTAAAACAGCAAAACTTCTTCCTTCCTGTTAGAGACATCACAGAGCTGAGCCCTGGTACTCTTTATTTATGCCTTAACTTTATTGTTTTTAGGCTGGATGGCAGCAAGAATTCCAAGTACCACTTCAGCAGAGACTTGTACAGAGAAAGGCCAGAGCATCCCTTCTTGGCCCTCTAAAAGTCATGATGCTTTTCCCCTCAAATCCTGAAGCAAAATCAAAACCACATTGTGCGTTTCCTCAAAATCCTGCTAATACAGCTTAAGGTAGGGTCATTGGTTTCATACACTATGAAATCATGTGTATGAAAGCAAATGATTCCCAATGGGGACAAGACTTAAAAAAGCAGAACATAGCTCATAAGAAAATACAGGGCCTAGCTCTGGATAGATCAGATTCATTTGTGTACATTTCCATGATAAGCAGAGGCACTCAACTTTGGGCCAAAAAGCAGAATGCCGACCCTCTACATTAAGACAGTCTTCAGATGATCAGGTAAATTCAAGCAGTGGTTTTTCTGAAGACTTGACAAAGAGGCTGAAGCAAAGGATTGAAATGTTGTTGCTTTCTATCAAGAATATTTATAACTGAAAAAAAAATCTTAGGGAGCATTTCTTACTTTTTGGCTTTCCAGGATTTGAGCTCCATTTTCATGTAGGGGCAATAACTCAGTGTGGAATGTAGGAGGAAGGCAAGAACTCCTCAGTGTTGAATTGGAAAGGACAAAATGCTAAATATTCCCTCTCACTTCCTCTGGCAGCTAAAGTATAAGCATGTGGCCTGTTCTCCAACAAGTGGATGATTTGTAAGAAGTAATTAAAAGCACGTGAGAAGCAGAAGCACCATAGCCTGAGATAGGACGTTGACAGCCACAGTATTGACTCCAGCTGAGTCAGCTGCTCTGTGGTGTGACCTCGGCAAGTTACCTTGATTTCTAAGTCTCATCATAACCATTTGGTGAGTTTTGTTTTCCCATCCTTGTCAGTGACGTGATGGACCACTCTTGGTCCTTTTGCTAAATTCGTTTCTATTTAAATCTCCTGGAGTTTATTGTGTTGTATGAAACTGAAAATTATGTCTAGTATGTCAATAGATTATTTCAGCAAACACTGACTTGTAAACATCATCTTGGTGATCCCTAGACAGTAAATAAAACTATATCTTACAGTTTATAGAAAACACAATAAGCTTATTTTGTAAATGTGCTTAGTTTTGACTGTGTTGTGGATAGAAGGTATGAGGAGTGAGGTTGGGAGGGTTAAATACAGACAAGTAGTCTAGAGGTACAGAAATGAATACAATGGAATACAGGATGTAAGTGTAATTTTTATTTCATCAGAAGAGGGGATAAGATGAGAGCCATACCCAACCTTTCCCTTTTAGAAAACATAAGACTAAATGTATATGAGTACAGAGCTTTTAGGACAAAAGTCTCATGCAAAAACAAGAAGAATGTCTGCAATTTAATTCTAGCAGATGAGAGTAAAAGATGGAAAGGAAAAAGTCATTTTCTAAGTTTTTTTCTGTTGCTAAATTTTGTATTATAGGAACCCAAGCCATTATCAACCATGTTCCATGTAAGAAGTTTCAGGCATTCACATGACATTTAAAAAACAAGAAAAAAAATGAGACATTTACAAAATAAAGCTACTTGGAGGTGATATAAGAACAATGGTGGTTTATAATTGTTGGCAAGCCATTCTGAGTGAGAAATTTTAAATGTGTGTTTACCCTAAATTCACCTTCAGAAGTGGCTTGCCTAGACATGCATCCAGCTATTTATTCAGGGAAAAAAAGTGTTTTACATATTTTAAAAATCCATCACCCTATTTAATGAATGTAAATCGTGTACAAATTAGTACATTTTTTTCATAAGAGGTTGTCAAATATAGCATGAAACAGAGTATTTTAAATCAAAACAACCTGACAGGATTTGGAAAGGGTTTTTGTTTGTTTGCCTGCTTTAAATTACAGACAATAGCATAGCCTCACACCACTTTGGTTTCTACATATCTCCTATGTAGCAATTATGGATCACAGCATCAATGCTACGAGCAGTTGTATTATGAATTACAATATTGCCACCTCTAAATTTATACTCTACTAAACAACAACCTGAAGGGGATCTATGCCTGCCTGTCAGCAAAGTAGTGCAAATATAATAGTCTACAAGGGTGTTACAAAGTGCAAAAATGTCCCCACCTCTCACTTTTGCAGCTAGTGTGAAACAACCTAGATGTCCCTCAACTGAGGAACAGATACAGGATTTGTAGTACATTTACACAATGGACTACTGCTCAACAATTAAAAACAAGGAAATCATGAAATTTGCAGGCAAGTGGACAGAACTAGAAAAGATCATTCTGAGTGAAGTAACCCAGAAGCAGAAAGACACACATAGTATATACTCAATTATAAGTGGATATTAGCCATATAATATAGGATAAACGTACTAAAATATATAGTCCTAAAGAGGCTAAACAAGAAGGAGGACCCTAGGGAAGATGCTTAATCCTCGCTCAGAAGGGCAAACAGGGTAAACATTGGGAGTGGGAGAAGATAGGACAGGAGCCTATTACAGGGGGTCTCTGACTCAACCCATCAGGTTATTGAAGCAGATGCTGAGATTCATAGCCAAACTTTGGGCAGAATGCAGGGAATCCTATGGAATAAGGGGGAGATAGAAAGACCTGGAGGGGACATGAGCTTCACAAGGAGAACAACAGAAACAACAAATCTGGGCTTAGGCAGTCTTGCAGAGACCAGTGCTCAAGCTAGGGACCACTCATGGAGAAAGCCTAGCTAGACCTCTTATTCAGATGTAGTCCATAGGCAGCTCAGTTTCCATGTGGGTGCCCAGTAAGGGGAAGAGAGGGTGTCTCTGACAGGGACTCAGTGCCAGGCTCTTTGATCACCCTTCATGGGGTTCCAGTCTTGCCAGGCCATAGAGGAAGAACATGCATCCAGTCCTGATGAGACCTGATAGGCTAGGGTCAGATAGTAGGGGAGAAGGACACCCCCTCCCGTCCGTTGACTAGAGGAAGGTCATAGGGGGAGAAGAGGGAGGAAGGGTAGGACTGGGAGGAGATGAGGGAGGGGGCTACACTGGGATACAAAGTAAATAAATTGTAAAAAAATAAATAAATAAATACAATTAAAATAAGAGAATTTTTATTTGTGTGCATTACAAATAAATGCGCATACATGCTTCAATGGACTTTTCCACTATACCCTTGCAGTAAATTATTTGACAAATTAAAGGCTGACTAAGGTGGACCCCGTGTTTGAAAAATCTGCAGTGGTATCAGTGTTGCATGATAGTGAATGATCACAACAAATCATTACGTAAAATTAACCTTGATGCCTGCAAAATATGTAAGCCTTCACCGTATTTCAAGGGCAGCACAGGCACATTCGAGCGAACTCTCGAGGGTAACTCCACGGTTAGTGACTCGTTTAGCATCGTGATAAATATTCCCTACTACCTGCGATGTACTATCTCTATCCTGATGTTTCTTTATTTTGCCTAAAAACTCACGTGAAGGGAACAAGTACGCACAAACATAAACCTGTAATTCTCAAATAAAAACTTCAGATAGCCATACTTACACATGACACGCCGCTGGAACGGGCTATTGAGGGTGTCGCTGCTGCTGATGATCACCATGGCTTTGTGCCTGTCATTACCCTCAGGCTATCAGAATTTTATGAGCACAAACCAATAATAATGATATTTCCTTTCTGCTTTTATCCACACCTCATTGCTTACATTGATTTGCATAAGCAATTTCCACCCTGATAATTGGAGCCAAACATGTTGTTATAGGTTACCTTATGGAAAAGAGCAGTTAAATACTAATTAAGAAAAATCTTTTTCTATTCAAACATATTTCAGAAGCCATTGGCTCATTCTCACTGGCTAAGTAGATGGGTGACTCACTCACCGATGGGAATTTTAGGATTTGAGTCTGTATCGAGCTTATGATTTCCTTTTTTATATATATTTTTAATTCCCTGATGTCGACTCATAATAACATGAATAATGATCTTTCTAGTCTCATATCATTAGAATAACACTGTTTTCTTTTGTTTTTAAAAGCCATAATATTATGAATTATTTTAATAGTTACTGAGCCAATCAATGTTCATAGAAGATTTCATCTTTGTAACTTTATTTTCAGAAAAAAAGTTGAAAAAATAACTATTAACTTAGGTTATTAAAACAAACAACAAAGAACTGTTGAGGCTCTAAATGACCTCACAGGGATTCTGCCTAAGTACAGTATTTACCAACACATGTTATTTTTTAA
Source organism: Meriones unguiculatus (assembly GCF_030254825.1). NCBI lineage: Eukaryota > Metazoa > Chordata > Mammalia > Rodentia > Muridae > Meriones > Meriones unguiculatus. The sequence goes on from NC_083350.1 coordinate 123,223,995, forward strand.
AGTAATCCTATGCTGCAAAAGTGGAATAGGGCTTCTTCCTATAGAAACTGAACAAAAGTTACAAAACCAAAGTTTAAAAAAATGTACATACTAATGAAATGGTCTTGTATATGTGATGACCATAAGCATTTCTACTTATGAGTAAAAATTAATGTATATGTATTGAATGATATGCTTTCTGGCAAATAAAAAATGTCCATACTGTCAACAAGACAGTAGAAGGTGAGCATTGTGTTTCTGTTAAGTTATCAGTGCATACGTTTATTTTGGGGAGCAAGAGAGATCCCAAGAAGGCATGCAAAGTAACCAAGAAATCATAAAGAAATAAAAACCAAGAAAAATATTCTAAATACTTCACAGGAAAGGACATTCAATATCGTTGGACACTGAAGTTTTCCCAAATAGAAAAGATGAAGAGGGAGGGGCACAGCATATTTTCTGCTTCAGATTTCTCAATAAAACAACAACAAAAAGAAAACTCTACTTAGCATGGTAATAGGAAATAATCTTAAAATAATGAAATGTTCCATAGCCTTAAAGAAAGCTATCTACAAATGTTTGTCTGTCTTTACTAAATTTTAACAAAGGTAGCATTGGTAGAGGATAACAGGACCTTAGTAACACATGGTTTTCAGGGACAAAACAATTTCTTAAATGACAATTAACTTTCTAAATTGGAGAAAATACTTTGGGAAAATAAATGAGTATTTCACAGAGTAGTGTGGCAGGGTTGCTAATGTGGGTTATTAGTAGATGCGAAGGTTGAGCCGACACTATAAACCGTGAACACTGTAGCGTTCTCCCTTCTCAACTGAAGTTACGGGGACCCACTCGTGATCATACGACTGTAAAAACCACGAACATTGTAGCGTTCTCCCTTCTCAACTGAAGTTACGGGGACCCACTCGTGATCATACGACTGTGTAAAAACCACGAACATTGTAGCGTTCTCCCTTCTCAACTGAAGGTATGAGAACCCGTATTACAACTTTGGGCAGAGTACAGGGAATCTTTTTTTTTTTTTTTTTTCAGAGAGAAAAATGCCATATATTTTTATGCTTTCTGTTAGATGTAGATCACAGATTTTAATTTATTAAAAACAATAATCATACATTTATACTTTTTTAGTGTTTTTTTATTTTATTTTTTTCTTTGTTAATTACACTTTATTCACTTTGTATCCCCCCTGTGGTTCCTGCCCTCCTCCCGTCCTAATCCCTCCCTTCCTCCACCCTCTGCATGCAAGCCCCTCCCTAAGTCCACTGATAGGGAGGACTTCTTTTCCTTCCTTCTGATCCTAGTCAATTAGGTCTCATCAGGAGTGGCTGCATTGTCTTCTTCTGTGGCCTGGTAAAATGCTGCTTCCTCCTCAGGGGGAGGTAATTAAAGATCAGGCCAATCAGTTCATGTCAGAGACAGTCCCTGTTCCTATTACAATGGAACCCACTTGGATACTGAACTGCCATGGGCTACATCTGTGCAGGGGTCTTAGGTTATCTCCATGAATAGTCCTTGGTTGGAGTATCAGTCTCAGGAAAGACCCCTGTGCTCAGATTTTTTGATTCTGTTGCTCTCCTTGTGGAGTTCCTGTCCTCTCCAGATCTCACTGTTTCCCACTTCTTTCCTAAGATTCCCTGCACTCTGCCCAAAGGTTGCCCATAAGTCTAAGCATCTGCATTGATAGTCTGCAGTGCAGAGCTTTTCAGAGGTCCTCTGTGTCAGGCTCCTGACTTGTTCTCTCTTTTCTCCTTTTTCTGATGTCCAGCCTCTTTGCCTTTCTGGATAGTAATTAAGCAGGGAATCTTATAAAAGAAGGGGAAAATAGAAAGACCTGGAGGAGACAGGAGCTCCACAAAGAGAGCAACAGAACCAAAATATCCGGGCCCAGGGGTCTTTTGTGAGACTGATACTCCAACCAAGGACCATGCATGAAGATAACCTAGAACCCCTGCACAGATGTAGCCCATGGCAGCTCAGTCTCCAAGTGGGTTTCCTACAAAGGGGAACAGAGACTGTCTCTGACATGAACTCAGTGGCTGGCTCTTTAATCACCTCCCACTGAGGGGAGAGGAGTCTTACCAGTCCACAGAGGAAGATAATGCAGCCAGTCCTGATTAGACCTAATAAGCTAGGGTCAGTTGGAAGGGGAAGAGGACCTCCCTTATCAGTGGACTTGGATAGGGGCATGGGAAGAGAAGAGGGAGGGAGGGCAGTATTGGGAGGGAAAGAGGAAGGGGACAACAGCTGGGATACAAAGTAAATAAACTGTAATTAATATAAAAAATTAAAATTAAAAAATAAACGATCTTAACAATTTAAAAATAAAAAAATCTTTAAGCAAAAGAGAGAGAGACTTGGAGATTTTGAAGTCTTAGAAGCAACTTTTGTGAAAACCAGAACAGACTGAAGTATAAAATTTTAACCTGAAATGTTTCAACTCCAGTCAAGTCACTCCTTTTACTGTGTTTGTGTGAAGAATGGGTATAGATGGGAAAACAAATGGCAAGAAGTAGAACAGTGTCTTCCAGGGTCTAAATTCACCTAGCTCTGCTTAGTATCAGAAACAGCTCCACTGTTCAGGAGAGAAAGCCCTCCCTTGCTGGAATCCCCTATAATGATAACCAACAAGAGGAATAAAATTCTCTTTTTTTTAATTAATTTTTTATTAATTACAATTTATTAATTTTTTATGCCAGCTGTAGCCCCTCCTTCACATCCTCCCAATCCCACCTTTTCTTCCTCTTCTCCTCCCCTCAGGCTACTCCTCCCTCAGGAGCATGTGATCAAAGAGCCAGCCACTGAGTACATGTCACAGACAGCCACTGTTCCCTTTACTAGGAAAATCCTCTTTAAAGCCAACCTCCAGGACACCTTCAGACTTGTAAACAAAGTCACTTCCACTCTTAAGGAGTACACCTAGAAAATTTGGCTTTAGAAATCGTAACATATGCTATGAAAACCATAAAGAGTTTTCAAAAAGCCCTCACCAAATATCATGGATGATAACGACAGATCAACCACAAAAATATTACATATCTGAAGCAATGCAATACAATTAATGTGAAGATGAAACCCCAAGACAACATACTCTGATAAAACAGATTATTATTAACAAAAGCTGCAATTTAAGCAGATGTTCATATGGCTTGATACAGTAGCGCTGTGACATGCATTGATGGCCAATGGCCACCCAGTCAAATATTCAGAACGCTGTTAGTTCAAGTATAGAAAGACACCTTTGCTCATGCATTTTATCGTTCACCCCCGTCAAATCAAAATGGCTGTTCCAAATCAAAAATATCTAACACCAGTTGCCTAAATGATCAACTGCCCTAAATAAATCCTATATTTAGAAACTATGAAAGATGGAAAATATCTTAGAGAATTTAGTTTTGCATTCTATAACTGTAGGTTAGAGGCCAGGAGAGATTTCATGGCTTGTCAGAGGCTCAGCATTAATTAGAAAGAGAAATGAGAATTATTTCTCCCTGCTTATTCTATTGCCTCAAGCTTCCCACAAAATGCCTGCTATCATTTTGTGTAATGGATTATATATAACAGTAGATATGTAGAGCTTGCAAAAATATAATCACTGCAGTGTCCTGAAATATATTATTTATGAATGGTATGTATAATCAACAACAGAAAAGCTTAAACTCAGTACATTGTGCAAGTTCAGATTTCGATTCAAACATAAAATTTAAAGCTGACTTATAAGCCAAATTATGAATTAATTTTATGAATAAAATTTATTTACAAGAGATTTAAGATAATTTTTAAAGAACATGGAAAACTGAACCATTTAAACATTAAACTAAAATCAAAAGTAGTAAGATGTACAAAAATATTAAGAATTTCTTTGATTTTAGACATTATTCAATATTGAATTTCCTCCTTGGTTTCTGATAGCTTATCTCTGTGTTATATAACAAATAAGAACAAAAGTTTTCTCAAAAATGTTCTAGAACACTTGCCTTCTGAGGGATATATTCATTTTGAAATTTAAAATACATATTGTCACACAAATTACTGTGCAATATACAAAACATCTCTAATCAGATATTTTATTAAAAAATGAATATATAAACTGACCCAGAAACTCACTAGATAAGTTATATGTAACATATTTGTAAATAATGTTTGCTTTGTTTCTAGAAAGAGCTTAGGATAGCCCATACATATAGAAAAAAGTATCAGCAGAACACAAATTTTGTTAGATAATAAGTAACAAAGTAACAGCTATCACAACACTGTTCTTAGTACAACCTGAGGGTGTTGTGTGAGCACTCAAGGAAAAACAACAAAGCAAAAAGTATGGAAAAGGGAAGGGGGAAAGAAGGAAGAATAATAAAAGAAAACACACCTCAACTGCAGTTTGGGTTTTCCCAAGCCTGTAAATATAAACCTAGTATGTTTTCGAGTAATAAACTTTCATGTGTCAGGATAGAATAGCCATGGTTAATGTAAAAATAATTAATAGATTTTCTTCAGAGGTAAGTGCTGACATCCCAGAGTAGGCCTTTCAACAAGTTGTAAAGTAAGACTCCCCAGAGCCTTGTAAATGGCAAGCATATTAATATGAACTCGAAAACTACTCAGCACCATGACATGAAGTGTCTGTTCAGGAGGTCATCTCCAAAATGTACCCCATACATCTCCGTACACAAGAGATGTTCATTTATCACCAAGACAGAAGGATCTACTGTAAACTAATCCAAACTGCTGATGATACACTAAATCAGTTTGAGTGATAACTATAAATGAAGCTGCAAGCCAAGTACTGAAGGATACAGATCCACCTGATCAATGAGATGTCTCAAGGCAAATGAAATGCACAGATGACAAACAGAGTCCCGAGGTTGAAAATTAACCAGATCAAGTATTGGAACATAAAATGACATGTTAACACTAGCTTCAAATGAAAGTTTACTTTAATGGGTATTTCTTTTAGCAATTTTAGATAAAACTGAACAGGCTTGGGATATAGGATATACTCAAAATAATATATTTTACATACTATAGAAAATACAACAAGATAAGAAAAAATTCTGCAAAAACATTCTGTCAAAATAAGTGTACTCACTCAATCTGTTGAACATGGGTAATAGTAGAGAAATAATAAAAATCGTATGCAGAAAATGATTGCATATCAGATTGCCACCAAAAAAAATCAAATTCAATTTATGTTGCCTTTATGAAAACTTAAATATTTTCTGAAATTGTCACATTACAAATTCAATATGGGAAAACAAAGCTCTGTGAATAAGGTAAGACATCCCTCCAGACAGTTGATATTCATGGAGGGCACTCCTTGAAGTGAAGGAAAAAAAAGGTTTCCACAGCTATGTGATCAGAATGGAGCCTTCATCTCTCAGCAAACAGAATCTTTATCCTTCAGCAAATACATTCGATGGATTCAGCTATTCTGTGGACCTCCATAATGAAAAGCGTTGACTAAAGTAAATTTCAATACTGACTAAAACTAATCTGTAAAAGTAGTTTATAAGGAAAATTATTCTTCAATAAATTTATATGCTTTTTAATTTGTTACATTAAATATGTAGTTTGCCATATCAAATTTAACTCTTGCCTTTCTATTTTATCCCCTCTTATTTTGGATAAAGGTAGAATTATACTACAAAAATATGACCTGATCCCAGTTGTAGTTTATTTAAATTTCAAAATGAAAAGCTTACTAGGAACAGATAAGATTGATTGTTCTCTTTGTCTTAGCATAATTGTACTTCAGGTGAACATCAATTTACTTTAAAGGACACTTCTAAGTAGCAAAATGCATCATAAATAATTCATCAATCACAGTGGCTGGGAGTGTGATTTACTCTAGCAGATTAAACAGAATCAAAGTTTCAGTTCTCTATAATTATACTTTTTATATATTTTAATAAATTTGTTTTTACAGATCCATTCTTAAATTCCATGCTTACTACCCGAAATGCAGTACATATAATTGTCTTTTGGTCCAACCCCACCCCTTATTGAAAATAGATGGTTTTATCATACAATATATCCTGATTACAGTTTCCACTCCAAAACTCCTCCCAGTTCCTTCTAACCTCTCCTCCCACCTGGTTCCAGGATCCACTAACTTTTCATCTCTCATTAGACAATAACAGATTTCTAAGAGATAACAACAAACCAAAAACCACATAATCATCTCCCTTCTTTAAAGTGATTCACTTTACTTTCAAAGAAAAGTATTGTATTTTCAGTGGGACAAATAGCACCTGTGTATGTCAGTAGCAAAACAAGGTAGGCAGCACATGACTGAAAAGCAAGCTCTAAATTACGTTATTTTAGTAAAGCTAACAACTTGCTCTCATATTACTTAAACGTCTCAATGACAGTAAATAATAGCAGGTTTTCTGAAGCTCTTGTGTAAATTATTCAGGATCTGACATGTGTAAAACTTAGTTCAGTTTGTGAATGCCAGTTAAACACCTCCAAATTGTATACTAGCTTGAGTTTGCGTTGAGGATACACTGAGTATCCCTTGACAACTTCTGTTTGTCATACTGAAGGACAAAGTCCTGCCTTAAACATCCTAAATTTTTCTATCATAATAGTAATTTTGTATTAGTAATTTCCCAAAGCATGAAATATACTTAAAATAAATATAATAACAAGAAAAAGAGAAGAGAAAAATAGAAAGTGTTTTACTTACTTGCAAACCCCTCTGAAAAACCGAATGGCCCATAAAGTTAGCCAGCATTCTAATTAAAGCAGCACCCTGTGGGGGGGAAAAAGCATTGAAAAGAAAAGAATTTCAACAAGTGTAATCCGAAAAATGCCACGTGTCAACGAAGAGTGGCTCACTTCATTCACTCTATTCTATTTTTAAAACATTCAAGGAGAAAAAACAACACATATCTATCTTATGGGTTGAAAACATCATGGTTTTTTGTATCTAAAATATTTTGTGGATCAAAATCTATTATTTCAAGATGAAAATCTCTTTGACTCAAGTATCTCTGGAAACAGTCTGTAATTGGGAGTAGCTTACACTTCTGTGAACATTGAACAGGTCAAGATTAATAGAGCACAGTGCTTATACCCAAAAGCCCATGATCTGGAAACATAGGGACACCTGTGTTAACAAACATTTTGATGAAAATGTAATTTGTTGGTACAATAGCTGCTTGCTACACTCCTAACCCAGGTGAGAATACTTTATAGCAGGAGTGGACAGGAGTGTGAAGCAGTCAGGCTTTCTGGGTTCAAACTGTGTCTCTGTTACTTTTTTTTTTTTAATCCTTTATACTCAAAAAAATGATTAGAATTCTCTTATTTTCTTCTCTTGCAGCATAGAGTTACCAACAATCCTATTAGATAAGACCTTTGAAGCTTAAATAATTAGTTCTATATTTTCATATATATATACATAAAAGTATATATATATATATTCACATATATATTTTCATATATACATATGTATTTAAATATACATATTATCTATATGTAAAGCATATATGTTGAAAATTAGTGCCTGTATGCGTATAAATGTATGCCTATGTAAAGCAGTTCAATAAAAGGTCTGAAAGACAGAGTGAACCATCAATGTTATTTCATGTTGGCTCATTATTTTTTGTCATACCTATTTTTTAAGCCGAATGTAGTTATATATACGGTTATGTAAGCAAGCAGATGTGGTTAATGTAAATTTTGCGTGTTATAGAGTAATATGCTAACCTAGAAGAGTTGAGAACTATATTATAAGATAATATAATACAATATAAAATTCAATCAGTAGAAAATGTGCATATGTGATCAGTTTGAAGCAATCCAAGTAATGGTGAGGAAGTCAGGATGATCAGACATTTATAAGAAAACTACAAATTAGACATCTAGAATCCAGTTCATGCTGAGCTCCTCAAGGGTTATTAAACAGTGACCATTTAAACAGAAATGGCAGTCTAGTTTTGTGGAAATTCTTCTGCACCTACCTATCCCTCTCCACCATCCTTACAAATGCACATACTGCCATGAATCCTTTTTTCAAGGTGTCTCTTTTAAGTTTTATTATTGAAGTTTTATTATTGCACACCAATTGTATATGCTGATAAGATTCACTATGACACCTCAATGCATGCACCCAGGGTATCCTTTTATGAATGAACCCTTTAGTATTCATCTAACCAGCACTCAGTCAGTCCAGTGACAAAACCATGATTTTCCACTGTTCGACACTAAATCTACTCCCTGTAATTGTGGAAACTTGATGCAATATAATATTCTCACTCCATTAGTCAATCACCCTTAAAGCACAGTCTTAAAAAAAATCTTTATTCCCCCAAGAACTTGCTCCTCAAATGAGAATGTCATTGTCATCTCAACAAATAATGAGCTCACCATCCCTAAAGTTTCATGCCCTTCCAGATATTTTTCCTTTCACATCTTCTACTACTCCTCTCTCGCTCTAGCTCTCTCTCTCTATCTTTCTAAATATATATATATCATTTTTGCTTCTTGCTCTTTGTCTTCCACACAGTTGTATGACTCTATAAAACATAAGCATTTATGATTCAATCTAGGGAGCTGGTGAGAATCCCCTTTAGAAAGCATCAGCTCTGCTCCCTGAATTACCTTGACAAGCTCTCCTCCTGTGCATTTTCCAATCTGGTCTACCCACCCTGAGGGTAAAATCTGTCATTTCTTCAACAACACTAACCCTTGCCACCTGGGGAGTGAGAACTCTCAAGCAGTCAGCTCCAACTTTCCTTCAGAGCAGAAGAGCCATCTTCAAATGATTTAACTGATTCCCTCCAGGTAGTGATGACTTGGTCCCTTGTCAGGCTGTAAAAAACTATCATTCAGCATGGACTAATGACAAAAGAGTACTTTGTAATCATAAAGAATGGACCTCTTTTTTATTTTCCTTTTTTTTTTGGGGGGGAGGGGCATCTGGACTACAGCACAGTGTTTGGAAATAAAATGTAAAAATATAGTCAGTTTTCAAAAGCCGTAATAGCACTGAGCTCTTTATTATTGTTATATTCTATAACTCAGTTACATTTCAAAAATATGTTACTTGAATATTTCGATGTTGCCTGGAGCAATCTATAGTCTTGTATAGTTAACTGACCTTTTCTTGCGAATGCTAATTTTTTACTCCTTATTTTATAAAAGTCTGTAAGCAGGTTACAGTTGGGCAGACCAACTGTTTTTGAGTCAGCAGCTATGACACCTACTATGCATGTCTATAACAAAAGCCACACCTTGCAGCATAGCTAAAGTCATCACACACACTTATGCTTTAATGAAATCGCCGAAGAACATTTTTCTGTATCTTTAAAATATTTACCCATCAAGCTAACCTTGTTTATAATGCGGCAACTTATATTTACTTGTGATTGAAAATCTCGGCCTCATGAAAAAAAATTGGACATTTTAAGTAACTTGAGGAGCTTTATGGAAAGGAATTTATTGTTTCTTAGGAAAGGTCATCATGACTTTATAAAACGAGGTCTAAGGGAGATACCGTGGTACTTGGCTGAATTGTTTAGGATATGATAAACTATGTTAATAAAGGGGGGGTTGAAAACTCAATTATAGTTTAGTAGTTTTTCTTGTTTTATTCTCTATTTTTTGGTTTACTTTATGTAATATGAGTACCTAATGATTTCAAAGACAGTAACTATGACCAGAGAAAGGACTTCCTCTGCTCAATTTTGGCACAACCCTCTGCTGTTGGCTGCCTTAATCCAATAACAGCTGACAAAGAGAGAAACTGTCTGCACATATGGGCATCACATTGTATTCTTGAACACGGGCTATTCATCAAGAATATAGCCTTTATTGTCTCACTGGTATGTTTTCACAATGTATAATCACTTTTTAAGAGAAGACAAATTTCCAAATTCAATTATTTCCTCGGCATATGTTTGGTAAGTTGGTCGTATGCTCCATATCCCACAGAATACAAATAAGGATGATAAAAGTACATCTGAAACCTGGGGGAGCAAAAAGCTAAAGAGTGACATTTGTGCTGTACCTGGCAAGGTGGACATACCCAGACAGCATGTACATGATGTTACGGAATATGTTATTAGCATTGTCGGGCAAGTGAGAAGGTGAGAAACCTGAAGCATGGAAGGTCATACAGATTGGAAGGCGTGCAGACACAATGTGGTAGGTTGGGTGGAAAGTAAGTTTGAGGCAGGTTTTAGAGGTTTGGGATGCAGAGTTAAAGTCTTTGGAAGGTGAGAGCTGAAATATGATACCCCACAAAGGGCAAGATATTGAAGCAAACGAAAGGAATGGGTGATGACAAAATGGCTTCCCAAATGTGACAGAAATATGTTTGAATTTAGTCTAAGAAAGGAGAGGACATTAGAAGGTATGCATAAATACACACTTTAGAAGAAATTAGCTAAACTAGTACAACCACTTGGAAAATATGAAGTTTTAAAATATAGGTAGAGAAGCAGAGAATAGAGCGGAAATACAATGAAGAAATGAGTTACCAGAGAGGGTGTAAGCAGAGACAAACAGAGTTAGGAGCGAGAAGGCCAGAGAAATGTGCTCCTGTTTCAGTGAGGGCTGCAGAGAAAAGAACCTCCAAGGCTTTCTACAGACAGGATAGTCTTCTCTGTGGTGCTCAGAATTAGCACCCAAGACATACATAGATGAAATTAAATTAAAACAAAGGGGAAAATCCAGAGTGTGACAAATAGCAGAAGGCAACCTGGGTATGAACAAAGTGATGGAAGACAGGCTTGTGATTTGTGCTTCCAATTTGAAGGAAATTAATATCTAATACAGAAATGTACTCACAATTAAGAAGGAACTAACCTAGATCCCACTGTTTGTCTGCAAATTTCATGATTTCCTTATTTTTAATTGCTAAGTAGTATTCCATTGTTTAAATGTACCACATTTTATGTATCCATTCATCAACTGAGGGACATCTGGGTTGTTTCCAGATTCTGGCTATTACAAATAAAACTACTATGAACATGATTGAGCAAATGTCCTTGTTGTATACTTGAGCATCATTTGGATATATGCCTAGGAGTGGTATAGCTGGATCTTGAGGTAGCAAAGATCATCATCAGTGAGGTATCCCAGAAGCAGAAAGACACACATGGTATATACTCACTTATAAGTAGATATTAGACATATAATACAGGATAATCATACTAAAATCTGTACACCTAAGGAAGCTAATCAAAAAAAAAAAAAAAAAAAAAGGACCCTGGTTAAGAAGCTCAAACTTCGTTCAGAAAGGCAAATGGAATGGACATCTGAAGGGGGAGAAAACAGGGAACAGGACAGATGGCCTCTGAAAGACTCCACCCAGCAGGGTATCAAAACGTATGTTGAGACTCATAGCCAAATGTTGGGCAAAGTGCAAGGAATCTTATGAAATAAGGGGGAATTAGTGAGACCTGGAGGGGACAGGGGCACCACAAGGAGAGCAACAGAACCAAAATATCTGGGCCCAATGGTCTTTTCTGAGACTGATTCCCTAAACAAGGACCATGAATGGAGATAACCTAGAACCCCTGCACAGATGTAGCCCATGACAGCCCAGTATCCAAGTGGGTTCCCCAGTAATAGGATCAGGGGCTGTCTCCTACATGAATTTAGTGGCAGGCTCTTAGATCACCACCACCTGATGGGGGAATAGCCTTAAGAGTCCACAGAGGAAGACAATGCAGCCAGTCCTGATGAGATCTGATAGGCTAGGGTCAGATGGAAGGGGAGGAGGACCTCCCTATCAGTGGACTGGGAGAGGAGCATGGAAAAAGAAAAGGGATGGAAGGTGGGATTGGGAGAGGGTGGGAGAAGGGGCTACAGCTGGGATACAAAGTGAATAAACTGTAATTGATAAAAATAAAATGAAAATTAAAAAGAAAGAACTATTAAAATAGCTTACGGGTATCTAGCTAAAAAGGGGTACACAACCTGAAAGCATTTGGACATGAGGCAGTTGTGTCTTGCCTGCTTTTTCTTTTTCTTTTATTTCTTTCTTTCTTGTCTTTTTTTTTTTAATATGGGAGGAAATGTTGTTCTAAGAAAGTATGATCCAAAGGAGATAATGGTTGGTGACATGCAGATCAACAGATGAGTGTTAGAGTAACCTTCAGGGCAAAAGAGGAAAATCCAAGTTAATCTTGGAAAGAATGTGTAGAGACAAAACTGAAGAAGGAAAAGGGTGGGATAGGTCACTTAGAAATTTTAAAAACCAAAGCATAGGTGGAAACGGACTGAGCACAACAGACTGCAGCTGTGCAGGGAGGAATGCCCTGTCTGTCTCACTACAGCAGACCCACCATCAAAAGCCCTTCTTGGAATGCAAGAGATTCACAGATAAGCAAAGGTCTATCTTTCTTCAAGAATACAAAGGCAGCCTTTAAATTATGTGATTCTGAGAGTAATAACTTATCCAAAATAATTTCGGTGAGCAGGAAGAAGTAAAACATACGGAGCTGTAAAAAATAGTCTTGTATTTGCAAAATTTCACTTAAAATATCACTAAAGAGCCATGCTGTGATATAGTCGTGATATAACAAAGAAGACACAATTATTTTGTCTAATCAGAAGTTTGAGGCTTAAAAGGTTTTTTGACTTGCTGAAATTGACCCAAATTGAGTAAAAGAGTTATGATTAGAAACTCACTTTTAGCCAAACTCCAAATCATTGGCTTTAACTGATGTAGGTTACCCTCTTATGATTTGCAATCAAGATAGAACCCAAACACTTTTAAATCATTGTACAAAATAAGAACCTAGAAAACAGGCCTGGGGGACTGGTAGAACTGTTCAGTTTCGAGTTAATAACATTCCTACAGCAGAGGATGAAATGTGAAATGGTTTTCCAGTACTCTCAGGCTGGAAATGAAGTGGAACACCTGGAAGACAAGGAAGAAGGGGGAACGTTTATGAACTAAGACACACCAAGCTGCCTTAGCACGTGTTCCATGCAAACCAAAGGCTAGAGAATATGAAACTGTGTGAAAACCCGCTGCTCAGACTGCTGGCTGCCTCTCTGTTCTCCTCCATGAAAGCCATCATGCTTGGCTTACTCCAAGTCAATGACTGAGTAAGACTGTAACCACGAGGAGCCTATTCCAGTAAGACAGGAAGCTCCTCCATGGAGAATCTGAATAGTTGACATCTCTGGTCTGTGTATTTCCTGCAATAGGCTGCAAGCTGGAGTTCCCACATCCCCTGGGCTTATTCCAACACCTTCCCCTTGCTTCAAGAGCAAGCAACCTTTCCCTGTAATGTCTTTCAAACTCTTCCAGTTCCCCTGAGTGTAGTCTGTTTCCTTTAGAAGATAAGGATTAGCACCATAGGAAAGATTGAAGTATGGAGATCCACACAAGTATGATCTGCTTGTCGTATGTCACAGATATTAGCTAGTAACAAGTCTGCTATCTTAATAAGAGTATTAACAAAGCAGAAAGTTTCTTTCAAGTCTCACACAAGTCTCTGGCTAGTAAACCTTCTGGACTGCATGCATATGCTATATGGTTCATTCTGCTCTTAAGATGGAAGGAGTTGAGTAACCCCACAACTCCCACTATGCAAAAGGAGGAGATTGAGGTAACAGGAATAGATAATTTTCTCAATATCTGTGAGCAAAGAAATCTTTTCAGTGAGAAATACCTGTTATATCCACTTTGTTGAAAGAGATAGTATAAGGATTGAAAAATCAAAGTGAAAATATCACTTTCAGAAAGATGTCTCATTAGTACTATACATTTTAGTATTTTAATCCTATATTATATGCCAAGTAACCACTTATGAGTGAGTATATGCCATGTGTGTCTTTCTGCTTCTGGGTTACCTCACTCAGAATGATCTTTTCTAGTTCCCAACATTTACCTGCAAATTTCATGATTTCCTTGTTTTTAATTGCTGAGTAGTATTCCATTGGGTAAATGTACCACAGTTTCTATATCCATTTCTCAGTTGAGGGACATGTGGATTATTTCCAGATTCTGGCTATTATGAACAAAGCTGCTATCAACATGGTTGAGCAGATGTCCTTGTTGTGTACTTGAGCAAATTTTGGGTATATGCCTAGTAGTGGTATAGCTGGATCTTGAGGAAGCACTATTCCTAATTGTCTGAGAAAGCGCCAGATTAACTTCCAAAGTGGTTGTGCAAGGTTACATTCCCACCAGCAATGGAGGAGGGTTTCCCTTTCTCCATAACCTCTCCAGCATGTTGTCACTTGGATGACACTTGGATCTTAGCCATTCTGATGGGTGTAAGGTGAAATCCCAGGGTTGTTTTGATTTGCATCTCCCTGATGACTAAGGACGTTGAGCATCTCTTTAAGTATTTCTCTGCCATTCGATATTCCTCTAGTGAGAATTTTATGTTAAGTGCTGAACCCCAATTATTTTATTGGATTATAATCTGTACTCCTCAAGAAGCTAAACAACAAGGAAAACACTAGGGAAGATGCTCAATACTCATTCAGAAGGGCAAATGCGATAGACATTGGAAGCAGGGAAAGACAGGGAACAGGACAGGAGCCTACTATAGAGGGCCTCTGAAAGACTCTACTAATTGAGGTATCAAAGCAGAGGCTGAGACTCATAGCCAAACTTTGGACAGAATGTATGGAATTTTATGAAACAAGGAAGAGTTTGAAAGACCTGGAGGGGACAGAAGCTTCAAAAGCAGAACAACAGAGCCAAAAATACTGGGCCCAGGAGGGACCTGCAGAGACTGATACTCCAACCAAGGGCCTTTCATAGAGAGGGCTTAAACCCCTGCTCATATGTAGCCCATAGACTCAAGTGGTGTCCCTAGGAAGGGAAGCAGGGGCTGTCTCTGGCATGAACTAGGTGTCAGGCTCTCTGATCACCTCCCCCTGGGGTTGCAGCCTTGTCAGGCCACAGAGGAAGGCAATGCAACCAGTCCTGAGGAGACCTGATAGGCTAGGGTCACATAGAATTGGAGGATGACCTCTCCTATCAATAGACTAAAGCAGGGGCATAGGAAGAGAAGAGGGAGGGAAATAGGAAGGGTTTGGGAGGAGATGAGGGAGGGGCCACAGCTGGGATAAAGAGTGAATAACTTATAATAAATACTAAATAATTTTTAAATAAGAAAAACAGATGTCTCTTCTGAAAGCATGGGCATATTTAAAGAGAATACAACAACATTCTGACATAATTTGTTAAGAAAGAATGTCTTTGGTCTGAAGGAAAAGAATATATTAATTTCTTCCACAGTCTTTATAAAAACATGCCCTTTTATTTTAAAGGTAATATGAGCTATTATATCATGTGAAAAATGGGGTGTGAAAAGAAAACCCCTAATCTTGAATAATCCTGGCTAACAACTAATCAAACTCCCTGCCATGTTCCATTCCTTGTTCTTTTTCAATTTCACAGCCCCTTTCATCCATTGATTTTTGTTACATACATATGTTTATGTGTAATCAATACATAAATACAAGCTGTTCATGCTATAAAATGTTATGTATATATGTGTGTGTGTGTGTTTGTATGTGTTCTATATGTATGCAACACAAATATACACAAATGAACAGACACAAACACAAACACACACAGACATTTAGGGCTGATTATTTTGTATTGGATAACCAAACTGTTATAGTCTTTTCTGGGAAAAACGATTTCTCCTGCTCTCAGCATTCCTTAGTTGCCTGTAATTATATCATAATCTCAAAAAAAAAGTAGTTTAAAAGGAAGAGAATAAGAGTAGACAAAGGATGAAAATGGAAATAAAATTAATTCTAATAATGAAAAAAAATAATGCCCAGTAGCTTAGAATATGGAAGTCCTCTTTGTTTTTGTTTTTGTTTTTTTTTTTTTTTAATTTCATGAGGACAAGTCTCCACCTCTGTGCAGCTGAATTACTTCACAGCCTCTTAATGGCAGCCCCAGATGCATTCTCACCTTCACAAATTCATCCTGTGGGCCACATCAGACTAATTTTAATAACTATTTCAGAAGCCTAATGTCTGCTAAGTACTCTCGTTCTGCTGTCAACTCAAGCTCGTTAGATGATTTAAATATCTACTATTAGGCTTACAAGGTTGTAGTAATGATGACCACAACTGTATTATTTTAGTTAAGAATAAGAAGAAAGCCCACCTGCATTTTTTGACAACTCACTAAAATTACTCATAAAATAGTTGGAATTGTGTTTTCAAGACAGTTATAGCAAATTGTCATCATCTAAGTTCAAAATCATTACTTCTAACCCCCAATCCTAGGGTCATTATCAAGGCCATCATAATGATACCCCATACTTCTTATCTCCCCATAGAACCAAATAGTCAGATTCTAATCCAGTTAAATTTATTTTTTCATGTGACTCTATCTTATACACTCATGTTTTTGACATGTTATTTACCCTCAGTGCAATGAGATCTATACATTCTTTTTTTTATTTTAAAGTTTATTATAATTAGGAGTGTGGGTTGTGCCATCACGTGCATGTGAAGGTCACAAGACAATGATGGGGAGCTGTTTCCCTTCATCCAGCTCAGCATGGGTTCCAGGGATCTAACAAAGTTTGCAGTGTTTCAGAGGCAAAATGCTTTTACCTGCTCAGCCATCTCACAAGCTCTTGGCTTCTACACATTTTTAAAACAAAAGTAAGATTAATATCATGATAGGACACTTTTGTGTTAACTATAAGTGTTTTTTCTCTCTTTGATGTCATAATTAATATAAGAAATAGTCATTATTTTAGATATGTAAAACTATATAGAACTCATATTGTTCCTATATACTAGGAGCAGTCTTACAACTTATAGAGACTATAAATTCCCTACTATCAATGAAATCAAATCCTCACTAGAAGCAGTATCTACCAATTCTTTGCTAATCTCAACACTGCAATCCAGATAATAGCAATGTAGCCAGTACACAGATAGTCAGTCTCTCACACCATGAAAGGCAGGATATATTCTTCACTGAAAACACAGACATTTGCAGTACTCAGACAAAGGTAGTCAAACAGGAACATTAAGCTACTAAGAACCCTATAGCCAAGGAAAAGAGCACAAGTCCCATGACAAGAAAATAAAGAACTTTCTTTGAGCATGGGGCCACACACTTTTAATCCCATCACTCCAGAGGCAAAAGAAAACAGATATCTGAAATCAAGTCCTTCTTGGCCTACATAATAAGTTCCCAGATAGCTAGGAATACACAGATATACCCTGTCTCAAATAAAAACAAAAAGAAAGAAAGGAATGAAGAAAGAAGAAAGCAGAGAGAGAATATAATGGAAGGAACTTCTAAGAACACAAAACAGCACTTACGTATCATTAGTCACTTCAAATGTTTGGATGAACATAATGACATAATATTGTATACAGAGATAAATGGATACAAAAGGATAAAACAAAGAGAAAAAGTTAACAAAATGGGACACAAGGAAATGGTTGCAAGATCAAAATGGAACATAAGACTCTATAAATAAGCAACAATACAAAAGTAAGGTCCTAGGTTAAAATGACCAAGGTCAAAGACAAGAAAAAAATATACAAATGAGAGATATTAAAGGGAGAAAATGAGAATCAAACTGTACAAAAATGTTAAATTAAATGTAATATGACTTCTATAAACTTTCATATTATGTATGAAAACTCTGATAAAAAGAATGCTATGTACTTTGACTATTAAAAATTATTAAGAAGCAAAAAGCTAATACTGGGTTTTAAAGAATCATAAATCCTAAATTTACAAACTCCAAAACAAGTTTTACATGCAGGCAAACTTTTAAGAGAATTTTATAACATGTTACTTTTTTTCTAGAAAAAGCACAACAAATTAATGAAAGGAATACAAACTTTCTAACTTTAGATGATGCCAATATACTATGTGAGTTTATACAAATAAGTGTGACTATATGTGTGTTTGGGTAAAATGTGTCTTAAAATTCCAATCATATAACATATAAAATATTATATTATAACATATATAGTATATTATATAATACAACTTAATCAGTATATTATAACTTGTTGCATATAGAAAACAGAAAATACAAAGAGTGACAGGTAGATTTAGTTTACAACATAAGTTGTAAATTCACTGCATTAATGTTTTTAAAGAAGACAAATAATTTAACCATCAGTATCTAAAAGATACATTTAATAATATTACTCAAATATTTCAAAAAATACTGTATATGTTAATAACCTGGTAAGTAATATGACTCCATTACTGTGGTTTAGGGAATCCTCCAAAAATATAGTCACTGGTGAAATATTACAACAATTTTTTGTGAACATAGAAATAAGGTATGGGTGCATCCTACTGATATTTATACTTAAAAGTGCAATGAAATAAATGACCAAACAAAAGACATGCAAGAAAAATAAAAGCAACAAGTTAACATTATTCAAGATGGTGTGAAAGTTCTTGTGGAAACTCAAAACAATCCAAAGATTAATCTATAAAATCAATACAATAATGCAACAAGACTCTCCAACACAAGATCAATCAAAAAAAAAAAAAAACTAACAGTTTAGTGTATATTTGAAAACTAAACAAAGGAATTAGCTCATAAGATCCTGTTCTCAAAAGAAGATACAAACAAATAAAACAAAGCCAAAAGCAATAAGCAAACTTCAAAGCTGTTCAGGATTCACAGAGAAAATGGCATTACTTGATCAAACACACAGAATTAAATATGAATAACTACAGTTATCCTATATCCAGAATCGTTGCAAACATCAAATATTTCAAAGTCATACTTTCATCAAAATATTTTCACCTATGTTCCTTATCTGAAAATTTATAACAATAAATTAACAGAATTTAACAGAGAGAGATAGGAATAATCTTTACTTCAAGCAACACAACTTTAAATCTCTAATGGTTATATCCCAGGGAGCAGTGTTGGAGCAGGATAAACATATAGATAAGGAAGTTGGGATAAGGACATGAAGAATTCAGATAGTGAAGTCACTGGTAGCTAAGTGACATTTATTCTTATTGGAAAGGCAGTATGGAATTCAATAATTAATTCCATAATGAATGAATGTGTCATTAAGGACCTCAAAATAAAGAATATAAAAGTTTAAAAATATTAGGAGAAAATATAAGAGAATAGCTTTATGATTTGGTAAAAACAAATGACATTAAGATAGAAGGGGAGGAGGTCCTTCCCTATCAGTGAACTAGGGATGTGGCATAGGGGGAGAAGAGGGAAGGAGAAGGGTGGGATTTGGAGGAAACAAGGGAGGAAAGGGGATATAGCCAGGATACAAAGTAAAAAATAAATATACAAGAAATTAAAAAAATAATCCAAATAGAAAGTCTACAAAAAATATGGGCAGTCCAAACCTAACTTAAAAATCTAAATGATAAGACACTAAAAGTTATATATCTGTTTCACTAGCAACTAAAAATTGCTTTACAAAATACAAAAAAAAATATAACCCCCTTTAACTAAGATTAAAAAGAATAAGCAAACAATAATAATACAGTGACTGACTGGAAATAGGAAAAGTAAACTGAAAAGTCAGGAAATAATAAACACATAAAGAAAATCTGATGAATAAGAAAATATACATTAAAACAGTAAAATACTGTTGCATAGCCAAAAACCAGAGAAGCAGCTGAAATTGAGAAAAATACTAAACATCAGGTATAACTAAGAATATAACCTATATCCTACAGACTCTTATAGCGTCATGTGCACAGTACCAATGTCCAGCAGAAAAGGACATGCCACCGTAAACTTACAGATTATTTTTTATTTGGAACATTGCTAATTATCACATGCCTGCATGACCTTTCAAAGAAAAATGATGCAGAGTGCAACCCATATTCTAGATCAAACAGTAGTCAATAAGCAACTTAGTAAAATGCTCTGAGAGCCAGTTATTGATGTAAAGACAAAGACAGCTGAGTGAGGTGACTATTGGCACGATGGAACCTGAGTGGAATGCAGTATAAAACAATCAGAGAAGAATACAGTGGCATTGAAGCATATCTCTCCAACAAAAAGGTAAGTCACATAAGTAACTGAGGAAGAAGAGCCCAGAATACTAAAACGACTGAGTGGCATTACGCTTGGCCATGATCTAGCTTGAGAACATATTGAACAATGCTCTGTGGCATCTGAGTTTTGGATGTATGTCATTTTATTATTTTTTATTTAGATCCCAAAGAGATGTT
The DNA here is from genome assembly GCF_030254825.1 of Meriones unguiculatus. NCBI lineage: Eukaryota > Metazoa > Chordata > Mammalia > Rodentia > Muridae > Meriones > Meriones unguiculatus. Next base: position 123,244,144 of record NC_083350.1, read on the forward strand.
CATAGCAGAGGAAGAAAAAAAAAATCCTAAGAACGATATGATAGAACACAGGTAATATGAAGGGGTAAAGGAAAGGTGGAAGATTTAAGGAGGAGGAGGGTGGGAGAACAGGACAAATGATAAAATGAGAAGAGTAACGATAACACTAAGGATGTTTTTTAATGTCATATGAAAAGTTGCTATTTTACAAGCTTCCTCTTTAAAATAGCTTAAGAAGCGTTGCTCTGTTTAGGGAACATGATTCTTACCAGAGGCTATGGGATAAACATAAGTATACTATGGTCACGGGACATGCAGCAATCAAGCCAGTACTGACGAGAGAGTTTCTTACTCACTGGCTAACCTTCATCTTGCTAGAAGGTGCTGTGCAGGCCGCTGGCTTTACTGAAAATTTTGGAATTTTGACTTCTTTAAGAAACGCAGAAATATTATAAGAATGTGTTTTTGTTTCAATCCCAGACGTGGAGAAGCGAGGCTGTTCCGCAGCAGCTGGCTATCATTCGCATCTCGTGCTCTAGCAGAGGCGTGATTTTGCCAGCTGCGAGTAGTTTCTGAGTGTGTGACTTCCGGCATTCTGGGGTCTTTTTAGAGGACATATAAATGCCACCGCCTCCATGGGTATGGCTGGTTGCTGGTTGGTCGTGGTCTGCCAAGTAGTCTTGCACAAAGAGATGAGAAGATAGATATACCTAAGATCAGACTTACCCAAGGAACCCGATGTCCCTAATCAGCAGGAAGCAGTCTAATAAGAATGATGCCCCCCTTTCTCCTCTATCCTTTTTCCTCTTGTATCTATTGTTAGGGGGTTGAAATGGAAGAAGTAAAGGAGTGGAGACGGGTGGAAGAGAGAAAAGAATATACAAAGTAGTGAAAGGCAGCTACAGTTGACCAGGATAGGTCACCAACATGTTTTTCCATACGTAAACCCTGCAAGCTACAACAACTCCCTCGGGGAATGCCCTCTGGGTGCAAAAGTGGCACATATATTATGGGAGTAAACAATTTGGTTATGATTGGACTTGAGGCCTGCTCCACAGAAGAAAACTCATAAATCTGACCAAGATCTGGCTAAGGAGCTAGGGCCCAGAATGAGCTACAATTATTATTTTGATAAATGTATACATTATCAAACTGCCCTCTAAATGTATATCTTGATATCAATTGATTAGTGTGGTTTTCAATATTCACTAGAGGAGTATCTGAGTATGATGGACACAGAAACTTGCAACTGGTCAAGGAGAACTAAGATAAAGCAGTGTCTTCTGGACATACAAGACCAATATTTTAATGAACCCAGGTGACTCCACTCCTACTTGAGGAGCTATTGATAACTGATAGCTGTTAGGAAAGAAAGAATCAATTTTCTTTAGGGATGCAATTTTTTATAAGTTGACCATTATCTTTGTATATGTGAACAATATTAATTAGACTCACTAAGTCATTTTAAAAGAGGATATAAATTTGGACGGTGGATCTGAGAAAATTTAAGGTAAAGAGTAGGATGTAAATATTATCTAAATACATTGTATGCATGCATGAAACTGTCAAAGAACTAATAAAAATTACGTTAAAGAAATAATAATACACATGTCTAAAGAACAAAGTTATTTTAACAGCAAATAGAAATTATAGACTTCTAAAACAACATTATTTTTAGTTTTATAAAACATGTATGTGACTTCATTTTTCTAAATAACATTAAGAGGAAAAAGTCAGAGTACACTGTACTTACATGCTTTCTAAAATTATCTACAGCTTATTGGTCTAACTAAAAACCTCCAGGCCCATATATACTTCACTATAGGTTTTGGCTTTGGTGGATAAATGCATCATTGTTCAGAAATTTTAAAACAAGGCCCCACAGTAAATGAAGAAAATTCAAGTCAAGAAGACTTGAGACTTGGAGGTCAGCTCTTCAGAAGCATGGCCATATGTTCCACATGAGTGAGATTTACTAGACACATGCATAAATAACCCTGTCCTTCATGTAGACTCAAGACTCTCATTTGTGGGTTGTTTTTTTTTTTTCTGTGAAAATGAGGAAATACATGCTGCTTATTCATTCAGACAAAATGTTGCTAAACTTCCCCCTCAGTGAAGCTTTATCTAGCTGTTGTTCAGAGCCTCTCATATGTTCTGACACCACTGACAAGGACAAAATTGTAGTATATTTTTTCATTAAGCATCCATATGAGGAATTCTTCAAGGATGGGCTCACACAAGAGGCTGATGAGATTATTTACACAGAAGGACCATCATTGAGTTCAGGAACAATATCGAATAAAGCCATGCTTCTCAACTCCACTATGCTATAAAACTGAATTTACCCTCCTACTCAACCCATAATAAATAAAGCATTATTACAAGAGAATACCAGCAAACTGATGTTTCGATCATTGCAATTAATCCAGACAGGAAATAAACCGACTGAGCTGTGCACTTCATTTTATCACACATATACATATATAAAGGGAGAAAAGGAGAAACATGGCTCCGTTAGGGCAAGGACACAAAAACTGAATGACGTTTTTGAATCTTCGCTGTTGGATTTAATACATGATATGATTGGTATCCCAAAAAGTGAAGAAATTATCTTAATGTATTAATGTTTGCAAAATAAGAGAAATAGTGGCTTGAGTATGTTTTTCTCAATCTTCCCCTCTGCTATTCTGTCTTGAGGGCAACTTTATAAAAGGAATGAAATGCTCAGATTAAAGTTTGATCAAACCACCTTCACCTGTTTTCAAGAAAATAAATTATCCCCTTCATGTATTTCATCGATAAATGGGTTATCTCTTCTCTTGCTTTTCTCCAGAAAGAGACAAGTCATGAGTTCAGTTCAGATGCTTTTGTACTGCAAAGGACAATGGCAAGTGGCTTAGATAACATCTAGAAGTCAGTAGATGAGGAAAAAGCTCAGAGCCACCCCTGTGTGTAAACCAGAAGGACAGCTTTTGCCTCCAGCTTTTGGGCTTTGTTTTCAGTGTGGCAAAGCACAGATGTATCCTGTCCCTAGAGACATTCAAAACTCAAAAACATATCGTCCAGAGAACAAAAGCAGCCAGCCATTTATCATGAAGTAAATTCTCCTGTCAGTAGGGGCTCAGGAACAGAAAAAAAGAATAAGCCTGAGCTTTTATTTCAAGATAATCTTGCTTTGGAGAATTCAGCAAATGTATATGAGAAACTCATTGTCTAATTTTTGCATTTAGAGTTTACTATTGTAAGGCTGAGCCAATGAAATCTGAGGCTTCAGTTTCAGAGTTAAAGGGAAGAAAATAACTCTTAGAAATCATTGTAGTTGTACTCCTTGCAATCCAAGCACTAAGGAGGTTGAGGTAGAAGGATTACCTGGGCTACAACAGTGAGGCTCTGTCTCAAAAAACCTAACACACATCATTTGAATAGCATTCACAAATCAGTTTGAGCACAAAGCTCTACATAACAAACTCCCCCACGTTCATAAAAATATGCTGTGGTCTCTTTCCCATGAGAACTACAAGGAATTATTAGCATTCTCCTAGCAAACATCTACATCACAAGTTCATTTATCACTGCTCTAAACCTTGGTTTCTTGTATATACCTGTCATTCCCCAATCATTATTTCCATCTGCCAATATAAAAACATAGGTTGCAGTTGTTACTAGAAGCCTAAAAACATCAACCATTCTCTCATTTTGAACCAATTAAAAGCCAGCTTAACCCTGTGGTATGATATATATAAAGGGGAAAGCAAGTAGGCTCCTCTTTTTTCTCATTTCTTACAGAAAAAAAAAGTATTTTGTTTCACACATATCATATTTCCCATTCTATGGGCATGGCCTCAACCTTAAGCGTGATCACTGAAAACACCTTGAAATGAGATGGGGCAAACACTGGATCTCAATGCTGTAAGAATGTTTTTTGAAGCAAAAGTATAAAATAGAGAAATATTTAGGTCAAAGTAAGCCCAAGCTGAATTGGGAACAACATTGCTACACAGGGACAAATACATGATTTAGTTCATCAGACAGTGAGTTTTGTGGTTCTGAGGATTGTGTAGAAACAGATGTGCATCGGGCTTTCATCTCAGAGAAGGGTGGTCTTGAATGTTCCTAATTTCTCCATGAATATTGTATAAATAACAACAAGATGTCAAGGAAGGGAAGAGCACTTCAGCCAGAGGAGAGCAACTTGGAATGGGAGAGGGTTCTATTCCATGATTTCCAACAGAAAAATTGTCATTTCAAACTAGAGAACTCGGTTTAAAACTAACACACATATGCATATAACAATTAAAAGGAAAAGAGGGCATGATTTTGAGAGATGAAAGAGGGGTATATGGAAAGATTTGGAGAGAGGTAAGGAAGGAGAGAGATGCTGTTATTTTATTACAATCTCAAAAAAGACCATTTAGGAAAATTGTCCAATACATTACTTGTTGTTTTTATATTGTTTAGGAATAATGCTTTTTTGCTTTTTTTTAAATTTATTTTTCTTTTGAGTTACATTTTGTTAACTCTGTGTCCCAGCTATATCCCGCTCTCTCATTCCCTCCCCAACCCCACATTCCCTCCCTGGTCTCCTCCCTGCCCCTTTCCAAGTCCACTGATAGGGGAGGACCTCCTCCCCTTTCATTTGACCCTGTTTTATCAGGTATCTTCAGGGCTGGCTGCAAAGTCCTCCTCTGTTGCCTAACAGGACTGCTCCTCCCCTGGGGGGGGGTCAAAGAGCCTGCCCTTGAGATCCTGTTAGAAACAGTCCTTGTTCCCCTTACTTTGGAAAACTACTTGGTTACTGAGCTACCCCGGGCCACATCCGAGCAGAAGTTCTAGGTTATATCCACAGATGGTCCTTGGTTGAGTGTCAGTCTCAGAAAAGACCCTGTGCTCGGATATATTTGGTCCTTGTAGAGCTCCTATCCTTTCCATATCATACTAACTCCCCTTCTTTCATATGATTCCCTGCACTCTGCCGAGGAAATAATGCTTTTTAACAAAAGAGAAAAAGAATTTTAAAAAAAAAAATCTGAGAAGTCAAAAGAAAGAGAAAGGGGTAGGGTTGGGATGGCTAACGCATGCCTTTAATCCCAGCACTTTAGAGGCAGAGGCAATTGGATCTCTGTGAGTTCAAAGGCAGCCTGGTCTATATAGTAAGACCTGTTTTTTTTTTGTTTTGTTTTGTTTTGTTTTGTTTTTAAGCAAGCATTTAATATACTAATGTAGTACTTTACAGTAGGGGATCATGTTTATTTACTTTATCTTTTATGCTAAATTTTTAATATTGAAAAACAATTTTCTCCAAGTTCATTCATGTTAGCTATCTGAAGCAACACGAAATCAAATTTGAACATTAACTGAAAGTCTCAAAGGATTTTAGGACGAGACTTTGCTTCTTGTGAATCCATTCTGACAGCAAGCATTTAAGTATGCTAACTATCTGTAAGTCACCCCACTATGTGATAGCTAGAATATATCAAGCTGATTACTCATATTTTGTATGCCATGTGCTCTCTAAACATTTAAGAAAAGCACCAAATGATGGCCATCAGGTTGTAGTTGACTTGAAGATATACCTGCCAGTGTCAGAATTCAACTTATATCATCTCCTGATTATGTATCATTGCATAATTTACTGCCTCTGCTGCTGCATATCTAGATTGGGGGTGATAATTACCAACATATCATGCTATAAAGGTTAAAGGATTTAGTTATAGTTGCCATACACACAACTATAAATGTCATCTGATCTTATTACTTCAGATAGTCTATTTAAATATGCTAATTCTCTTCAACACCAACTTAAAACATACATGAATTCTGAATGAACATGACAACCAAAATAATTTCAACCACTCTGAATCAGTCACAAATTTCCTGCTGTGTTGAATGTCCTTCCAGAAGGAAAATAATGTGTCAATAAATGTTCACACATTTCATCTTAAAATGGAGGGGTTGGAAAACAGTTTGGGAATACATAAACAAACATAAACATCCAAATACTTGGTTATTGTTTGGCTTGGGCTTATAACCCTGAACACAGGGACACATACCAAAAATTCTTTACTTTAGGCTAGATATTTGGTTGGCACTAAGCTCACTGAATCCTGGGTGGCCTAAAATGAAAGACAAGAAGCAGTCACAACCAAACTGCATGACAGGTTTACATTTGGACCTGTTCCTCTGCACAAGCCTCCTGGGTTCTCACACACTCTGAGATGCTGCTAGTCTCACTCAGACAATGGATGCCTCTTCTCAAGATCTCTGGGTTTGAGACATCATGGCATAACATTGCTCTGTGGATTCTCAGATTGCTGGTTCAAGGATAGAAAAGGCAAGACAAGTGTCTTTGTTTGGGTTTCTATTGCTTTGAAGAGACACCATGACCACAGCAACTTATAAAGTTTACAGGCAGACATGGTGCTAGAGAACAAGCTGAGAGTTCTACATTCACATCTGGCAGGCAGCAGGAAGAAAACACATAAGCCACTCACCTGGCTTGGCATGTGAGACTTCAAAGCCTATCTCCAGTGACATACTTCCTCCAACAGAGCAACACCTACTTCATCAAGGTCACACCTACTTCTGCAAGGCCACACCTACTCCAGCAAGGCCACACCTCCTAATAGTGCCACTCCCTGTGAGCCTATTGAGACCATTTTCTTCGAAACTACCATACCAGGCAAAGCTGCAAGTGATGATATAGCAACTGATGAAAAGGAAAGAACAGTATATTAAAGCATTTTGATCAAGACAGAGTCTTTGGGAACTACAAATGCAAAGATTACCCTTCATTAAGTAAGAAAGAAGTAGTACCCAAAATTCATGTCAAAGAAAATGAGAGAGATAGGTGGGGGTGGTGAGGAAAGAGAGAGGGAGAGGGAGAGAGTGGGGGGTAAAAGGAAGAGAAACGAAAAATAAATGGTTGGATGAAGGAGGAAAAAAAATTGGAATAAATGCTTAATCTTCAACAGGACAACCTCTGCTCAATGTATCCTGTGGTAACTCAGTAACCAATTGGTTTTCCATAATAAGGGGAACAGAGACTATTTCTGACAGGAACTCAATGGCAGGCTCTTTGACCTCCCCACCCCCCAAGGGAGGAGCAGTCCTGCTAGACCACAGAGGAGGACTTTGCAGCCAGTCCTGAAGATACCTGATAAAAAAAAAGGTCAGATGAAAGGGGAGGAGGTCCTCCCCAATCAGTGGAATTAGAAAGGGGCAGGGAGGAGATGAGGGAGGGAGGGTGGGATTGGGAGGGAATAAGGGAGCGTGATACAGCTGGGATACAGAGTTAATTAAATGTAACTAATAATAAAAAAATAAAATTAAATTTTAAAAAAGTGAGTAATAGTTGACTATATACTCAAGTAATCACACACATGGATTGGGCAGGAGAGAGTTAAATCTTGTTTTTGGTGCTTATAAAGCTATATGAGCTTGGGAAAAAATAGTCGAGGCGTTAGCTCATTGTAATTCTTCAAAAGGATGGTGTGGGGTAAAGTACTAGGAACCTTCAATAAATAATACCTACTAACATGAGAAAATGTAGCCTTTGAAGTTACTATCAGTTTTATCTTATTTATCCTTTGAAAATAATTTGAAAGAGAAATAAAAGTGATAAAACAGGATCTGTTAGTATGGCTTACTAGGTAAGGGCTCTTACTTCTAAGCCTAACAATGGATTCAATCCTCAAAATCCATTTGGTAGAAGGAGAAAACCAACTACTGAAAGTTGTTCTATAAATTCTACATGCATACACACACACACACACACACACACACACACAGGCATGTTTGTGCCTGCACACATGCACACACACAAGCAATAACAGTTTTAACGGATTAAGCAGGGGGGTTGTTAATAGGTAAGATTCCAGGGGGCAGACAAGATGGCTACGCCAGGAGAATAGAGCATCTGAGGAGCCGGACAACATTTCCTGTACAGCGACCAAGAGACTGAACCCTGGGCCCTAAAACAACAACGATTGTGTTTTTCAGGTGAGAAGAAACCCCCACGGTGTGGGAATTGGTCTTGACCACTCTCAGGTGCCCCAGCCAGAACTCAGAAGAGATTCCGGGTCGCACAGGCACTAGGTCCCCAGACCAGAGCCACACGCCTGTATGTCCTGATCAACTTTCCAGGCTGATTAGTGGGCACAAAAACACCAGAGACTGGGAGTCCTGGTCTCGAGAGAATCCACAGGGAAGGAAGGAAGCTGTACTGACTTAAATGACCCAGTCCTTCCCTGGAAAAAGTCTCACAGACCAGCGGGGCCAAGCTGCCATCACTCAGCTGTGCTCCAGACACAGGCACAAACAGTTGCTGCACGCCAGCTGTCCAACTGTGTCAGAGCAGCTGATCATTAAATTTACAGCAAGAAACCCAGAAACAGGGCAGCTGTCTTCAGGACTTCCCTGGGTGAGAGGAGAACCCTCTTGACTAACAAAGACCACAGTTACCACTCAGGTCTCTATCCCTGAGGTGAGCAACAGCAACTCCTGAAAAAACACCAGCCATCCAGGGACTATACCCAAAAAAGCTGAGAAGACTTCCTTTAAGAAAAACCCGCTTTCTGCCAAGGGGATTCTCTCCACCACACAATTCCAAGGAACCACCAGAAAATAACCCCAAACACCTAACATAGCCCATTGGGTAGAGGTCAGTGTAAAAGCTCAAGCAACAAAACACAGAGCAATATGGCACCTCCAGAACCCAGTGACCCAGGGGCAAGTAGCCCTAGACACCCCAGCATAACTGAAATCCAAGAAGATGACCTAACAACTATACTCATGAAGATGATAACAGAGGAAACAAATAAGATACGTAAAAAAATAGAGGAAGATAAACTCAAACAGAATATTGCCATCCATAAAGAAATAGAGGAAGTTGCAGCCAAACAGTATGTGGCCTTTAGAAAGGAAATGCTTAAAGCACTGAATGAAATAAAAGAAACAGAGATTGGTTCAAACAAACAGCTGAAAGAAGTGATGGAAAAACAAGAAAATACAGTCAGACAGGTGAAGGAAGTCAACAAAATGGCTCAAGATCTGAAGACAGAATTGGAAAAATTAAAGAAAACACAAATGGAAGAAATTGCAGAGAGAAAGAACTTAGGGAAGAAAACAGGAACTACAGAGGTTAGCATAACCAATAGACTACAGAGATGGAAGAAAGAATCTCAGGTGTGGAAGATACAATGGAAGAAATAGATGTATCTGTGAAAGAAAATGTTAGATCTAAAAAATTCCTGACAGACCCTCCAAGAAATTCAAGACAACATAAAAAGACAAAATCTAAGAATAATAGGAATAGAGGAAAAAGAAGATTTCCTCCTCCAAGGCACAGAAAATATTTTCAACAAAATCATTGAAGAAAATTTCCCTAACGTAAAGGAGAGGCCAATAAGAATACAAGAGGCATACAGGACACCCAATAAATTAGACCAGAAAAGAAAATCCTCCCACCACATAATAATCAAAACAGTAAGTATACAGAACAAAGAAAAAATACTAAGAGCTGCAAGGGGAAAAGGCCAAGTAACATATAATGGGAAACCCAACAGAATCACACCTGACTTTTCAACAGAGACTATGAAAGCCAGGAGGGCCTGAACGGATATCATGCAGACCCTAAGAGAACACAGATGTCAGCCCAGGCTACTATACACCACAAAACTCTCAGTCCTCATAGATGGAGAAAACAAGATATTCAATGACAAAAACAAATTTCAAAAATACCTACACACAAATCCAGCATTACAGAAGATACTAGAAAGGAAAATACAACCAAAGAAAACTAGCTACTTTCAAGAAAACACAGGAAATAATTAACCTCACTACAGTAAAAAAAAAGCAACCAAGCACACAACCTTATGACCACACCCAACATCAAAACCAAAGGATCTAACAGCCACTGGTCATTAATCTCTCTCAACATCAATGGACTCAACTCTCCAATAAAAAGACACAGACTAACAGAATGGATACGTAAACAAAATCCAGCAATCTGTTGCACTCAAGAAACACACCTAAGTCACAAAGATAGACATTATCTGAGGATAAAGGGTCGGAAGACGGCTTCCCAAGCAAATGGAACTAAGAAGCAAGCAGGAGTAGTCATTCTAATATCTGATAAAATAGATTTCCAACCAAAATTAATAAAAAGTGATGGGGAAGGACACTTCATACTCATTAAGGGAAAATTCCACCAGGAAGACATCAGAATCCAAATACAAGGGCACCTACATTTATAAAACAAACATTGATAAAACTTAAATGACACATAGATCCCCACACATTAATAGTGAGAGACTTCAACACCCCACTCTCAACAAAGGACAGGTCAATAAAACAGAAATTAAACAAAGAAACAATATCTCTAACAGAGGTCATGAATCAAATGGACCTAACAGACATTTACAGAACCTTACACCCAAACAAAAAAGAATTTACCTTCTTCTCAGCACCCCATTGAACCTTCTCCAAAATAGACCACATAGTTGGTCACAAAGCAAGCCTCAACAAATGAAAGAAGATTGAAATAATCCCTTGTATCCTGTCTGATCACCATGGAATAAAGCTGGACCTCAATAACAAAAGAAATAGCAAAAAGCCTACACACACATGGAAACTGAACAGTTGTTACTAAATGAAAGCTGGATCAGGGAAGAAATAAATAAAGAAATTAAAGTCTTTCTAGAACTCAATGGAAATGAAGACACAACATACACAAACTTGTGGGACACAATGAAGGCAGTGCTAAGAGGAAAGTTCATAGCACTAAGTGCCTTCAAGAATAAATTCGAGACAGTGCATACAAGCAACTTAATGGCTCACTTAAAAAACCCTAGAAAAAGAAGAAGCAGACACACCAAGAAGGAGTAGACGGCTGGAAATAATCAAACTCAGGGCTGAAATCAATCAATTGGAAACAAATAAAACAATTCAAAGAATCAATGAAACCAAGAGCTGGTTCTTTGAGAAAATCAACAAGATAGACAAACCCTTAGCCAAGTTAACTAAAAGGCAGAGAGACACCATCCAAATCAACAAAATCGGAAATGAAAAGGGGGACATAACCACAGACATTGAGGAAATCCAAACAATCATTAGGACTTACTTCAAAAGTCTATACGCAACAAAATTTGAAAATTTAAATGAAATGGACAATTTTCTTGACTGATTTGACTTACCAAAACTGAATCAGGACCAGGTAAAGCAATTAAATAGCACTATATCCCCCAAGGAAATAGAAATGGTCATCGAAAGTCACCCATCCAAGAAAAGCCCAGGAGCTTTTCAGCACAGAATTCTACCAGACCTTCAAAGAAGAGCTAACACCAATTCTCTCCAAACTATTCCACAAAATAGAAACAGAAGGAACACTACCAAACTCATTCTATGAAGCCACAGTCACCTTGGTACCTAAACCTCACAAAGACCCAACAAAAAAAGAGAACTTCAGGCCAATCTCCCTTATGAACATTGATGCAAAAATACTCAGCAAAATACTTGCAAACCGAATACAAGAACACATCAAAGATATCATTCACTATGACCAAGTAGGCTTCATCCCAGGCACGCAGGGGTGGTTCAATATACGGAAATCAATCAATATGATCCACCATATTAACAAACTGACAGAAAAAAAAAAAAAACACATGATGATCTCTCTAGATACTGAAAAAGCATTTGACAAAATCCAACATCCATTCATGTTTAAAGTGTTGGAGAGATCAAGGATACAAGGCACATATCTAAACATAGTAAAAGCGATATACAACAAACCTATAGCCAACATCAAACTGAACAGAGAGAAACTTAAAACAATCCCACTGAAATCAGGGACAAGGCAAGGCTGCCACTCTCTCCATATCTCTTCAACATAGTGCTGGAAGTCCTTGCTAGAGTAATAAGACAGTTGAAGGAGATCAAGGGGATACAAATTGGAAAGGAAGAAGTCAAATTATCACTATTTACAGATGATATGATAGTATACGTGAGTGACCCCAAAAACTCTACCAGGGAACTCCTACAGCTGATAAACACCTTCAGCAAAGTGGCCAGATACAAAATTAACTCAAACAAATCAGTAGCCCTCCTGTATACAAAAGACAAAAGGGCTGAGAAAGAAATTAGGGAAACAACACCCTTCACAATAGCCACAAATAACATAGGAGTTACCCTAACCAAGGAAGTTAAAGACTTGTATGAAAATAATTTCAAGTCTCTGAAGAAAGAAATAGAAGAAGATATCAGAAGATGGAAAGATCTCCCATGCTCATGGCTGGGCAGGATTAACATAGTAAAAATGGCCATCTTACCAAAAGCAATCTACAGATTCAATGCAATTCCCATCAAATTACCAACACAATTCTTTACAGGCCTGGAAAGAAAAATTCTCACCTTCATATGGAATAACAAGAAACCCTAAGAAATGCTAAAACAATTCTCTACAATAAAAGATCTTCTGTAGGTATCTCCATCCCTGATCTTAAGCTGTACTATAGAGCAACAGTTATAAAAACTGCATGGTACTGTCATAGAAATGGAATGGTGGATAAATGGAACCGAACAGAGGACCCAGAAATAAACCCACACACTTACGGACACCTGATTTTTGACGATGATGCCAAAACCATACAATGAAAAAAAGATAGCCTCTTCAACAAATGGTGCTGGTCTAACTGGATGTCTACATGTAGAAAAATGAAAATAGATCCATACTTATCACCATGCACAAAGCTGAAGTCCAAGTGGATCAAAGACCTCAATATAAAAGCAGACACACTAAATCGGTTAGAAGAAAAAGTGGGAGGGAGGGGCATATAGGGGGATGCAGAATGAATAAAGTGTAATTGATGAAAAATTTAAGAAAAAAAGGGAAAAAAATAATTTAAGAACCTTAAATGACTTTCAAAATGGGAGGAAAACATGGAGTTAGTCAATTGGCATGGAGCACGTCTCGCCCCTGGGGGCAATGGTCTCCTGAACCTACTCAGACCTCGGACACCACCACTGCTAGTTCTAGAACTGACGCAGGATGTTCCAACGAGGGGTTAAGGCTTCTCATAATATTTCCTATAAGCCCACACCTGTTTGTCTATATCCCCCATTTTTATTCATTATTAGCCAGATAGAGCCAAGTAATTGTGGTAATGATACTCGCTTTTTTTTAAACCCCAATGCTAGTAAAGTTAGGTATGCCCTGGTTACTCGCATGCCTCACTGGATGCCTATGCCCATTGATGCCCCTCATGCTATGACTCTCTTCAGACAGAAAAGGGATCTTGGAACTACAGCCACCATTGTTACTACCATCTCATTGACGGCTGTTGGAGCTACCACCAGGGCATTAGCCATGAGTCATACTGGGCAGACTGCTCAGACCCTGAATAATCATTTAGCCAATGTAGCTCATGCCTTAGTTGTACATAAAGGAATTAATGCTCAACTAAAAGGAAGCTTGATGGTGTTCAATCAGAGGATTGACCTCTTGCAGGAGCAAATTGATACCCTATGGCAAATCGCTCAACCTGGCTGTCAATGAAAGTATGCTGGACTTTGTGTCACTAGCATACAACATGAGAATTTTTCCTGCGCTGCAAATCTGTCTAAACAATTGTCGAGCTATATTTTAGGTAATTGGACTGGAGAATTCGATACTACGATGGAGCAGCTGAGAGTGGCCATTGTCACAGTAAATTCTACCGGAGTGGACGCAGGACTAGCCACAGGATTATCAACATGGATTGCTGCAGCCATGAATCATCTGAAGGAATGGGCGGGCATGGGAGTGTTAGCAGGCCTTCTGGTGTTGGTCTCCTTGGTTTGCCTGTGGTATATATGCAAGATTAGAGTCTCACAACAGTGTGATGCAGCCATGATCATTCAGGCCTTTACAGCCATTGAAGCAAGACATTCTCCCCAAGCATGGTTGGATACCATAAAAAGCTAAAATGATACGCTCAGGATGCGAGGCTAAGCACTGCACTCAGGGTCAGCCGCTTTGGACCCAGAGAAGAGCATGTCTGATTGCATGCGGGTTGATGCCCCAGGTCCCGCCTCGGAGAAAAAGGTATCGGACGGGTCCGATGCTCTTTGGGTGGATGACACCTAAATGAACATCTGTACAAAGTCCCAATTTATTTCTAATATCAGAGATCAGACCTCTACTCTTGCCTGATGCGTCTAAAACAAAAAGGGGGAACTGTAGAGAGCTGCAGAATGCTATGCCTTAAAGATGGAGCTGGTTTCCGCCTTCCACCTTCCCGATGGTGAGTGCTCTCTGTCAGGAACAACTCCACATTTGGCTAAGGCCGAGGATCTGGCTTGCTTCCATGTATGTGGACCTATCTGCATTGCCCCCGTGGCATGCCTGGGTTGGCTACCCAGAGGCTATTTAAGCTGTGGGCTGGCTTTCCCCGGGGTCCGAGGATTGTTCAATGTTCCTGAATAAACTGCATTGAAAAAAAAAAAAGAAGAAAAAGTGGGGAAGACCCTAGAACTCATTGGTACAGGAGACAACTTCCTGAACAGAACACCAACAGCACAGGCTCAAAGAGCAACAATCAATAAATGGGGCCTCATGAAACTGAAAAGCTTCTGTAAAGTAAAGGACACCATCATCAAAACAAAACGACTGACTAAAGACTGGGAAAGAATCTTCACCAACCTTTTATCTGACAGAGGAATAATATCCAGTATATACAAAGAACTAAAGAAGATGAAAAGCAGCAAACCAAGTAATCCAATTAAAAAATGGGGAACAGAGCTAAACAGAGATATTCTCTGTAGAGGAATATCGAATGGCAGAGAAACACTTAAAGAAACACTCAATGTCATTAGCCATTCTGGAAATGCAAATCAAAACAACCCTGAAATTTCACCTTACACCCATCAAAATGGCCAAAATGAAAACCTCAAGTGACAACACATGCTGGAGAGGTTGTGGAGAAAGGGGAACCCTCCTCCACTGCTGATTTGGAATGTAAACTAGTACAACCACTCTGGAAATCAGTCTGGCACTTTCTCAGACAACTAGGAATAGCACTTCCTCAAGATCCTGCCTTACCACTCCTAGGCATATATCCAAAAGGGGCTCAAGTACACAATAAAGGCATTTGCTCAACCATGTTTGTAGCAGCTTTATTTGTAATAGCCAGAAGTTGGAAACAGCCTAGATGCCCCTCAACTGAAAAATGGATGCAGAAATTGGGGTACATCTACACAATGGAGTATTACTCTGCAATGAAAAATAAGGAAATCATGAAATTTGCAGGTAAATGGTGGGACTTGGAAAGGATAATCCTGAGTGAGCTGTCCCAGAAGCAGAAAGACACACATGGTATATACTCACTCATATAGACATATAACATAGGATAAACCTACTAAAACCCTAAACATCTAAAGAAACTAATCAAGAGAGCGGACCCTGACTAAAATGCTCAATCCCCATCCTGAACAGCAAAGAGGATAGACATCAGAAGAAGAAGAAAACAGGAAACATCCTAGGAACCTGCCACAGAGGGCCTCTGAACAGCTCTGCCCTACAGACTATCAAAGCAGACACTGAGACTTAAGGCCAACTGATGGGCAAAGTGCATGGAATCTTAAGTAAGAAGTGGGAAATAGTAAGATCTGGAGAGGACAGGAACCCCACAAGGAGAGCAACAGAACCATAAAATTCGAACACAGGGGTCTCCCCAGGGACTCATATTCCAACCAAGGAACATGCGTGGAGATAGCCTAGAACCCCTGCACAGATGTAGTCCATGACAGCATAGTATCCAAGTGGGTTCCATAGTAATGGGAAGAGGGACTGCCTCTGACATAATCTGATTGGCCTGTTCTTTACCACCTCCCGCTGAAGGGAGAGCAGTCCTACCAGGTCACAGAAGAGGACAATGCAGCCACTCCTGATGTGATCTGATAGACTAAGATCAGAAGGAAGGAGAGGAGGACCTCCCCTATCAGTGGACTTGGGAGGGGCAAATGAGAAGAGGGGGGAAGGAGGGTGGAGCTGGGAGGGGAGGAGGGAGGGGCTTATGGGGGGATACAAAGTGAATAAACTGTAATTAATAAAAAATTTAAAAAAAGATTAAAAAAAAGTAAAAAAAATTGGTAAGATTCCTTGCTATGAGACGAATGTCTTAGTCTTAGCGTTCAAAGTTCAATTTCTAGTGATAGCACTGTTTTGTACAGAAACTCAGAAAAAGTAATTTAACAAAGAAAAGGTGAAAAAAAAAAACCAAGTAAAGTTCACCCTTGAGATCACATATTGCCTCTTTCCACCCAGCCTCCTGCCCATCTGTCTGTGTGACGATTGGATCTCTTCACTATTGCCTTCTGCTGCATTCAAATATTCTCAATGTTCGTCTCCCAGTTTGTAATTATTTTTAGCTTTTCTGTATTAATTAAATTTGTTTTGACAATTTTGACAAATTTAGCAATTCATACATGTACATAATTCATATCTAGAACATGGCTTTTGAATCTATGGCAAACCCACTTATTGTATATGCATTTTACAACATTTTACTACACTCCCCTTCTAGGAATCCTATTCCATCGTTTTTTAAATCTTCTCACACATCACTCCTCTCCAGATTATTAATGAACTGTCTCTACTTTCTACATAGCATATGCATTGCCTTACACATGTTTGGTTGTTTCTGTTGTTGGTCATTCTGGAGCATATTTTGGGAATGCGTTTCTTTGTACGATGTGTGATATTTTTATGGCAAACTTTTGGTTTTTTTTATTAGGATTTATACTTGGAAATCTGAGATATTATATGAAGGATGATTTTTCTAGAAAGAAATTATATTAGTTCTGGATAATAAGTGGCATTTAAAAATATCTTGGGGTACGACAAGCATTTTAAATTAAACCTTGTCCTGAAGTTTATAATGCACTGAGCAGACCTCAGTTGAGCTCCAATACCACTTGAAGCTTGTATGAGTTGAAATTTTCCAGAATATTTTTTTTTTCTTCCCTTCTTTACCTGCTGCCAACAGAGTTTCTTTGTGGTCTCTTAAGGATGAAGGTTTTTTGTTTTTGTTTTTTTTTTTTTCTGGGTCATCATGTGCTAAAGTTCAGGTCTTTAAGGCCCTGACTTTGCAGGAAACCTTCAGCTAAACTTCTCACTGTCGGCTTCTTCTTCTTCTTTTTCTACCTATGTGAAACACTGAAAACTAATCTCAAATTCTCCTGCTTGAGAAAAATGACCTTAAGACAAACAAAACAAAAAACAAACAAACAAAAACAGCTTCAGTGACTTAAACAGAAAAATTTATCATCCTTAAATGCAAGAATGATTGATAAAATCACAGTCAAGCCTTCCAGTACTTTTGTGAGAGAGAGAGAGAGAGAGAGAGAGAGAGAGAGAGAGGAAGAAGAAGAAGGAAAAAGAAAGAAGAAACAAACAAACAAAGAAGAGTCTATATTTTAGAAGCAGATAAACCAATAAGTTTATTTTGTGCCACCAGGACCTACAGAGCATCTTAATGATAAAATATAGAGAAAACATTGAAACCTTGGGTACTTCCTCAGTAGGACACAAAATGGCCTTTGCCTTCTCCTAAAAAAAAAAAAAAAAAAAAAAAAAAAAAAAAAAAAAAACCTATCAAAAAATCTGCAAAAGTGTGTTCAAGGTATGTTTTGAGGATTTTAAGGAAAATAACATATTTCCCTTAAAACAACAACAAAAACTATTCGGTAAAAGATTGTGCTGTTGTTTCATGGCTACATTATTATCTATAACAGAAAACATAGAGCCTGTTTGAAGCAGAAACTCAGAGCCTTATGTCTTTGTTAATAAAGAGTTTGTTTGGTCCTTTGTGAATGCAATTATTAAGGACTGACCCTGATAACCTTTGGATTCACATTCTGATAGATGCTGAGAAATGGTACCCCAGGAAGTAAGACAAGAGAGAGTGGTTAGTCCTTTTTAATTTTAAATGTAACATTGCTGTGGTGATTTGAATGGAAATGGCCCAGATAGGCTCATAATGAGTGACATTATTAGATTTGTTGGAGTAGGTGTGGCTTTGTTGGAGGAAGTGTGTCACTGGGAGTGGGCTTTGAGGTTTCAGAAGCTCAAGGCATTCCTAGTGTCACTCTTTGTTCCTGCTGCCTGCTGGCTGATCCAGATGTAGAACTCTCAGCTACCTCTCCAGCACCATGTATGCCTGCATGCCGCCATGCCGCCACCATAATGATGATGGATTAAAACTGTAAACTAGCCCCAATTAAATGTTTTCCTTTATAAGGGTTGCCTTGGTCATGGTGTCTCTTCACAACAATAGAAACCCTAACTAAGACAGTAATCTGGAACTTTAAAGATTTCCTGTAGCATAATATCAATAAGTCCTTTGTGGTTGATTAAAATCAGACATGTGGCTGGGCTGCATAAAACCTCTGGCATGCACACAGTGCACAGGCAAAACACTCATACATATAAAATAAAATTAATAAATTAAAATAAAAACTATCTGAGGTAAATGATTTGTTGTAAACCTATAATGCTCAGCAACACAGAGGGAGAGGCTGGGAAATCTCAAGTTCAAGGCCAACTTCATCTTAACAGGGAGTTAAGGTCAGTCTGAGTTACAAATTGAGACCCCACATCTCAAAGAGATATACCAATACAAAAACATAATCACTTTGCAAATACTCCGTAGGAAATTATGGTTCAACTTGATATTCTTCACATGTATACTAATGTTGTAATTATTCAAACTGCTAGCAGGATGGATGTCTTTATTCTGAATTTCTGTAAATGATCTTTTTGTAATATGGAGGCTTCACCCTTGCTTTTCCCTTTCTTTGTGTCTTTTTTGATCAGTAGAACAACCCGTTGGTCCAGGACCTTACTTCTTTAGCAAGGGAAAATTTGTTTTTCTCTTTCCAGCTATAGTAGAACCTCATTATCCTGAAAATAAACTAGAAACAAGAATACAACCTTTCCTTATCTAACTCTAGTCTAGAAAAATACAGTGACTTTTCACTGACTCTTTTACAATTTCTCTCTCAACATTCTTTATAAAACAACTTGAAATTCACAAACCACATGCCTGAATGACCTTGTGCAACCTGGAGCTCCATTCCTTCCTGAGATTCACTGTAGCAGCCTCCTCACTTAATGAGGTTAGAGCCACGTATAGTTGCAGGGTGAACACATTACAAAAATGAAATACTCTTTGATAGCTCCATTTATTCTAATTGAAATGTTTTCTATTCTTAATTATAACTGTTGGTAGAAACTTGCATAAATAAGCCATTGTAAAAGTCATTCAAATTTGGATTTTTCCATAAGCAACACACCAAAGAACTGTAGTCAACACCATAAGCAGTGGAAATAACTCACAGAGTGAATATCTGTGAAGACTCACCCTCCTCTGAGCCTAAGCTTCTTAAACCTGAGATCACCACTCCTTCACAGAGACAGACTCCTTCACAGGGCAGAATGAAGCCGAAGCCAACGGTTGCCCCTCAAAAGCATCTCAGCATAGTGAAAAAGACAGAAGCTGTGTGCAGCAGATAGATTCGAAAGCAGTAATCTAAATCATTAGTTACAACAAAGCAATGAGACACAAGAAGGTCAGAGAGTAAGTAAGCCTCCTTTGAATAGCATTAATCTGACAGTTACACCATTGAATAACCAGCTGCCTATTTTCATCAAGTTCACACATTTCCTTTCAGTTTCTTTATTTAAACGGCAAATCAGAAAGAAACATCTAATAGACAGAAGTAAAAGTGAAATGAGGTATCTTAAGTATTTGGTTTTTAGTGAGAGAAAGAAAAAGGAAAAAAATCCATATTCAAGCAGTGATGCATCAGTCAAACACATGTGTGAAAGAAACTTTCTTTCCATCAGCCAAATGCACAAATTAATAATTTACCAGGAAGTGGTAAAGGTGTTTATTTAAATTTTAAAAAGTCAATAATAGTATCTCTTTCTACTATGAACATTTTCTTTCCAAGGTCACAAAAGAAAGACATGTTAAAATCATTCCCAGTCCAGAACAAAGGCAACGACGAGGCTCAAAGGGAGTCAAGTGTGTTCTGCACAGAAATTCTTCTGGTGATTTGTCGCAGATGAGCAGTGGACCCTTCAGACATAGATGGAATTAGCTTTAGATTCTCTAATCTTATCTATAGCAAGTAGTTAGCTTGCTTGGCCATTCATGTATCTGTATTTAATGCAAAATGAGAAGCTGGATTTTCATGCATATATGTGTGAATATAAAATTAATTTCTAAAAAACTATGAATTTTTATCCCATTGCCTATTAAGCACTATGAAGTAAGATCAGAGGGAATTTTTTTTAGTAGTCCTCCAATTTAGTTAGCTAATATGACAGAAGATGTTCTATTTTATTGTTAAATACTATAAAAGAATAAAGATTTTTCTATGGCTCATTTTGAAATACTTAATTCCCTTTTATGTCAAGAAGATCTTTCTGATATTAACTGAGATGTCTTCCTGTAATTTGAAGCCATTTATCTTACTTTGACCTTGATGTTGACAGAGAAGTGGTGAACAGGCTAGCCATAATGACCATTTATATGTTAGATCCAATTATGGAGTCACCTCTCAGCTCTCCAGGCTCCTGGGGATTCATATGTATGTTCTGTAGCTTGTTCTGACAGACTCTCTTTAAATGCTTCTAAATCAATCTCTCCCTTCCTCTCTTCTTTTATGCATCTCTATCTCTCTCCTTTGCTTAATTTTTCTTAGTCTCTTGATATTGTTCACATTTTAATGAGAATATCATAACCAGATTTTATATCCCTTATTTTATTTGCATGTCAATACTTTACCTGCTGTGTCTGAAAAGATTGCAAGGTCAGTTGGGTTTCTAAATGGAGCAATACCACAAAAGAAAGGTATCCTAATAGATACCTTTAGCATTGAGTTGAGAATCTGCACTAATATCCAGGAGCCTGAACACATTACTGAATTATCTAGGCTTCTGCTTACTCTTATATGAAGTAGGTGTAATACTATCTCCCTTAAAGAAGGACAGATTAAAAAAGACATTGCTGGTTCCTGGCAGTCCCTCAAAGAACAACTGATGTTAGCATTAGCTGTTATTGAACTCTGTGTAACTAAAAGTCCAATTGATTTACTGAAACAATCACAGGTGTTACAGTCATCAATGTAAATATCAGCTATTTTACAGCATTTATGAATGTACCAAAGATGTCAAAATTGTGGTTTATTTAATATTAGTTGACTACAAATAAATTAAATCTAGGAGGAAGAACTGCATAATTGAGAGCTGGAAATATTTGGTCAATGGGAGGGTGACTGTGCCTGAGACGGGAGAAAGAAGAAAGAGAAGAAGAGCTAAGACAGAGCAGTCTCAGGAGCACCAGCACAGTCAAACCACGTGAGATAGAACCCATCAGAGAACAGAATGGCTGGCCAACTCACCCCCCCTTACCCCTATGAAACTCATAGTTCATTGTGCATGAAACTCTTTAAGGAGTCTTCCATTTTCCCAATTCCAATAAACAAAAAGATACCTTTATATTTGAAATATCGTAATAATATTTCTACTTATAAGGCCACAATACATAACTCTAGCTGGCCCAAAGCTTGCTACATAGAACCGGTTTGTCTTGAACGTTCAGTAATCCTTTTGTCTCAGTTTTCCTAAAGTGCTGAGATTACAGACATATGCAACTCTGGCTTCTCTGATAGTCTTTTTTTTTTTTATTTATTTAGCTCAATAGATACATATGCAATGCCTATTATGTCAAAATAGTATACTAACTAGTGAAAAAAAATATTGTGGGAATAGCCGGACATAGATGGCTTACTTTATAAAGTTCACATTCAAATGAGTGTGTCAGAAACATAGCAGTGGACAAAGGTGTAAACATGAGACAAAACAAGTGGATTAAAATAAAGGGATGGCAGCTATAACACTGCTACGTATATACCCAAAATTTGCTCAAGTACACAAAAGGGATACTTGCTCAACCATGTTTAGCGCAGCTTTATTTGTAATAGCCAGAACCTGGAAACAACCCAGATGTCCAACAACGGAGGAATGGATACAGAAATTATGGTATTTTTACACAATGGAATACTACTCAGCAATCAAAAAGGAGGAAATCATGAAATTTGCAGGCAAATGGTGGAATCTAGAAAAGATCATTCTGAGTGAAATATCCCAGAAGGAGAAAGACAAACACGGTATATACTCGCTTATATAGACCTATAAGATATGATAAACATAATGAAATCTAGACACCTAAAAAAGATAATCAAGAGAGTGGACACGGGGTAAGATGATCAATCCTCATTTAGAAAGATAGATGGGATGTGCATTGAATGTATGACAGGAGTCTACTGCAGAAGGCATCGGAAGGACTCTACCTAGCAGTGTTTTCAAAGCAGATACTAAGACTCATAACTAAACCTTCATCAGAGTACAGGGAATCATATGAAAGAAGGGGAGTTAGTATGATGGGGAAAGGATAGGAGCTCCACAAGGACCAAATATATCTGGGCACAGGGACTTTTCTGAGACTGACATTCAACCAAGGACCATGTATGGATATAACCTAGAACCTCTGCTCAGATGTAGCCCATGGTAACTCAGTAACCAATTGGTTTCCCATAGTAAGGGGAACAAGGACTATTTCTAACAGGAACTCAATAGCTGGCTCTTTGACCTCCCCACACTCCAAGGGAGGAGCAGTCCTGTTAGGCCACAGAGGAGGACTTTGCAGCCAGTCCTGAAGATATCTGATAAAACAGGGTCAGACGAATGGGGAGGAGGTTACCTCCCCATCCATGAACTTGGAAAGGGGCAGGGTGGAGATGAGGGAGGGAGGGTGGGATTGGGAGGGAATGAGGGAACGGGATACAGCTGGGAAACAGAATTAATAAAATGTAACTGATAAGAAAAAAATAAAATTAAAAAGAAATAAAATAAAGGGATGGAAGGAAAACAAGTATAAAGGCATTATTTGGGCGAGGTCTCTTTTAGAAAGTGAACTGTAAGTAAAGCTTTCCAGGACAGCAATCTGGACACTGGTGTGTGTGGGGGGGACATCACTTCCAGAAGGAATAAGCAGCTCAAAGGTGTGCTGGGAGTTATAGAGAGCAGAAGCATCACCAATGAGAGAACAGAAATGATAATTCAGAGGCAAAAGAGTTACTGCAGAGCTCTATGGGGCAAAAAAAGTATAGTGTAAGTGAACATGAGATAACCTTAATCGCCACTGCAACAAGATTGCTGTTCATTCTTATTTTTCTAGAGTCTTTCTAGAATTTCTAGAAAAAGAAAGAGCACAATCTGACATGGTCCTAGAAAGATTCTCTCTCTCTTTCTCTCTCTCTCTCTCTCTCTCTCTCTCTCTCTCTGTGTGTGTGTGTGTTTGTGGGGGGGGTGCGCTACATCAGAAAAAAAAAAGTCCTGCCTAAAAATGACAGTGATTCAGACAAATATGTCACAAGGATGATGATGAGAGTCAGATTTTTTTGGAGAGGGTTGACATCAGAAATGGGATTTCAGATCATCAGGCTAAGAGAACTGAGAGTGGCCTAAGAAAGTGCAGTTGCCTTGTTTAGAAATTGTTTGCTTGATAATTCACTTTGAGATATAGTTGTTTCTAGACGATTTTGTAGATAAGAGCCCAGAATCGGAACTAACACTTATCTCAAATACTGTCTTACCCACTAGCTAGAAGCTTGACCCTTGGTGGTCACTTAACTAAGTCTCAATGTTTCATAAGTAAAAATGCATGCATCCCAAGGCTTCCTTTAAGAATAAATGGCATGAGGAATGTGAAAGAATTTATAATAGTTTTGTGTATGTAGCAGCTCGTTAAAGGACATTTATGACTTCCACTTACAGTAACGCTTAATGGAACCATTAGCTTAGTTTCCTGTGCCTTGATTCCACTGTTAAGTAACATTGTTGAAGGGAGACATAGTTTTACTCCTCCAGCAGAGGTCCTGACTAAATGTTCTCTCCATGCATTCATCATGGCTTGACAGAGATGGCAAGGAGAGGTCCTTGCGTATCAAAGTATGATGCACAAAAATGGGTGGATGTTATTTCAGAGGATGTTCTCAGAACCGTAAAAATATTTTGTCAAATTCCAGTTGTGGACTATATTGGCACACTCTCACAAATTGAATTTCTATTACTACTGCCTTTTCAAAAATTGGGGTCCCTATGACTACTGTGGATTTTCTCTATTTGACAAACCCTTTCCTTTATATTTTACGTAATATTTGTTTAATCTTCCTGCTTTTAAAGGATCTTATTTAATATGCTGAAGTCATTGTCTAATTTGTTCTTCGCTTGAAGCTTGCAGTGGTTCCTTCCACCTTGGCATCATATGTAAATTTAATGAGCATTCACTCACTTTCATCATCCAGGTCATTGGGTCATTGATTCTTAGTTCCCTGTGTGCTTTTAGAGAAAAGATGCTGTCTCAATCCATCTTTCACAGCCGTTCTTGTCTGTGGACAACCTCTTCCAACTTTGGTTACATTTTCCAATAAAAGTGTCTTCATTTTCCAATTATAAATTACCTTGTTATTTCATTATATCTACATTTTCATAAAGCAGTAGTTCTCAGACATTTTCTGTTCTAAAACTATAATTTTTGAAAGTTGCTTTTAATACTAGCTTTGGGACTACCCATAATGAAGATTTCTAAGTATTTCTTCAAAGATCTTCAATTTTCAAATTCTACTTCACAAAAATCACTATCTGATCTGCTAGTTCTGACCTCTATTTCTCTAAAAGTGTCTGTTCTCCTGCCATGTGATTCTCTGCAAAATATTTAAGCTGTAATGAAATTACAACTCAAGAGGAGTACAAATATAGGTAGAAATGATTAGAATATTACTAAGGAAATAATTGTATAGAATGATAAGACAGAAAAACAGAAATGCGATAAAAGTTTGGCTGTTGGCAAAGGTCAGTGTTGACTAGTAACAGATCTTCACAGATGGAACCACAGAAAAAGCAAGTGATTATTTTTTAACTAAATGCTAATATAATAACTCCAATATGTCTACTGTTTACAATTCCTGTCTATATTCTAAGTTGCCCAGATCAAAAACATCAATTATATCACTACTACACATATAGGATATTTTTTTCTTGGAATAGTAGTTAAACTGTGATTCATCCATGGATCTCCTTGGCCTGATACTATTGATATAAGCTCACCATGACAAAAGAGCTTTGTGATTTCTGATGCAACCCCAAGCATGCAAGTCTACTAGCCCCAAACTCTTGATTATTACATTACTATGGATGACATCTTTACACTCCCCATAATTTCTAATATGTTCATTTCTGATCCTTCTCTACAGGATGAGGTGTTTATGCCAACACCACCACAGCAGAGGATAAGGTCCTAACCTACATTGGCCAGTCAGAATAGTTCATCCTCAAAGATATAGGATTAGTTAGTCAAACCCTGTCACCTAATTAAAATAAAACAGAGCTCTTTGGAGAGGCAGATATAGATTCTATTTGGAAATAAGAAATTTTTCCTTAAGTATATTGAGATCACAATAGTGATGACCTGATTACACTAACTTAATCTGATCCCAACTATCTAAAAGATTAAGTAGACAGTAATAGAGCAAAGAAACCAAAGGCTGATTTCTGATGGTTCAAATATCTCACTTCACCATTCCTAAAATTATTACTACATCTCAGATTGACCAGTGAATTTATTTTACATTTTTTCTATTATTCGTGCTGTTTTACTTAGGTTTCCCCATGTAAAATATAAATATTTATGTATTACTGTACTAATTTTTTCTTATAGTTATTCTTATAGTTATTCTTATATTCTCGTATATTCATATATATATTTTCTACTTTATATTTTACTATTATAGCCACAGAACTCTAGAAAGTGCCAGGCTCACAGTCAGAGCCTTGCCCACTTATCTTGGAATGGCTGCAGCAGCCAAGCTCTTTGACCAAAGACAATGATGATGAATGCGCGCTCTGAAACTTGATTTCCTTAGAAACATCCCTGAATTGACTAACATTGTATTTCATTTCTTTGAATTTAAAATCATAATAATAAAATCCCCATATGGTAAGTATAAGAATTAAAATTCTAGGTTATAAAATGGTGATATATTGCCTAGCACAGAATAGATATTCAATTAACATTAGACATGATTATATATTTATAGCTAATCATCTCTGTACTACTCAGATATCCTAGACTAGAAAGGTTTACACAATCCACCTATAGGTTAAATGTATTATTGTATATTACAAATATATTAAATATATAAATACTTACATATTCACACACACATACACACACTACCCTTTTGTAGTAAGAGCTTGATTGAAGACAACTTGGAGAAGTAAAACCAAGTACTGCCCATACAGCAAGGTTGATGCTGAGATCTCAAATGTGATGTCCCTGATACTTCACCCTATTATATTCTTCATTTTCTACATTCACATTTTAGATATAGCAGCAAGTAACTGAACTACTATTTTTCCCCATGTCTTTGGAAGCATGAGTTGGTGAGGAAAACAAATAAAAAAGAATATTCATCATGAAAACATGATGAGCAAGTGGACAGAAAAGAGAGCCTGTATGGGTATGAGCGAGGTCCTCTGCATATGCTATGTTGCTTGGTGTTCTTGTAAGAGCCATAACCGTGGGGATGTTCCTAACTCATTTTTCTGCTCCTGGAACCCCTTTCCTCTTACTGGGTTGCTATAGTGAGATTTTTGTTTAGAAAACACAGAAATGTTATAAGAATATGTTTTCATTTTAATCTCAGGTGTGGGAATATGGGATTGCTTCACAGCAACTGACTATGATTTTCCTCTTGCTTTATGAGGGGCATAATTCTGACAACTACAGACAGTTGTTACAAGTGTGTGATGTTTAGAATTCTTGGAACTTTTCAGAGGATATATAAATGCCCAGGTAAGTGGGGTTGTCTGGTAGATGAATACAGTTGTTTGTGGTTTGTTAAGTATTCATGTGCAAAGAAGAAGAAAGAGAAAGAAGAGGAGGAGAAGAAAAGAATATGATGAAGACAAAGACGAAGACGAAGACAAAAAAAAAGAAGAACAACAACAACAAAGGTATCCTGACTGTGAAGATCAAACTTGCCTCAAGAACTTGATGCCCTTTATCAGCAGGAGTAGCCAAATGAGAATGATGCTTCCTTCCCTCTCTATCCTTTTTTTCCTCTCTCTATCTAGTGTTGGGGGTTAAAATGGTATAAACCCACAGGGTAGCAAACTCCCACTACAAGTGTCACCCAGCGGGGGCTAGGCAGAATGAGAAACTTGATTTCAAATGTCCAGAGGAAATGCAGAGGTCGATGTTTGTTTCAAGATGCCAAAAATAAATTTACTGTTGCTGCTACCACTGGGATATCACCAACTTTGCTCCCAGAGGGGATTTTCTGTTTGCTTTTTTTCTTTTTCTTCTTCCTACATTGTTTTTAAAAATGTTGGGAGTCAGTTGTCTCTGACTCATTTTCTTGCTTTCAGTACCCTTTTCCTCCTACTGGGTTGTCTTATCCAGCCTTGGCATGAGGGTTCGGCCTAGTTTCATTGACTCTTGTTATGCTGTGTTTGGTTGTTTCTCTGGGAGGCCTGCTTTTCTTCTGAAAGGAAATGGAGGGTGAATGGATCTGGGGAAGAACAGAGGTGGAGGGGGTACTGGGAGGAGTGGACAGAGAAGAAATGGTGGTTAGGATGAAATATATGAGAGAAGAATAAATAATTTTTTAAAATAAGAATGTAAAGGCTTGAACAGTTCTGTCAACAAATAAGCCTAATCAGCATTTGTAGAACACTCTTGCCAACACCAGTGTGTACACTCCAGGTAACACCAATTTCTAGGCTATAAAACAAGACGTAACAAATATAAGAATTGTTGAATCATATGGTGTATATTAGTGGCTACAACAGAAGTAAAAAATAAATAGCAGACACCTTTCTGGCAAATTTTAAGTACCTGGAAACTAAAACACCTACTCTAAATAACTAATGTGAGTTAAAAATTAAACAGAAAAAAATTAAAGTACAAGTGAATGAAATGGAAATAAGTACTAAATTTTTAAAGATTTCCTTGGGAATAAATCTAGAAGAAAAAATCATAGAATAAATACTTATTAAAATTGGTAAACTCCATATTTGGCTATTTAAGCTGTGGGCTGGCTTTCCCCAGGGTCAGAAGATTGTTCAAGGTTCCTGAATAAACTGCATCGAGAAAAAAAAAATTGGTAAATGAAGTTTTGAGTTAAAACTCAAAACATTTTGTATCTTAATAAATTATGAAAAATTAAGGAAGGATCAGAAAATAATGGTTAAAAATAGAGAAGAATGAAATGACCATTATAGAGGTAATCTATAAAGGAGGTCAGGGAAAAGTTCATAGTATCAAGAGGTTCTCTGAAAAGATAAACAAGGCTTATAAATTTCAAGGTATACAAACCTGGCAAAAAGGAGTAATGTTGGTATAATGTTCTTTTGGAATGTATAAACCTTACTCTTATTCATTCAAACGCTGATTTCTCTCCCCCAGTCTCTGGTTTCAATCCAGACATTGCATTGTATACTTATTCTAAGCATCACCTGTCTCAACTTTGTGTAAACATGCCAAAATAAAGCAACTAGCCACAATGTTGAGCAATGAAAAAAACCAGGAAAGGAGGGAGAAGCCAGAGGACAGGAAAGTGGGAGGCAGAGGAGGAGAGAAGGGCAGGAGAGGCTGGGAGAGCAGAGGCAGGAGGTAAGGTCTTGGAACGACATGGAGAAATGAATCAGATCTAAGATTTTACAAAAAGCAAGTACAATGGCTGAATCTAAATGTTGGAAAACTATGTGGGCTTGGAGGTTTAGGATGAAGTAACTATTGTCCAGCATTGTGTTCTAGGTTAACTAAATAAACTCAGTCTCTGTGTGGTGATTTGCTTATGCAGCTGTTTAAGATTAACAGCAGCATTAATAAAAGATAAATTAATATTTTTTACAACAGAGTAACATACAAATTAATAGAATATGAACTAGGCTTATGTTATTTGAGATGATGTAGCAATTAAATAAGTAAGGGAAGGTGGCATTGAATTTATGTCAATAAATCAAACATCTTATTTTATAAAATAGATAAATTGAGCCAATTCTTTAAGAAAAATCAAATTACCAAAGCTCACCCAAACTTAAACTAAAAACTCAGAAAGTACTTGCTATTATAAGGAAAGTAAATTGTCTTTTTTTTTTTTTTTTTTTTTTTTTTTTTTTTTTTTTACTTTTCATGAAGAAAATTTCATGTCTATATTGCTATCCTGGGAAACTGCTAAACATTTTCTAAAAATAAAAACACACAAAAATTGTTAGACAATTGAACAAAAAAAGATAATCTGCTCCCAGTTTATGTTGTGCTCAGTAAAGCTACAAAAAAAAAAAAAAAAGTAAAAAACACCATTGAGAGATGACTACCAACTAAGATTACCAAGAGCAAAGAACACCAACATACCTAATGAACACCGGTGCAAAATATCTAGATGTGGTTTTGGTAAGTTATTTGAACAATAGGTTACAAACAGAAATATGAAATGAATATCATTTGTTAGCATTTTAAAGAAGGCTGAAAATTTCAAAGTCAATCAATTAAACTTGAGATATGGGCAAACTAAAAAGATAAAAAATAAATAGAAATATCTCAATATGTATAAAGGAATTTAATTGAATCTTCATTCCATCTCTGGGCACTCTGGGAAGAAAATGCAACATAATAAAGGGTGCCTATAAAATTCCGAGATACCCGGTGCCAGGCAGGAGTGACCTCCTGAAAAGTTACTGATCATGGAAGCCTGCTGAAAATAGCCTACAGGAACTGTCCAGACATAGATGGGTCAGCTACACTTACTCCTTTAACACCATCCTCTGGCTCAGGGAATTATGGAAAAGAAGGGTAGAGAGAGTATTGGAGCCAGAGAATGGCAAGGGGAGCTTTGAAATGCTATCACACAGATGGACTCACAGCATACTGTGCATACCTAAACAAGGTCTGCACAGAATCAAGACAATAAAAATTTCCAACATGGACTGGGATTGGGCTCCCAAGTCTTTCCTCCTAGTTTAGGAGCTCTTGGTAACTGATGGCTAAACAGGGAATGGTAAGTTACTTTTTTTTTTTTTTTTTTTTTTTTTAGGAGTGTGGTCACTAGTAGGCTTTCTATGCTACAGCGGATGATCCACAGGCCTATTTTCCAGTAGTCATCAAAGCATCCATAGTCAAAAAGAAGGCACAGCTATTTTATTGTTGAAGTCTAAAATAAAATTTAATTCTAACTTTAAAAGATTTTTGTTTGTGTGTGTGTGTTTGCATGCATTTCTGTGTGCCTCATGCATACAATGCTCTCAGTGGCCAGAATTGAGTGCCATATGACCTGGAAATAGACTTAAAAATAGTTGTGAGCCACCATGTAGGTGCAAGGAATCCAAACCTCATCCTCTGGAAGAGCAACCAGTATCCTTAATCTTTGAGCTATAACTTCATCTTCACAAAGTTCATTCTATCTAGACAACAAAAACTCAGAAATACAAATTTAAAATACCAAGTCTAGTAGTTCCCCACGTGACATACTCAGGGAATATATCTGCAAAACGGTATGAAAGATCCCTATAAACTACAGAGTTGAGAGAACAGGAGGAGGACCTAACAGAATCACATGGAAGTGCACTCGGTCTGTTAAAACAGTGCCGTTAAGATGCCAGTTTTCTAATATCAGAGATCAGACCTCTACTCTTGCCTGATGCGTCTAAAACAAAAAGGGGGAACTGTAGAGAGCTGCGGAATGCTGTGCCTTAAAGATGGAGCTGGTTTCCGCCTTCCACCCTCCCGATGGTGAGTGCTCTCTGTCACGAACAACTCCACATTTGGCTAAGGCCGAGGATCTGGCTTGCTTCCATGTATGTGGACCTATCTGCATTGCCCCCGTGGCACGCCTGGGTTGGCTACCCAGAGGCTATTTAAGCTGTGGGCTGGCTTTCCCCGGGGTCCGAGGATTGTTCAATGTTCCTGAATAAACTGCATTGAAAAAAAAATGCCAGTTTTCCCAGATTGTTTTATTAATACAACACAATCCTAACAATTCCAGTGTAAGTTTGTAGGAATTAGCAGACTCGTTTCTGAGGAAATGCAAAAGACCATGAACGACTGAAGAACTTTGAAAGAAAGCCAACTGGAGGCCTAACATGGTCTTATTTCATGGTTTAATTATGAAAGAACAGCAATCCAGACTGTGTGGTGACAGGGCCAAACAAGGATATATACAAGTACAACAAAATAAGCAGCTCAGAAACTAAACCATGTGCACATATGGTTCACTGTTTCTCAGCCCTGTGGGAACACAACTCAAGGAAGAAAGGGAAGAGTTTGTTGACTAGGTGTTTTATCTTAATCGAAACAGTCTCTCCAGTAGGGTGGAGAAAAGTCAATGCAGTTTAGAAGGCTGGGGAAAATCATGCCACTTACCGAACTCTGGAAACTCTGAAAGGTAAAAGACTCACGAGGACCCACCCTGAGTTACATAAGCAGAAAGAAGATGGGGAATAGAGACCTGCAGCTAGCAAAGATGCCAGAGGTCATGCAGAGCCAGGGGCAGTATCTAGTAAAGTAAATGAACAAATTGTTTACATACATATAAGTTATCAATGTGTATGTGTAATGAGTGAAAGAAGAAAAATTAAACTATATAGATTATGTTTTTATAAGACCATCAAAATGCAAACTAATTCATAGTAAAAATAATCAGTGTTGACAAGGAAGGACTTAGAAGGGGCTTGAGAAGATTTTTAGAGTGATGTACAGATTCTTCACTTGAATGCCACAGTAGTCTCATTGTCTATATTTGTTAGCACTTATCAAACTATACCTTTTCAATGTCTATAGTTTATTGTATTGGGAAAAAACAGAACAAATTTGTTCTAAATATTGCCATTTTACTTTTAGACTCTACTGAATCATAGGGGAAAACTAAGTTCAAGGTCTCAGGCCCTAGGGGAGCTGAAGACTTCACAATAGCTGAGCAGGTTCTGTTGTAAGAAAACAGTTGTCTGAGTCTAAACATCTTAGGGACAACTTGGAAGGAGACAGTTGTCTGAGTCCAGCCATTTCAAAGACAACTTCTCCATCTTGCTGGCAGGTTCAAATTAAGTTCCTGTTCCCAGGCTCAGATAGAAAAATGTAACAATAACTTGTCATAGACATTTGTGATTTGCAAGATTAAATATTCCATGATATCTTGGCTTGGGGTTACAGCTCAGCTCCTGGGTCTATTTTTCAGCCCTGACCGAATAGTGGAAGCTTGATTACAATAAATTTTTTCATCTGCATTCACCTGGTCTTTGAGTTATGCTGGACCTACACAGACCTCATAACCACTGTGCAATTGCACTTTAAATATCAGAGCAAAGGCTACATTTTTACTAATGTTTGAAACATAATGATATGCAGCTAGTAATACATTCATCAGAAACTATCTCAGATGCAGAGGAAGTTTAATCCAGAAACATGGCTGCTCTGATTACATCCATAGTTCTTCTAGGTCTGTGTAATCCCACTGGAATACTTACATGCCCTTAATATATACCTTTAACCCTGAACAATGTCTAATTGAGGGACAAACAAAGTGACAAATCACAGGAAGATTTGACAGGATAGGATATGCCCAACTCTCAGGAGAACAGCAAAGGAAAGAGAAGTCATTTAAGAGGAGCACAGGGAGAGACAGTCAGTCAGTCAGTCAGTCAGTCAGTCAGTCAGCCAGTCAGTCAGGTGAGTCTAGGTAAGTCAGTTGGCAGTGAGTCAATGATAAGTCAGCTGAGAGGCAGTAGTGTCAGTTCAGTTACTGACAGTTCAGATCAGTCAGTCAGCTCAGTTGGGTGGAGTTGAGTTGGGGGCATTTCAGTTGAGTGAGTGCAGTGCAGGAGAGTTGAGTTTGTTTGTGAGTTAGTGCGGAGACCGTTGAAGGCAGAGAATGAGAAGGAGCCAGATTAGAACATATTGCTAAAGCTTAATTTGAGGCCAAATAGAGCAACCCAGTCAAAAGCTGAGAGAGGCCCATTTGAATCAGACAGCTGAGAGAGAAATTTGAGTCATAACAGCTGAGTTGAACCAGCTAACCAGAATTCAAAAACAGCTAGAAATGGTGAGCTTATTCAGCAGCAAGTCTCAGAGGATGAAAACATTTTAGGCCTAGGTTACATTGTACAGAGGCCAGAAGTTTCCAGGACTAGGCCTAAGTTAGAAGAAAGGCAGTAAACCTCCTACAGGACAAGTACATCTGGCAAATAAAAGTTACATTTACACTCAGTGATGGTGCTCAATGATAATCCTGAGACCTCAACACAGGTGGCTGACTGTTTCATATTGATGAAAACTATCATGCCTCTCTGCCAAAATATAACGAACGTGGAATAAAATCATTGTATATTTAGCTTTACTAATCTTTTTATTCTTAGCTCTCTTAAATCCTCTGGAAACTCTCTAATTCTATGGAATAAAAATTAGGTGTTCCATATGAAGGTACATTGATAATATAAATATATTATCAAATATAACATATATATATTATCAAATATATATTTGATAATAAATATTTGATAATATATAGTCAAAATAATATTTTCATGATTTTATTTATGCTGAAGTCAAACTAGTATTTACAAACAACCTTTAAGGATCAGGAGTGGGGAAAATAATTAGATATATTATCAGGTTGGAATGTCTTAATACGTTATTTTCTAGATTACATTTAAAACATTACCATCATTAAGTAAGATAAACATATAGCAAACTAAACTTAGCCTAAACCTATCTCATATAAAGTTAATATAATAATAAATATATAATGAGGCTATAATTGATATTCTTTAAAATAGCAAAAACACTGGTCTTGATCAAGTACAATGACATTTTATATTAACAAAAAATCTTTATACACTATTGCCTACATCACTAATTAGTAATAATTTAGAGTATTATTATGATTACAAAACCAAGCATTTACATTAGCATAATCAGCATACAAAGGACTTCTGATAAATTATTTTAATCTCTAATTATCACAAATGAAGATATTTCATGGACAAAATAACTTTAGTAATTTTTTAAAACATGAGACAATTGAACCAATGAAAACTATATAGAAATTCCAATAAATGTAATTCAATTTGCACTAAAAATGAGGTGAGTCTTACCCATATTTTTACTAAAATGTATATCCTCATGTAAATATTAAATCAAGGTATAGAGATGTAAAGATAAATCCTAATCACTGTAAAACTAAAAAAGCTCAATTGAAAAAATATTCAATTTTTTAAACTCATTCAGAACCTTTTAATTTTTATTTATTTTGTCATGTCCTTTAAAAATTACTTATAAGGTTCATGTGTTCTGGCATTACCTAGACCCATTTGCATCAGACCATCAAGTATGTAACGGCCACTAGCATAAGGAATTTGTCACTAGTTAGGTCAACATTCCTAATACTAAAAACCTGACATTTACATAACACCATTTGTACAGCAATTTCAAATGGAGTTCCCAAACATTTATTCATTAATACTTTTAATATTTCCATGCAATATTTGGCAAACATTCATTACCATCTAACTCATTTATAAAGCAGTCCTATTCTTAGGATGACATGATCCTAATAGTTCCTTCCCTACTCACAATCCATTTTCATTTGTTAGGAAAAAAGAAATAGAAAATAAAAGCCCTCCAGCATGAGATAGTTGGTCTATCCTAATAGTGAAATGTCTCATTGGCATGTGGCCCTTGTCTCTCCCACCTTTTTATATGCGATCCAGTCAAATACTCTGTCAATATCTGTTGCCCGGAGCACTTCCTGTGACACTGGATGGGAACTGGCCAACCCGTCAAGCAGCATCACTTCATGCAGAACATCTGTCAGAAATCTCTGCTTTTCCTGTAATACAGGAGATAGGGCAATATTACAGGTGATTCATGGCTATGGCAGAACCTGCCAGACAACATCAACAGCATGCGTGTCACTTAACTGATGGTGCTCATCAGTCTTACATGGTGAGACTCAGATCTGAAGGAAACTCGGTAAATAAAATTAACCCCCTAGGATAGGATAAAACAAAGATAGTTGACTCAAAAGTAACATGAAACAAAATCAATAGACTACAGTAAGCCCTAAGTAATAAGAACAGCAGACTGTTTTCTTGGTGCATAGCAAGGCTGAAGAGTGGACAAACGTGGCAATGATAAGATGAAGGCTTGTTCATGTCTTCTATAGAGTACAGAAAATTCCAGTCTCAAATAACACTTTATGGTAAGGTCATTAGTCTCATTACAACAAGTTAATCTTGCTCTCCGTGTTCCTCCATCCCACCACGGGTATTCTTCCCTGCTGTCCCCAAAAAGGAAGACCACAACACAGAGTAAAAGGCATTGTTTTCCTCAAACTATAGTGCAGACGGATATACACACAAATTTAGGTTAAAGGCCACAGTGCTGAGATCACCCAGGCTTAATTACCACGAAGCATTGAAAACAACAAGAATTGTGAACCTTCTACTCCCTTCATTTCTCTAATAAAAGCAGACTTGTTACATTAAAAAATGAACTGTAAAGAAGGGTAGGGTTTTTTCCTTTGTTTTTGGTTTAAGGAAGTCTGCTTTCAAAAATTAGCTTAGATT
This sequence comes from Meriones unguiculatus, assembly GCF_030254825.1. Classification (NCBI taxonomy): domain Eukaryota; kingdom Metazoa; phylum Chordata; class Mammalia; order Rodentia; family Muridae; genus Meriones; species Meriones unguiculatus. The sequence goes on from NC_083350.1 coordinate 123,279,851, forward strand.
CTGTTAACAAAAGTACGGTCAGCTATTAGTCCTCTGGCCACTTGCCTTCACTGATGGATTAAGGGACAGGAAGATAAGTCACAAAAGATAACAAGCCTAAATAACCCCCTAGATAGCTAAAGAGTGAGTAGTATCATTACTGAGATTAAAGACTCTAACACTTAAATTGCTCTACCTAATTCTGAACTCAGTCCTAGAAATATTTGGCTATAGCGAATGAAATGGTCCTGAGAAATCAGATAAACACTATTATTTTGGATTGAGTTGTAATTTCAAGCTGAGAGTACATCGATCCGGGACTTAAAGAAATAGAACCAAAGAAAAAATATGATATAGGAAGAAAAGTTAACTGAGCATATACATGTATGTTGATTCAACTATTATTTATTCAATTATTATTTATTCAATTGTTTAGCAACAATAAATGTGTGCTGATCAACATTAAAATGTAATGAATAGTCCTAGATTTTCCAGAGTTGTAAGGGTTAAAAGTGACATAAAGTAAGCAGGTTTTAAAAGTGAAATCTAAACTCAATTTCAACAAAGAAATATTGATGTTAAAGGAAGTATCAATTACATGTGATACATTACTTCATATTTCTGGGGGAAGCAAAAATAAATCTTTGTCTGCTTAATATAATTTTAATTGCCATTTCACTTTAGTATGTATAAGTCATTGATTTATCTTCTACCTTATTGAAAAATTGATATTAAATAATGGAAGAAAAGACTTGTGTGGAAAAATAGATTAGGGCCTGTGTCCCTGGTAGTGGAGCACATACCAAACTCAGAACACAGAATACATTAAATTGACAAGTTAAAAAGAAAAAGAAAAAAAAAAAGAAAGAAAGAAAATTCTAGAGGCAAACTCAATTTTACAGAAGTACAAAGAGCTCACAGGAGAAAGTACACTGATTTCTTTTCAATAAATACCTACATCACTGCATAGTAAGAAATTATCTAGATAAAGCCTACATCATTCTCAACAGGAACAGCCCCCACAGTAATAAGACTCAGCCTTACCTAGCATGAGTTAATTTCCTATCACTTATCTGGAGCTATGAATGTTAAAAACTTAAAAGAAAAAAGTCATTTTTGTAATATAAGAGATAAAATAAAATAGTTGGCTATAGTCAATGAAATGGTTTTATTTTATGGATTAAAGTTGCCAAAGTGATTTTTTAAAATGCTGTACAATAATAAAATTATCTATGGGGACTTTCTTTAAAAAGAAAAAAAAAACTCATCTGACCTTTAAAAAAATTAATTTTGTATGTATGTGTATGTGTGCATTGTGGGTCTCAGTGTCCGTAGACTTTACTCATAGAGAATATTTCTAATTTTTATTTTACTCCAAATTTAAGGCTGGTAGGATTTGTGATCTACCACTTTGTAAAAGTTACACATTAAAGAGCATGGGCACATTAAAATCCTTTAAAAATATTCAATGTTTTCAGCCTCCAAGTGGGTATCCTAGTAAGGGGAACAGGGACTGTCTGACATGAACTCAGTAGCTGGCCCTTTGATCACCTCCCCCTGAGGTGGGGGCAGCATTACTAGACCACAGAGGAAGACAATGCAGCCAGTCCTGATGTGACCTAATAGACTAGGTTTGGGAGGGAAAGAGAGGAGGCTACAGCTGGGATACAAAGTAAATAAATGTCAATATATAAAAAAAAATTAAAAATTCAATGCTAACAGTAACCACAAATTTCACAAGCCTTGGTGTAGACATTATTCAGATTTTTACATGTGTATTTATTTAAATAGTTATAGTCATATAAAATGTCATTTTGTTGTCCAAAATCATATATAGGTTACATATACATTATATATACGTATATATGTTATGAGAACTTTACAAAAACTAAAAACAGAGTAATTGAAGAATTGTTTATGAAAACCAAAAAGCCACTATTTTACTTGCCAATTTATTTTCTTAGTAAATATCTATTGAATTCTCATTCTGCAAAAACCTACTATCTAATCTTGAACTCAAGAACAAAAATAAAGTACAATAGGAGGACAGGTACACAGAAAAACTAACATAATACAATGGATGCTATAAAACACAGAGAGTGAAATAATTAATTAGTTCAGGAAGGTTTAAGAGAGGGGGCAGCATACAAGTAAGTGTGTGATAGATGAGAGGGGAGGCAGCTAGAAAGGGGCAAATCCAGAGCAGAATAAACATGCAGCAAAAAACCCCACGCCAATCAAATCCTCAATTATGAGGTTGAAGAGTTTGGTCTTAATAAATGGACACTAACAGGCATCATGACATAATAAATATGACGCTGTATCTGTGGTATACCAGATAGCTAATCGAGCTAAAAGACAGGGAGTGACCACTATCCTAAGAGAGGGAGGGAGTACGAATGATGTATTAGGACAATTTATTACTGAAGGAGAGTTGGATATGAGAGATATTTTAAGCATTTTTCATGCTTTGAAATAACTATATAGCTTTTAACATTAATAGGACTTAACGGAAAATTTTTGAACTATACTGACAGAAATGTTAGAAAAATACACTTTGGAGACCATACTTAAAAAAAGAATGGTCTTACATGTGGTAGAAAAAAAAAAGTGACTATGAACGTGCACAAAGAGCCTTGCTGCAAAGAACAGCAAGTGAAGACCTGGGACTAAGAGAAAGGACTATTTCTCTTGTTTTTTGACAATACAAAATAGTTTTAATATAATATGAATAGAGCATAAGAATTCACTTCAAAAAATGAATTTTTATAACACCAGTAGCACATAGACTGGTTTTTAGCTGTGTATGTGAAGGAAGTTAAGAATTATTATTTTTTTTGTTAAGTTTTATTTTGATAGAAGTTTTAGGATACATAACATTGAGCACATATATGCCCTGTTCCTGTACATTTATTATTTCTTCCATTACCAATATGCAATACTAGTCAAGTGCTTTGACTCTCACAAAAAGAAAGAAAAAAAGAAAGAAAGGAAGGAAGGAAGGAAGGAAGGAAGGAAGGAAGGAAGGAAGGAAGGAAGGAAGGAAAGGAAGGAAAGAAGGAAGGAAGGAAGGAAGGAAGGAAGGAAGGAAGGAAGGAAGGAAAGAAAGAAAGAAAGAAAGAAAGAAAGAAAGAAAGAAAGAAAGAGGGAAAAGCAGAGAACATTGTATTAAACCAAAGACAAGAAAGATTAGGGACAAGGCTAAAACAACTCAAGTAGTGGTGAGCCAGTCACAGATATATTGGAAGTAAAAACAAAACAAAACAAAACCTTCCAGGTATACAAGTGTTGCATCCAATCAGTCACAAGGCCTTGATTATCTCCTAAAAGTATGGATCTGAACATAAATGATTCTTAATACTCTCTTGACAAAAGAGTCCTAACACTGGGAATTAGGATTCTGCCTTTCTCTAGCCATACACCTTTGAGACCAAGCAAACTTTAGAGATCTCAGCATCCTCATTTGTTCACATGTGCTGTTGTGAAGATTAAATAAGTGAAATAGCTCTACATATCTTTCTTAAGTACTGCCTGGATCCCAGATGGTGTGCTTGTTTCTAAGGATAGACAGAGCAATGGATCCTACATTCAGAGACTTCACAGTAGTAGAAAGAGAGGCAGAGATGAAAGCAGATATTAAAACACAGCCTGTTCTATGTGAGAATGTAAGTGGGCTCAGGACACAGAATGACTGCAGTGAGAACACTATGATTTCTTATACCTGAGGGAGGCAGGGAAGCTTCTAAGCAAGAGTTTAAATTGAATTTTGAAGAATTTTTTTAAGTATTCCAGGAATAAATGACAGTAAAGGACAATTAGACAAAGGGGAATTTGTGAAAAATCAAGGAGTACTTTCAGTATAGTCTCTTGGAGGGTCCGACACAGAGAGAGGTGTGCATGGCACAGGGAAGGGAGTAAATCACAAGTGATGACAGAGAGGCACAGAAGATCAGTATCACCAAAGACTCCTGGATGATGTAGTGACAGGGTATTGTGGGACTTGCACTTTAAGAAGTCTGAAGAGCCTTACCTTACATCCATCAGAATGGCCAATATCCAAAACTCAAGTGACAACACATGCTGGAGAGAATGTGGAGAAAGGGGAACCCTCCTCCTTTGCTGGTGGGAATGTAAACTTATACAACCACTTTGGAAATCAATCTGGCACTTTCTTAGACAATTAGGAATAGTGCTGCCTCATATACCACTCCTAGGCATACATACAAAACATGCTCAAGTACACAACAAGGACATTTACACAACTATGTTTGTAGCAGATTTATTTGTAATAGCCAGAAGCTGGAAACAACCCAGATGTCCCTCAGTTGAGGAATGGATATAGAAGGTGTGGTACATTTAAACAATGGAATACTACTCAGCAATTAAAAACAAGAAAATAGTGAAATTTGCAGACAACTAGAAAAGATCATCCTGAGTGAGGTATCCCAGAAGCAGAAAGACACACATGGTGCTGGGAGTCAAAGCTATTTAGTGGAGACAAAGCTATTTACTGAAGCCAAACCCAAATAGTGAGCCAAGGCCATTTAGTGGAGACAAAGCCATTTAGTGGAAAAGTTATCAACAGCTGCACTAGGACCCTAGGTCATGGGTGATAGATTTGTGTGAGAACATCCGCTTGTTAGTCTTGGAGCATCCTTGAGATATCTTAAGTAAACATCCTTACGGTATCTTGCAGGTGCAATATATCAAGCCATGAAAGCACTCTTGCTACCTTCTGCAGCAGTAAATTAGCCTCCCCCCTTTCCTGCCTTCTCCCTATATAAGTTGTGTAAAAATTTCAAATAAATGAGACCTTGATCAGACAAACTGACTTGGTCTCCATTCTTCATGTCTCTGTTCCATCCCATTCTTTTCACCCCTCCTTAGGAACCCATTGAACTCCCGCTGGATGGAACAACATGGTATATATTTACTTATAAGTGGATGTTACACATATAATATAGGATAAACATATTAAAATATGTAAACCTAAAGAAGCTATGCAAGAAGGAGGACCCAGAGTAAGATGCTCAGTCGTCATTCAGAGAGGCAAATGGGATAGACATCAGAAGTGGGAGAAAACAGGGAACAGGACAGAAACCTACCACAAAGGGACTCTGAAAGACTTTGTCCTTTAGAGTATCAAAGCAGAAGCTGAGATTTATAGACAAACTCTGGGCAGAGTGCAGGGAATCTTATGAAAGAAAGAAGGGAGAGATAGAAAGACCTGGATGGGACAGGAGCTCCATAAGAAGAGGAAAAAAATCTGGGCCCAGGGGTCTTTTCTGAGACTGATACTCCAAACAAGGACTATTCATGGAGATAACCTAGAACCCCTGCACAGATGTAGCCCATGGCAGTTCAGTGTCCAAGGAGGTTCCCTAGTAATGAGAATGGGGACTGCCTCTCACAGGAACTCAGTGGTCTGCTCTTTGATCACCTTCCCCTCAGGAGGGTGCAGCCTTACCAGGCCACAGAAGAAAACAATGCAGTCCTAATGAGACCTCAAAGGCTAGGGTCAGAGGGAAGAGGAGGAAGACCTTCCCTATCAGTGGACTTGCGGAGAGTCATAGGAGGGAGCTACAGCTTGGATACAAAGTGAATAATCTGTAATTAATAAAACAATAACCAAATTTAAAAAAAAGAAAAAAAAAGAACTGAAGAGTAGTGAGTTTCTGGACTAGAGCAATGAGCAACTAGAAAGAGAAATAGAAAAATATCACACAACTGAAAAAGAAAAGCACACATACATCTTTATCTTTGTGGCCACAAAATACTATGTTAATTATGTCCATAAATTTGACCTCAGTCTCTGATAAGCAAGGTTGGTCAAGTGAAATATTTACATTGGAATCCTGTGTGTGAATTTGCTGTAGACATAAACAAAACTATGGACATTGATGCATATCTAAAATAAAAATATCCAAATAGATTCAAATATTATTCCTTTAATGTTAAGTTTAACCATGTATGTAAAGAAGTTATTTTTTCCAATTTTGAATGTTCACAATACTCTCCTTCATTGAAATAAAGACAGTTGTCTAACCTTTGGACTCAATCCAATGACAATGTCTGGATGAAATGATAAAAGTAGCAGAGTGCAATTCTATATATTTACTGTCTGCCTCATGGAAGGTTCAGTGTTATACCCTGGGGAAATACAACTAAGACACAATTCGAACCTCCAGCAATGCATTTTATAGTATGGAAGACAGATATGAATATAACTGTTTGGTAGCTCATAATGACAGAATATTAGTGGGATAAAACATTATATGACTAGAAAGTAAGAATATAAGTTATAAGTAAAATTACTTTTTATATCAGTGACCATGGGGTCTTAACTCTTTCATGAAGCAGAAGAACTAAAATCTATCATATTTTTACAAGTCTGTAATCTGAGCTACCATATGATAATGACTTTTAATATTCCATACAAGTCAACATTAACTCAAAGCTATTACTTTATAAAAAGCTGTAATAAGGATTATTAACATAACTATCATTGCAGAGTTAGATATTTTACTCTTGTTTTTCACGATCTAATCAAACCATGACAGAACTTAAAAGCAGAGGAATAAGATCAAGAATTCAAACAATAAAAGTAAATACATTATAGAAAAAATAACATTTTATCCACATGAAATGGCTAACATTAGAATTGTCATATTTTGTAAATTTATAACTCAATGTCCTATTTGTGAAAGTTAGAAATTATTTGGACTTAAGTTCTTATAACATTGAAATGACTTTATACGTTTCATGTTGTCATTCTGTTTTTCATAGTTCTAACAGAATTTCAGGCTTTCTGTTTGAAACAGCTAGATGTATTTGTAAAAATTAAAAAACCATTTTACTGAGTAGTTAATATTTTACCCACAGACAGATCATACTGATAGACAAAATAAAAATAAAGACCCGGTGAAAACAAATGTCCTTTTCCTATAGTAATGTACTTCAAATTAACATTTCAAAGACTTGTGTTTAAAATACACACCATGCCAGACATTAATGATAATTTACATGTACAGCTTGTTAAAGTAGCTCATTTATATTAAATTCAAACTTGTATAAACATGCATACATATATGAATTTTATATATATATATAGTGGGCATTGAAGAATAATTTAAAAAGTAATCACCAGCAATGCTTACAATGATTCAAGCACTCAGCTGAAACGTCTAGCAATATATTTGTTTACATAACCTTCTGCAGAAAGCGCTGCATGCACACCAGGCTCAAGGTGGCTCTCTATTGATGATATGTTCTCTTATGCTTTCACATAACCTTTTGACAAATATATGTTCAACACATTTTCTTCTATCAACTACATTTCTTCCATTGAAAAACCACATTTCCTAAGAAATGTCAACCAATGAATACACTAAAAGTGAAGTTATTGTTTTCCTCTGTGGTCTGGTAAGGCTGCTCCCCCTTCAGGGGGAGATGATCAAAGAGCAGGACAGTCAGTTCATGTCAGAGACAGTCCCTGTTCCCATTAGTATGGAACCCACTTGGACACTGAACTGTCATGGGCTACATCTGTGCAGGGGTTCGAGGTTATCTCCATGCATGGTCCTTTGTTGGAGTATCAGTCTCAGAAAAGACCCCTGTGCCCAGATTCTTTGGTTCTGTTGACAGGCCACAGAGAAAGACAATGCAGCCACTCCTGATGAGAGCTAATAGACTAGGATCAGAAGGAAGGAAAGGAAGACCCCCCTATCAGTGGACTTGGGGAGGGGCATTGGTACAGAAAGGGGAGGGAAGAAAGGATTGAGAGGGGAGGTGGGAGGGAGCTACGGGGGGGATACAAAGTGAATAAAGAATAATTGATAAAAAATAATAAAAAATAAAAAACAAAAAAGTAAAGTTATATTTCTATAAAGATATCTTGAAGATTTTATAAACCTCTCAACATCCTACATAAATGATAGCACATGTCTTTATGAGCCATGATACTCTCAAACATGACTGACTCAGAGGAAGTGGGTTAAATTGTGACTCTTCGGATTTTGCATCCTCAGTTGCCTGATATCTTGTTTCAACATCCAGGCTGGATGTGTCATGTTTCTTATTATCCAAGGCTTGATGGGGAGAAGGGGAAAAAGCAAGATGAAACATAAGATGTGCTAAATTCTATACAACCAACACTGAATCATCGGCAGATGTGCTCATGAACTGTTAAGATAATAGCAGTATTACCAAGCACATCCTGCAGTGCCAGCACCTGGTGAGTACAGTCAGACCAATTAAGTTTAAGGCCAGCCTCAGCTGTATAGTGAGCTGAAAACTACAGACTAACAGTCAGTGAAAAAAGATACCATGATGTTAATGGAGAGCATGAAGGGCTATATGGCAGGCCTGAAGGGAGAAATATTGTAATTGCATTAAAATCTCAAAACTATTTTTAATTTAATTTAATTTATTTATTTATTACAATAAATAGATTGTATTATTTATTAAGTAAATAAATAACATATTTATTATTTCTTATTTATTTATTCACTTTGTATCTCCTCTGCAGCCCCCTCCCTCATCTCCTCCCAGGCCCACAAACCCTCCCTCTTCTCCCCCTATGCCCTTTCCCTAGTCCCCTGATAGGGGAGGACCTCCTCCCCTTCTATCTGACCCTAGCTTGTCAGGTCTCATCAGGGTTGGCTGCATTATCTTCCTCTGTGGCCTGAAAGACTGCACCCCCTGAGGAGGAGGTGATCAATGAGCCAGCCACTGAGTTCATGTCAGAGACAGTCCCTGTTCCCTTTACTAGGGAACCCACTTGGAACCTGAGCAGCCTTTGTGCTTCCTTTGAACAGTGGGTCTAGCTCCTCTCCATGCATAGTCCTTGATTGGAGTACAAATTAATAAAATTACTTATTTAAAAAGTTTTTAAAAATATATATTATTTAAAAATCTTTCCTTATCTGCCCACTATATATTTACCATCTCTCATATTTTAATTAAATATGGTAATCTGGAGTCTTACAGATTAATTCGGAATATGCATCCAATGTCAGTCATGGTAATGACTATGAACATGCTGTCTAGTATTTTCTATTCTATTAGCCACTAATTCACTGTTAATGATCTCCACGTGATAAACTATAACCCTCTCTACACATGAATGTGTGCATTCCTCGACATCTTTTCCTGTTTTCTGTCAAACAGCTAGGCAGTGTAACTTCAGTTTCAAATCTAGTCCATTCTAACTTCACCATCCTCTCATAGCTCAATCAATTAGTTCCCAATACAGAGAGAGAATCTGCTGCAGCATTCCGTTAATTCTCTGTTGACTTTCAGTTCCCAGTTTCTTGTTACGTTTTGGGCACACATTTATTATTGAACACCTCATATATGTGACACCTGGAGTTAAATGATAAAAATTACAATGAGATAAGTCCTGACCCTGAAGAAGCATACTGTCAGGTAAGAAAGATATGCTGCAAATCCTTTGAGAGCATTCCACCTCTTCTATAGTGTCATTTCCTTTGAAGATCTTCATATAATTTACACATCTCTGAAAAGTACTTCTTCTATCATATTTTAATAAACCTGTCTGTAATTTGGCCATAAAAAATATTTTTCTTTAAGCTTAATTTTGACCAACTAAAGGAACATGTCAATAAAATCAAATTTTCAACCAAATTCAAAAAAGAATAACTGTTTCTCATATCTGTTACAAAGATTCTCCAATATTTTATAGATGCAAATAGCATGGGTGCATTGAGATACCTTAATTTTGATTGACAGGCTGTAATTAAGAGTATTTTAGTATATATTAGGTGTTGATTTCAAATAGATTCCGGTTTTGTTTGAATTCTACAGCAAAATTTTTACCATTCAAGTCCGTAGTAATTCTAAAGATGATCTAATCAACTCTCAGACATTATTAACATAATTACAAAGTGACTAATTTTTATATTTTAATTTGTTAATTCTTATTTTAATTTTAAATAATATTAAGTCTGTAACAAATTTCTGGTTGATTATATCAATGTATGTTAAATGACAGACGCATGTCATTTAGGTCCAGTATTTAGGCTTATAAATGGTCAGCTTGCTGAGTAACAACGTCAGAAAAAGTACAGTTGTCTGAAGAGGAGAATATTATTTTTACAGTGGAGATAAAAAGTTTGACAAACTTTACTCTTGCCTGATGCGTCTAAAACAAAAAGGGGGAACTGTAGAGAGCTGCGGAATGCTATGCCTTAAAGATGGAGCTGGTTTCCGCCTTCCACCTTCCCGATGGTGAGTGCTCTCTGTCACGAACAACTCCACATTTGGCTAAGGCTGAGGATCTGGCTTGCTTCCATGTATGTGGACCTATCTGCATTGCCCCCGTGGCACGCCTGGGTTGGCTACCCAGAGGCTATTTAAGCTGTGGGCTGGCTTTCCCCGGGGTCCGAGGATTGTTCAATGTTCCTGAATAAACTGCATTGAAAAAAAAAAAAAAAGTTTGACAAACTTAAAAGTCTTATAAATGGCATCAAACAACTTGAGAACACAGCACCCTGAGAGCCCATACACTTAATCAAATCAGATGAACTACTGCATCTCAGTTCACTGAAATCATATTTATACAATATACCCATTGTAGAGTTTGCAAAGGTTCTTTCTTCAAAATGCAAAAACTAAACTAAAAGTCATCATAAAAGAGCAAAAATACTGAAGTATAGCATAGAAAATTCATTCAAAAAAGGAATGGATATATTCAAATGTTACTTAATTTCCTGCTCTTGCTACGATTTTGACATATGATTCACAACAGATCTCATCAGAGAGCCAATTTTGGACCTTAAAAATAACATCATAATACTTAAGTACTTAGTAGTAAAAGAGAGGTTGGAAAGACAAATGACAGCAAAATTATAATTCTTTGATTCTTCATACCATCTGGTAACAAAGAAGATCACGTGGAAACTAAGTATTGAAGAGCTTAAAGTTTAACCTATGGAACGGAGAGAAAAGCATTCAATCCCATTTTTAAAAACTATAACATTTCTGTGGTAAAAATAATCTGGCTTAGCTCATAAAAATAGTTCAGTTCTGTGAGGCCAGGAGAACATCATTACTTAATCCTCTCTTGAACACTCCTTGTCCCTTACAGAAAAAATAGCAAAAATAGTATCCAGAAAATCTTCATTATCTTGTGAAAGGTGAACAAGGCAATCTAGGTTAATCCTTGGAAATCTTTCATCTTTTTGGTAAGCAAAGGGTGTAAGCATAATAGTTAGCAAGAAAACAAGAACATATTATCTTCTGGGAAATCAAATTATTTTCAATCAGGATAAGTAATATGACCTATCAGCTCTCAAAAGACACCAAAAGTTATTAGAAAATCCCCTTGTTTTGAAGGTAAGGCAATAAACTTCACATAGAAAGACTTTTAGATTTCAATTAGTCGTTGCCTGAAGTACATCACATTCCACATACTTCAAACTGGACCAGGAGAGAGTACGCATGGGAACAGATACTCCTAACGTCAAATTTTTGCACAGAAAGGAAAACCACTCTAGTTTGGTTTTAATCATACAATTGAAAGAATATAGACAATTGAAAGAATATATAGTATTTAAGTAGAAGCATAACACCATCAGCACTACCACAAAACAAAAAAGAAAACAGAAAAGCAATTGTTTGTTGTTTGCTTGTGGAGAGAAACTTATTTTAAAATGTATGCCTCTATTATAGGCAAAGTTAACAACTTTAGAGAAAATCAAGATTGAAAAGCAGAGTCTGAACAGATAAAAATCTAATATCTAAATGAAGCAGTCCTTGTAGCAAAACAAATCTCAACCATTAAAGAAGATGTATAAAACATTTAAAATAAAATTATAATGAATAATTCAATGTCCTTATTGTCCTAGTTTCACTAAAACTTTGAGTGTATGGAGCATGTTTTATTTTCAGAGCATAGGTATGAACTATACTAGTCTGAAAAAGGTTACAGCTCTGTGGTTTGAGCTACTCTGCAAACGAAACCACTGCTGACAGGGATGTGGTTGGTCAGATGGAAGGAAAAGTTTTTGCATACTGAAACTGCCATACAGAAGATAAAATGTAGGTGTATATGAATGCAAAATATTATCACATAGAAGTTCTAAACCAACATTTACATGAGGCTTACTCCATAGAATTTACCACAGTAGAAGGCTCAAATTAGGCGATTGTTAAATCCTAGTCTCAAATAAAAAGAACAAATGAAATGCATGAATGGATAGAAAGGCAAGAGGTGGCATCAATACAGTCAAGCAATTCATATAAAATTATCAAGCTAGTTTACATTCGCAGCCCTGAAGAAGAGCATTATTGAACTGTAAATAAAGTCTGCAGAGAAGAAAATTAAAATGATTAAAGGAATTATTTGGACACCGCTGTTCTTAAAGCAGTTTCTGGCAGCAAAGATACATGCCTTAGTATCTTCATGTTTCAAATACAATTGTGATACACACTGACCAAAATAGGACCCTAATTGGCAGGATTTTCTAGCCCAATGCTCAGAATAGATAAGAAGTTAAAGGCATAAAAGGTTTCCAAAGAAAAACTTAAATTTATGAATGGTCTAATGAGGAACCTTTTTTGGAATGCTGTCGAAAGATGTCCTACCAAATTTTGTTTTGCATTGCTGAGCCCTCTGCCCACCAAAAAGGATAGTGAAGTGGTTAGTCTGATAAACCGTAAAATATAACAGAGAAGACAGACACTCTCAGCCTAGCAGAATGTCTTACTCTGCCTCCCAGATCATTAAATATGTGAGCCGTTTGGTATGCACAGTACTTGTTATATTGATATACATTATTACAACCATCAGAGTGGTAAGGCAGGCAGTATATCAACCAATATCAAATTGTCTGGGTTTTTTTTTTCTTTCACGAAAATCTGTTCTATACATTAATTTTTTTTTTTTTATTACTAGCACATGCTACTTGTTGTTTCTGAAATCCTTGTCTGGTAACATCTGGACCTAATGTAAAGTGACCTTGATGAACATTGGGAGAGGCGTGATGGGTTGAGCTGTGTTGTAAAGTCTTCCTTAGTTGTCCTCTGAGGCCTCACCTTTAGTTGTGTTCAGGCTAAAAGCTGTGACAAGCAAATGCTTTTTACCTAGGGAATTATGGATATTACCAGAGTTTCCATACTATTTATGCTATAGAAAGAATTTTTTTTTTTTAACAGAAGCAAGGAAAGTGAAGTATAAAATATGTAAAATCTGTTGTGGCCAATAAAATACATTTCAGAATAACAATGCCTTAAAGGATATTGTGGCATAAGATTTGCAATATAATTTTGTTGTTCTTTGTTGCTATTCTGTTTACAGCTGACTGTTCTTTGAAGGAATGATCAGAGTAACCCTCTGAGAGATCCTGATAATCATAAGAAAGGATAAACTTGCACTATAAGAGGCTTTGGTTGGAGGTCTAGTCCTGGAAAGTGTCTAACCCAGTTAAATTTTTATTGGATTTAAAATTCTTAAGAAAATTTTCAAAGGCTTTGGCACCATCCAAATTTGAACAAATTCTTCACAAGAAGCATGTTCACCTACAGACTGTGAAAAAAATCTTCCCCAATCCCACATCTGACAAAGAGCTTGTTTCCAAAATATATAACTCAAGAAAATAGACACCAGCAAACAAAATAATCCAATTAAAAATGGGGTATAAGCTAAACAGAATTCTCCTTTTTTAATTAAATTTATATTTTTTAATATTAGTTACAGTTTATTAACTTGGTATCCGAGCTGTATCCCTCTCCCTCATTCCCTCGCAATCCCACCATCCCTCCCTCATCTTCTCCATACCCTTTTCAAGTCTACTGATAAGGGAGGCCTCCTCCCATTTCATCTGACCCTAGCTTGTCAGGTATCTTCAGGCCTGGCTGCAAAGTCCTCCTCTGTGGCCTAGCAGGGCTGATGCTCCCTCGGATGAGGGTGGAATGTCAAAGAGCCAGCCATTGAGCTCCTGTCAGAAAAAGTCCCTGTTCACCTTACTAGGATACCCACTTGGATACTGAGCTACCATGGGCTATATCTGAGCAGGGGTTCTAGGTTATATGCATACATGGTCCTTGGTTGGAGACACAGTCACATAAAAGACCCCTGTGTCCAGATATATATGGTCATTGTAGAGCTCCTGTCCTCTCCAGGTCATCTTAACTCCCCCTTCTTTCATATGATTCCCTGTACTCTGCCGAAGGTTTGGTTATGAGTATCAGTATCTGCTTTGATACACTGCTAGGTAGAGACATTCAGAGGCCCTCAGTGGTAGGCTCCTGTCCTGTTACTTATTTTCTCCTAAGTCCAATGTCCATCCCATTTGTTTTTCTAAGTGAGAGTTGATCATCCTACCCAAGGTCCTCTTACTTCTTTATCTGCAAATTTCTGAGTAGTATACCGTTGTGTAAAAGTACCATAATTTCTGTATCTATTCCTTCGTTGATGGACATCTGGGTTGTTTCCAGCTTCTGGCTATTACAAATAGAGCTGCTACAAACATGGCTGAGCAAATGTCCTTGTTGTGTACTTGAGCATCTTTTGGATATATGCCTAGGAGTGGTACAGCTGGATCTTGAGGAAGCATTATTCCTAATTGTCTGAGAAAGAACCAGATTGGTTTCCAAAGTGGGTGTACAAGTTTACAGTCCCACCAGTAATGGGGGAGGGTTCCCCTTTCTCCACAACCTCTCCAGCATGTGTTGTCACTTGAGGTTTTGATCTTGGCCATTCTGATGGGTGTAAGGTTAAATCTCAGGGTCATTTTGATATGCATCTCTTTCATGGCTAAGGACATTGAGCATCCCTTTAAGTTTTTCTCTTCTATTCTATATTCCTCTACAGAGAATTAGCTCCATACCCCATTTTTTAATTGGATTACTTGATTTATTGCCTTTTAACTTCTTTAGTTCTTTATATATTCTAGATATCAGCCCTCTGTCAGATATAGGTTTGGTGAGGATCCTTTCCCAGTCTATAGACTGTCATTTTGTTCTGACAACAGTGTCCTTTGCTTTACAGAAGCTTTTCAGTTTCATGAGGTCCCTTTATTGATTGTTGCTCTTAGAGCTTGAGCTGTTGGAGTTCTGTTCAGGAAGTTGTCTCCTGTGCCAATGAGTTCAAGGTTCTTTCCCACTTTTTCTTCTAACCGATTTAGTGTATCTGGCTTTATGTTGAGGTATTTGATCCATTTAGACTTTAGTTTTCTGAAGGGTGATAGATCAATTTTCATTTTTCTGCATGTAGACATCCAGGTGGACCAGCACCATTCATTGAAGATACTGTCTTTTTTCCATTGAATGGTTTTGGCTTCTTTGTCCAAAATCAAGTATTCATAGGTGTGTGGGTTTATTTCTGGGTCTTCTATTCGGTTTCATGGATCCTCCTTTCTGTTTCTACACCAATAACCATGTGGTTTTTATTACTATTGCTCTGTAGTACAGCTTGAGAATAGGGATGGAGATACCTTCAGATGATATGTTGTACAGATTTGTTATGGCAATTCTGGGTTTTTTGTTTCTCCTTATGAAGCTGAGAATTTTTCTTTCAGGGTCTATAAAGAATTGTGTTGTTATTTTGATGGGAATTGCATTGAATCTGTAGATTGCTTTTGGCAGGATGGCAATTTTCACTATGTTAATCCTACCAATCCATGAGCACGGGAGATCTTTCCATCTCCTGATGTCTTCTTCAATTTCTTTCTTCAGAGACTTAAAGTTTTTTTTCAAACAGATCTTTCACTTGCTTGGTCAGAATCACCCCAAGGTACTTTATGTTATTAGTATCTATTATGAAGGGTTTTGTTTCCCTGATTTCTTTCTCGTCCCTTTTATCTTCGGTATACAGGAGGACTTCTGATTTTTTTTTTGAGTTAATTTTGTATTCAACCACATTGCTGAAGGTGTTTATCAGCTGGAGGAGTTCTCTGGTTGAATTTTTGGGGTCACTCATGTATACTATCATATCATCTGCGAATAGTGAAACTTTGACTTCTTTCTTTCTGATTTGTACTCCGTTGATCTCCTTTAGTTGTCTTATTGCTTTAGCTAGGACTTCAAGCACTATGTTGAAGAGATATGGAGAGAGTGGGCTACGTTGCCTTGTCCTTGATTTCAGTGGGATTGATTTAATTTTCTCTCCATTGAGTTTAATGTTGGCTATAGGCTTGCTGTATAATGCCTTTACTATGTTTAGGTATGTGCCTGGTATCCCTGATCTTTCCAAGACTTTAAACATGAATGGGTGTTGGATTTTGTCAAATGGTTTTTGTTCATCTAAGGAGATGATCATGTGGTTTTTCTCCTTCAGTTTGTTTATATGGTGCATTACATTGATGGATTTCCATATGTTGAACCACCCTTGCATGCCTGGGATGAAGCCTACTTGGTCATGGTCGATGATATCTTTGATGTGTTCTTAGAATCAGTTTGCAAGTATTTTATTGAGAGTTTTTGCATCAGTATTCATAAGAGAGATAGGTCTGAAGTTGTTTTTTTTTTCCCCTGGGTCTTTGTGTGGTTTAGGTATCAAGGTGACCGTGGCTTCATAGAAGTGGTTTAGTAGTGATCCTTCTATTTCTGTGTTGTAGAATAGTTTTAAGAGAAATGGAGTTAGCATTTCTATGAAGGTCTGGTAGCATTCTGCACTGAATCCATCATGCCCAGGGTTTTTTTTTTTTTAGAAGGGAGACTACCGATGATTGCTTCTATTTCCTTGGGGGATATAGGACTATTCAATCTTTCTACCTGATCTTTACTTAATTTTGCTAGATGGAATCTACCAAGAAAATTGTCCATTTCTTTCAGATTTTCAAATTTTGTGGCATATAGGCTTTTGTAGTATAACTTAATGATTGTTTAGATTTCCTCAGTGTCTGTAGTTATGTCCCCCTTTTCATTTCTGCTTTGGCTGATTTGGATAGTTTCTCTCTGCCTTTTAGTTAGTTTCGCTAAAGGCTTGTCTACCTTGTTGATTTTCTCAAAGAACCAGCTTTTTGGTTTCATTGATTCTTGAATAGTTTTATTTGTTTCTAATTGATTGATTTCAGCTCTGAGTTTGATTATTTCCAGCCATCTGCACCTCTCGGGTGTATTTGCTTCTTTTTTTTCTAGGGCTTTCAGTTGGGACATTAAGTTGCTTGTATAAGATGTGATAAATGTCTTCTTGAAGGCATTTAGTGTTATGAATTTTCCTCTGAGCACTGCTTTATTGTGTCCCATAAATTTGGGTATGTTGTACCTTCATTTTCATTGAATTCTAGGAAGTCTTTAAATTCATTCTTTATTTCATCCTTAACCCACCTGTCATTGAGCAACAAATTGTTCAGTTTACATGTGTGTGTAGGCTTTTTGCTATTTCTATTGTTGTTGAAGTCCATTTTAGTCCATGGTGTTCAGATAGAATACAGGGAATTATTTCAATCTTCCTTTATCTGTTGAGGCTTGCTTTGTGACCAACTATATGGTCTGTTTTGGAGAAGGTTCCATGAGGTGCTGAAAAGAAGGTATACTCTTTTCATATTGGGTGAAAAGTTCTGTACATATCTATTAGGTCCATTTGAATTACGACCATTGTAAGTGCCTTTATTTCCCTGTTTGGCTTCTGTCTAGATGATCTGTCTCTTGGTGATGGTGGAGTGTTGAAATCTCCCACTATTAAGGTGTTGAGACCGATGTGTGATTTAAGCTTTAATAATGTTTCATTTACGAATGTGGGCATTCTTGTATTTGGGGCATAGAGGTTCAGAACTGGGATGTCCTCTTGGTGGATTTTTCCTTTGATGAGAATGTAGTGTCCCTCCTCACCTTTTTGATTAATTTTGGTTGAAAGTCTATTTTATTAGATATTAGAATAGCTACCCCATCTTCTTTTCTAGGTCCATTTGCTTGGAAAACATTTTTCTAGCCCTTTACTCTCAGATAGTGTCTATGTTTGTTACATAGGTGTGTTTCTTGGATGCAGCAGAATGTTGGATCCTGTTTCCGCAACCATTCTGTTAGTCTGTGTCTTTTTATTGGAGAGTTGAGTCCATTGATGTTGATAGATAATAGTGACCATTGAACATTAGTTCCTATTATTGTAGAGTTGATGGTCTTACTCTGATTCATAGCTTGTTTTCTTTCAATTTTGGGGGGAAATTATCTGTATCCTATGTTTTCTTGGACATAGTTGTTTTTGTTGGATTGGAATTTTCCTTCTACTATCTTCAGTAGGGCTGGTTTGCTGTGTAGATATTGCTTAAATTTAGTTTTGTCATGGAATATTTTGTTTTCTCCATCTATGTTGATTGAAAACTTTGCAGGGTCTAGTAGTCTAGGTTGACATCTGTGGTCCTTTAAAGCCTGTACGATATCTGCCCAGGTCCTTCTGGCTTTCATAGTTTCTGATGAGAAGTCCAGTGTGATTCTGATAGGTCCATCTTTATATGTTACTTGACCTTTTTCCCTTGCTGCTTTTAGTATCTTTTCTTTGTTCTGTATATTTAGTGTTTTGACTATGATGTGACGTGAGGTGTTTCTTTTCTGGTCTAGTCTATTTGGTGTTCTGTAGGCCTCTTGTATGTTTATGGACATCTCTTTCTTTAGGTTGGGAAAATTTTCTTGAAAATATTTTCTGGACCTTGGAGTCTTGAATCTTCTTTTTCATCAACTCCTATTTTTCTTAGATTTTGTCTTTTCATGGTGTCCTTGATTTCTTGGATGTTTTGTGTTTGGGACTTTTCCAATTTTTCTTTTTCTCTGAGAGAAGTATCAATTTTTGTGAGTGTATCTTCAGCACCAGAGATTCTGTTTTCCAT
Source organism: Meriones unguiculatus (assembly GCF_030254825.1). Taxonomy (NCBI): domain Eukaryota; kingdom Metazoa; phylum Chordata; class Mammalia; order Rodentia; family Muridae; genus Meriones; species Meriones unguiculatus. Next base: position 123,298,615 of record NC_083350.1, read on the forward strand.
CTCTTGTATACTACTGGTCATGCTTACCTTTGTGGTTCCTTCTCCTTTCTCTATGTTCTCCAGCTCCAGGTTTTTCTCAGTTTTTTTCTTTATTGATTCTAATTCTGTTTTCATGCCTTGCACCATTTCCTTCATCTGTTTGAATGTGGATTCCTGTCTCTCTATGATGGTCTCTATTTTGTTGTTGTTGTTGTTGTTCATTTCCTCTCTATATGCCAGTAATTGTATCTCTACTTGTGCTTCTATTTGTTTGGCTATATTTGCCTGTGTTTCTTTGAGAACTGTTTATTTCCACTTTCTTTGCCTCTACGTGAATGGACAATTCTATGAGAGATTTGTTCATTTCCTCTTTAACTGTCTGGATTTGTGTGGCTATTCCTCTGAGAAATTTGTTTGTTTCCTTCTTGTGTGCCTCAAAAACTCGATAAGCATAACTTTGAAGTTATTCTCCTGCATTTATGATGAATTGCAATATCCGTTAATTTTGGGGGTTGATGGTGAAGCCATCATCTCCTGATTTATGTTGAATGTGTTCTTTAGCCGATCCCTGGCCTTTTGCTTACCTGTAACCTTCACTGTTTATGCCTGGATTCTGCAGTTCAGACTGGTACAGTCTTTCTCTGGTGTCTGGAAAATTTTTCAGGAAGATGAGAGAGGTCCAGTGGTTTCAGTGTATCTATTGTTGTTTCAACTGAACCTGTGGGAGGAAAGTCCGTGGGCGCAGAAAGACAAATGCAGGCAAGCATGTGCGAGGACGTGTGCTTTGAGGGCAGAATGATAGAGAATGTAGAACCTTTGAGCACGTGGGAGGGGCTCTGCCTTGCAGGCATCTAAGGGGTTACTTGTGCATGTGCTGTAGATGTAGCAGGCACTGGTGATAATCGCTGTGCAATTTCCGTATGCAAATTCCCTGACTATGAATACCTCAGTGGCCTACAGGCTACTGGTATTTGGCTCTGTCTGAGCTCCCATTGTTATTTGCCTAAACTCCACTGTTGAAGCAGAGCAGGAGCTTCAATGTCTCAAGAGCCCCCTTGTTTCCCACAATGGGTATGTGGGTGGGAGGGGTCTGATATCTGGCTGCTTGTTTAGGAGGACCCTGGATCTGGGGCTCTGCAGGCTCTTGAAGGCACACTCACTCTCAAGCAGGTTGCATAGGCAAGGATTGGAGTATCTGGAGCTCTCTACTCTCTGGTTTGGACCTGCTGAGCCTTTTGCTGGAGGACTGATGAGCTCTGCCAGCTCAGTGGTTCTACAGCCACCCTATTAGGGAGTCCAGCTGCAGCTGCAGACTGGGATGCTGGTACAGATGCCTTCTAGGAAGTCCTGGGGTCCCACAACAGGGGTCCACAGCCCTGGGTGGCCTGGCACTTGGTGTGTTTGGCGGGTCTGTTGGACTTCGGTGACTGTATAGCCTACTATCTGCCACTGAGGGGTTGGGCAGGCCTTACAGACACTGGCTGGAGTCCTGTGGAGTCTATATGGCTGCTAGCAGACTTGGGACCGGGGGAAGATGGTACTTTGGATCTGGGACTCCGAAGGCAGGTACAGCTGACAGCTGAAGCCGTTGAGGATCTAGGAGTCCTGACTCTGCTGTTGCAGTCACCACAGAGTGAGTTCTGTGCTGAGAATCTCTGTGAGTCTGTTGTGCCCCAGAGGGAGGCCCGAAAGAGGAGAGTGCAGGGGGGATCACAGGATCGTTTCTCGCCTTCCCCAAAGAAGCCCATGGGTGACCAGGGACTAAAGGTCTCAACTTGTGTGATGTTCCCTCTTGTTCAGAAAGCCTCACCGTCGTTTCCCTGGCTTTAGTTGTCCCTCCACTCACCAACTCTGGTGCTCCAGCTCCTCTGCCTCTCAAAAACTGTGTATGTTAGTTGCCACCATCTTGAATCTCTCCCTAAACAGAATTCTCAATGGAGGAATATCGAATAGCAGAGAAGCACTTAAAGAAATGCTCAACATTCTTAGTCATCAGGGAAATGCAAACCAAAATAACTCTGATACTCCATCTTATACTTATCAGAATGGTTAAGATCAAAAGCTCAAGGAATGACACGTGCTGAAGAGGATATGAAGGAAGGGGAACCCTCCTCCATTGCTGGTAGAAGTACAAATTTGTACAACCACTTTGGAAATCAATCTGGCGCATTCTCAGAAAATTGGAAATAGCACTACTTCACGATCCAGCTCTACCACTCATACGCATAAACCCAAAAGATGTTCCACCATTCAACAAAGACATTTGCTCAGTTATGTTCATAGCAGCTTTATTAAAATTTCTAAGGAAATGTTCAAAGGCTTTGGCACCATCCAAATTTGAACAAGTTCTTCACAAGAAGCACATTATTCCCCAGGTAATGCTCATTTATCTTTGATCTCTAGGTTTAAAGTATAAAAGCCTAAAATGATTCTACCTGGAAAAACTGGCTTTGCTTTTTACAAAATCATCCATTAAAAACATGTGCGAAAAATTCTCTATTTGCAGCTTTATTTTAAATTTTAACATCCCCATAGAAAAAGAAAATGAGGGAGTTCTCTGAAAGACTTCTCAGATAGTCACTGAATAGACAGGCATACATGTATGGCCACACTGAAAAACTGAGTTTCCTTACTGTCTTCTCTCTACAACTGTGTTAGTGAGTAAAAGCAGCAAGCTAAATAATAAACACACTCACACATAAACACACACACACACATACACAGAGAGAAAGAGAGGAAAGAGAGAGAGAGACTCCTTGGTTACACTGACGTTCCACTAAAGCTTCAACAATACAAAGTCAAAGTTTTAATTTCAATTTTTAAAACTATAAATAAATGTAATCAAAAGTAAAAACTATCAACTAGTCTTAAGCTAAAAAATAATCATTAAAGTTTAGTTAAAGGAGATGGCTAGTTCAGGCACTGTATCTCTCATTCCTAGGAGTTTTGGCTAGTTACTCTCATAGAATAGTGGGAGTTTGCACTAGGTTTCTGGCTGGTCGCAAATATACCCCTGATTTAAGTTGTCTCTCCCAGTACTCTCTCCCTCCATGCTCCCCACACCGGATGCCTCTTGTTCCCATCCCCACCCCACCCACATTCAGGCCCCTCCACTCCCCCTATCTGGGTCTGCCCTTCAATGTCTGTTCTATTTTTCCTTTACAGTGAGATCTGCATGACTCCCCTTGATCCTTCCTTGTTACCTAGCTTCTCTAGGTCTGTTGATTGTAACATGGTTATCCTTTACTTTACAGCTAATATCCACTTATAAGTGAATATATTCCACTTTTGTCTTTTTAGGTCTGGATTACCTCACTCAGGACAATCTTTTCTAGTTCTATCCATTTGCAAACAAATTTCATTTGTTTTTAACAGCTGGGTACTCCATTGTGTAAATGTACCACATTTTCTTTATCCATTCTTTAGTTGAGGGACACCTAAGTTGTTTGCAGTCTCTGGCTATTATGAACGAAGCTGCTATGAACATAGTTGATCAAGTGTCTTTGTAATATGATGAAGCATCCTTTAGGTATACTTCCAGTAAAGGGATTGGGACACTGAGCCAGCCACAGAACCTTTAACCTACAATTTTTTTTTTCAGTCACAAGATGTGCTGAGATAAAGGTGGCTCAGAAAATGTGGAAGTGGTCAACCAATGACAGGTCCAGCTTGAGACCAATACCATGAGAGGGTGCCCACCAATGCTACTGCATGGAAGGCTATGACCCAGAGGCTGGATAGAACAGAGAACTAGGATAAAACTAAACACAACTGGAAACAAAGAAAATTAAATTAATGAAATGATTTCTAATGATATTCTGGTATACTCATAGACTGGTGCCTAACCCAATTGTTATCAGAGAAGCTTTACCCAGCAATTGATAGAATCAGATTCAGACACCCAGCCAATCATTAGGTGGAGCTTGGGAATCCTGCAGAAGAGGGAGAGGAAGGATTGTAGGGAAACAGAGGGCTCAAGGACACCACAAGAAAAAGCACAGAATCAACTAACCTGGGCTCAAAGGGGCTCACAGAGACTGAACCTGGGAGTCTGCCTGGACTCACTGAAGCCCTCTGCACAAATATTACAGTTGTCAACTTATTCTTGTGTGGAATCTCTAATAATAGGAGCAGGTGCTATCTCTGACTCGGTTACTTGCTTTTGGGACCCTTTTCTTCCTACTGGGTTGCCTTGTCCAGCCTTAAAAGGAGAAGCAGTGCCTAGCCTTACTGCAACTTGATATGTCATGGCTGATTGATACCCCTGGGAGGCCTCCCCTTTCAGAAGAAAAATGGAGTATAGGTGCCAGTACAGGTGAAAATTGGTTTGGTAAGAATAAATGGGATGTAGAGACTTTCTTTAGTATTCTCTACATGGCTCGTATAAATCAAAAGAGATTGCTGGGGTTGGAAATGTTAGAGCATCTCTCTGTACAGGATACGCACCTTGCTAATGAAGTGATCTCTTTCAAAGACCATGACGTTTTCTCACCTTTGTATACTGAAATGGTTCTCAATCTCTGGATTGTGACTCCTTTTGGGGGACAGTGTCACATGTCAGATATCCTGCATATTAGATATTTACATTACTATTCATAACAGTAGCACAATTACAGTTATGAAGTAACAACAGAGATAATTTTATGGCTGGGGTCACCACAACCTGAGGAGCTGTATTAAAGGGTGGTAGCATTAGGAAAGCTGAGAAACATTCATTCATCTCAAAGCCCTCATATAAACTATGACAGTGTGCTTAGTGCTTAGTGTGCTTAGTGTCTCATATTTCAAATGAGGACTTATGTGAATTGTTTTGTTAGAATTTGAGTGGAGTTTTGTTTTGTTTTTATTTTTTTTTCAATCCATTCTCCAGACTTTACATCGTGCTACCCATAGGACTCATATCTATAAAACACCATGGAATTCAGGCATGTTCCCCAAGGGGAGATGAATATTATTGGATTTTTTTTATTCCATATAGTGGTTGTAATGTAAAAGCTGATTGCTTTAGTATTGACTACTGGTTCTGAAAATACATGGCCACCCATGTAATCATGACCTACAATTTTCCTGAGCAAATACTCTCAGCTAAGGATGGATATCAGCCAAAATCAGAACAAGAGCTCCTGAACAATATGTATTTCTAAGATTCTTTTTTATTATTTTTGTTCTAAACAGTTTATTTATCTTTTTTAAAAAAAATTTGTTCACTTTGTATCACAGTTGTAGCCCCCTCCCACATCTCCTCCTAGTCCCACCGTCCCTCTTTTTCCCTCCCCTAAGCCTTCCCCTGATGACACTGAAATGCTAGGTTCAGACAGTAGTGGAGGAGGAATTCTAAGATTCTTTATTGTTCCATGCAAGGTATGTTTTTATAGTAATTATCGTATAATTATCGTAACAAATTGTGACTCTATTTCAATGTTTGAATCCTAGTGTCTAAAAATGATATGAAAAGCACTGGATTTTTGAGATGAGACATAAAGGAGGTCAAGTTTCTGAATATGCACTTCTGTCATGAGTGTATATATATTTTTCTCTGTTTTCAGCTCAGCTTCAGTATAGACCAAAACACCCACTCACAGAGGAGTTTGGGCACACACACACCACAATAGTGACTTTCTGCAGACACAGCCATCACTCTTATTGTGTGAAGTATTCTTTCTGCTCTTTTGCTGATGCCATTATGAAAAATAGTGCTGGAACAGCCAAACAGTGACTTAACATCCCTTATTATTAATGTGGCTAACTTACTTTTGAAATTTTATTTTCAAAGAGGATATTAATGTTTAATGGAAGAGCAATATATACATAGAGTTTCTTATTGTGGGTTTTGTGAGTTTAGAATGTTGAAATGTTTAATTAAGTTCTAAACACAATTCCTAAAAACAAAAAGCTACCAAATGTCAGAAACCATTTTCAATTTTTTAACTGAAAATGAAGAACATTTGCTTCTACTCACTATTAATTCCTAAGTAATTATAGTGTATTGACTCACAAGACATAAATTCTTACACCTTAACACCTCAAGATTCTCATGCTTCCAGTATAAAATATACAAATGGACAAAAAGGTTTCAGATATGCCACTTTCACTTTATGTTCATTTTCAAAACCTTTTGGCACTGTCTTCCCCATTGAAACTTATGGAATATGGAATGGCAGAGAAACACTTAAAGAAATGCTCAATGTCTTCATCATATAGGAAACGCAAATCACAACAACCCTGAAATTCTACCTCACACCCATCAGAATGGCTAAGATAAAAAACCCAAGGGATGACAAATGCTGGACAGGTTGTGGAGAAAGGGGGACCCTCTTCTATTGCTGGTGAGAATGTATCCTTGCACAAGCACATTGGAAAATCAATCTGGCACTATCTCAGAAAATTGGGAATAGTGCTACCTCAAGATCCAGCTATACCACTCCTAGGCATATACCCAAAAGATGCCTCATTCAATAAAGACATTTGTTCAACTATGTTCGTAGAAGTTTTTTTTTTTTACTGTCAATCTAAATTATTTTTTTAAATTTATTTATTTTTTATTTTTCATCAATTACACTTTATTCATTCTGCATCCCCCCATAAGGCCCTCCCTCCTCCCCTCCCAATCCCACCCTCTCTCCTCCCTCTGCATGCATACCACTCCCCAAGTCCACTGATAGGGGAGGTTCTCCTCTCCTTTCTGATCTTAGTCTATCAGTTCACATCAAAAGTGGCTGCATTGTCCTCTACTATGGCCTGGTAATGCTGCTCTCCCCCAGGGGGAGGTGATCAAAGAGCAGGCCAATCAGATTATGTCAGAGGCAGTCCCTCTTCACATTACTATGTAACCCACTTGGACTCTGAACTGCCCTGGGCTACATCTGTGCAGGGGTTCTGGGTTATCTCTATGAATAGTCCTTGGTTGGAGTATGAGTCTCTGGGAAGTTCCCTGCGTTCAAATTTTCTGGTTCTGTTGCTCTCCTTGTGGAGACCCTGTCCTCTCCAGCTCTTACTATTTCCCAGTTCTTACATAAAATTCCCTTCACTCTGCCCAACAGTTGCCCATCAGGCTCAGCATCTGCATTGATAGTCTGTAGGGCAGAGGCTTTCAGAGGCCCTCTGTGGTAGGTTCCTAGGTTGTTTCCTGTTTTCTTCTTCTTCTGATGTCCATTCTCTTTGCCTTTCCGAATAGGGATTGGACATTTTTGTTAGGGTCCTCTCTCTTGCTTAGTTTCTTTAGATGCACAGGTTTTAGTGGGTTTGTCCTATGTTGTATGTCTATATGAGTGAGTATATACCATGTGTGTCTTTTTGCTTCTGGGACAACTCACTCAGGACAATCCTTCCCAGATCCCACCATTTACCTGCAAATTTCATGATTTCCTTATTTTTCATTGCTGAGTAATATTCCATTGTGTAGATGTACCACAATTTCTGCATCCATTCTTCAGTTGAGGGACATCTGGGTTGTTTCCAGCTTCTGGCTATGACAAATAAAGCTGCTACAAACATGGTTGAGCAAATGTCCTTTTTGTGTACTTGAGCCTCTTTTGGATATATGCCCAGGAGTGGTATGGCTGGATCTTGAGGAAGTGATATTTCTAGTTGTCTGAGAAAGCACCAGATTGATTTCCAGAGTGGTTGTACAAGTTTACATTCCCACCAGCAGTGGAGAAGGGTTCCCCTTTCTCCACAACCTCTCCAGCATGTGTTGTCACTTGAGTTTTTGATCTTGGCCATTCTCATGGGTGTAAGGTGAAATCTCAGGGTTGTTTTGATTTGCATTTCCCTAATGGCTAGTGAGGTTGAGCATTTCTTTCAGTGTTTCTTTGCCATTCAGTATTCCTCTACAGAGAATTCTCTGTTTAGCTCTGTTCCCCATTTTTTAAGTGGATTACTTGGTTTGCTGCTTTTCAGCTTCTTTAGTTCTTTATATATACTGGATATGAGTCCTCTGTCAGATAAAGGGTTGGTGAAGATTCTTTCCCAATCTGTAGCCAGTCGCTTTGTTTTGATGACAGTGTCCTTTGCTATGCAGAAGCATTTCAGTTTCATGAGGTCCCATTTATTGATTGTTGCTCTTAGAGCCTGTGCTGTTGGTGTTCTATTCAGGAAGTTGTCCCCTGTACCAATGAGTACTAGGGTATTTCCCACTTTTTTTTCAAGCTGATTTAATGTGTCAGGTTTTATGTTGAGGTCTTTGATCCACTTGGACTTCAGATTTGTGCAGGGTGATAAGTATGGATCTATTTTCATTTTTCTACATGTAGACATCCAGTTAGACCACCACCATTTGTTGAAGATGCTATCTTTTTTTCCATTGAATGGTTTTGGCGTCTTTGTCAAAGATCAAGTGTCCGTAAGTGTGTGGGTTTATTTCTGGGTCCTCTGTTCAGTTCTATTGATCCTCCATTCTGTTTCTATGACAGTACCATGCAGTTTTTAAAACTGTTCCTCTATAGTACAACTTAAGATCAGGGATGGAGATACCTCCAGAAGATCTTTTATTGTAGAGGATTGTTTTAGCAATTCTGGGTTTCTTGTTATTCCATATGAAGTTGAGAATTTTTCTTTCCAGGTTTGTAAAGAATTGTCTTGGTAATTTGATGGGCATTGCATTGAATCTGTAGATTGCTTTTCGTAAGATGGCCATTTTTACTATGTTAATCTTGCCAAGCCATGAGCATGGGAGATCTTTCCATCTTCTCATATCTTCTTCTAGTTTTTTCTTCAGAGATTTGAAATTTTTTTCATACAAGTCTTTGACTTCCTTGGTTAGGATTACTCCGAGGTACCTCATGTCATTTGTGGCTATTGTGAAAGGTGTTGTTTCCCTAATTTCTTTCTCAGCCCTTTTGTCTTTTGTATACAGGAGGGCTACTGATTTGTTTGAGTTAATTTTGTATCCGGCCACTTTGCTGAAGGTGTTTATCAGCTGTAGGAGTTCCTTGGTAGAGTTTTTGGGGTCACTCACATATACTATCATATCATCTGCAAATAGTGATAATTTGACTTCTTCCTTTCCAATTTGTATCCCCTTGATCTCCTTCAACTGTCTTATTGCTCTAGCAAGGACATCCAGCACTATGTTGAAGAGATATGGAGAGAGTGGGCAGCCTTGTCTTGTCCCTGATTTTAGTGGGATTGCTTTAAGTTTCTCTCCGTTCAGTTTGATGTTGGCTATAGGCTTGCTGTATATCGCCTTTACTATGTTTAGATATGTGCCTTGTATCCCTGATCTCTCCAATTCTTTAAACATGAATGGATGTTGGATTTTGTCAAATGCTTTTTCAGCATCTAGGAAGACTATCATATGTTTTTTTTTCTTTCAGTTTGTTAATATGGTGGATCACGTTGATGGATTTCCGTATATTGAACCACCCCTGCATACCTGGAATGAAGCCTACTTGGTCATAGTGAATGATATCTTTAATGTGTTCTTGGATTCTGTTGGCAAGTATTTTATTAAGTATTATTGCATCAATGTTCATAAGGGAGATTGGCCTGAAATTCTCTTTCTTTGTTGAGTCTTTGTGAGGTTTAGGTACCAAGGTGACTGTGGCTTCATAGAATGAGTTTGGTAATGTTCCTTCTGTTTCTATTTTGTGGAATAGTTTGAAGAGAATTGGTGTTAGCTCTTCTTTGAAGGTCTAATAGAATTCTGCGCCGAAGCCATCTGGTCCTGGGCTTTTTTTGGATGGGAGACTTTTGATGACCGCTTCTATTTCTTTGGGGGATATAGGTCTATTTAGTTGATTTACCTGGTCCTGATTCAGCTTTGGTAAGTCAAATCAATCAAGAAAATTGTCCATTTCATTTAGATTTTCAAATTTTGTGGCATATAGACTTTTGGAGTAAGTCCTAATGATTGTTTGGATTTCCTCAGTGTCTGTAGTTATATCCCCCTTTTCATTTCTGATTTTGTTGATTTGGGTGGTGTCTCTCTGCCTTTTAGTTAGCTTGGCTAAGGGTTTGTCGATCTTGTTGATTTTCTCAAAGAACCAGCTCTTGGTTTCATTGATTCTTTGAATTGTTTTATTAGTTTCCAATTGATTGATTTCAGCCCTGAGTTTGATTATTTCCAGCCGTCTACTCCTTCTTGGTGTGTCTGCTTCTTGTTTTTCTAGGGTTTTTAAGTGAGCCTTTAAGGTGCTTGAATGAGCTGTCTCGAATTTCTTCTTGAAGGCACTTAGTGCTATGAACTTTCCTCTTAGCACTGCTTTCATTGTGTCCCACAAGTTTGGGTATGTTGTGTCTTCATTTTCATTGATTTCTAGAAAAACTTTAATTTCTTTCTTTATTTCTTCCCTGACCCAGCTGTCATTTAGTAACAAGTTGTTCAGTTTCCATGTGTGTGTAGGCTTTTTGCTATTTCTGTTATTGTTGAGGTCCAGCTTTATTCCATGGTGATCAGACAAGATACAAGGGATTATTTCAATCTTCTTGTATCTGTTGAGGCTTGCTTTGTGACTCACTATATGGTCTATTTTGGAGAAGGTTCCATGAGGTGATAAGAAGAAGGTAAATTCTTTTGTGTTTGGGTGTAAAGTTCTGTAAATGTCTGTTAGGTCCATTTAATTCATGACCTCTGTCAGAGATATTGTTTCTTTGTTTAATTTCTGTTTTGTTGACCTGTCCTTTGTTGAGAGTGGAGTGTTGAAGTCTCCCACTATTAATGTGTGGGGATCTATATGTGCTTTAAATTTTATCAATGTTTCTTTCACAAATGTGGGTGCCCTTGTATTTGGGGCATAGATGTTCAGGATTGTGATGTCTTCCTGGTGGAATTTTCCCTTGATGAGTATGAAGTGTCCTTCCCCATCTCTTTTTATTAATTTTGGTTGAAAGTCTATTTTATCAGATATTAGAATGGCTACTCCTGCTTGCTTCTTGGGTCCGTTTGCTTGGAAAGTCATCTTCCAACCCTTTACCCTCAGGTAATGTCTATCTTTGTGTCTTAGGTATGTTTCTTGTATGCAACAGATTGCTGGGTTTAGCTTACGTATCCATTCTGTTAATCTGTGTCTTTTTATTGGAGAGTTGAGTCCATTGATGTTGAGAGAGATTAATGACCAGTGGCTGCTAGATCCCTTGATTTTGATATTGGCTGTGGTCATCAGGTTGTGTGCTTGGTTGCTTTTTGTTTTACTGAAGTGAGGTTATTTATTTCCTGTGTTTTCTTGAATGTAGCTAGTTTTCCTGAGTTGTATTTTCCCTTCTAGTGCCTTCTGTAATGCTGGATTTGTGTGTAGGTATTGTTGAAATTTGTTTTTGTCATTGAATATCTTGTTTTCTCCATCTATGAGGACTGAGAGTTTTGTGGTGTATAGTAGCCTGGGCTGACATCTGTGTTCTCTTATGGTCTGAATGATATCCGTCCAGGCCCTTCTGGCTTTCATAGTCTCTGTTGAAAAGTCAGGTGTGATTTTAATGGTTTTGCCATTATATGTTACTTGGCCTTTTTCCATTGCAGCTTTTAGTATTTTTTCTTTGTTCTGTATACTTACTGTTTTGATTATTATGTGGCGGGAGGATTTTCTTTTCTGGTCAAATTTGTTGGGTGTTCTGTAGCCTCATGTATTCTAATTGGCCTCTCCTTTAGCTTGGGGAAATTTTCTTCAATGATTTTGTTGAAAATATTTTCTGGGCCTTGGAGAAGGGAGTTTTCTTTTTCCTCTATACCTATTATTCTTAGGTTTTGTCTTTTCATATTATCTTGGATTTCTTGGACGGTCTGTGTCAGGAATTTTTCGGATTTAACATTTTCTTTGACAGATACATCGATTTCCTCCATTGTATCTTCTACACCTGAGATTCTTTCTTCCATCTCTTGTAGTCTGTTGGTTATGCTTACCTCTGTAGTTCCTGTTTTCTTCCCTAGATTCTTCCTTTCCATTATTTCTTCCATTTGTGTTTTCTTTAATTTTTCCAATTCTATCTTCAGGTCTTGAGTTGTTTTGTTTACTTCCTTCACCTGTCTGATTGTACTTTCCTGTTTTTCTTTTAGTTCCTTCAACTCTGTTTCTTTTATTTCATTCAGTGCTTTAAGCATTTCCTTTCTAAAGGCCATAAACTGTTTGGCTGCAGCTTCCTCTACTTCTTTACGGATGGCAATATTCTGTTTGAGTTTATCTTCCTCTATGTCTTTACGTATCTTATTTGTTTCCTCTGTTATCATCTTCATGAGCATAGTTGTTAGGTCATCTTCTTGGATTTCAGTTATGCTGGGGTTTTCAGGGCTACTTGCCCCTGGGTAACTGGATTCTGGAGATGCCATATTGCTCTGTCTTTTGTTGCTTGAGCTTTTACGCTGGCCTCTACCCATTGTGCTATCTTAGGTGTTTGGGGTTATTTTCTGGTGGTTCCTGGGGATCCTGTGGTGGAGAGAATCCCCTTGGCAGAAAGCTGGTTTTTCCTGAAGGATGTCTTCTCAGCTTTTTGGGTGTAGTCCCTGGATGGCTGGTGTTTTCTCAGGAGTTGCTCACCTCAGGGATATAGACCTGAGTGGTAACTGTGGTCTTTGTTATTCGAGAGGGTTCTCCTCTCACCCAGGGAAGTCCTGAGGGCAGCTGCCCTGTTTCTGGGTTTCTTGTTGTAAATTTAATGATCAGCTGCTGTGACCCAGTTGGACATCAGGCACGCAGCAACTGTTTGTGCCTGTGTCTGGAGCACAGCTGAGTGTTGGCGCCTCGGCCCCACTGGTCTGCTAGACTTTTTCTAGGGAAGGATTGGGTGATTTAAGTCAGTACAGTTTCTTTCCTTCCCTGTGGATTCTCTGGAGACACGGACTCCCAGTGTCTTTTTTTTGCCCTGGTGCACACTGCTCAGTGTCTGCCAGCTGGCTGGCCGCAGAAACTGCCTGTGCCTGGAGCACAGCTGAGTGATGGCGGCTCAGTCTCTGCCAGCTGTCTGGTGCGCAGAAACTGCCTGTGTCTGCCTTTGCGGACCTTTGGGAGCCTCAGTGCCTCCCTAAGCTGGGTAATTTTCCGGGGACGTTTTCAGGCTGGGGTTGTCGGCTGAGTGCTCTGAGATCAGACCAGCCGTTTCCCTCCCTATGTGTTTGCACCGGACAGAGAAACTCATTTGCTGGTGCCCTGGTTCTATCTCAGGCAGCGAATCAGGCGCGCAGGCAGGCAGGGCTCTGTGCAGGAGCCTGGGTCTCAGGCTCTGGCTCAGGGTTGGCTCCTGGGGTGCCCGTGGAACCCAAGTCTTTTTCAGGGGATGTCTGCGTGATCTAAGGCCAGTCCCAGTCGTTTCCTGTACCCTGGGGTTATCTCTCGACTGAAAATTCCAGTCTCTGATAGTGTGGTGCGCACCAGTCATTCTGGGACCTTGACCAGAGACACTGGCTTGTGGCTCTGGGCTGGGGCTGGGGCTGGCAGCCAAGCGTCTGGCGGAACCGGGATCTCTTCCGCCGTTTAGCCAGGTGAGTTAAAAGCTGATTGAAGTTTTATTCTTAATAGCCAGAATCTGAAAACAACCTAGATTCCCTCAATTGAAGAATGGATACAGAAGTTGTGGTACATTTACACAATGGAATACTACTCAGCAATTAAAAGCAAGGAAATCATGGAATTTGCAGGCAAATGGTGGGAACTAGAAAATATCATCCTGAGTGGGTTAACCCAGAAGCAGAAAGACACATATGGTATATTCTCACTTATAAGTGGATATTAGCCATATAATGTAGGCTAAGCATACTAAAATCTATAGTCCTAAAAAAGCTAAACAACAAGGAGGACCTTAGGGAAGAGGCTTAATTCTCCTTCAAAAGGGCACACAGGATAGACATTAGAAGTAGAAGAAGAGAGGGAACAGGACATGGCCTTCCACATGGGCCCTCTGAAATACTCTACCCATCAGGATATGGAACAGATGCTGAGACTTATAGTCAAACTTTGGGCAGAGTGCAGGGAATCTTATGAAAGAAGGGATATATAAAAAGACCTGGAGAAGACAGGAGCTCCACAAGGAAACCAACAGAATCAAAAATCCTGGGCCCAGTGGTGCCTGCAGAGACAGATATTCCAACCAAGGACCATTCATGGAGAGGACCTAGACCCGCTGCTCAGATGAAGCCCATATGCTGCTCAGATTCCAAGTGAGTTCCCTAGTAAGGGTAGCAGGGGCTGTCTCTGACCAAAGCAGTGGCCTGCTCTTTGATCACCTCCCCCTGAGCAGTGCAACCTTGCCACGCAAGATGATGTAGCCAGCCCTGATGAGACCTGATAGGCTAGGGTCAGGTAGAAGGGGGAGAGTTCCTCAGCTGTCAGTATACTAGTGGAAGATCATAGAGGGAGAAGAGGGAGGGAAAGGAGATGAGGGAGGAGGCTGCAGCCGGGATACAAAGTGAATAAATTGTAATAATAAATAAACAAACAAACAAACACTAAAAAAATAAAACAGAGTATTCAAAAAAAAACTTACATTTATATTTTAGCTAATAAGGACCACAAAACATTTTAAGACAAAAATCAAAAGGGATTAAAAACAACGCTATATGGTCATGCTTAAAACCACCAAAATCTATCTTCTTTTTTTTTTCATCCTACATACAATACTGCTGATTGCTTTTTAATCTAGGATGTACATTTCATAATGATGAATAGAAGGGATTTTATTACAAGCAGGTGAATGAGCTGTTACAAAATCCTTACCTACATGCACAGCATATCATGTGTAATAAGAACACATTTTAATAGAGAGACATTATAAAGAAATTATAAATTGGTAACAGTCCACCATATAATGAAATTTTTAAAGCTGGCTTAAAGTCATTTAAAATCCAAAAAATACTCTTCGAGATGTTTTAATAATTGTATACATTTAAGTTTTAAAATTTTTACACTTCTTAATGGATACTTCTGATAATATGGTATAATAGTGGTGACTAGTCAATACTCTTTAGAATCATTTTCTTTATTGATTTAGTTATTGCTTTTCGGTTTTTGAAGATTGAATGAAAGGCTTTGTGAATTCTAGAAAACCAGGCTACGCCTGAGCTACACAAGAAGCAAGCATTCTGCCATTAAGCCACAACCCCAACACTAACCGCAGTTCTCACTTATTTACATGTTGTGATGAAATGCTTCAAATAAAATCACTCTGTACTACATCACAAATGCCAACTAAAATGTTAACATGCTGTATAAGTAAAATATACACATACAAAACCATGCATCTGCATAATTAAAGCCACTGACACAATGGTACTATTGACAATTTTTCCTCTAAGAAATAAATTAACCTTTTTTCCTCAATAGGAGTCAGCTGAACATATGGTATAAAACGTCCTGTTTTTGGATAATTTTGGAGTTGATCATGGTTTAATCCTCTGTAAGTTATGTGGGAAAGGATGACAATTGGATAATTACCCACTGTTATTGGCTGAAAGTTCAAACGAGGTCAGTATAAACATATGAGAACATGAACTAAAAATGATCACTGATAAGTGGATGTGTAAGGAAAAATGTGGTTGAATATATACTGGAAGAATCAGCCTGTAAAGTAGATGAGCATCCTGCTATTTATGACAACATGAGTAAACCAGGACATTATACGAAATAAAACCAGGTACAGACTAATGCTTCACAATTTCTAGGACATGCAAAATCTAAAATGATGGAATTTATGGAAATAGAAAATGGGCTTGTGGTTTGGCAAAAGCAGAATGAAGGAGGAATGGAGGTGCTAGATAAAGGACATGAAGTTTCTTTCGGTTATGAAAGAAGAATAAGGTACAGGAGCAAAGGTACAAGGTTGCTGGCCATACTAGGTTCTGCACTAACGGTTTGCTAAAAGAGTAAGTCTTATGTTAGGAGTACTTATCTCAAAGTAATATAGTGACTGTAAAAATCCTTTCAGAAGTGATAGTTGTGTCTAGAGCATAGGTCACAGTGACCATTTCATGAATGTAAAATAAACTCCAAATATCAGCATTATTCACTTTAATTGTTTCTGTAAGGTAATCAGTGATATATACATATATGTATGTATGTACATCATAAGTTAAATTTGACCCTCTAAAAGTTAAATATTGGTAAATTGAAATTTTTACTCAATGTATTAATACCAATTAAAATAAATTGCAAATTTATATTAATATTGATTAAATATTATAATAAATAAATAATAAAAGCTCTGAAACAACATATATTCTATTCAATAGCAATATAGTCATCCATAGATAAATGGAAGCTTATCTAAAATGAAAAACTAATGTAAAAAAGACATAAAAACGACATTGAGCTCTCTTTATTCTAGGGAGATGTAAAACACCACAGCAAGGGATCCAAGATGGAAGGGATAAGCATGCACCTTTTTTGAGAGGCAGAGGATGTGAAACTCCAAAATTGGTACAGCTGAAACAACAACACACAAGCAGAAACCACTGGACCTCTCTCATTTTCCTTAAGAATTCTCCAGACACCAGAGAAAGACCAGTCTGATCTACAGAATCCAGGAATAAACAGTGAAAACTTCAGATAACCAAATGGCCAGGTATCAGCAAAAGAACACATCCAACATAAATCAGGACATCATGGCTTCACCAGCAACCCCCAAAATTAATGGCTACTCCAACTCATCAGAAACACAAGAAAATTACTATAAAGCTATGCTTATCCAGTTATTTGAGGCACATAAGAAGGGAACAAAGAAATCTCTCAGAGAAATAGTCATCAAATCCAGACAGTTAAAGAGGAAATGAACAAATCTCTCAGAATTGTCCTCTCAAGTGGAGGTAAAGAAAGTAGAAATAAACAAAGTTCTCAAAGAAACACAGGCAAATATAGCCAAACAAATAAAAGCACAAGTAGAGATACAATTACTGGCATATAGAGAGGAAATGAACAACAACAACAACAACAAAAAAAAAATAGAGACCATCATAGAGAGACAGGAATCCACATTCAAACAGATGAAGGAAATGGTGCAAGGCATGAAAATAGAATTAGAATCAATAAAGAAAACACAAATTGAGAAAAAGCTGGAGCTTGAGAACTTAGAGAAAGGAGAAGGAACCACAAAGGTAAGCATGACCAGTAGTATACAAGAGATGGAAAACAGAATCTCTGGTGCTGAAGATACACTCACAAAAATTGATACTTCTCTCAGAGAAAAAGAAAAATTGGAAAAGTCCCGAACACAAAACATCCAAGAAATCAAGGACACCATGAAAAGACAAAATCTAAGAAAAATAGGAGTTGATGAAAAAGAAGATTCAAGACTCCAAGGTCCAGAAAAAATTTTCCCAACCTAAAGAAAGAGATGTCCATAAACATACAAAAGGCCTACAGAACACCAAATAGACTAGACCAGAAAAGAAACACCTCACGTCACATCATAGTCAAAACACTAAATATACAGAACAAAGAAAAGATACTAAAAGCAGCAAGGGAAAAAGGCCAAGTAACATATAAAGAGAGACCTATCAGAATCACACCGGACTTCTCATCAGAAACTATGAAAGCCAGAAGGACCTGGGCAGATATCATGCAGGCTTTAAGGGACCACAGATGTCAACCTAGACTACTAGACCCTGCAAAGCTTTCAATCAACATAGACGGAAAAAACAAAATATTCCATGACAAAACTAAATTTAAGCAATATCTACACAGCAAACCAGCCCTACTGAAGATAGTAGAAGGAAAATTCCAATCCAACAAAAACAACTATGTCCAAGAAAACATAGGATACAGATAATTTCCCCCCAAAATTAAAAAAAAAAAAGCTTTGAATCACAGAAAGACCATCAACTCTACAATAATAGGAACTAACATTCAATGGTCACTATTACCTATCAACATCAATGGACTCAACTCTCCAATAAAAAGACACAGACTAACAGAATGGGGTGCGGAAACAGGATCCAACATTCTGCTGCATCCAAGAAACACACCTATGCAACAAACATAGACACTATCTGAGAGTAAAGGGCTAGAAAAATGTTTTCCAAGCAAATGGACCTAGAAAAAAAGATGGGGTAGCTATTCTAATATCTAATAAAATAGACTTTCAACAAAAATTAATCAAAAAAGATGAGGAGGGACACTACATTCTCATCAAAATAAAAATCCACCAAGAGGACATCCCAGTTCTGAACATCTATGCCCCAAATACAAGAGCACCGATATTGGTAAATGAAACATTATTAAAGCTTAAATCACACATCAGTCCCAACACCTTAAGGTGGGAGACTTCAACACCCTGCTATCACCAAGGGACAGATCATCTAGACAGAGGCCAAATAGGGAAATAAAGGCACTTACAATGGTCCTAATTCAAATGGACCCAATAGATGTGTAAAGAACTTTTCACCCAAACTCAAAAGAGTACACCTTCTTTTCAGCACCTCAGGGGACCTTTTCCAAAATAGGCCATATAGTTGGTCACAAAGCAAGCCTCCAAAGATACAAGAAGATTGAAATAACCCCCTGTATTCTATCAGACCACCATGAACTAAAACTGGACCTCAACAACAATAGATAGCAAAAAACTTACACGCACATGGAAACTGAACAACTTGATACTCAATGACAACTGGGTTAAGGAAGAAATAAAGAAAGAAATTAAAAACTTCCTAAACAGGAAGAGGGAAGGAACCCCGGGGGGGGGAGGGGGAATACAAAGTGAGTAAAATGTAATTAATAAAGAAAAATAAAATAAAATAAAAAACTTCCTAGAATTCAATGAAAATGAAGGTACAACATACCCAAATTTATGAGACACAATAAAGCAGTGCTCAGAGGAAAATTCATAGCACTAAGTCCCTTCAAGAAGAAATTTGTACCATCTCATACAAACAATTTATTGGCCCAACTGAAAGCCCTACAACAAAAAGAAGCAGACACACCAAAGAGGAGCAGACAGCTGGAAACAATCAAACTCAGGGCTGAAATCAATCAATTAGAAACAAATAAAACTATTGAAAGTATCAATGAAACCAAGAGCTGGTTCTTTGAGAAAATCTAGAAGATGAACAAACCCTTAGCCAATCTAACTACAAGCCAGAGAGAAACTGCCCAAATCAGCATAATCAGAAATGAAAAGGGGGACCTAACTACAGACACCGAGGATATCCAATCCAAACAATCATTAGGTCATACTACAAATCCTATATGCCGCAATATTTGAAAATATCAAAGAAATGGACAATTTTCTTTGGACAATCTATCAAATGATAGATTCCATATAACAAAATTAACTCAAGATCAGGTAGAAAGATTAAACAGCCCTATATCCCCCAAGGAAATTGAAGGAGTCATCAACATTCTCCCTTCCAAAAAAAGCCCTGGGCCAGGTGGATTAAGTGCAGAATTCTATCAGACCTTCAAAGAAGTACTGACTCCAATTTTCTTCAAATTATTCCACAAAATAGAAGCAGAAGGAACATTACCAAACTCTTTCTTTGAAGTCACAGTCACCTTGATACCTAAACCACACAAAGACCCAACAAAAAAGATAACTACAGACTTATCTTTCTTATGAACATTGATGCAAAAATACTCCATAAAATATTGCAAACTTGAATCCAAGAGCACACAAAAATTTTCATCCACCATGATCATGTAGGCTTCATCCCAGGCATGCAAGGGTGGTTCAATATACAGAAATACATCAATGTAATCTACCATATAAACAAACTAAAATAGAAAAATCACATGATCATCTCCTTAGATGCTGAAAAAGCATTTGACAATGTCCAACATCCATTCATATTTAAAGTCTTGGAGAGATCAGGGATACAAGGCACATACCTAAATGTAGTAAAGGCAATATATAGCAAGCTTATAGCCAACATCAAACTCAGTGGAGAGAAACTTAAATCAATCCCACTGAAATCAGGAACAAGGCAAGACTGTGCACTCTTTCCATATTCCTTCAACATAGTACATGAAGACCTAGCTAAAGGAATAAGACAAATAAAGGAGATCAAGGGGATACAAATCGGAAAGAAGAGGTCAAAGTTTCACTATTCACAGATGAAATGATAGTATACATGAGTGACCCCAAAATTCAACTAGAGAACTCCTTCACCTGATAAACACCTTCAGCAAACTGGCTGGATACAAAATCAACTCGAAAAAATCAGAAGCCCTCCTGTATACCCAAGACAAAAGGGCTGAGAAAGAAATCAGGCGAACAATACCCTTCACAAAAGAAGCAAATATTAACATAAAGTACCTTGGGGAGACTCTAACAAAGCAAGTGAAAACCTGTTTGAAAAAACTTAAAGTCTCTGAAGAAAGAAATTGAAGAAGACATCAGGAGATAGAAAGATCTCCCATGCTCATGGATCAATAGGATTAACATAGTGAAAATAGCCATCCTGCCAAAAGCAATCTACATATTCAGTGCAATTCCCATCAAAATAACAACACAATTCCTTACAGACCTTGAAAGAAAAATTCTCAGCTTCATATGGAGAAACAAAAAACCCAGAATTTCCAAAATGATCCTGTACAACAACAGATCATCTGGAGGTATCTCCATCCCCGACCGCAAGTTGTACCACAGAGCAATAGTAATAAAAACCACATGGTACTGGCATAGAAACAGAAAGGAGGATCAATGGAACCAAATAAAAGACCCAGAAATAAACTCACACACCTATGAATACTTGATTTTGGACAAAGAAGCCAAAACCATTCAATGGAAAAAAGACAGCATCTTCAATAAATGGTGCTGGTCCAACTGGATGTCTACATGCAGAAAAATGAAAACAGATCCATATTATCACCCTGCACAAAACTAAAGTCCAAGTGGATCAAGGACCTCAATATAAAACCAGATACAATAAATTGGTAGAAGAAAAAATGGGGAATAGCCTAGAAGTCATTGGCACAGGAGATAACTTCCTGAATAGAACACCAACAGCACAGGCTCTAAGAGTGAAAATCAATAATGGGACCTCATGAAACTGAAAAGCTTCTGTAAAGCAAAGGACACTGTTGTCAGAACAAAATGACAGTCTACAGACTGGGAAAGGATCTTCACCAACCCTACATTTGACAGAGGCTGCTATCCAGAATATATAAAGAACTAAAGAAGTTAAAAGGCAATAAATCAAGGAATCCAATTAAAAATTGGGGTATGGAGCCAAACAGAGAATTCTTTGTAGAAGAATATAGAATGGCAGAGAAAAACTTAAAAAAATGCTCAACATCCTTAGCCATCAGAGAGATGCAAATCAAAATGGCTCTGAGATTTCACCTTACACCCATCAGAATGGCTAAGATCAAAAACTCAAGTGACAACACATGCTGAGAGGTTGTGGAGAAAGGGGAACCCTCATCCATTGCTGGTGGGAATGCAAACTTGTACAACCACATTGGAAATCAATCTGGCGCTTTCTCAGACAATCAAGAATACTGTTTCCTCAAGATCCAGTTATACCACTCCTAGGCATATATCCAAAAGAAGCTCAAGTACACAGCAAGGGCATTTGCTCAACCATGTTTGTAGCATCTTTATTTGTAATAGCCAGAAGCTGGAAACAACCCAGATGTCCATCAATGGAGGAATGGATACAGAAATTGTGGTACTTTTGCACAATGGAATACTACTCCATAATTAAAAATAAGGAAATCATGAATTTTGCAGGCAAATGGTGGGATCTAGAAAAGATCATCCTGAGTGAAATATCGCAGGAACAGAAAGACACACATGGTATATACTCACTTGTAAGTGGGTACTACACCTATAAGACAGCATAAACATACTAAAATCTATACACCTATTGAAGATAAACAAGAAAAAGGACCAGGGGTAAGATGATCAGTCCTCACCTAGAAAGACAAAGGGGATAGCCATTGGAAGTAGGAGAAAACAAGCAACAGGACAGGAGCCTACCACCGAGGGCATCTGAAATACTCTACCTAGCAGTGTATCAAAGCAGATGCTGAGACTCATAACCAAACATAACATAACACTTCAGCAGAGTGCAGAGAATCATATGAAAGAAGGGGCGTTAGTATGATCTAGAGGGGACAGGAGCTCCACAAGAACCAAGTATATCAGGGCACAGGGGTCTTCTATGAGACTGTTTCTCCAACAAAGGACCATGCATGGATATAACCTAGAACCTCTGCTCAGATGTAGCCCATGGTAGTTCAGTATCCAAGTGTGTTTCATAGTATGGGGGACAAGGATTATTTCTGACATGAACTCAGTGACAGGCTCATTGATCTCACCTCTCCCCCACCTCCCCGAGGGAGGAACTGCCTTGCTAGGCCACTGATAAGGACATTGCAGCCAGTCCTGAAGATACCTAATAGGCTAGGGTCAGATGCAAGGGGAGGAGGACCTCCCCAATCAGTGGACCTGGAAGAGGGCAGCGAGGAGATAAGGGAGGGAGGGTGAGATTGGGAGGAAATGAGGGAGGGAGCTATGGCTGGGATACAAATGAATGACCTGTGGTTAAAATAAAATAAATTAAAAAATAAAACACCACAGCTTGGGGCATAAAGAATCCTACTCTGAGTTCATAGTTCAGAACATTTCTAAAGCATGCACATAACATGTACAATGCTATAAGTGAAGCTACTGATATCTTATAAGATTACCTAATCCTAAAATACATCTATGGGTAGAAATTACACCTTATAATACGTCATCTGTATGTTTCACATCTTAGAAGTAATATTGTCTTCTCACTTTTCTTTATTTTTTTAAATATCCTATACCTAAAATAGCACATATTA
Source organism: Meriones unguiculatus (assembly GCF_030254825.1). Lineage (NCBI taxonomy): Eukaryota > Metazoa > Chordata > Mammalia > Rodentia > Muridae > Meriones > Meriones unguiculatus. The sequence continues at coordinate 123,321,279 of NC_083350.1, forward strand.
ATTATAGTAAACTTCTCTATTTTAGAAGATAATTTATTTATATTATAAAACTTTGCAATCTAAAATGTTTCCATTTAGATAAGCTGTGACACTTAGAAGGCAATATATACCCAGTCAGATTTTATTCAATTTCTTTTAAGAAAAGCTAATTTCTGAAATTCTAACACTTAAGTTCTGGTTTGTTTTTCTTTATTTGCAGAAGACATCTTTCATGCTTTGGTTGGTGTTTTCAGGCACCTCTAATCTTGACATAAGCTCAGTGCACAGCATCTCAACCTTTCCCTGGGGAATTCCATATAATTGGAGAAAGCAGTCTTACCATATGCCAGGCAGGGTAGAGGTAGTCTGTACCCACAAATTCAAAGTAGTGAGCAAACCCTTCCTTCAACCACACATCTTCCCACCATACCGGAGTCACAAGGTCACCAAACCACTGCAGGGACAAAACAAATGCAATCAGATAAAACAAAACAAATTAGCATCTATTGCAGAATGATTTTATCTAAAATCAAATGGACTAAACCATGATTATCATAACTGGAAGTCATTCCCAAATCAATTTTGTGATCTGAAAATCTGTTATGGCAAGGCTGTGTGTGGTGAGTAACATGACTACTTGGATAACACTCGTATTTTATGAATGTGCTCAGTGAAGAACAAAGTAACAGTCAAGGAATCCAGCGTCAGTGAATACTGAAGTTGGCAAATAAAAGACCCAGGAAACAAAGCGTGTGACAACTGTCTTCAGATGTCAGAAGGCCTATTATATAGAAGAAGAAAAGACTTGATTCTTGTGACATTACAAGGACAGACTGGGATGAGTGAATAGATATTAGGAGTAGCTAGTGTCTGCTGAAGATGCAAAAGACTTTGTTTAGCTGATGGTCCAGAAGTGCTGCCTAGAGAGGTAGTGAGGAGCTCATCGAGATAATGAAGCATCTCCCTCTGAGACAGAGGCAATTCAGAGTCCTCACTGACTAAAGAAACCAACCAAAGGCTCTGAAGTTCTTCCAAGATAAACTCTCATGATAAATAGGAATAAAGCCAATAAAATTTTATGTGGCTCATGTAAAAGTTTTAATTGGTGTTTTGATTACATAACAATACACTTTTCTGAAACCTTTATCTTTTTATCAAAAGTACAAGCTATAAACATTCAAGAAGACTTGAAATTAGATGAAAAAAAACATAGATAATGTCTATTCTCGAACTGGTGACATTTATTATGCACGGTAAATAATTGTTAAAATAGCAATGAACAGCATAAATTCAAAACTTTACAAAGTAGTAGAAGGATGGAGATGGGACTGCTTGTGATTGTACCAGCAAATTCATTCCCTAAACAGATGACAACTGTGCTAAAACTTTTAACAATAAGGAGCCAGCCATGAGGTGGCCTTGGGCAAGAAGATTTTTGGCAGACAGCGAATGTGAGTAAGCCACGATGTAAAGACTCTGTGTGGGAATATGTTCCTTGAGAAACAGAAGATACAGAAAGCTGGATTCTGATTAACCAGGTGGAAGGAAGAATAAGACAGTATTAACAGATAAAGACATACTAGATCATACACAACATCAAGAGTCATCACAAGGATAGTTTGGGGACCTGACCAAGAATTTCAATGTTAATAATGAAGTGATAAAGTATCATTTTCTTTAAGGAATCTTTAATTCAGATGAAAAAAAAGATAGTTCCAAATAAGACAATGGCCATGCAGCCTCTATTTTGAATGTTTTTTTTAAACTGTATCCAAAATACACATTTCTTTTACAGATTGACAACCTGTCTTCAGAACTGTGAGAACATATAAGCGTGGAGGATAATAGAGAAATCAGATATGATAATCACAATCAAAGTCCCGACAGATGTTTCTCATAGCTGCTGTTTCATTTCTTCATGGTAAGTGGCCTCTACTACTGAGATACCAGAGGAGATTAACACATAATAGGGGATGTGGGATGTGCAGAGCAGTTCAGAGACTCAACAGTTTCAGAACTATCACCGTGGCTCCTCTCAACAGAACCACACATCTAACACCACTTAGGAGAATATATCCCCCCAAAAAAATTACATTTGCCTCAGAATTTTAAGCCAAGAGGGAAAGCACTCTAGCACTGAAGGACCCAGTGATGCCTGCACTGGCTCCTCTGTGACCTGAGGTCAGAAACATGTCTGGTTTGGTGAGCACGAGGGTACAGCTCTCTCCCTGGTTCACCCAAGAGGAAGAGATATTCAGGCAAGCAGTTACTCAGTGTAGACCTCATTAAACCAAGTTCACTTACAAGCATTAAACTGCTCACCTTTTTTTCACTATCAGCATTTTTCACATGACTCTTTTTTCAGGATTTCTGGATTCTAAAGGCATTTGGAGTTAAAAGTATATAAAGTCACAGTGTACTACATGGAGATTTTTTTTTTTTTTAGTTTAAAGTATAAATGTGGCACCTAAAGTTCAGAGCAATTACATTAGGCATTACTTTCCAATTTTTTTTTCACTAATTTCAAGATTTAACAAGTGTGGCCAAGTATCGTTCCACTACTCCTATGAGTAAGTAGTACTTACTGCTATGAGTAAGTTCATAAAATCAAAATGAAATTAATTTTTGTCCCAGCTTCACAATGAAGCTGTCCAATTCATGTATGAATGTTTAACTATGCCAAGTAAAAAGATATCACTCATTTGAGAGCAAAGCGTCCACAGCTGAGCTAGTGAAAGACTCCCTATGTGTCTACGTGAGGGGAGAAGAACAACAACAAACCAATTTTGGCAAAAGGAAATTCTGACACATCCACAAAATTCAGCTGCGTCTCTCCGCAATGCAATATATCATTTCTCTCACTGCACTTACCATATGTACAGACTAATAATCAAAGAAATGGAAACATGGCTGATCAGCAACGACACAGAGGCTCTGAAGGGGCCGCCACTCCATCACACAGTTCAAGTAAAGCCAGTGGCAGTTGCTGACTCGATGCCATCAGTTTGTGTATGTGTGTTTACCTTATCGTCTGAGAAAAATGATATGCCATGCAGAGAAACTGCGCAGTGCTTTGTATAAAACATGGGTGCGAGGATGGGAGCCAAGATCGTCATCCGTACATCTGAAGCCACCCCACATTCTAGACAGTTTCACGTTATACTTACACCCGTTCCTTTTCTCGTACCTGGTGACATATTTCATGAACAATGACCATGGTGACATCCAGCAAATAAGAAATAGATGAAACACTGGGATCCAGCAGGATTCTTTGTTCCACAAAAATACTTAGTCCCCAGTTCTCCATAGCAGCATACGGATGCTTAGGCACAGCTAAAAGATCTAGAAATAGAATAAAACAGTTCCAAAGGTTTTAATGGCACCAGAACCTAAATTTCAAGACCTAAAAAGTTCAGGAATCCTAATAAGCCATCTCTACATGAGAGTAGAAATATAGGCTATCACTATTGATGCTAGTTATACTCCTTCACCACAGTTCGTTTTCAGGCCCAGACTCCAGGTGGCTGGAAGTATCTGCAACATTATTGATGGGCCCATTCTAATAAATTTCAGAAGTTTGAGGAAACTGAATGCGGCAGAAAGCCAGAGCGAAAGGCATTGTGCCTTCTAATGAAAAGATATTCAACTAAGTATAGGGGCAAGTGGATTATTATTTTGTACCTCAAATCTATCTCAAAGAAAACATTTCATGTTAGTTTTAAGATGGGGTATCCTTTTTTCCAATTTCTTAAATTCCTGTGCATTCTTTGGGTCCTGTTAAAAAATATAACGCTACATTTAATCTTAGCTTATAAAGAAAACTATGACAGTGGATGTAGTGGCAAAGGGAAAATAGAAGGGACCCATGGGCTTTGGTCTGGGCTTGCCACCATCAACTACTGGCATGACATCAGTAAATCACTTAGTTTCTCGGGACCTCAATTCCCTCACCTATAAAGTAAGGTTATTGGCCTTTTCTTTAAAATGCCTTCCAGCTCGAAAAATCCATGATTAGACAAGTCTAAAAATGTGTGCTTATTTTAAAAGGTCGTCCAGGTATTATCAACTTCTGATTATGGTGAGCAAAAGAAGTTCATATTTCCCATCCACCCCACCCCCCAGACTCACTACAATGGTAAATAAAATATTTAAAAAGAAGACTAATGCTCAGGCTTAAAAAAAATCTCTCAGTGGATTAGAAATGGAACTAAAATGCAAAGTGGTTATTACGTGAAACTATGGACCTGCTGGTCTCTGGCTCCAAAAGTAGGCGAGCAGCATCTGGGAACTGGCTCTGGCAGGACACAGTAGAGCCAAGAAGACCAATGCCAGCTTGACTGCTTGATGCCAAGGGCTGAGGTAAGGCATGCACACTGAGAGTAGAAAATAGCTAGTGGTTATTGCTTCCTGGAAGTGCTAGTAAGGGCCAAAAAGGATTTGAACCTTGGATCCTGTACACGTGTTCTTAATCATAATTAGCACCCTCATTCCAAAGTGGAAATTCATATTAGAAATTCTGTAATGTATTCCAAGGCTACCAATAAATTGTTTGAGAATGTTTATTATACTAATGGCTTCCAAAAGTGAAAAAGGGGAAATTAAATGCTTTTCCACTAAGAAAATGCACAAAGAACATATAAAAAGCATTTTGTAAAGGAATATTACATAGCAATTAAAACAGTGATATCACAACAGAGTTGTACCATTATAGGCACCAGCACAGACTATCTGAAAAACATAAATGAAGAAAGAATGTATAAAATGAGCCCAGTGCCCATTAGAAACATTCCAAATAACACTGCCTAATCTATATGCATCTTCACACCTGCAGGGCAGACATGTGTGAAGATAATGTAAAATATCCATGCCAACACAAACAGGAAGCAATAATAAAGGCATGGTTGGTACTGAGGAGAAAGGAAGAGAAAAGACTGTAGGAGAGCCACATGAAGAATTAATGTCTTCCAATCAGTGTTTTAAAGCTGATGGTGAGCCCATTGATATTATTATAATAGTATTATCCTTTAATGTATGTTCTAAATGTTTCACAACAAACAACTGAATAAAACAGTCAATAGTATTAGCATATGACTGATTTTTTTAAATTTCTGAATTCACCAATTTAATTTCAGTATTGGTAAAGTTTTGAAATCTGAAATACATATTAAAGCCAAATAAATTCCCTAATTCCACTATATTTTAAACTAATAATGAAGTCATGACAACTATAACAAAGAAAGATAAAATATTTAAAATACTATGAGAAAACAGAAAAATATCTGTCTAGAAGATTCTTGAAAATGTGTTATTTATTGGGCTTCAAACGGTGACTAGGATTTGAGTAGGCATTTGAGTCAATCTGTTCACTCATGAGATTTTTTTAATTAACAAAAAGAAGTCACATGGGCACTGATGTATAGAGCAAACACTGAACATTGTCTTCCTGTAACTATTGTTTTGATGTGTCCTTCAAACTCCTTACTATCTTCATGATGGTGTTTATGCACAGAGAATTCCAGCTAAGAAGCAGCAAGTGAAAGAAAAGCAGTGCCTAATAAGTGCCTGAAATATATATTCCTGTATGAAAGTTACAGGATGAATAAGTGTGGAAGGCATGGGCAAAGCAGGCCTCTCTAATGTAATCATCATTACCTGGCATGTGATCAATGTTACAGGCCAAGATACTTAAAGATCTGTGCAAACGTATACTGAAGGAGGATTTTAAAAACCCTGCAGTGCTCAGGTGAGGAAGCAACACTTTGGCCAAACAGAAAGGAGGCTGATTGGGTTGGCACCATATAAAAGGGGAACTACAGACCACAGAACTAGTACACGGGAAACACATCTAACAGGTAGATTCACCCACTTTACATAATTGAAGACAACGACTGTGTGAGATCTGCCTGTCATCAGTACATGGCTGCAGCAGCAGCTGCCCCAGCATCATGTTCTTGTGGAAACAGATGAACTCAAGTAGAATTTTTTCAAGGACAAATCCTGTCGCAATGAAGAACTCAGTCTGAATCCTATAGCAAGGAGGAGCCCAGCCCTCACAGCCTGGTGAGCACATCACTTAGGGCTGGCTGGGTCAAAGGACATACGGAAAAGACTGAAAACATATGATCCAGACATGCCATCCTGAAGTCTGAGCTCACAGGGGAAAATGCACTCAGAGGCAGTTTACAGTTTGCAAATGACTGTTAAATAGTATAAACACAGACACAGCTGATGAAGCACTTATCACACAGGCATAAGCACCTGGGTTCCGTTCCCACCATTTATGGTGTTATGTGCTTTTATCCCAGCACTGGTAAGCAGAAACAGGTGGATTGCTGAGGCCCACTGGCCAGCCAGCCCACAGTGACTTCCTGATCACAGTGAGAAACTCTATCTCAAAAAACAACGTGTGTGTGTGTGTGTGTGTGTGTGTGTGTGTGTGTGTGTGCTCCTGAGGAGTAACGCCTAAAAGAGTAGACCTCTGGCCTCCACTTACACTGACATACCTCCTACATGTGTCACTTACACCAACAGGTGTACTCTTGCATACATACATACATACATACAAACAATAAAAACAAAAAATAAAAAATAAACAAGAATGATGAGGGGGCGCTGGTTAGTACCAAAGTTTTTAGGCATTGATGGCTTATGGTTAAGCGTTAGCATCCAGAAGTATGGAGGCACTGAAGTCGAGACAACAGTGCCATAGGTAAACCAAGCAAGGACTGTTAACAAATAGGAAAAAAAATCAGATAAATTGACAGGTTGGCAGGATTTAATATGATGTAGTAATGCGCAGCATCTTAGGTACAGAGATGGAAAAATATGGGCAACAGAGGATATACAAGAGAGAGAAAGTGAAAGTTCACAGATTTGGTACCACACATATAATAACCTGTCAAATGGTCAAATAACTTTGGAAAAGATGATTGCCATAACCCTTCATAAATTGAGGAAACTTGGAGGATAGTCCTATAGATGAGGGATATCTACACATGTATATATATATCCACACAAAGACTTGTGCATTCACATTCTGATAAAAGGATAATTTTCAGAACCTAAAAATCAGCCACAAGCCCAACACCCATCAATAGACAAACAATAAAATGTGGCGTAGTGTACAAGAAAGTACTACTCAGTAGAAATCAAAATAAATGAACTCTTGGAACATAACACAGCATGAGTGAGCTCCAAAAGAGTGCACTGAGTTTTTGAAACTTAAAGAAATGCATGGTGCATGATTAGCCTTATTTGCATAAACTGTTTAGAAATTCAAGCTACTCTATAGTGATGAAGATCTGTGAATAGTTCTGGAAAAATACGAGAGTTGCTCCAGCATAGCACTAAGAGTTGGAGTGTCCATTATGGAGATGGGCATGTATACATTTAATCATCAAGTAGTACACAAAATATACCCATGTACAGGCATAGGGTTATTGTTTAATTCAAATGCTGATTTCAGTACATCCCCCCCCCAATCTGTTGCAGTCCTTGTTTTGAGACTCTCCTGTCTCAATGTCATATGAACACTAATCCCCAATTCTCCCCTGATATGCCAATAAAGCAGCTTACAGCCCATCGATGAGTAAGGGAGAGAATAGGGCTGGGCTTTCAGCCAGCTAGGGGAGGAGGCGTGAGAGGAGGAAGTAGGGAGTACAGCCATGGACAGATATCCGAAAGGGACCAGGAAAGAGAGCCCAGGAAGGAAAGACACGAAGTGCAAGTATCACAGGGATGCATGCTGGGATGAAGCCAAATCAGCTTATAGGGTTCAGAATAGATTAAGAATTGCTCATTCCTTATGCTGGGAAGCTTGTTAAAATAATATAATAGAGGCTCAATTATTTGTGTTTCTCAGTTTTGTAAAAATAACATTAAGATGCGTGTGGTATAGCTCACTGAAACTACTTTGTCAAGGGTGTTGGTAATTGAAGCAGTATTCTGCTTATTTGAAGCATATACTGCTCATTTATACTGAATTAAGTTATTTTAATTTTGCAAAGTAATGAGACTGTATCTATTAAAATATGCATCCATAATGTGTAATGTGCCTTAAAAGCAAGAAAACCCACATTTCAGAATATAATTTACTTAAAAATTCAAAGAAAGTCCTGGATAAAATTTTACATATTGTTCTCCCAAATAATAACTATCATCTAAAAAACTATAGTTAGACATAGGGAGAAAAATCACATAGTTTTAATAATAACATAAAAATCTGTCACTGCTCTCTCCCCTTCTCCAGACCCTGGTGTATTAAGGTACCTCCACCATGCCAGCACAAAGCTGAAATGGCTCTGAGGGAAGTCACAAAATCTCAGGCATGTTCCTCAATTTTTGTTTTATTCTGGCATTTATGAGACCTGCAGAGTTGGTCCATAGAAAACAACAGGAAGTCCCTGTTTCCCCTCAGTCTTCAGAATGACTCTTGTTGTCACTTTGCTTTGCTAATTTGTTTGTTTCTTTTTATTTTTATTTTTAACTTTCTTGTCATTGTGACTTGGGAAAAAACACAAAGTTTTCAGAATCTCCACGTCTAATTTCTGTGCAAGATGTTTGTTGCTTGAATTTAATTATGGTCTAAACCAAACTCTGCTAGTTTTAAATTTCATTGTACCCCATTCAAAGCTCACATTATTTTAAAAACTCCCCTGTTGTGATATTGAAAAGAGAGTAATTTAGAAGTGATTAGCTCATGAGGACTTTCCCTTCATGAATAGATTAGTCATAAGTATATCAGTTCATTGCAGCACACAGCACTGTCATCTACAAAGTTCATGCTTCTGACCAATTTGAAACAAAAGAAAATTGCAAAGGAACACCGATGTTTTAAATATGACCTCGTCTTGGACCACATCATTAGCTATTCCAGGACATTTGCACCCCAGGAGCCCACAGGTTTCACACTTAGCACTGCCTTTTAAGGAGCTTGGGTAGTTAAATTTGCCTCTTCTGTCCCTTTTGTTCTTTGATGATATGCTGTCAACTCCGGAAGATTGCAGCATCATGATGCTGTCTTAAAACCAGAGCACAGCCCTTATCAAATACCAAATACATCAAGACCTTAACTTGTGTTTTCCAGAACTGCAAAAAACAGTTTTTCTGTTATGTCCCAGAAATCTTACTACAACACAGTAGAGGAAGAGAACATAATATTTTCTTTTACTCTTTTCATCTACCCTAATATCACTCATTACTACCCATAAATGCAAACACCTGCTATGATGTCTACATGGAAAGGTCTAAACATTTTTAGTGGGCTCTTGTTTCTTAGGTTCCAAATATACCTATAGTTTCTTGAATAGACCCTCACCCCACTTTTTAAAATATAGTTAAAACTTTAAGGAAACCTACATATTCCTTTTGAATCTTTCTTTTGAACTCTGGGGAACGTCAGCTACCATGAAACATTGTTCTACTACCACGAGAAGACCATGTGGGTCGAATCCTGCAACAATACAGAAAAACCCAAAAGCCATCAAATGGGGTCTGGCAATGGACATCAACAGCAAACCAGTCTCTGGCATTTAGTGTTCCAATGAAGTTGTTTGTACAGTGTTGACTTTTTGATTTATTACCATGTTGGCTAGATATATACTTTATTATATGCTATTAAGTAACTATTAGCAAATGGAAATGCATGCATCAAGGACTGTCTCCAGTTCCTACTCACTATTTATTATAATCAGAGCCCTCAGATTATAATAAATAGTGAGTAGAGTGTAAGGTGTTCAGACTTGGACTGCTCAACTTCTTGCTCCAGTGTGAAAGCCTATGATCCTGCAGTTCAGAAATCCTTCTGGGTGATCAGACATGCTCCATACTCTGCTTAAGACTGAAAACAGAATGGTTGTTGGCAGGTAGATGACTTAAACGAGTGATCAATTATTTTTCTCTTTCATGACATTTTCCCTTTTGTCTAGTCTCTGAAGTCTTCGCTTTCACTGTCAATATTTCTTTCTGCCTATGTCAGGCTTCTAGTTAGACAAGCCAAGTTTACCAACTCATTCTGATTTTGAATCAATTTCCTCATCTAGATATATTAAAAGAGTAAAATAATCCCTAAATAGTTCATTTTCCCACCATCCCAGTCTTCAACTTTTATGCTGAAAGGGAGAAAGGGGCTGGAGAAGTAGCTCAGAAGATAACAGCATGTACCATTCTTGCAAAGGACCCAAGTTTGGTACCCATAACTCATGTAAAGTGATTGACAGTCACCTGTTATTATTCTAGCTACAGCAAGAACTGACAGCTTTTATCTCAATGAACACCTGCACTCATTCATGTTTGTGTACAGCACAAACACACACCACACCCTAATATACATATATATATATATATATATATATATATGGTTTTTTTAAAGACAAAGTCTCTGGAAGGTAGAAAGTTTAATGCCAGCTAATGAAGTATTGGGGACTGACAGACATCTCATAGGTAAAGACACTTGACACCAAGCCTGAGGGCCTGCGTTCGCTCCTTAAGACACTCACACTTTTCATTTCAAAGCTCTTCCCCACTTTCTCTTCTAGTAGATTTGGTTTATCCAGTTTTATGTTGAGGTCTCTGATCCACTTGGACTTAAGCTTTGTGCAGGATGATAAATATGGATTTATTTGTATTCTTCTACAGGTAGACATCCAGTTAGACCAGCACCATTTGTTGAAAAGGCTTTCTTTTTCCATTGTATGGTTTTGGCTCTTTTGTCAAAAATCAAGTATCCATAAGTGTGTAGGGTTTTTTAAGACTTAAATTATATTCCATTGACCAATCAGTCCATTTCTATGCCAATATGGCAGAGAAACAGTTAAAGAAATGCTCAATGCCCTTAGTCATGAGGGAAATACAAAGCAAAACAACTCTGAGATTCCATCATATACACATCAGTATGGCTAAGATCAAACACTCAAATGATAGTACATGCTGGTGAGGGTGTGGAGAAAGGGGATCTCTCCTCCATTTCTGGTAGGAGTGCAAACTTGTACAACCACTCTGGAAATCAATCAGGTGCTTTCTCTGAAAATTAGGAATAGGTCTACCTCAAAGTCCAACTATGCCACTCCTGGAAATATACCTCAAAGATGCTCTACCATTTGCTCAACTACTATATTTACAGCAACTTTATTTGTAATAGCTAAAATCTGGAAACAACCTAGATGTCTCTCAACCAAAGAGTAGATAAAGAAATTGTGGCACATTTACACAATGGAATACCACTCAGCTACTAAAAACAAGGAAATCATGAAACTCAGAGACAAATGGATGGAACTAGAAAAGATCATCCTGACTGAGGTAACCCAGACCCAGAAAAACACATGAGTATATACTCATAAGTTGGTTTTAGCCAATATAGTACACAATAGATATACTACAATTAACAGATCCAAAGAAGATATGTAAAAAGGAGGACCCACGGGAAGATGCTTAAATCTCATTCAAAAGGAGAAATAGAATAGACAGTGGAAGTGGCTAAAGACAGGGAACAAGGTAGGAGAGAAAGCACAGAGAGAAATGAGGGTGAGACCAGACATGGGGAGAGCAGCGGTGGGAGGAGAAAGGGCCTAGAGAGACAAGAAAAACTGTGGGTGGGGGCATCTCTGTGACAAGCTGGGAACCTTTAACAAGATAGGCTCCTGGGAGGTTATGGGGGGGCTCTAGCTGAGACTCCTAGTATCAGGGACCATAGACACTGAAGATGACACCCTCTAACCCTCTCTCCTAGTAGAAGGAGAGGATCACCAACCTACCCAAAAAACTTTTACCCAAAATTTACCCTGTCTACAAGATGTGCACAGATAAAAATAGAGCAAAGATTGAGGGAATGTCCAATCAATCCCTGGCCCAACCTGAGACCCACCCCATGGGAGAGAGCCAACCCCTGACACTATTAACAATATTGTACTATGATCACAGACAGGAGCCTAACAGAGCTGTCTTCTGAGAAGCTCCACCCAGCAGCAGATCGAAAAAGATGCTGAGATTCATAGGCAACATTGGGCTATGGGTAGGGAGTCTTGTGGAAGAGTGGGAGGAAGGATAGAGGGACCTGTAGGAGCCAGGAACGCCACAAGAAGACCAACTGAGACAACTAACTTGGGACAGGGGAGCCTGTGGCTACTGAAGCACCAAACAGGGACCATGCCTAGACTGGGCCCCCTACACAGAAGTGGCAGATGGGCAGCTCAGGCTTTTTGTGGGCTCCCTAGTTAAGGGCAGCAGGCTCTGTCTCTGACATGAACTTTGTTGCTTGCTTTTTTATCACTATCCTCTGTTGAGGCTTCCATTGCCAGACCATAGGGGGAAAATATGTACTCAGTCCAGATGCCATATGATGAACTAGGGGTAGGGAGGGAAGGAGGGGGCTCCCCTTATCTGAGAAATAGGAAAGAGAGATGGGGAAGAGAGAGAGAGGATGGGACTGGGAGGAGTGGAGAGAAGGAGCTGTGATTGGGATATAAAGTGAACACATTAATTAACTAAATTAAAAAATATATATCTTTTGAAAAAAATAAAAGACACTCTCATTCCAAAGAGGAAATAAAATAAGACATCTGAAGTAAATGGAGGGAGGGAGTTGTGTAGGAGAGAGGGTAAGGAGGGCAATGGGGGTGGGATCAGGTTTGGGGAAAGGGGACAGGGGTGGGTGTGCAAGTGGGAGGACCTGGAGAGAGAACAAAAATCTCCGGGAGAACATCTCTGGGACAAGGGACACCTCACATGAGAGTCTGGTGGGGGGTGACCTAGCTGAGATCCCTAACAGCAGGGGACATGGAGCCAGAAGTTGCCACCTCCTGTGGCCAGGTAGGACTTCCAGTGGAAGGAGTGCAAACTAACCCATCCATAAAAGCTTCCACCCAAAGTTTATCTTGCCTATAAGACATGCAGAGATAAAAACGGAACAGACATTGAGGAAATGGCAAATCAATGACTGGCCCAACATGAGGCCCAACCCATGAGAGAGAGCTAACCCCTGACATTATTAACGATACTCTGCTGTGCTTGCAAACAGGAGCCTAGCGTAACAGTCTTCTGAGAGGCTTCATTCAGCAGCTGATGGAAACAGATGCAGAGACCCACAGCCAAACAATAAGCTCAACTCAGGAAGTTCTATGGAGGGGTCAAGCTCACCACAAGAAGACCTACAAAGTAAACTAACCTGGGCCCATAGGAGAATGTCACAAAGACTGAAACACCAGCAAAGAGCATGCATGGGCTGTACCTAGAACTCCTATATATATGTAGGAGATGTAAACCTGTAGGTCCCTACCAATGGGATTATGGACTATCCCTAACTCTATCGCCTGCCTTTGAATCCCTTTCTCCTAGCTGGGCTGCCTTTTCTGGCCCCAGAGAGAGAAGATACACTTAATCCTGTTGTGACTTGAGATGCCAGGGTGGGTCGGTACCTCTTAGAGACCTCACTTTCTCTGAGAAGAAGGAGAATGGAAGGAGGGAGAGTGTGTGTGAGGTTGACACAAGGAAGAGATGAGGGAAGGGGTTGGGATCAAGCTGAGAAGTGATTAAATAAATGAAACAATAATAAAAAAGACAAGTTCCTTGGAAGGTGCAAAGTTTAATGCCAAGGAATGATATATTGGAGACCGACAGATATCTCAGTAGGTAAAGACACTTGCCGCCAGCCCTGAGTGCCTGTGTTCCACTCCCTAGGACCCACTTTATAAAGAGAGCAGACACCCCAAACTGCCCACTGACCTCCGCAGGTGTGCTTCTATGCTTGTGCATCCACAAACATACATCTGTATCTAACTAAGCAAATGAAGAAGAAGGAGAGGGAGGGGGGACAGAGAGAATGAGAGAGAGAAAGAAAAAAAGAAAAAAAAAACACTGACCCATGACTGATGTTCAGAAAAATAATTTTCAAACAGATAACTTTCCTTTTGATGACAACTCATGCTCAATGCTATTAGCTGTAAGCTAACATATATAACTCCAAGATACACAGATGTGTAACTATTAATACCGTCCTTTGAGAATGAGAGTTTACTTTTCCAGGCCCAGATAAGCATTCCACAAGAAGGGCTCTGCAGCACTTATGCCCTTAGTCCCCTTCTTGCTCCTACGTTAATTTCCATTTAGCTGTCATTTCTAAAGTCTCAGTCTGAATGCTTTGCCTTGGTCTTTCCAACTCAAATCTATCTTATCCTCAAATCTCCAGTCTTTAGTTACAATTCTTACCTCTGCTTTTTTTTCTTTATTAATTACACTTTATTCACTTTGTATTCCCCCTGTGGTTCTTGCCCTGCTCCCGTCCCAATCCCTCCCTTCCTCCACCCTCTGCATGCATGCCCCTCCCCAAGTCCACTGATAGGGGAGGTCTTCTTTTCCTTCCTTCTGATCCTAGTCAATTAGGTCTCATCAGGAGTGGCTGCACTGTCTTCTTCTGTGGCCTGGTAAGGCTGCTTCCCCCTCAGGAGGAGGTAATTAAAGAGCAGGCCAATAAGTTCATGTCAGAGACAGTCCCTGTTCCTATTACAGTGGAACCCACTAGGATACTGAACTGCCATGGGCTACATCTGTGCAGGGGTCTTAGGTTATCTCCATGCATGGTCCTTGGTTGGAATAGCAGTCTCAGGAAATTACCTCTGCTTTTTATTCCACTTTATCGTTAAACTATCTTTAGGACTTTCTTTCACACTTCATCCTAGTAGCATCTCCTTCACAAGGCAAGTCTTTTTTTTTTTCTCTAGCTCTCCTGCCCAGGCCTTCTTAGTGAAGGATGGTGTACATAATAGTTCCAGGTTCAAGCTTCAAGCTTCAGATCCAAACCCAGATCTATCACTTATGAGCTACTGGACCTTGAATAAATTGTTCAGTCTCTCTTAGTTTTAATTTTGTCGTTGATAAATGGGAGGTTGTAACAGTACCTGCATTTCAAGTTGTGAAGATTAATTGGTATATCATGTAAAGACTTAGTTCTAGGTAGAATGCAGGCTACATCAACATATCACGATTTGAGAGTTTCCAACTTCCTCTCTATCTTGGGGAATCATTTGCATTATAAAATTCAGCTGGAAGATGAAAGAGAGTCTAAAGAAAAAGTTCTGATCAGTTTGTCACATTGGAGATTTTTTTATTTCTGAATTAAAATTGTAATATTTAAATCAATATACGGCACACCTAAAATCATGTAGGACATGACATTATCATTTAGTGACATGAAAGAAAACTTGAAGGCATAGGTAAATCAAAGACAAAAGCATTGGATCTTTGTCTATGCCATGGCTAACACTTGCAAAAGACACCATATAAGTGTGCAAGGCTTTCTAAATACACGTCTTTATTCATGCATGAACATAAAATTTCATGTCTGGAATGCTATTAGTCATAAAGAAGAAATTGAGTTTTATGCAGTAATGTTGAGAAAATGAAACTTGTAAAAACTATCCATTTGGTATTTATAAGAACAGAGATATTTTTGCTTTGTCTCAAGTAAATATATTGAAAAAGTTTCTTACAAACAGCCTAACTTCAAAATGATTGCTTTTATAGGTTTGGGTAACAAAGAGGAGTTTGCTGCTAGCTATTCCAGAAGGCATTCTCCTAAATCTGTGAGTGAATCAGTCCTTCAGAATTTCAAAGCAAAATCCACTTTTCTCCTGATGGACCTTCTATTTGCATACCCTTCATTCAGAAAAGACCAATCTCAGCTCCACATTTTGGCCCATGATGGAATTTTCATCAGCACTACTTGTGCTCATATGCTTGTTTTTTTACTTGCAAGCTTCAGCATTCTCCTAAATTAACATTAGGCCACAATACATAGTCAATGTTTTTGGTGCTCCTCCTGCCAGATGCTCAAATGAAGGTTGCTCAGGGTTTTGTTGTTATTGTTGTTGTTGCTGTAGTTGTTGTTGTTGTTGCCATTTCTGCAATCACTTTTACCCAGCACTTACTGATTAGCATCAATTGCAAAGGAGCAACATTTTTCATCTGTTGCTTAATTTTCTTCTTTCCTCCAAGAAAGAATCTCTATGCCAAAGGACTTTTCTGAAAACATAGAACACATTTGCCAGTCTCTCACCAATTTAATTTTTAAAATTATTCTGACTTTATCGTCCCTTGTATTATGCATTTTCATTGTTGTGCCTCTAGCTTGGTCCAAACTCATTCTCTTTGCTTTGAGGGTTATGATTAGACATGAGCACAGAGAATACACTAAGTGACCCAATCTGTATGAGCTGGTGACAAGCCAGGCTCAATAGCTTTTTATATACAACAAAGGTTATCAATTATGCAAGAGAATACAGATTGAATATAAAGACTTCCATTTTTTATATTTTCTCTTCTTAACAACAGCATTACCAACCTCATTTTTTGTAAGTCTACCCACTATCTAAAACAATGAATGGATATACATACTTTCTGAGAATTTCATTTCCTATTTCTTTCTGAGAGAATATTACAAATCTATTTTCTACTTCAAGAGTTTTATTGCTTTTATCCAATAATAAGGTTACTACTTAGAACTTCATTTAATTAAGCAATGACAAAAATATGGATGCTGTAAGATTATCTCAAATGGTTATTATTCTAAACTTTCTGCCTCATATTGGAACAGAACTATATACTTAATTGGACCAAAGATTTATTCTAATAAAAGTTCTAAATTTACTTTCAGTTATTTATTTTAGAATTTCAAACATTAATACAATGTATTTTAATGATATCCACCCCCTTAGACCTCAAATTTGCCCCATGCCTTTACATTCACCTCTCAAATTCATGTCTTCTCTTATAATCGTCATTGTTATAACTACATATATATATATATATAATTTTGTATTTCTTATGTATTTTTATGACCTACTGAATCCAACGAGTGTTGCATATATTCACATGGGTGTAGAGATGGCCATGTGGACACGAGCAATCTATTGAAAGGCTTATCCTTGAAGAAAACTGACTCACTTACCCTCAACAGCAATCCTGTGAATTGCAATAATGACTGAATCAACAATATTTGCCCAGCAGTGCAGTGGTGTCACTCATATCTTGATGCTGACCAACAGTTGTCTGGTTAGATTTAATGTGTGTTTAATAAAAGAGGAGGCATACCTTGTACTGTAAATCTATCCAAGAACCCATGTCTGAAGGAGTTCATATGCCCTAGAGAAGAACCTGTGACTACCATTTTGCTAACAACATAGTAAGCAACTGATTTCTAAATAAATTACTATCATTTACTATAGGCCAAAATGATCTGGACTCTAGACATATGAACTCCAGCAATAAAGACATAGTCCTTTCAAACTCTCACATACCTGAAAAAAACAAATCGGTCATACAGTCATGTAAAAAATCCTATCCTCAGCATCTGCTTTGATAAGCTGTTAGGTAGAGTCTTTCAGAGGCCCTCTGCGGTAGTGCAGGGAATCATATGATAAAAGGGGGAATTAGTATGAATGGAAGAGGACAGGAGCTTCACAAGGACAAAATATATCAGGGCACAGGAGTCTTCTATGAGACTTTTTCTCCAACCAAAGACCATGTATGGATACAACCTAGAACCCCTGCTCGGATGTAGCCCATGGTAGCTCAGTATCCAAGTGGGTTTTCTTAGTAAGGGGAACATGAACTATTTCTGACATGAACTCAATGACTAGCTCCTTTACCTCCCCCTCCCTCTCGAGGAGAAACAGCCTTGCTAGGCCACAGAGGAGGACATTGCAGCCAGTCCTGAAGATGCCTGATAAGCTAGGGTCAGATTGAAGGGGAGGAGGTCCTCCCCTATCAGTGGACTTTGAAAGGGACAGGGAGGAGATGAGGGATGGAGGGTGGGAATAGGAGAGAATGAGGAAGGGGGCTACAGCTGGGATACAAAGTAAATAACCTGTGATTAATATAAAAAAATAAAAATTAAAAAAAAAAGAATCCTATCCTATAAGCACATAGGAAGACAATTCACTGCAATACATAAGGTCTGATGAATAGTGATGGGGCGATAAATGTGCAGCATAGAGCAGAAATTGAATAAGAATTCAATTCTGCCACTTAACAGAGTATGTTACTCATGTTTTCTGCCTTTATTTTCCTCACCTGAAAAATAATGTTGCACACACTTGCAATGATTTCACAGGATTCCTGAGAGGATGGTTGTTGGAATGCAATTTTCCTCACAATTTTCCAGATTTTGTGAGCATATATGGAGATGTTTTCCCACCCTCTTTTTTTAATAAAGATGTTCACATAACATTGAATGTAAGTCCCCTCCAGAGCAAAAGGCAAGTATATAAACCATCATATTAAATGACGATGCCACTAAGCTCAGAGCCACTCATCTGGTAATATAACCTACACGCCTCACCTGGACTTCTTTATGTCACTCTAGTGAGGTGAGGCACAAAGAACTGACACTAAATAATACACACACACACACACACACACACACACACACATACACACAGGAAGAGACAGACAGAGAGAGACAGCTTTATACTCTGACTTCTATGAGAAATAGCAAAGTATTTTGTTTCAAGACTATGAGTTTCATGTCTTCTGCTACTATGCAGAAAAAAAAATGTCAGGATACCATGCTAAAATTAAAAATAGAGTGAAAACATCTCAGAATGTATATATTTTTATTATGTGAATTAATATATGTGTACCATTCCCTGTAAGTGATAAGTTATAAATAACCATGAGCCACTATGTTAGAAAGAAATAAGGTCCTTAAAGGATGATCATGCCTTCATTCTCACAACTTCTTTCTTTTTTTTCCTCTCTTTCTTTCTTTCTTGGGTTATTTTTGCAAAGGGGAAACAAAATGGCACATAAAATTAAACCTGCTGATCATCTGGTTGTGGTATGGGAGGAATATACTGGATTATCCAAGTCTACAATGACAAGGGTTTTGAAAATTAAGAACCGAAAAAGAATAAGTGACAGAATGATGTAACATGAGAAAAGTCCTACCAGACTGCTTGCTTTGAAGGAAGAAAAAAAAACATCAAGAGAGACAGGCACTCTCTAAAATGTGAAGATTCTTCCCTAAACACTCCAATAAGCACAGGGTCAGACTTTCAACATATATATTGTAATAAATAAGCTACAGACTGTGGGCTAAGTTGTTATGAGATCAATATGAGTCTATGTCATTATTCCCAACACTATTAGCATCATCATTGTTGCCACTGCTAAATAAAATAAATTCTTAATATTAATGTAAGAATGAAGAAACACATCCATTCAACATTTCAATGTGCTTACCCTAAGGAGGTTGGCCACACAAAGCAGCAAGAGAACACAGTGCTAGCAACAAACAGGAAGACAGCAGATCAAAATGGCCAAAGCAAATTAGGACAAACCCTTCTTTGGATGTGCTGAAGTTGATTTGATCCTGAAATTTCTAAATAGACTACAGCTAAATATAAATGGTTAATGCACTGGGGAGAGGTGTGGGTAATGGAGCAAATTCAAGTCATCACAAACAGTGAAAGGAAGGAGAGACTATGGCCAAAGGTGAGTAGAGAGGGAGATAAGTCAGACATCAAGGTGTCCTGAGAGTAAAGGCCCAAGACCATGGTAAACAGGACAGGTCCACAAAGGATAATGACATGAAATTGTCATAAGAGAGGAAAAACCAAGCATAGTGCTATATACTGTAATAGGAAGGAAGGCTTGACACAGTCTATAAATACCTTAGATAATATATACTGACTCAATTAAATTTCATTTAGTGCTTGCAAAGAGTACTTATTTAGCATGCACATTCATCTTCAAGTAATTTTAAAACTAAAAAAAAGAAAAAAAATTCACATGGCTATCTGACCATCACCTAAATGGGAAAGTGATGTAATGGTCCTCCTTATTTACAGAGAAATCCCCACATACCTAGTAGACACATAAAACTCTACATAGTACTGAGCCTATACACATTGTGTTTTTCCTGCATCTACATACATATGATATAGTTAGTTTATAAATTAGGCATCAAAAGAGATTAATAAATACAACTTTAAAAACAAGCATAAAATTACATTATAATAAAGTTAAGTGAATGTTATCCCTTTCAAATTATCTTTTCAGATTATATTTCATATTACTTATTCTTCTTCTGGTGATAGTACATTGTATTGAGGTGATAGTAATATTACAGCTTAAGATGATAACAATATCTCTACAATAACATAGAAGAGGTACTGTGGCAGGTACCATGTTACGTAGGCTACTATGTGAGAGTTACTTAACCATCAGCATTCTTCAACAGCAGATCTCTAGTCAACTACTAAGTGACTCACAAGCTTGTGACATGTACAGCATGGATTTACTAAACAACCTGTTATTCACATGTCAATCCATTCATCCCACTATTCAGAACACCATAACATTTAAAATTCATGAATGTTTCAGATCGGGAATTATCCACTTAATACTTTTGAACTACGGTTGGCTGTGGATCACTGAATCCTCAGAAAGTAAAAACAAAGGTAAAGGCTGGACTACTATACTCATTAGGAGATGTTAACCAGTTCCTTGGTGGATGCCATTTGCCAAAGTGGCTTATCCTGTAGGAGAGAACTACAAGAGAATCTTCTTGAAAACATCTGAGGTAATTGGGAGTGGTTTGAGAGAACTGGACAGCTCTTCTACCCTCTTTAACTGACATATTCATCTTTTCAGCCAATGAAATTATGACAAGGGTTTAATTAGTAAAACTAGCATTCTTAATCCCCTAAATTTTTGACTTATCTGTGTGCTTCCAAATTTCTATGTGCTTCAGATAAATTACAAAGTTATCACTCTGAAAGCAGCTATTTATGTAGGCTTGGGAAAATAGAAACAAGGATTCATTGTGCCTGAAGGCCAGTTCTCAGTATGAACCATGCTAGCAGTACACACAGCGTTCAATAAAAACATGAGCATAATTCAAAGAAACCAAGGTTGTGTTCTCAGTCTAGAGAGGCATAGCATTAGCTTCACACAAAATCAAACACTTTTGAAGTGCCAAGAAAAAAAAAATCACTGATATCATGTGGTTACTTGTTGACTTTTCTTTTATCACTTCTTCTTGCAATACAAAGTGTAAACTGATATTAACTGACATCTAGCAATATATAGGGTTTTGGAGTTCAGGTAATAGAAAGAGGAGATGCTGGAACACATGAATTTTAAAGTTTCCTAGGGAAATCTCTGAAGGAGAGAGGGAATAGTGTTTTTTAAGAGTACAATTATAAGAAGAGAATGCATGTTTGATACTGTGCTGCTTTAGTATTTTGACACTAACACAAAGATAATTTGCCTGGAATAGGCTAATATAGAACATTATCAATTTAGTTTGTAATCCTGCAGAAGGCTGAAAAACTATGTTTTTATAATGCCGGGATATAGTTTTAAAATTTAAAATAGCACCAAGCCACTCAATGTCATGAAGAAAAATGACTGTCACATCCATTTCAGACTGAAATATGTATCACCTATGGGGTGTTGATCAAAATATGAGCAGCATCTTTCATTACTGAAGGAACCTGATGCTTTGTGATAAATATCTTCTTGAGAGCATAAACAAACTGCCTTTTCCAAATTTCTCCGCAGAAGAGTTTCTCAGAGCTTCTGTCCAATGCCTTTATTCTTCAAAACACATTCATTACTAGAGCTCCAAGAATTCCCTAGTTAAAATCACATGGGACAAAGGATGAAATACAGAAAGACCCAATACGTAGTGAGAGATTGAATTGAAGCCTTTGCCATCCATGGTCCAGTATCTAATGCGCATTGCCAACTTATACTCTGAAAGGGTATTCTCTAAGAAGGAAAATATTTTGTACTCCTAAAGAAAAGATACCAGGAAGGAGAGTTGTTTTTTTTTTTTTTTTAACTTATCATTGGGGAAATGACATGATGGAAAATCTCTGGCAGCCATTTTCGTAACTCCACCGTTAATAGAGCCTAACGGTTCTATAGCTAAGACAACAAGTGATACAACAAAGCATACTTACAGCAGGGAAACCATCAAGTGGAAAATGAAAACCTTCCTCTTATTATCTTGCTTTTTCTAACACTCTTCAAACATTATTTGCTGAGATATTTATACCGGAATATGTTTGAATAGTTATTAAAAATAAACTCAGTATTCTGATATAGAAACAAAGAAGCACTGAAGAGTTAATGACCTAAAAGCCTCAGGTGAGTCGGGAATTGGGCTTGACTCTTAATACTTTTGGTCTGTTAAGATTGTGACCCTTTGGATAAGACCAACACACCAACCTTCATTAGCATCTACCATTTTGAGACTGCAGGGAAACAGAACTACAGATGGAGGCTTCCATTCCTGAAAGTTTCCCTTTTTGCTGTCTATAACTCCCAAAGCTCCTGGGCACAGTCTTCATGCCCTCAGAGAAACTGCTGCTCTTCATTGTCCAGATTAAAGGACAAGGTGCTTTGAAGTGGTGGGTCTCCTCTTTCTTTTAACACCATCCCCCTCAATACTGGTCTAACAAGTACTGCTCTAAAATGCAGAGGTCCAAGAGGTTAAAAACATCTGCTCATGTTCTGCAGCAGCATTTGGGATATTCCATTCCAAAAGAAGCAATAGCATCCTTCCAGCCCAGCAGGTGGATATTACAAAATGGTTGAGGGATCCACAGAAAACGTAATTGTCATCAGCTCTCTGTGATGTTTTATGCATATACATGTGCACATGAACTCAGTCCCCACAGTAATGTATGATGAGTAATTCCATATTTCTCAGACTTTAGCCTGTCACTAAATGACATATGACTATATTTGTATATATACCTACATGTTTCACATATGTGCATATAGTATATGTCACATTCATTTATATAATTCATGTATTATATGACATATTTGAGTATTTAAATATATGGCACATAAATTTGCATATATGCACACTGAAATATAGAATATGAAGATTTTATCTGTATAGAGCAACTATTTATGTAAAATCTAATGCAGTTGAATTTTGGGCCTATGATTTCAAGCCCATGTTAGATGTATACTCTTTTATGTGTAGTCTTATATAATTCCATTCATATGGAAAGTTGTAATCAGTCCACACTGCTGGGTTGTTTCCCAGAGGATCCTATTTAATAATAACAATATTTTCTAATTTCATATGATATTCAAATTAGCCAGATAAAGTACCATTGACTTTTATTTTTGTATTTCTAACATATCAGCTTATTTTGCATGTGACTGACTTATCTCTAGTAATGCTTACATTTTTATCAGTTATTAGTGACTAGGTAGGTTCTAATTTTTATTGTGATTACTAACCCTAACACTTTCATTTATTATTAAAACTATAAATTTATTCATTAAAGATGAGGTATTTAATTTCTGGAAAATTGATGTCTACAATTACCTTCAAAAAATCTATGCTTCAAAATCATTAGGCTTGATTAATAAAAATATTATAAAATATCAACTATAAAAGAATACCAACTACCCTGATATTTTGTATCATAGAACATGTTCATTGCTGTTATTATTACATTGGAAAAATATTTATAGTACAAAATTACATATGACATTTTGCAACAGTCCAAGACTACCCAGAAAGTTTGATTTTTTTTTTCTGTTTTAATTATCTAGTGGGAAAAATGTAGCAATTTCCAAAACAATGCAAATTTCCAAAACATGCAAGTGTCAAAAACCTTAAGTCCCTAAATTTGGAGTCACGTTGATTTCCAGATTTCTGTTAAATACACATGTTCCCTGTCCTCTCCCAGCCCACTCATCCTGTTTGTTTGGCCTTCAGGGTAGAGGTAGGAAAAAGTAAGGTGTGCAGTGGGTCAGAAGGACTTCTCTGTATTCCGAAGCAAGGGGAGCATGAGGGAAAGTAGCAGGAGGCAAATTAGGAATGGAACAAATAAATACTGAAGGATACCACACAGCCTTAGGAGTTTTGACTCCCTAATAGAAGTAGCCCAGGAACAATTTGCATTTAGGGAGGAAATTGTCACAGCGGTCGCCTTGCCCCCAGGTGTGGTTGAGGAATCAGCAGCTTCAGCACTGCCTGGTGATTTGTTCAGGAAGCAGACTCTCAGAACCAGCTCCACATCTACTGATATCAGAGACGGCTTTTTGACAAGATCCTCAAGCAATTCCCGTGTATATTCCAGTCTGAGAGGCACTGACCTAGTGCTGGACTTCACGCTGGGTGCTCCCCCTTAGGGTTGCCAGGCCTGCTCAGGCAGGTAGAAAAGTTAACTTAAACTGTATGTGCCTGTGGAGGTGGGAGGGGGTGGGGGGGCGTGCTTATTTTCATGTGACTCAGGGAGAGATAGAATAAGTTTTTCCAATATTCACCATAAAAGCTGATACATGTTCTTTTTCTTAATGTGTGCAGCAGGGACCTTGAACGAAGAGCAACAGCTCTAGAGAGGGATTAAAGTACTAACTTTCTCATTAGTTCACTTTCAAGGAACTAGAGCATATGGCCATATCTGAGGGAAATGGATTTAGTTTTATTTGAAAAAAAAATAGTTTGAGGTTAATAGAAAAATGCAAAATACAACCATATACATACAGAGACACAAATACACACACACACACACACACTACAAGAAATTGGCACAGCTGACAGTACTTCAATTCTGGGAAGGAATAAGCATTTTGTGAAGTATATATGATTCAGGAATTTACTAATAATACTTGAATTATATAATGGTTGCGTTGCGCCTCCCTTGCACATTCAGTTTCATACCCCACCGTTGCACTAGACATGCTATGATTTAGAATTTTATTAGCTCAATCTCGAGTTTCTCTATGAAAAAAAGGAATAGAGACATTAAATAAATTGCTTAGACCAACCTGGTACTTTCAGATGTGATCCAAATATTGGTGATGTGACTTCACTCTACTGGTCACTAACCTCTATCTACATTTTATTATAAGATTTAAAACAAATATTTTCACTGTATAGCACAAAATAAGACTTCAAATTAATCAACAAAGACTACAGTTTCCCTGAGGTTCATGTGGTCTCTGTTATCAAGCTAGCCTTCATGGACTAATATCTCATGCCTCTCCTGTACACTCAGTTTGAAGGAACCCCCAGCACCAGACTATCCTCTGAGGACTCAGGCTCTAGACATGTCCTAGTGGACAGATTCTACCACATCTCAGCTTCTGGAAGTACCTACAAATAATGACCAAGCCAAAAACAATTCTAGACCATCATTGTGCGGCTGGTTTCAGCCTAGTCTTTGTGGACGCTGGCTACAGAATACCACATAGAAACAGATCCAGGACTACCCATCAGAACCTATTCAAGAATCCCAGTACAATAAATTCTACCTCCAACGAAAATCCCATAACCTTAAGTACTGAAGTTTGTGCACTTGTTGATTAGGAGCCATGCTGGTCAACGAGAGAACTCCAACAGCAAGCCTGCCCATCAGCCTTGCATGACAGGATGTGCAGAATCTTTAAAGAGGCTGGAGTGTACAAGAACCTTCCCCCATAAGTCTAGTTTGCCAAAACTATAAGGTCTAACTTGTGTGTATCAGTTTATTGTGTAAATAAAATGCTGATTTCTGTACTCCCTCCTTTCTGCTAGCAGTCCTTGCTCTGAGAATCTCCTGTCTCAATGTTGTGTAAACACTGCTCCCCCCTCCAACTGGTCGCTGATATGTCAATAGACCTACTTATACTCCAACCAAGGACTATTCATGGAGATAACCTAGAACTCCTGCACAGATGTAGCCCATGGCAGTTCAGTGTCCAAGTGGGTTCCATAGTAATGGGAAGAGGGACTGCCTCTGACATGAACTGATTGGCCTGCTCTTTGATCACCTTTCCCTGAGGGGGAAGCAGCCTTACCAGGCCACAGAAGATGACAGTGCAGCCACTCCTGATGAGACCTGATAGACTAAGATCAGAAGGAAGGAGAGGGGGACCGCCCCTCTCAGTGGACTTGGGGAGGAGGATGCATGAAGTAGGGGGAAGGAAAGTAGGATTAGGGGTTTATTAGGATTAGTGGGGTTTATGGGGGGAAACAAAATGAATAAAGAGTAACTAATGAAAGTTAAAAAAAAAACAAAAACCTACTTATAGCCAGTCACTGAGCAGGGAAGAGAATACTATGGCTGAAATTTCTACCAGTCAGAGGAGAAGTTAGAGAAGGCACTTACCTAAACACAGTAAGTATATACGGTATAAATATACCGTAATATTATATATTATATACGGTATATTTATACCGTATATAATATATAATAAATATACGGCAGTAATAAATATACGGCAAGCCTATAGCCAACATCAAACTAAATGGAAACTTAAAACAATCCCACTGAAATCAGGGACAAGGTAAGGCTGTGCTGTTCACTCTCTTTGCATCTCTTCCACATAGTATTTGAAGTCCTAGATAGAGCAATAAGACAACTAAAGGAAATTAAGGGGCTACAAATCAGAAAGGAAGAAGTCAAAGTATCACTATTTGCAGGTGATATGATAGTATATATGAGTGACCCCAAAAATTCAACCAGAGAACTCCTTAGCTGATAAACACCTTCAGTAGAAGTGGTTGGATACAAAAGTAACTGAAAAAATCAGAAGCAGCCCTCCTGTATATAAAAGACAAAAGGGCTGATAAATAAATTGGGGAAACTACACCTTTCACAATAGCCACTAATAACATAAAGTACCTTGGAGTGACTCTAACCAAGCAAGTGAAAAATGTGTTTGAAAAAAAAAAACAAAAAAAACTTCAAGTCTCTGATGAAAGAAATTGAAGAAGATATCAGAAAATGGAAGATCTCCCATGTTCATAGATCTGTAGGGTTAACATAGTGAAAATGGCCATCCTGCCAAAAGCAATCTACAGAGTCAATGCAATTCCCATCAAAATACCAACATAATTCCTTACAGACCTTGAAAGAACAATTTTCAACTTCATTTGGAAAAACAAAAAACTCAGAAGGAGGACAATGCATCCAGTCCTGATGAGACCTGATAAGCTAGGGTCAGATGGAAGGGGAGGAAGACCACCCCTATCAGTGGACTTGGAGAGGGACATGGTAGAAGATGAGGGAGGAAGGGTACAATTGGGAGGGAATGAGGAAGGGGGCTACAGCTGAGATGAATAAACTATAATTATTATAAAAAATAAAAATAAAATAGCAGAATTGCTAAAACAATCCTGTACAACAACAGATCATCTGGAGGTATTTCCATCCCTGATCTCAAGCTGTACTACAGAGCAATAGTAATAAAAACTGCATGGTACTGGCATAGAAACAGAATGATGGATCAATGGAATCGAATAGAAAACCCAGAAAAGGAAGTATGGGATTCAGCCATGTGCAGATGTCAAGAAAAGACCAGGAAAGAGCTCAGCAGCAAACATCACAAAGTGCAAGTATCTCTGGGTTGCATGCTGGGAAGAAACAAAATTAGCTTAGAGGGTTAAGAAGAGATCAATAACTGCTCATTTCTTGTGCTGTGAAGCTTGTTAAAATAATAGAGTTTTAATTATTTGTGTGATAGCCTGGTTAAGAGAGAAACTGAGAAACAAACACAGTTTCATAAAAATCACTGTAATGCTTCTTCAAATGTGTTGACACCAGTGAAGAGATTGGTTTGAGAATAATCAGGAAGCCAACTACCATCAAAGAAACAAAACATAGCACCAGTAATCAACCCCACAGAAATGAAGCTTTATGAATTACCTGAAGAATTTGAAATAATCCTTTAAAGGAAGCTCAACAAAGTTTTTTTTTAATACAGAAAGAATTAGATGTGATCAAAAACATAATAATATTAAGAAAACCTAATAGAACCAAACATATGGGAAGATATATTATGTTCTTGAGCTTAAAGAACTTAAATTAAGATGTTTCTAGTCTTGTCAGTCAACTGTGAATCTGAAGAAACACCTATCAAAATTCTAGTGATCCTGTCAAGAAACAGGATAAACAATCCTAAAATCATATGGCACGACAAAGAAGCCAGAATATCCAGAGCAATAAGGAATTGCCCGGAAGAAAGCATCACCCTCTATCAATCATATGGTTAATGGCAGGCTTCCCATGCTTCAGTGGATATCCTTCATCTGTGCTCATATAGGCATCACTAACTGGACTTAGTGAGTCATCAAAAAAAAAATGGGGGCAATAAGTTGGGATGGGCATGCTGGTGATAGATAATCTGAAGGGAGTTGATAGGGAAAAATGGGGATAGATAAAACCATATTTCATCACAAATATGTATAAAATTCTCAAAATTAAAGAAAAATTTAAAAATAACAGGATCTGTCTACAGATATGCTTCTTCTTACAGTAGATGGAAATTAAGACAAAGACTCACAACTAGACAAAGACTGAGAAACTGGCCACTCAGTCCTTAGTAGAGTGTCTATATCAAACCCTCTCTTAAAGACCCAGTGATCTATGAAGAAAAGGAGGTGAATGATTGTAAGAGTCAGAGGTGGTGGATGAATCTATGGCAAGATCAGTGTCCACAACAGGACTGGCACACATATAAACTCTGAGACTTTGACAGCATTCACATATTCAAACCAGACAAAATCCCAGTATTCAGAAGGAGAGGTAGATACGAAGTCCCTCTGCTAACCAAGAAGCTATTTGCAACTGATAACCTGTTAGGAAAGAGAATATCTGCTTTCTCCAGTGGTGCATCACAAGGTAAAACAACCGTACTCCAGAGCACACCCCATGCCAGAGTATCTGGCCAAAGACAAAACAGACTCCATGTTTCCTATTTTGTACATTTCTGTCTTGCATTGTTTTGTTCTGTTGGGGTATTTTTGTCTGATTGATTTACTTTTAGTTTGCTTGACTAA
Organism: Meriones unguiculatus; assembly: GCF_030254825.1. Lineage (NCBI taxonomy): Eukaryota > Metazoa > Chordata > Mammalia > Rodentia > Muridae > Meriones > Meriones unguiculatus. The sequence continues at coordinate 123,350,050 of NC_083350.1, forward strand.
TTTTCATTTGTAAGGGGTTCTTTGTTTCTTTTTTTTCTGATTTGATTGTTTGTTTGGGTTTTCTTTCCTTTTTTTGCATTTTAAGACTTTTTTTAAGCTTTTAAATTTATTTATCTATTATTATTTATTAGAATTTATTCACTTTATATCCCTGCTGTAGCCCCCTCAGCTTCTTCCAGTCCCATGCACCCTCTTTATTCTCCCCTTATGCCCCTCCCCTAGTCCACTGATAGGGGAGAACCTCCTCCCCTTCTATCTGACCCTAGGGTATCAGGTCTCATCAGGATTGGCTGCATCAACTTCCTCTGTGGCCTGGCAAGGTGGCACCCCTTCCCCCCCCAGGAAGAGGTGATCAAAAAGCAAGCCACTGAGTTCATCTCAAAGACAGTCCCTGCTCCCCATACTAGGGAACCCACTTGGAAATTGAGCAGTTTATGGTCTTCATGTGAGCAGGGGATCTAGGTCCTCTCCATGCATGGTTCTTGGTTGCAGTATCAGTTTCTGAAAGCCCCCTGAGCCCAGGATTTTTGTCTCTGTTGGTCTCCTTGTGGAACGCCTGTCCCCCCAAGTCTTTCTATTTCCCCCTTCTTCCATAAGATTCCCTCCACTCTGCCCAAAGTTTGGCTATGAGTCTCAGCATCTGCTTCGATACCTTGATGGGTAGAGTATTTCAGAGGGCCCCTGTGGAAGGCTCCTCTCTCTCTTTCTCTCTTTCTCTCTCTCGTTTTTTATTATTTTTTATCCTTTTTATTAATTATTTTTATTAATTACAGATTATTCACTTTGTATCCCCCCTGTACCTCTCTCCCTCCTCCCTCCCAATCCCACCCTCCCTCTTCCCCACCCATGTCCCTCTCCAAGTTCACTGAAAAGGACGGTCCTCCTCCCCTTCCCTCTGACCCTAGTCTATCACGTCTCATCAGGAATAGCCACATTGTCTTCTTCTGTGGCCTGGTAAGGCTGCTCCCTCCCTCCTCAGGGGGAGGTGATCAAAGGGCAGGCCAACCAGTTCATGTCAGAGACAGTCCCTGCCCCCATTACTATGGAGGTCACTTGGATACTGAACTGCCATGGTTACTTCTGTGCAGGGGTTCCAGGCCATCTCCATGAGTGGTCCTTGGCTGGAGTATCAGTTTCAGAAAAGACCCCTGTGCCCAGACTTTTAGGATCTGTCGATGTCTTTGTAGAGCTCCTGTCCTCTCTTATTTCCTGTCATTTCTTACTTCCAATGTCTATCCTTCTAAAGGAGGATTAAGCCTCTTCTCTAGAGTCCTCCTTGTTGTTTATATTCTTTAGGACTACAAATTTTAGTATGTTTAGTCTGTATTATATAACTAATAACCACTTATTTTTAAGTGAGTATATACCATATGTGTCTCTGCTTCTGGGTACCTCACTCAGGATAATCTTTTCCAGTTACATCCATTTGCCTGAAAATTTCATGATTTCCTTGTTTTTAACTGCAAATAACCACTTATTTTTAAGTGAGTATATACCATATGTGTCTCTGCTTCTGGGTACCTCACTCAGGATAATCTTTTCCAGTTACATCCATTTGCCTGAAAATTTCATGATTTCCTTGTTTTTAACTGCTTAGTATTCCATTGTGTAAATGTACCACAATTTCTGTATCTATTCATCAGTTGAGAGACATCTAGATTGTTTCCAGATTCTGGCTATTACAAACAAAGCTGCTATGAACATAGTTGAACAAATGTCCTTGTTGTATATTTGAGCATATTTTGGATATATGCCTAGCAGTGGTATAGCTGATTCTTGAGGTGGCATTATTTTTAATTTTCTGAGAAAGCACCAGATTAATTTTCAAAGTGGTTGTACAAGGTTACATTCCCACCAGCAATGGAGGAGGGCTCCCCTTTCTCCACAACCTTTTCAGGACACCTTGGTGTGACTCTAACCTAGCAGGTAAAAGAGCTGTATGAAAATAACTTCAAGTCTCTGAAGAAAGAAATTGAAGAAAAATATCAGAAGATGAAAAGATCTCCAATGCTCATGTATCAGTAGGATTAACATAGTGAAAACGGCTATCCAACCAAAAGCAATCTATAGATTCAATGGAATGCCCATCAAAATACCAACACACTTTTTACAGACATTGAAAGAACAATTCTCAATTTCATATGGAAACACACACACACACACAAAACAGAATAGTTAAACAATCATGTACAATAGAAGATCTTCTGGTGGTTTCTCCATCCCTGATCTCAAGCTGTACTATAGAGCAACAGTAAGAAAAATGTTATCCTACTGGCATAGAAACAGACTGGTAGATCAATGCAATTGAATTGAAGACCCTGAAATAAACCCACACACCTACAGATACCTGATTTTTTACAAAGAAGCCAAAATAATACAATGGAAAAAAGACAGCATCTTCAACAAATAGTGGTGGTCTAACTGGAGGTCTACATGTAGAAAAATGCAAAATGACCAATCCTCATCGCCCTGCACAAAAATAAAGTCCAAGTGGATCAAAGACCTCAACATAAAATTAGACATACTAAATCGGCTAGAAGAAAAAATGGGGAAGAGCCTTGACCTCATTGGCACAGGAGACAACTTCCTGAATAGAACAACAACAGCACAGGCTCTAAGATTAACAATAAATAAATGGGACCTTATGAAACTGAAAAACTTCTGTAAAGCAAAGGACAAAAGACAACAAAATAAAGTGACAGCCTACAGACTGGGAAAGGATCTTCACCAACGCTACATCTGATGGAGGGCTAATATTCAGAATATATAAATAATTCAACATCTTAAACACCAAAAAACCAAGTATCCAATTAAAAATGGGGTACAGAGCTAAACGGAAAATTCTCAACAGAGGAGTATTGAATGGCAGAGAAACACTTAAAGAAATGCTCAACAACCTTCGTCCTCAGGGAAATGCAAATCATAACGACCCTGAGATTCCATGTCAAACCCATCAGAATGGCTAAGATCAAAAACTCTAGGGATAACACGTGCTGGAGGGGTTTTCTCTTTTATGAGAGAAAGAGCATAAAGTTGAATGGGTAGAGAGGTGGGAAAGATCTCAGAGGAGTTAGAGAAGAAAAGATGTGATCAAAAATGTGTAAGAAAATGTAAATAAAATATTTTAAATAAAATGATAAATAAACAAAAATAATAACGTCTGACATGGTGAGGCAGTGCTATATAGCCTTTAAGCCCGGGATTTGGGAGGCAGAAGCAGGTGAGTTCAAGGCTAGCCGGGGCTACATATGGAGACTGTTTCAAAATAGCAATGATGATGATGATGACGACAACAATAGAATCATATTACTTACATAAAAATCTATTACAATATTATAGTAATTAGAAAAGCATGCCATTAGAATAACAGAAATGCATTTATTGCCGGTTGAATTTTTGACATAGTTATCAAGAAAACAAAACAGAGAAAGAACAATCTCTTCAATAGTGTGGGAAACCTGGGTACCCATCTGCAAAATAATGAGCTCAAACTCTATATCTCACACATACAGAAATCGAAATGTAATAAAGATTGAATATAAAATCCAGGACTTCACTACTAGAAGAAACTGGGAAAGCCCAATGATTTTAAACTGCGCAATGAATGTTTGAATGTTTTATATATGACCCTAAAAGCACAACCAATGGTCATGGAACTACAAAAGGCCTACACAGCACATCATCTAATTTTTAAATGTGCAAAAGTCTAAATAGACATTTACCACAGAAAGATATATAAGTGATAGACAAATACTTGAAAAAATTGTTTATGATGATAATTAAGAAGAATAAAAGTACATGGAGATTTCTTTTCACCTGTTAGAATAAATATTATTAAAAAGTACAATCGTTTGAAAACAGTGGCAAAGACATAAAAGAAGAGAACATTTGGGCACCGTGAATTAACATAGATACTGTGAGGAAAATATGCAAGATAAAACTTCTGCAAAAAAACACGAAATAGGAAAGCCATATGATCCAGCAATTGTAATCTCAGACATAATTACAGATACATGAAATCAATAGGCCAAAGAGACTTCTGTTTCTGACATTTTTTTTTTGCTTCAGATTTTAATTTTTAACAATTATTATTACATAAATTGTGATAGCTGTCATGGAAGTCCCATTGAATTCATCAGCACCATTTCCCTTCCTTTCCCTCAGACAAAACTAGCATGTAAGTGTAGCACTTGTTTTTAAACTCTGCTTTATTTATTGGGGTTCCTTAACGCTTCTCTCTTCCAGCCCCCCAATCCTAGGTAGAAGAGAGAAGGTTAGTGGAGAGAGGGGGTGCAGAGCCTTTGACTTTTCCTGGCTGTTTAGGGTCGATGGGTTCCTGGAGGCTACACCAGTCTCTGCGAGCAGCAAATGCAGCAGGCAATGTCCTCCAAGCCACCGAGTTGAAATGTTTCTCTTTGTCTGCCACACTGCCTGGCTCTGGTCTCTCCACGGTGCTACATGCCACCACCACACGCCATACCTTCTTTCCTGGGGTTCCTAATTTATATCCCTCAGAGTCCTAGGCCATGCCCCTCTTTGTACCACACCAGGCAGGCTGTTACCAGCTGGCAAGGGCCACGACCCACAAGAGACAGTTATCAGCTGTGGACAAACTAAAGGCCAAACCAAGATCCTATACTTGGGATTAAAGCTGTTTCTGACATTTATAATGGCATGATGTGCCAGAGGAAGTTCTAAAATCAATCTACGTGCCCCTCAGCATATGAGTGGATAAAGAAAATTCAGTGAATATTATTCAACTTAAGAAAGAAAATTCTGTAAAACTGATGACATATACCTATCTAGAAAACATTATGTTAAGTTAAATAAACAAGTACAGAATCAGAAATATCATATGATCTCACTGATAGGTAAAAAGCTAAGAAATTTGAACACATAGTGGAGGAAAGGGTGTGTGTGTTGGGCATGGGGGAGAGGAGGTACCCATGGAAAGGAGGTACTAGTGGAAAGATTCAAATTTTCAGTTATGTGGCAGAATAACTTCAAAAGATCTACTGTGACAAAATTAATAGGAATCCAATGCAGTTTTGAGAATTGCTGTAATAGTAGATTTTGAATGTTCTCATCTCCATGTAATTATGTGAAGTAATGAATATGCTTGTTAGCTGTATGTACCCATTCACAGGTGTATTCATACTTGAAAACATCATGTAGTGAATGATAAACAATTTGTATTTGGCAATTAAAGAAATTCATTAATTAACAAAAATTCACTTGCTTGCTGTTTACCCTCCCCCAGAGAGTTGGTAATTAATTTAAAAGTTGGAACTAGGCCTCCTTGTTCTTTAGATATGTCTGAAGTGCAGTGAGGGTAGGAAGTCACTGCTGTGGGCATTGGGGAGATGACTCAGTGGATAAAGTGCTGACCATGTGAGAATGAAGACACAGTGTGATCCCCAGGCCCCACAGAAAAGCCAGCCACAGTGGCATCAGCAATGCCTGTATTTCCAGCACTAAAGAGGAAGAGACAGGGGTAAAATGAGAGAGAGACATGTTCAGTGAAAGATTTCCTTAAGAACACAAATAAGACAGGGGCATCCAAGAAAAACACAGATACCAAACTCTGGCCTTCACACACAAATCTCCCTGTCCCTAACCCTCTTCCTTTCCCTCTTCATCTACCTACCCTTCTTCTTCCCCCCTCTCTCTTGTGCACATACACTTATGCATACAAACACAGGCACATGTGCTCACACACGTGCACATATGTGTTCAAGGCAAGTGTAAGAGGAAGGAGAGAAAGAGAAAGATAGAAAAATCACTTTTGTAGATGGAAGGAAAATATAAGAAGAATGACTGGCTGAGAGACTATCAAAGGGGTTTAGGTAGGAGTATCAGGAAAACACAAGAAGACAATGGAAAAGTGAGAGTAAGTTTACTGTGACTTAGTTAAATGCTGAAGACAAAATTCTCCAGCAAAGAGTATCAGATAGTGTTACTTAGCTGAATTAATAGGAAATAAATGAGACTGCAGTATTCTATCAACCAAAATGATGAATCCTGGAGACCATAAGGGGGAAAGAAGGGGAGAGAACAGAAGATGGTTGAGGAAGAAAGAAAACAAGCTTTGTGTTACAACTAGAATGAAATAGTTCATATTATTGTTATCTTCAAAACGTCTATTTTTGCTAATAACAGAAAAGTAATGACATGTTTCTGTCCCTTATAAATACCATGTGTGTCTTTAAATCCACTCAAATAGCCCACACCTCAGCTTCTAGCTTCAGCATGCACATTAGTAATCTCTATTCTATGCTGCATCTTGTTCTATTTTTATGCTGACAACAAAGGGACTCAATTAGAAACCAAACAATAAGTCAAAAATAGCATGGATTAGCAACAGAGCTAGAAAACACCAAACAGACCCTGGCTGTCTTTGTCTATCCTTCCCTTCCTGATTCTACCCTCTAAAACTCTTTCCAAATCAGGTGGGTTGGGGTGGGGATATTAAATGCAGCATTTCTACAATTCTGGGGGAAATGATGAAATTTCAGGTCTTGTGGATTTATGCGAGTGTGTACAGAGACATAAAGCCAACTTTGTTTGGGGGTTTGTTGTGGATTAGCTGGTGATTCTCACCCATTCTATAAATGCCCAATCCCCATTTATAGAAATTCAAGAGTCTTAGTGAACTCCGTCTAAATTCCTTCTTTCGGTGCCAATGAGGTCATGCAAAACTTTAACTTTATCTCCCTTTTCAGCATAATTTTTCTGGTTGCTGAAGGTCTGAGTTCTCAATAAGGTCTATTACCGGACATTAATGAAGAAACTTCAGGTGTGCCTATGCAACACACACAAACAGGAACTATTAAAATTTAAAACTTTGAGAGAAATAAGAAGATGGATCAGACACAAAGCATGCTTTGTTGACATTCTCAAATTAAGAAAATACATATGACCCAACACTGAGTGCAATAGAGCAATGTTTCATTTCCTCTCTGTTTAACAGCATGGGGTAAAGTGGCATTACAAGCTAGTCACTTGCACTTTCCGCCCTAAGGCAAAGGATTCATTCTATTTGCATTTAGCTTAAGTTGTGCTGTTACCTCTTCTACATATATGAGAACACAGAAAAAAATTCCATTACCTCCAAATGCAAACAAGAGTTCTCTTTGTTTTTTGTTTTTTTTTTCTATTTTTTTTTTCTTTCCAAATTGCTTTCTGTAATGTTGTGGTTCAAATCACTGGGCTAACCTATAATAGCACTTAGATTATTCAGAAATGTTTTAGAGATAGGAAACACTATTTCTTAATTATATTATAATTCAGAACAAAGTATAAAATGAGCATATAATAATATAGTTATTATTATCTGGTCCTAAAACAGTTTTTATTTCGTCACTATTACTGCTAGTTTATTTAGAAGTTAGTTACATTTACTAATGTGAAATAGATTGACTGCTTGAGTCTGATACGAAACAGAAACAATGTTTATTTCCCAAACAACTGAATACTTAGTGTGTTTTTCAGTTGAGACAAATCTCTTTTGTCATAAATATGTAGCAGTTTTATTAAACTAAATTTGGCTCTAGCTGTAGCTCAAATGAAGCTGTTACATAATTCAGAAGTAGTCGCTTCTTATTGTAGGACTCACAATGATATGCACACCTATGATGGCTGCAAATGTGAGCAGTGTCCTCCTAGAATTCTGTGAGCACAATTTACTCTGCTAGATTATGTCAACAGGATTAACAAAAGGCATTCCTAATCTAGACATCACCAAAGTCTAGTGTGCCCTGCAAGGAGATAGTGAGACAGGCTTTCAAAAGAATAAGTACACTAGTGAAAAGATGATTTGTGAAACATCATATTTGATCAAATGATCTAGTGATCATTAGGAATGTGATGCGGAATCAGTTGCTTTGCACTTTACAGCAGATACAGCAAAAACAAATGGACTGAAGTTGGGAGTTAGTTATAAAATTTTTCTGACAAGAGAGCTACTGAACATTCAGCTAATATGCCAACAAATCCCTTAACTGGGCATGATTCTTGGCTCTCTTGTATGGTAGATCAATTCATGACATTTTCTTCCTTTCAGGAAAGCTCAAGGCTAGAAATTTTGTATCATTTAATGATATATCTATAAGAAAACACAATTGACATTGTTGTGTCATTTTTATAAATTACCATGAGCAATTTATAAATTAATAGTCATCATAGGCAGATTATGTATGAAGAAACATAATATATATATATATATAAAGATATATATATATAACTATGTTATATACAAAGTTATATAGAGAGAGACAGAGAGAAAGGGGAAAGACAAAGAGACAAACGAGAGACAGAAACTGAATCAAGTAACCTACACTTCAATGTGAAATGTCTCAACTATAAATAATGGCAATTGTAAAAATTTCCTAAAATGTTCAAGACCAAAGAATGAATATATGAATAAAAGACATCTGTGTGTCATACTTGGCACTACAGGTTGACCACAAGTGACCTCTGTTCTACAAAACATCAATCATTAATTGAGTTAGAGTTGGAAGTAAGTCACTGGAAATCCCCTCTTCCTTTAACAGCTTAGGCTAAATGATATATTTGGTAACAGTTAATTGTTTTCCACAGAGCACATCTCTACCTGAGATGAACTCAACAAAGCAGTAGAGATATTGGACAAGGAAGTTTTGAAACTCCGGCTATGATAGAATTAATATTCTGATATAAAACAAAAGCTGTTAAATAGCATGTTTGCCTCCAAGGACCCTAAAATGTGCCAGCAAGCAGTCTGAGGGTAAAAAAGGTGAGTGCGTTATAGACACCTATACGAATTGCAAAATTTCTGGCCATAAGCTTTTCTGAAAAGAACCAAACTGGTAATATTACATATGATATACGTAGAATTATTTTTCACTTGGGCAACATGTATGAAGAAAACCATATTTAGTCTTTTTTATTTTTATTATTTTTTATATTAATTACTGTTTATTCACTTTGTATCCCAGTTGTAGCCCCCTTCCTCATTCCTTCCCAATCCCACCTTTCCTCCTTCATCTGCTCCTATGCCCCTCTCCAACTCCACTGATAGAGGAGGTCCTCCTCCCTTGCAGTCTGTTTTTACATCTACATTCTGTAGCATAAGTCTTAGCATCTTCTTTAATGAGTAATTTGAAAACAAAAAATCTAATTGAGGCATACAGAGTTCTTAAAAAAATGACATTCCATAATTTCTTGGTCACTGGGTAGTTTTCTTTAAACTGTTATATAATTGCTTGTTAGAGACTTTTAAGAAGCTATTTGGATAATAAAGAAAAGATACCAGAAAGGCCCCAGAGGAGTCAAAAAACATAGGAAGCAGCTAAGAAGCCAAAAACGAGTTACGAAAGTCGAATTATATATGAGTGAGAGAGAATAGGAAAGTTATGAAACCTGCTTATTACTCTACCAGAGTTCAGTAAACAAGCAAAGTTTTATAAAAGGCACAGAAAAAGTCTACTGACAGCAGAAAAATGGAGATTCTACTAGTGCTTCCTAATACAGTTTCCAGTGTGAGATCCTTGGCTCTCTAATTTCAGATGGGCTTTCTTCAGTTACTGAAACAAGTTCTCACCTCTGATAAACAGTGTTCACAATATACATTAGCTAAACATCTATTCGATTATTAAATACTATCACTTCTTGTGATTTTTATTCAGTGAGTCCAAAAGTATAACAATAACTGTTTCCTATCCTCTAATGATGCCTTTATAGACTTTTTTTTTTCAATGCAGTTTATTCAGGAACCTTGAACAATCCTCGGACCCTGGGGAAAGCCAGCCCACAGCTTAGATAGCCTCTGGGTAGCCAACCCAGGCGTGCCACGTGGGCAATGCAGATAGGTCCACATACATGGAAGCAAGCCAGATCCTCAGCCTTAGCCAAATGTGGAATTGTTCGTGACAGAGAGCACTCACCATCGGGAAGGTGGAAGGCGGAAACCAGCTCCATCTTTAAGGCATAGCATTCCACAGCTCTCTACAGTTCCCCCTTTTTGTTTTAGACGCATCAGGCAAGAGTAGAGGTCTGATCTCTGATATTAGAAATAAATTGGGACTTTGTACCGATGTTCATTTAGGTGTCATCCACCCAAAGAGCATCAGACCCGTCCAATACCTTTTTCTCAGAGGCGGGACCTGGGGCATCAACCCGCATGCAACCAGACATGCTCTTCTCTGGGTCCAAAGCGGCTGACCCTGAGTGCAGTGCTTAGCCTCGCATCCTGAGCATAACATTTTAGCTTTTTATGGTATCCAACCATGCTTGGGGAGAATGTCCTGCTTCAATGGCTGTAAAGGCCTGAATGATCATGGCTGCATCACACTGTTGTGAGACTCTAATCTTGCATATATACCACAGGCAAACCAAGGAGACCAACACCAGAAGGCCTGCTAACGCTCCCATGCCCACCCATTCCTTCAGATGATTCATGGCTGCAGCAATCCATGATGATAATCCTGTGGCTAGTCCTGCGTCTACTCTGGTAGAATTTACTGTGACAATGGCCACTCTCAGCTGCTCCATCGTAGTATCGAATTCTCCAGTCCAATTACCTAAAATATAGCTCGACAATTGTTTAGACAGATTTGCAGCCTGGTTACTCGCATGCCTCTCTGGGTGCCTGTGCCCGTTGATGCCCCTCATGCTATGACTCTCTTCAGACAGAAAAGGGATCTTGGAACTACAGCCACCATTGTTACTACCATCTCATTGGCGGCTGTTGGAGCTACCACCCAGGGCATTAGCCATGAGTCATACTGGGAAGACTGCTCAGACCCTGAACAATCATTTAGCCAATGTAGCTCATGCCTTAGTTGTACATAAAGGAATTAATGCTCAACTAAAAGGAAGCTTGATGGTGTTCAATCAGAGGATTGACCTCTTACAGGAGCAAATTGATACCCTATGGCAAATCGCTCAACTTTGCTGTCAATGAAAATATGCTGGACTTTGAGTCACTAGCATATAACATGAGAATTTTTCCTGTGCTGCCTTTATAGACTTTGCAACTCATTGTCGTGAGAATAATAAACCAAAGTTCAGAGGGGTGTTCAAATTGGTTTAGTATTGTATCTCTTCTTTCTTCAATTATCAACCTGTTTTAAAGAATATTAGATCTGTCAATAACATAAATAAGTAAGATGGAACTTTTGTTTTTGAGCAACTGTATTACTCAAGGTCAAATATTTTGATGTTTTATTTAAAACTGGTGTCATCATTTCATTTTCTTTATATGAAAAGAAAGGAAAAGGAATAAAACAAGCTAACACTAAGTTTATTGTTAGATACTTGTCTTATATCTGTTAGGGTCTGTGCTTGACAAAACCTCCATCCAGGTAGGATGATGAATTACTGAATTTTATGGATCATTTCATTTAGAACTTATCTCATTTCTATGAAATATTTAAAGTAAGCTGATGTGTACATCACACATGAATCATAAATGAAAGCAAATCCCACGAAAACCATTGCTACTAAATGTTCCATTCTCTTTCCACACCAGCTGCACATATTTCAAATGGGCACCTTCTTTATCTCCATTGTCAATAGTAAACTCAGAACTGCAGGACAGGTATGTGGAAAATAACTTGCTTCCCAGACTTAGACTTATTATGTTATAATTTATGACACATATAGCAAAAAGTGTGTTCTTAGCATAATGCAAATTGTTTGAGTCCATATATTTTCTATGAATATATATATATATAATTAAAAAAACACGAAAGAGAAAATTTTTCTTTATTTTTTATCAGTTTGCTTCCTTAGCATTCTTATGTTTATACTAAGGAAATAAAAATGATGAAACACATAACCTAAGACCATTCTAAATGGGTCCTTTAAAACCTTACAAGACAAAGAGTTTAGGTACGAGAAAGTTAAGTGTGCTTATGATGCCTAAATACAAAAATAAAATATACATAACAGAGCTGGTGTCTCACTCCTATAATCTCAACAGCTGACAGACTTAGACAGTTGGATTACCTTTAACTCAACTCCAACCTGAGATATGTAGTGAGTTTGAAACTAGTGTAGACTACGAAGTGAGACAAAAAAAAAAAATCATAATTCAATCATTGTGTCCAATAAGCATGTTCTAGAGTCATGCCACTTACCTACTGATCCTAAAGGTAAATCAGGACTATAAACAACAACAAAAAGCCTGAGAGCACAAGAATTACACGGAGTGAGGTAGCACGGCATGTATGAAAATCTAACTATACAGTACCATAGTAATATTTTGTACTATCATAGAAGAATAATCCTAATTGTAGTATAGAATTGGGAGACAACAAAAGAGGAGAACAAAATTGAAGCAATAACAGTTATCAAGGTGGAGGATGCTATCTGTAAAGAGTTTGGGGTTTATTTTGTGAGTGACAGGATGCTAACAAAATGTGCAGGAAGAAAAGCCTGATTTACCTTTTTTGAGTGTGAAAGACAGATCTCGGGTAGAAATAATAATTAATTAGGGTCTAAGAGAGTTGCTTAGAATTGTGGGAGAGTAGACAGACTTTTTTTTTTTTCAATTGCACATCAGCTTTTATTTAACTAAAAGAAGAACTGCACCTGGGAATGGCCATTAATGATGTGCATTATATACTACACTATAAGTTTTAGTTTTAATTTTAATTTATTTTATTTTTAATTACACTTTATTTACTTTGTATCCCCCCTCTAGCTCCCTCCCTCCTCCCCTACCAACTCCTCCCTTCCTTCCCCTTCTCCACGCATGCCCCTCCCCAAGTCCACTGGTAGGGGAGGGTTTCTTTTTCTTCCTTCTAATCCTAGTCTGTTATGTCTCATCAGGAGTGGCTGCATTGTCTTCCTCTGTGGCCTGGTAAGGCTGCTCCCCCCTCAGGTGAAGGTGATCAAAGAGCAAGGCCAATCAGTTCATATCAGAAGCAGTCTCTGTTCCCATTACTATGGAACCCACTTGGACACTGAACTGCCATGGGCTACAACTGTGCAGGGGTTCTAGGTTATCTCTATGCATGGTACTTGGTTGGAGTATGAGTCTCAGATTCCCCTCAACTGAAGAATGGATACAGAAATTGTGGTACATCTACACAATGGAATATTACTCAGCAATGAAAAACAAGGAAATCATGAAATTTGCAGGTAAATGGTAGGAACTGGAAAGGACCATCCTGAGTGAACTGTCTCAGAAGCAGAAAGACACGCACGGTATATACTCACTCATATAGACATATAATATAGGATAAACCTACTACAATCTGTACACCTAAAGAAACTAATCTAGAGGGAGTACTCTGGCTAAAATGCTCAGTCCCCATCCAGAAAGGCAAAGAGAATAGACATCAGAAGAAGAAGAAAACAGGAAACAAGTTAGGAGCCTCCCACAGAGGGCCTCTGAAAGGCTCTGCACTGCAGACTATCAAAGCAGACACTGAGACTTATGGGCAACCTTTGGGCAGAGTGCATGGAATATTATGAAAGAAGTGGGAAATAGTAAGATCTGGAGAGGACAGGAGGTCCACAAGGAGAGCAACAGAACCAGAAAATTTGAGCACAGGGGTCTTTCCTAAGACAGATATTTTTAAATCATAATTTGACATTGGAAGAGTGACAGTAAGTGACCCATCTGTTACTTTCATACCAGCTCATTGTATGATGGCAATCCGTGAAAGGATCTGGACTGCCTAGTGTGCAAAGCAGAGAAGCTGCATTTTGTTTGGATCTACTCTATAAATGAGTAGCCACGTGAGATCCAGCTAGCATTACTCAAAGCTGTAGAGGGTGTAGTATCAAAGAGAGTAAAGTCCCAAGACAGCTCAGAAATACCAAATTCAGCAAGGAGACACAGTTGAATAAATAGCAAAATAGTAAGTATTGGATTTAGCAACTGTGATTCTGTTAGGTAGTTTCACTGGACTATTAAGGAAGAGTGCCAGACTGCTTCAGGCTTTGCAGTGACTAAGTGGTAGAGAAGTGACAGCAACAAATTTTCCAGACATTGCAAGCCCACATGACAGTGAGACTTGCCCAAGGGTCATTGCTTGACAAGGAACAGAAGAACCCTTTGTATTTAATCACTCATCGGTGAGGAAATCTATTAAGATGTCTTGAAAAATTATAATCATCTTATTCAAACTGAGTGAAAATCTTAATCACGTTTTGTACTCATTGAGAATAATAGTTATAAAGCACCTTAATAAGTTTCCTGTAGAGCAGGATGAGGCAGGATCAATTAGGGACTACAAGATAAATGTTATCGTAAATATATATTAAGCATCATAACTAATGGAGACTTACGGCTCCAACTTAACTACCTTAGCTTTTGATTAGTGTTTACAAGGAATGTGCCAGGGCAGTGGTTCTCAATCTGTGGTTTGAAACACTTTTGAGGGTCAAATTACTTTTTCACAGGGTCACCTAAGATATTGACATTATGACCCATAACAGTAACAAAATTACAGTTATGAAGTAGCAGCAAAATAGCTTTATGGTTGGGGGTGGGTGTCATCCCAACTTGAGGAACAAAGATTGGGAACCACTGTTCTAGAGAATTTGCTGCGTTATACCAACACTTACTCAAAGAAAATGAGTTTCGAGAAGGGGGTTTATCCAATATAACACGAGAAGCCCTCTTTTGACTTGTTGGTCAGAGTTGTACAAGAGACTCCTCAGACATGTGGGCTGTTGCTGTTGCCCTTTTTACCCTGCAGGGGAGGAAGAGATATAGAGCACAGGAGATATAGTCCTCCTTGGGGAAGAATTCACCAATTGGTTCTCCAATACCAAATGTTCAGCCCTAAAAAAGCACACATCCAAGTAACATAACACGGGCTAAGAAGGTTGTATTTAGGGATATGAGTGTATAGAAACATATGTATATGTGTGTGTGTATGTATACATGCATATCCACGTATGTAACAACAGTCAATTAAAAGGAGGCCATGAATATGATGGAGAGCAAGGAGAGGCATATGGAAGGGTTTGGAGGAAGGAAAGGAAAGACAGAAATGATGTAATTATATTATCTAGAAATTTTTAAGGCACTTAGTTATTTTGGCTGTAGTGGCCTTCTTTTCAAGTCAAAAAGAAATTATTTCTATCCAAATCAGCTTTTTTAAAATTTATTTTCCACTGCCCGCACTAAAATGTCATCCCTTTCTCTTTCTTTGGAGTATTAGCTGTATTATCACCTATATGCATGGCTGTTAGTTATCAGACACACATACATATGAGTTTGGTCTAACAGCAGGAACAGACACACATCTGGTTCTCTTGAAATGAGAGTGCTCCCTGTAACAGAGCTCCTCATCAATCCCAAATCTGATATTACTTGTAGGAGTCTCCCTGCAACAGTAAGCCATTTAAATGGATTTCAAGAGTCTTCTTCAAGAAAATTAAGAAGCTACACTTCTAATCAGACCTCCCACACATCCTTTCCTTGTCCCTTCCCTGTCTGTGAGCCTGATGCCAGCCTTCTCTGACGCTGATAAATGGCCTCACCCAGCTGCATCACTTATCCAGAATTCTGTGGAAAGAGCAAGGCACCTGGGGCAGAGGATTCAGGAAGACTGGAGGGGTACTTGGAGCTTTTCACGGGCAAATTTATTACTGCTTTAGTTGAATGAGTTCTCTTTTTTCCTTGCAAATGACTTACACAACTTTCATGTCAAGCAGGGAACATTCAGTCCCAGAGGAGAGCCAAGTGTCAATTCAAAAACAAACCAAAACTCAGCCATAAAAGCAAAATGGAAAGAACCTATCATAGCATACCCTCTCTTAACTGCAGTTACAACTTATGTTTCATTTCCTTTTATACCTTTAAACTTAAAGCACTGAACGAAACAGAGCAGTGTCTTGACCCTCCCTGCTTTACCCTGATTAGCCTTATCTCATCAAGCCCTAATACGCTTTCTAAACCCCTTGTTTGTAGAGGAGTCAGAAATATTTTCCATCTCTTAATATTCACTTAATTTTACTAGATAAGATACATTTTATGATGTACTCTATGTCCAAATAATGATTTTTTTTAATTTTAAAAGTAGATGTATGCCTTTGCTGCTGAAGATGACCAAGTACATAGTTTACTGAGCTATTTATCATTCACTCTTTGATTTTAAAAAGTAAAATAAATAAATAAATAAATAAATAAATAGAAACATTCTGTATGCTCAGGCTCATAATGTCTTCAGTTACGGAAAAGAGTAATGTCATTGAAGTCTTGGTACTGAAGTCATGGATGTTATCATTAACAAGAACTTAGCAAGAGCTTACCTGTGACAGATCCCACGATGGATGGAGAACACTAAGGACTTCCCACTAAGAAAGCATCAGAGGTGTTTAGAACTTGGATTTGAAGGCAAATTGTATAGACCCTGAATATGCCTTCCACTGACATTGCTTACTTGTTCTGAACCTCACTTTTTTTATTCTTTTTTTAATTTATTTTTTATTTATTTTTTTATCAGTTACATTTTGTTAACTCTGTATCCCAGTGAACCTCACTTTTCATGCTTATCAAAACTGTCATAAGGAACACATTCCATTGTGTGTCCATGTAGTACATCATAAAATGTATCTTATCTATCACCATTAAGTGAATTTTAAGAGTTGTAAAATATTTCTGACTCCTCTACAAATAAGAGTTTTAAAAGGCATCAGATCAGATCAGCTCTTATTTCATTCTTAAAAATATATGTGCTATCAGAAAAATTAACATTAAAACTAATTTTAAAAACATCTAAATTATAGATTGGCCATCATCAGATAAACAAATGACAACAAATGTTGGCAAGGATGTGGTTTAAGGGAAACATTTATTCATACTTTGTTCGAGTGTAAGTTCATAGAGCCACTTTGGAAATCTTTCTGCAGGATTCTAAAAACTACATATCTGGAAATAGAATTAACATATGAACCAGCAAGGCCATTCTTAGGCGTATACTCCAAAGATTGTATCTACAGAGATGCTTGCACTCCTGTATCCATTTTCATTCCATCCACAACAGTTAGGAAATAAAACCAGCATAGCAATCCATCTAATGATGAAAAAACAATGGAGAAAATGTATTTATATTGTGAAATTATTTGATAAGAAAGAAAAATAAAATCTGTAAGGAAATGGGTGGGACAGGAAAAATACTTAATGTGGTTACATGGTTCTCAAAAGACAAATGCTGCAAGTTATCTAGCATATGTGAGTGTTAGCTTCAAAACTTGTGTTTTATGCTCTTAACCTGGAGTTCATGTAGAAATCAGAAAACTAGTAGTTGACCTGTTTGGTATTTCTGGAGGGATAAACAGTAGGTTATAGGTGATACAAAAACAGAGAAAAGGGGGAAAGGCTCTGGCAGGTAATAGGGTGGTAGAGATGAGAAAAGAGGCAGGAAGATTAGCCAAAATGAAATGTGCATGAAGAAGATGCATAAAAAATGATTATCTTGCAACCCAAGTTGCACTGTATATAAAATAAAAGGGGATGTGGTAGACTACCTGTGATAGGAAAAGGAAAGAAAAACAAAACAAAAACAGGGACCTGACACTTTAGTAGGAGTGCGGGTAGGGTTGTGGGGAAATGAGTGTTAGAGGGGGTAAACTGAAGCCAAGACTATAACAAGAAGCCTTATGAAACTCCACTAACTTGGAACCTAATTAAATTATATTTTAAGAGGGTATTAGCAGAGATATCCTGCATGGATGAATGAATAATGCTACTCCCAGAAGACATTGGTTATTAATTGAAAATCTCAGTGGAACCTGTAACGCACAGGTTACCTTTCTATAACTTATTTGTCAGAGAGGACCCAGAGACATGCCAAATAATACAGGGTACTGTCATTGCTTTTGAACACCCATCATAACTGGAATGTGAGATCCTCTACTGAAGACATCACGTACTTTATTGAAGGACACAGAGAAACCAACCTTGATTTGATCAGGAATATCTGTGTGTGTGCTTCCCATTCTCTCTCTGTCTCTGTCTCCCTGTCTCTGTCTCTCTGACTCTGTCTCTCTCTGTCTCTGTCTCTGTCTCTGTCTCTCTCTCTCTCTCTCTCTCTCTGTGTGTGTGTGTGTGTGTGTGTGTGTGTATGTGTGTCCTAGCTTTAGTAATGCTGGCAGGCGCCATGCAGGCTGGTGGGGGGTAATAACACAAATGTTTTTACCTAGTACTGGACCTTGCATGTACAATAGTGACCAACCAGGAGAGATGCGATAGTGGCAACATTGTTTATGATGGTAACCAACAACTCCTGATTGGAATTGTGGCCTGCTCTGTTCCTGTCTAGGACTATAATCATGGTCAATAACCAATGAATGTAATGTCTTCATCAAACCTCTCCACTAAGGGTTCAGGGCACTATACTGAAGAGGAAGAAAGACTATAACATCCAGGAGGGATAGATGGCTCCAAGGAAATAAAGTCTTGCAGACACAAGAAGCTCTCTACAACTGACAAAGAAAAAAATAGTTTTCTCCAAACGAGTCTCATTGGGTATATTAACCATACTTAAACGTAGTCCCTATGTCTGTCAGTTGATGGTCAGTGCGAAACAAACACAACAGTATTTTGTAGCCTTTTTTTTTTTTAATTTTTGCCTTTTATTGCTTTATTTGGGCTTTTTTGGGGTTTTTTTTTTCTTTGTTTTGTTTTTGTTTTGTTTTTTACTGGTCTTTTGCTTGATATACATTTTATGATTTTGTGGTTTTATGTCGTGTGTGTGTGTGTTTGTGTTATGTGTGCTTTTTCTTTGTTTTTATTCTGGTTTATTAATTGTTTACTTCTCCATTAATTTGCTTTCTAAAGACAGAGAAAAGGGATGTGGAGTTTGGTAGATGGGGAGGTGGGAAGGATCAGGGAGAAACTAAAGGAAGAAAAACTGTGGTCAGAATATATTATATAAAATAAATTACAAAAAGTGTGGCTAGTAAAGCCTTAGGTCCTAGGAGAAAATTCCTAGATGTTTATTTAAATTGTCATGTTGTCAGACTCACTTCTAAATGTTTATGTTTATGTCCATTAGGCTTGTGCTGTTGTCAACTGTGGTCAGAGAATCCTCCAATTACTGAAGATAATAGTTAATGCAGAAACATATAACTGTTTAAAATGCTAAGAACAAGGTAATTGTGCTGTCAAGCAATGTCTGGAACTCTACTCATAATAATTTATTCAATCCTCACAACAAACCCAATGAGTTGGCAATTTGTCTAATAGTTACCGTTTTATAAACAGGAAAACTGAGAAGTTATAACATGCAGAGTAGCCAATAAGAGGCATGGAAAGAAGTTCATTCAAATGACCTGGGTAAGTTGGTGATTACTACAGCATGTCTTTCTGTCAAATACAAAGCAGTGCGAGTAGCTAGATTGGTGAAGCAGACATCGCAAGTATTTAAATGTCATAACAGAGTTTCTGACTTGCGGTGTATTTATTCAATACAATGCTTTTTAAAGATTATTTATTTATTTATTTATTTAATATATATGAGGGCTCTATCTTCATGAGTGCATGCAGGTCAGAAGAGGGCATATGATTCTATAATATTCGGTGAGAGATGCCATGTGGTTATTGGAAATTGAACTCAGGACTTCTAAAGGGCAGCAGTGCTCTTCACCTCTGAGCCATCTCTCCAGCCCCAGTTGAATCCAATATTAGTATTAGGTTAATATGGAGATAGTAAGTAGTTGCATGTTAAAATATTGCCTTACTATTGTAAGATATATGAGGCTCACATTTCATGGCTATGATACTTAGAAATAAATAGGCTTCTGACGTCAGAGAGCAGCAGAGGTGAGAGAAATAACGCCTTGTCCCTCACTGACTCAAAGTAGCTGAATTAGAAAACAGACTTAATTCTGGAGGGCATGTTGGGCTAATTCTCCTGGAACATTATTAAAGGGAGCATTTACAACTGTACCCAAGCCATTTTCCCCCAATCCCCTCGGGTCTGACCTCGTAAGAACCTTGTAAAGACCAACAGATGGGATAAGCTTTAGTAAACCAAACAGAAACCACATCACTTTGTAGTAGCACTTCAAATTAATCCCTGCGTATTAATTAGTATAATGCTTTTCTATAAAGAACACGTTATAATTGCAATGTATTTGAATTATGATCATCAAACCAGATTAAAATCTATTAAGAAAAAAGGAAGAAAAGTATGATTAATTAAGTTAAACAAGGAAGTGAATATCAGGATTACAAATAAGTCTGGTCATACCCCATATCCTTATTAATGATCCAAGAAAAGCCCATAACGTATTAATTAAATCAATAAATGCAACTAAACTAGCATGGTATTTCCAAAGGTTAAACTAGGACAAGAGCTTAAAAGATGCATCCTCACTTTAAGGAAAATATTTTTAATAAGTGAAAGTGGTGTCACACGCTCTCACTCAAAGCACCATCAATTATCATTGAACAGAGATGCTCTTTAAAGAAAGGTCAGATTCCACATAATAGATCACTTGAGGATAAATGCTTGGCCTTGGGTTTTTAGAAAGCCTTCATCATTTTTATTTTCATTTGGTGTAAAAATAAAACAAGAAAACTCCATCATGTTTTATTGATGGGGAGGGTGAACATGTGAATAAGTGGGAAAAATGATTTTCACCTTTATTATTTATACTCTTTTTGGCCTTTCCCACTTAATGAACCAGAAACTCCCTATTCACCAATAATAACATAACTATATCCCTGGGAACTGATTTTATATTGCTGCTATTTATTCTTTCAGCTATGAGATCATTAGATTGGGGTTGTATGTTTCTCTTGTAACAGTTGATAAGAATAACTGCATTCCCCCAAAGAACTTCGAAAAAAATGCCTATTAACTGTTTCATCCACAGCAATTCTAGGCAATAAGATATTGGGAAAAAAAATGTATGTTAAGAAATGTACCCTTGTTGCATTCCATTATCAGATACATATATACATACATATATACTTACATACATACATACATTAATAGACAGGTGATAGATAAGTACATTCAATAATGTTTTAGTTTTACAAACTTGCTTTCAAGAGTGCAGTATGAGCGATTTAGCAAGGTTTAAAAATGGGTCTGTTCATTCTGAGTGAAATATCCCAGAAGGAGAAAGACAAACATGGGATATACTCACTTATATAGACCTATAAGATATGATAAACATAATGAAATCTATACACCTAAAAAAGATAATCAATTGAGCGGACATGGGGTAAGATGATCAATCCTCGTTTAGAAAGACAGATGGGATGTGCATTGAACGTATGACAGGAGTCTACTGAGCGCACCTGAAAGACTCTAACTAGCAGTGTTTTCAAAGCAAAGATTCATGACCAAACCTTTGGCAGAGTACAGGGAATCATAAGAAAGAAGGGGAGTTAGTCTGATGGGGAAAGGATAGGAGCTCCACAAGGACCAAATATATCTGGGCACAGGGTCTTTTCTGAGACTGACATTCAACCAAGGACCATGTATGGATATAACCTGGAACCTCCACTCAGATGTAGCCTGTGGTAGCTCAGTAACCAATTGGTTTCCCAAAGTGAGGGGAACAGGGACTATTTCTAACAGGAACTCAATGACTGGCTCTTTGGTCTCTCCACCCCCAAGGGAGGAACAGTCCTGTTAGGCCACAGAGGAGGGCTTTGCAGCCAGTCCTGAAGATACCTGATAAAACAGGATCAGATGAATGGGGAGGAGGTCCCCCCATCAGTGGACTTGGAAAGGGGCACGGTGGAGATGAGGGAGGGAGGGAGGGAGGGAGGGACTGGGAGGGAATGAGGGATCGGGACACGGCTGGGATACAGAGTTAATAAAATGTAACTGATAAAAAAAAAATGGGTCTGTATTTCTAAGCAGTTTACAGGAGGCTAGGATGACTTACCTAGATAGCCTTTGAAAGATACAACCTAGAAGATAACCATACCAAACAGGTACTAATCTTGCCCAAAGATATGTGGGTTGGAAATTACAAGAAAAAAATGACCACTATAACATAAATCAATTACATCATTATCATAAATAAAATACATTCCTTTTGTCCCTTTTTATACAGGATCATATTACATTTCTTTGACTCATGTATGTATAACCAAGACTTGCCTTGGCTTTGTGATCCTCCTTTATCAGCCACTTGTATGCTGGGGTGACAGGCATGTATCACCATGTCTAGTTTAAAATTCCTTTCTTATTGGCATTTCTGAACATTAGATGTCATTCACGTGGTTTCCAAGGACACATAGGTATATGGTTTCAATTGGGAAAATAAAAGATAAAATTGTTGTTATCACTCTTTTTTACCATTTTCATTCCTGTGGGCTCTTAGTATTAATACAGGAACATAAACAGTCATTCAGATTAAAGTGGGCACATTTCAGCAATTCATCTTTACCACACAGAGAAATAAGCCCGTTAACTTTCTCTGGACAATGGCAGCAGTCAGGTATTTTGAGGTGGGTAAGTTTCTTATTGGTAGCCTTAAATGGTGCCTGTCGTGTTTGGTTTGGTTTGTTCTTGTGAGGATCAGACTCAAGGCCTCATGCACATGAAGCATTTGCCCACTTGTCCTACCCTGGGCTGCAGCCCCAGTTCTGTAAACAGTACTTTCACCATACAGCAGATGCCTTCCAGATACCACAACCTCTGGAGATGCCTTGCACACAAGAACATGGATTTATTTTCAGTGTTGTCAGTCAGTGTTAAAACAACACTGAAAAAGGAAAACCCTAAGGAATTGTGTTAGTTAGCTTTCTATGGCTATGACTTATGTATCTGGCGAAACAATTAAAAAAGAAGAACTGTGTATTTTGACTCATAGCTTAAGAACCTTCAGTCCAGAGTTCTCTGTGTGCATTACTCTGGGCCTGGTGAATGGCTGAATATCGTGGTTGTGTGAGCTTGTGGCAGGAGGTACTAACTAGAGCAATCAGGAAGCAGATAGAGAGAATACCTATTCTATAAGCTTCATCCTTTCTCCTGTTTATTTCATCCACCCAAGCTTAAAGATAATGTTGCCCATATTCCAGTGAGATCTTCAATCCTGAATTAATACCCTCTGGAAACACATTAAGGTCACCCCCAGCAGTTCTCAAGGTATGTCTCAAACCAGATATATGCCCACGAGTGGTATACCTGGATCTTGAGGGAGCACTATTCCTAATTTTCTCAGGAAGCTCCAGATTGGTTTCCAAAGTGGTTGTTTAAGGTTACGTTCCCACTAGCAATAGAGGAGGGTTCCTCTTTCTCCTCATCCTCTCCAGCATGCTTCATCCCTTGAGTTTTTGATCATTAGCCAGTCTGATGGGTATGAGGTGAAATCTCATGGTCATTTTGATTTGCATTTCCTGAATGATTATGGGTGTTGGACATTTCTTTAAGCGTTTCTCTGCCGTTCTATATTCCTCTGTTGAGAATCCTCCTTTTAGCTCTGTACCCCATTTTTTAATTGAATTACTTGGTTTGTTTGTGTTTAACTTCTTCAGTTCTTTATACATTCTGGATATCAGCCCTGTGTCAGATATAGGGTTGGTGAGGATCCTTTCCCAGTCTGTAGGCTGTCAATTTGTTCTGACAACAGTGTCTTTTGCTTTACAGAAGCTTTTCGGTTTCATGAGAGCCCATTTATTAATTGTTGATCTTAGAGCCTGTGTTGCTGGTGCTCTGTTCAGAGAGTTGTCTCCTGTACCAATGAGGTCAAGGCTCTTCCCTACTTTTTTTTTTCTAACAGATTTAGTGTATCTGGTTTTATGTTGAGGTCTTTGGGCCCCTTGAACTTTAACTTTGTGCAGGGTGATAATTATGAGTTTTTTTGCATTTTTCTACATGTACACATCCAGTTAGGCCAGCACCATTTGTTGAAGATGCTGTCTTTTTTCATTATATGGTTTTGGCTTCTTTGTAAAAAACTAAGTTTCCATTGTTGTGTGGGTTTATTACTGTATCTTCAATTTGACTGCATTGATCCACCAGTCTGTTTCTATGCCAGTACAATGCCATTTTTATTACTATTGCTCTATAGTACTGCTTGAGATCTGGGATGGAGATACTTCCAGAAGATCTTTGATTGTACAGGATTTTTCTAGCAATTCTGGGTTTTTAGTTTTTCCATATGAAATTGAGAATTGTTCTTTCAATGTCTGTAAAAAATGTGTTGGTGTTTTAGTGGTAATTGCATTGAATCTACAGATTGCTTTTGGTAGGATAGCCATTTTCATTATGTTAATCCTACTGATTCATGAGCATGGGATATCTTTCCATAGTCTGATATCTTCTTTAATTTTTTTCTTCAGAGACTTGAAAGATTTTTTTTTCAAATATGTCTTTCACATACTTGGTTAGAGTTACACCAAGGTACTTTCTGTTATTTATGGTTAGTATAAAGGATGTTGTTTCCCTAATTTCTTTCCCAGCCTGTTTGTCCTTTGTATGCAGGAGGGTTACTGATTTTTTTGAGTTATTTTTTTTTAATCTAGCTACTTTGCTGAAGGTGTTTATCAGCTGAAGGAGTTCTCTGGTAGAATTTTTGGGGTCATTCACATATTCTATCATATCATCTGCAAATAGTGATACTTTTACTTCTTCCTTTCTGGTTTGTATCCCTTTGATCTCCTTTAGTTGTCTTATTGCTCTAGCTAAGACATCAAGAACTATGTTAAAGAGATGAGGAGAGAGTGGGAAGCCTTGCCTTGTCTATATGGGTCTTTCTTATATGTAGATTGATATACATTCTAATAATACAATAATTAAAATAAACTAAACTTAAAACTGAGAAAATGTATGCATAGGTATCTCTCCAAATGTAGAAGTAGCCAATAAGTACATGAAAAAATGTTCTGTATAATTAGCCATCAGGGAAATGCAATCAAACCACAAAGGCATTTTCCCTCATAGCAAGCAGCCAGTAAAAAATAGGATAAATAAGATTTCCTTCACTCTGCCCAAAGTTTTGCTATGAGTCTCTGCCTCTGCTTTGATACCTCGATCAGTAGAGTCTTTCAGAGGCCGTCTGTGGTAGGCTCTTGTCCTGTTCCCTGACTTCTACTGCTACCAATGTTAATTGTATCCTGATGAGTTGTGATAGGCTAGGATCAAATAGAAGGGGAGGCGGGCCTCCCCTAACAGTGGACAAGGATATAGGGTGAGAAGGGAGAGGGAGGGTGGGATTGGGTGGGGAAGAGGGAGGGAGCCATGGCCAGGATACAAAGTGAATAAATTATAATGAATGATAATAAAAAAAGAAAAAATGGATAGATAGTAACAAGAGCTTGCAAAACTGCGGATAAATCGGAACACTAACAAACTGCAGGATGGAATGGGGAATGCCCTAGTCACTTTGGAAAACAGGCAAAATGTGAAAAATACTGAGTTATCACATGACATAGTAATTCTACTGTGTTGCTTACCCAAGAGAAATGAAAATGTATGTATACCAAGAATGTAAACATGAATATTCAGTATAGCCTTATACATAACGGTCAAAAAATAGAAATATCCAAATGTTGCTCACACAATGAATGAATAAATAAAATGTGGCAAATTCATAAAATGTAATTTTATTCAACAAGAAATGTGAATGAGGTATTGATTCATGTAGCAACTGAATGAACTTTGAAAACAAAGGGTAATTAAACAACACAAAAATACACACATTGTACTGTATATAAAAAAACAGGGAAGTCCATAGAGAATGTATATTAACAATTGACTAGGTGTGTATACAGTGCACTTGAGGAGGATGGAGTTTCTTACTCAGATTGTGAAAATATTTTGAAAGTTACTGTATTGGCAATTGTCACAGTAAAAAACATTTGATTGCATATATTGAGTGAACAACATAATATGTTTGTAACTGTCTCTTGTAGCATCCACTTCTTCAAATAGAAGGATAAAAGTAGGGCTGTTGGATTTTAAAATTTTATGAATTATTCTATTAAATGGTTCAGAAAGTCCATGAAACTAGCCAGATTCACTAGTTCACTAGACTCTCCAACACCCCAAAATATATAAGTTGTAAGTACTGTTGAGAGATACTTTCAGACAAGTCAAGCTGTGTGGAAGACTCTTAGACAAGCTGGGAAGAGAAAGAGACCATCCTAGTTGTCTAGAAAAAAAACAAAAAAACAAAACAAAACAAAACAAAAAAACTCCAAAGCACTGAGCTTCCTGAAGCTTTTACAGTGCACTCCAGGTTTCAAGTTTTCATAATTTGTTTCCTTGCTGGGCTGGGTTTAGTAATCAGCTGTCTCTGAGTCATTTCTGCTCTGTAAGTAACCCTTCACCTATACTCCTGTAAGTAATCCAAATAAAGTCTATCAATTCACAAAGGTGCACTTTGGTGGCATACTGATTTTGGTCTATCCTTGGGTCTCTATCTGGAGTAACTAGATATTTGTTTACCTCTCAAAAGGTAAAGTGACATACAGCATAACTGGACCTAGGCAGGAACCAACAGAAGCAAAGATCAGTTCGAGAGCAGTGACTTAATGGTCCTGGCTGAGTAGAAGGCATGCAGCTGAGGCTGGACAGCATAAAGACAGAGCAGACATGAGGAGAATTTGACTATGGCTACCTTCCTTATAAGATGTGGGATAGTGTACTTTTTGCTAGGTCAGTGATTGCATGGCCTCTCCTGTGGGTGCTGAGGCAGGCAGACGGTGTTCTGTACCCAGAAGGAAAGGAAGGAAAGTCTTGATGGAGATTCTGCAAAGAAGTGCAGGAAAGGCTATATTCCTCTGTGAGTTATAGGGTAGAACATCAATTTAATGATGTTCTGATATATGAATATGAAGGCACCAAGTGGTTCTCAACCTGTGGGTCACAAATTCTTTGTCAAACTTCTGTCTCCAAAAATATTTACATTACAATTCGTGACAGTAGCAGCATTTATGAAGAAGCAATAAAAATAATTTTATGGTTGGGGTTCACCATAACATGAGGAACTGTAAGTATTGCAGAGTACTGTAGTATTAGGAAAGTTGAAAACTACTGCTCTGGAGAGAAGGTGATAAGTGAAGAGACACCAGGATTCAGTACCCCACTAGTTACAGAGAAGAGTCAGGTTTCTATGTCACCTCCTTCAAGGATGAGGGGCCATTTTGGAAGAGGGGTCAGAGAGAATGTTAAGGTGGAGTTTTGTGCATCCATTTTCTGTTAGATAAAGCATTACCTCTTGGAGAGAAGTTCTTAAGACACAGGATGTTCTGAGGAGAGGTGAGACATTCCATTCCGTGGAGAATATTCTTAAGCATAGGAAATAAATAGCTCAAAGTCTGCAGGAAGTCCCTAAAGCCAACAAGCTACACTAGGTCCATCCCTCTTCAAGTATACATAAGCAGTAAGGATAGCTGAGAAACACTTTCAGGTGAGACAAGCTGCCTGGAAGAGGAGAAACTGACCAATCTTCTTAGAAGAAGCAGAAACCAGCATATATGCCCAGAAGAGGCTCAGCCACACTGCCTGGGAAAGAAACTCTCTAAATTCTTCAGCTGCCTGCAAGTTGTGCAATATACCCCAGGTTTCCTGCTTCTGTGAGCCAGCACCAGTACTGAGGTGGGCTGTAGTGATGCAGCTGTTTTTCAGTGATTTCTGTGTCTGTAAGCAAACCCAGTAAAAGTCTTTGGTTCACCAAGATGAAGTTTGGTGGATTGTTTGCTTCTGGCTGTCATTGGTTCCCTACCTGGATTAAGCAGATATTGGCATACCTCGCCTCAGAAATAGTGTTACAACTAAAACAGTACAACATAACATGTAGATTCAGTCTTTCTGGGTGTTGGAAGGTGATAATAATAGAACAAAAATGTTAACAAGATTTATGTCTGACTATTGAGTGCTGTCACGATTTGCTTTTTCTTTAAGTTTTCTATGTTATCTGTAGTTTAATGATGATGCAGATCTTTATAACACAAGTACTTTAAACCTACTGCATTTCTGGAACTATGATCTAAAAATATTAGTTATTTTCAACCATCTATGTTGTTCCAGGATATAGCCAGTCTGGCACAGCTATGTTATTTTTTATTTTATTAAATATAATTTATGGCATAATTAGAAAATTACCTCTATAGCATCTGAAACCTACAGCCATTTAGCCTAGGAGTAGAAAATGAAGGACATCTCCAACTTCAGACTATATACACTATGTCATTTTTAGGGAACACCACGCTGTTCTCTTTATATCCACACCTATAAGGAGGTATTGCTTTGATGCTAGTTCTGTGTCCTTCATGACTTATTTGCAATACAAGAATAGAATTGTAACTCATTATAAGAGTATGAAATAACCTGTGAAAGTAAACATTTTTTTTATAATTCCTACTACTATCCACACACACATACACACACACACAAACACGTGGGAGGGTCTGTGGGAGGGTGTATAGACATACATACATATGAATATATACAGATAGATGTGTGTATGTATGTATGTATTTGAAGAAAAGCAGTCTCTTCCTTTTTTTCTGGGTGACTCCTCCTTTTCTAGCTCAGTTTCTGGCCACCTACAGCCTGACCACATGTATTCAGTTATGGTCTGTGGCTACATTCCAGCTACAACACCAGGGCTGAATCATTGTGGCAGATGTTACATGGTCCGCAAAGCCTCAAAGACAGCACTGCTCTAGATAATAGAATTATCCAGAATGACTAAAGATTTGTTTTTACTTTTCTGAGCTATCAGAGAAGCAGAGCAATATCCATATGGCATCTGGCCACTAAGTGAAAATTATTAAGATGAAGTAGATTTAATTTCCTTTCTGTGGCTAAAGAGGTCTGATAGTAATAAAATATGGGAGAAAAAACAAAATCAACAAATTAGATATTAGCACTAATTTTCTCTGTGGCTTACTAAAGGATTATTTTTACTTCCTCACTGCTAATCCCCTTCCTGAGGAAAAAGAAACCTTCAGAATGTAAGTTTCGTTATATATATATATATATATATATATATATATATATATGCACATATACATACATACACATGACTTGACAATTTTTGCTTTGTTGCTGCTGTAATTCTAGTATCTGAGACAAAGCATCATCTACCATATTTGGGCATTAACTATACAGTGAGCTGTTGAATTCATCTCTCCCATTTACCATGAATTCTGGACATCTCAAAATTGGGAACTGTAGAACTTCTATCACAAAGGCTACTGTTAAATTAACAAAGTTGATATTTATAGATTATTGAAAGACGTGTCTGGGATAATGTAAATAATTTTTAAATTTTCCATTTCCACAAACACACACATACCATTAATGTTATTAGAAATTTTGAAACTTTCATCTTTGGTCACTTTTACAGGGATTAAAATATATAAACTACAGAATGGAAAAATATTTTCACCAACACTACATTTGGCAGAGGGCTATTACCCAGAATATATAAAGAACTCAAGAAATTAAACACCAACAAATCAAATAATCCAATTAAAATGGAGCACAGAGATAAACAATTATCAATAGAGAAATATTAAATGACTGAGAAGCACTTGCACATGGTATATACTCACTCATATAGACATATAATATGGGATAAACCTGCTAAGATCTGTACAGCTAAAGAAACTAATCAAGAGGGAAGACTCTGGCTAAAATGCTCAATTCCTATCCAGAAAGGCAAAGAGGATGGACATCAGAAAAAGGAGAAAAGAAGGAACAAGTCAGAAGCCTGACACAGAGGACCTCTGAAAGGCTCTGCCCTGCAGACTATCAATGTAAATGCTGAGACTTATGGGCAACCTTTGGGCAGAGTGCAGGAAATCTTAGGAAAGAAGTGGGAAACAGTAAGATCTGGAGAAGACAGGAACTCCACAATGAGAGAAACAGAACCAAAGCTTCTGAGCACAGGGGTCTTTCCTGAGACTGATGCTCCAACCAAGGACTATGCATGGAGATAACCTAAGATCCCTGCACAGAGGTAGCCCATGGCAGTTCAGCATCCAAGTGGGTTCATTCGTTATAGGAACAAGGACTGTCTCTGACATGAACTGATTGGCCTGCTCTTTAATTACCTCCCCCTGAGGGGGAAGCAGCATTACCAGGCCACAGAAGACAATGCAGCCACTCCTGATGAGACCTAATTGACTAGGATAAGAAGGAAGGAAAAGAAGGCCTCCCCTATCAGTGGACTTGGGGGGGGGGGGGACATGCATGCAGAGGGTGGAGAAAGGGAGGGATTGGGATGGGAGGAGGGAGGGAACCACAGGGGGAATACAGAGTGAATAAAGTGTAATTAATAAAGAATTAAAAAAAAGAAATCTTCAAAACCTTAGTGATCAGGTATATGCAAATCAAAAAGACTCTGAGAGTCCATCTTAAACCTATCAGAATGGTTAAGATCAAAAACTCAAGTGAAAACACATGCTGGAGAGGATGTGGAGAAAGGGGAACCCTCCTCCATTGCTGGTAGGAATGTAAAATTATACAACCTCTTTCGAAATCAATCTGATGCTTTCTCAGAAAATTGGGAACAGCTCCACCACAAGACCCAACTATACCACTCTTGGGTACATACCCAAAATATGCTTCACCATACAACAAGGACATTTGCTCAGCTATGTTCATAGCAGCTTTGTTTGTAATAGCCAGAATCTGGAAACAACCCAGATGTCCCTCAACTGAAGAATGTATAAAGAAACTGTGGTACATTTACACAATGGAATTCTACTCGGCTATTAAAAACAAGAGCATCATGAAATTTCCAAGGAATGGGATGGATCTGGAAAAGATCATCCTGAGTGAGGTAACCCAGACCCAGAGAGACACACATGATATATACTCACTTAAAAGCAGATATTAGCCATATATTACAGGAAAACCATACTACCATCCACAGACCTAAAGAATCTAAGTAACAAGGAAGACTATAGGGAGGATGCTTAATCTCACTCAGAAGGACAAGTAGAATAGACAGCAGAAGTGGTTGAAGAGAGTAAATAAGATGGGAGCCTACCATTGATATACTCTGAAAGATCCACCCAGCAGGTGATGGAAACAGATGCTGAGACTCACAGTCAAGCTTTGGGCGAAATGCAGGAAGTCTTCTGGAAGAATGGGGGGATAGAACATGGAGGGGAAGGAATTCCACAAGAAAACCAATAGAGTCAACAAGTCTGGCTCTGGGGGACTAGTGGAGACTGATGTACCAACCAAGGACTATGCATAGACAGGGCCTAGATCCCCTGCTCAAATGTAGATCATACGCAGCTTAGTTCCCATGTGGGTCTCCTAGTAAGGGGACCAGGGGCTGTCTCTGACATGAATTCTGTTGTCTGCTCTTCGATCACTAGCCCCTGGCATGGCGGCCTGCTAGGCCATAAAAGAAGATGCAGGCAGTCCTGAAGAGACTTGACAGTCTGGGGTCAGTTGGTAAGAGAAGAGATCACACTTTCTGAGGACTAGGGGACATGGATGGGGGGAAGAGGAGGAAGGATAGGACCCAGAGAAGATAGGGAGGCCATTAAGATCAGGATATAAAGTAAATAAATTAGAAAAAAGGATAAACATACAACTATAGTGTATGCACTATACACTATATACTAGAAAATAGAACGTATTAACCATTCCTGTGAAACCATTTAACCCATTAACATATGATAATCAAAATTATGATATCAAAAATATAAAACATATGTACACCAAAATACATGCCTATTCAGTTAAGCAAATATGTATTTGTTTGTTATATTTCTTTTTTTTTCTTTTTCTTTTTTTTCCATAATTTTATTTTTCTCATTAGTTACATTTTGTTAATTCTGTATCCCAGCTGTATCCCTCATTCCCTCCCCAATCCCACCCTCCCTCCCTCCCTCATCTCCTCCCTGCCCCTTTCCAAGTCCACTAGTAGGGGAGGACCTCCTCCCCTTTCATATGACTCCCTTTTGTCAGGTATTTTCAAGACTGGCTGCAAAGTCCTCCTCTGTGGCCTAACAGTACTGCTCCTCCCTTGGGAGGTGGGGAGGTCAAAGAGCCAGTCATTGAGTTCCTGTTAGTAATAGTCCTTGTTCCCCTTGCTATGGGAAACCAATTGATTACTGAGCTATCACGGGTCACATCTGAGCAGAGGTTCTAGGTGTTTGTTATATTTCTAGTGACATGTTTCTATATTCCTTAAATCCAAAACATGCTTTGAAAAAGGGAGGTTCTTTATTTTTATTATGTATATTGGTTTGATTTTTGTTTTGAGTCTGTGGGATTCCTATAGCCCAGGCTGTACTTGAAGTCAGTATGTAATAAAGGATGGCCTTGAACTCTGAATCCTCCTGTCTCTACCTCCTAAGCACTCTAAAACATGAGTCACGTGTACTTTGCTGAGAACTGAACCCAGGGCTTTTTGCAAGTTGATCAAGGACTATACCAACTCTGCTCCATTTCTAGCCCCAAATGACTGATGTTCTAAAATATTTAGTACCTGAAAGCACACTCTAGGAGGTAAGCCCTTCATAAATTAGCAACCCCATGCCACCATTTTAGCTGTTCATTTCATCACTGGTACCTCATGTCTACCTGTGTGGATGGTTGATACTTTGCTTTTCTCTTAGGCTCTGTGAACTTATGTCTTGTGAGAAACCCTGACAGTTCAAGGGCTTTTTACTTTCTCCAGCAGAAATTTGTTATTATATTGTTGTTGTTCTCCCACTGCTGAGCTTAACCATAACACTGACAGTGATTTATTTGTGACAGACAGAGTAAAAAGCAAGTACTAAAATATTAAATTTATTGACTGATATTCTCTCATTTATGTTATGAGATGGTAAAGGTTTTTCTCTGAAGAAAGCAAAGAAACTTCAAACCATTAAAGAAAGTATTTGTTAGGGGTTTATACCAAAGGAAATAATGGTTTTCCTATTTACTTTCCATCTTTCTTATAATGAAAAATTCTCTCAAGGACTTTCTGTCAGTTGTCATGAAATGAGGATCTTAACTGAAGACAAATTATGGAAATGCAATTGATTGGATAACTTGAAATGAAATTGCTAAGCTAAATGGAGCCAGAATACATGGTACAGATGCTCTGCCTGGCAGTATCTTTCAAACTCTTCTATTTGTAAAAAATAATAATAATAATAATAAGCTTTGAATAGTCTACAGAATAACCAGCAAATATAAAACAAAAATAAAATTAATAGCAACTACATCTTTTAGCCATATTTAATTGGAGTATGCACATTGAATTATTGGTAGAAATCAAATCAAGTAGAAAAATAAAACAAACCATTAGAGCTTTTAAAGGAAAGCATCAAGATTTTTGTCTGTGCAATGACTGAAAAACACACACAAGATTCAAGCCATTGTAGTAATAAAAATGCAGTTCCTACAACTGCTTTTGTGTCAATCCATCCTAAACCAACGATTTTAATATAAAGCATAAGACCATACTGCATTCTATTTTTACTATGGTAAATTAATTCATAGCATATTTTTAAAATTTATTTTTCTTTCTTCAGCTTCTGTTCTATTTTAATTTCTAAGTAGTTATCCTGGGAGAATTACTTGGCACTCTGATAAATGGATTAGCTATGGGATAAGAATTTAACACTCCTACTAAATGCTAATTGAATGTCTAGTAGGTGATACTCCTGGATAAGATACAAAGATGGATGAATAAATTGTTTCTCTTCTCAAGAATTTCAATGTTAAGGTATACAAACCATAACAAAATAACTAGGAATGGTTAGTGGTTGATATTTAACTAATTGAGTAAAAGAAAAGTTCATGTCAGAAGAGATGACACTGAACAAAAGGAGAAGCGTCTTCAAGGATAAGCTGGCCATTACGTTTAGCCGTTGGACGATTTTTATGGCTGTTGTAACGAAACTTCCATCTTGTACACTGTACGACAAGCAGTGCATTATAGCAACACAAAACACGCTGCAATTTCTACAGATTAGAACCCAACATAAGTCTCCGAAGACTAAAAACAAGCATCTGGCAGTACTGTGATCTCTGTACACTGAGAGGGTGTGAGAAATTCAAGTGTGTTCTCAAAAAGAAAAACAATTAAAGTCTGAACCCATAATACCTGTGAATGAGATTCTATTTAAGAGATATGATCTTTGCAGAAACAACCTGCTTAAGAAGAGGTGACTAGGGTATGACCTAATCCAATGTGACTATTAACCTTGTAAAGAGGGGGGAAAGACACAAAAGACAGACACACACAGGGAGGGTGACTCATTATTGCAGACACGGTAATTGAAGGGAGGCAGCGGCAAGGTAAGGGCCACGTACTAGCCGCCAACGGAAGCTACTTGAAGCAAGAGACAGATTCTCTCCAGAGTCTCAGAGCAAGGACAATACTACTCTTGTCATGATTTTTACTAATAGCCTGAATATCTTTAACACAAAATACTTCTGTTGTCTTGAGCTACCCAGCTACCTGTGGTAACTATAGGCTAATACAAGGCATGAATCTTTGTCTTCTTCAGCCTCCAGAGGCCATTTTCTTCTGTCTCATTTTTATTTGACTAATTCTTAATTTTTAATTTGTAAAAGGCATTATATACTTAGACAATTTCCCCACTCCCTTCCCTCCTTCCATATCCTCCAATACACCCTTCCTTGCTCTCTTTTACATTCATGGGCCCTCTTTCAATAGTGTGTGTGTGTGTGTGTGTGTGTGTGTTCCTAAATACATAATATGACATGTTCAGGCTGTTTAATGTTATTTGAATGCATATCTTTCAGAACTGACCATTTGGTATTGGATAACTGGATGACCAATTACTGTGCTCTTCCCTGATGAAGGCTGTCTCCCATTCTCCGCATTTTTTTTTCTTTTAGTTGTCTGTACTCCTTTGCCTAGGTTTAAGATCCCATAAGAAACTGTCCCTTCTCTTACTAGGGAATGCATAGACCGAGCTGTCTATGGGCTATATCTGAGGAGGGGGTCTATTTCTTCTCTATGTATGGTCTTTGGTTGATGTATCAGTTCTGCAGACTCCTACCTGGGCCCTGTTTTGTGGGTGTTTTATTT
Organism: Meriones unguiculatus; assembly: GCF_030254825.1. NCBI lineage: Eukaryota > Metazoa > Chordata > Mammalia > Rodentia > Muridae > Meriones > Meriones unguiculatus. The sequence goes on from NC_083350.1 coordinate 123,384,994, forward strand.
TTTGCTTTGTCTCTCTGTGTGGCTCCTGTCCCCTCAAGGTCCTTTTATATCCCCCTCTTCCAGGTTGCTGGCTCCTTGATCACTTTTTTTTGGAGGGGAGACCTAGCCACCACACAGATGAAGAGGATCCAGGCAGTCCTGAAGGAACATGCTAGGTTAAGGTCAGGCAGTAGGGAAGGAGGACTTCTCCTATGAATGGACTAAGGGAGAGGGATAGGGGAGAAAGAGGGAGGCAGGGTGGGGCAGGGAGGAAATGAGGGAGTAGGCTACAACTGAGATACAAAGTGAAAAATTAGAAATAATAATAATTACACTAATGTACTATGTACAGCAAAAAAAAAAAGATCCTATAAGATTTCCTTCTTCTGTGTTAGCATGTCTGTTGGCATTGTTCTGGTTCAGCTCACATTTAAACAGGTATGTGGGTGAGATTTAATGTGTGTAGTTTCTGATATCACTAGGCAACACAATCTCAAGCAAACTCCCTGGTCTTCTGTTTCTTACAGTCTTTCTACCCTATGTTCCACAAAGTACCTTGAGTATTTCGTGCAGGGGTGGTTTTATACATGTATCAGTTGGCACTTGGCACCACAACTCTGAATTTTAACTGTTGTGGTTTTCTGTAATGGCCTCTGTTTCAAAAAGGAGTTTCCTTAATGAGAGGTGAAGACTATGCTTATCTTTGTGTACAAGAATCAGCATTTAGAATGTAGTTAGGGATTATGCTGACTGAGGAAAATAGCAGTCATAGATTCTCTGCTAAAAATGTAAAAAAAGGTCAAATTGAATGCAGTAAACCAAGACTCAGAAAGATAAATGTAACATTTTCTCTCTGTGAAGTTCTTAGCAACAAATCCTCAGAAGTTAGTACATACCCTAGAATAACTGAAGAACCAGAAAATTAAAAAGAGAGTGGGAATAACCAAGCACACATGATCTGATCAGGGTAATGGGTAAAATAGGGAGAGGGCCCTGACTAGGGAGGGTAAGAGAAGAGATAAATACAGAAGAAATAGGGTAGAAATAGAAAGGATGTCTGATAAAGCTATAAATAATCACACAATTGACTATTTTCCTAAAAATACCTTGTCTTAGTCAGTGTTTTATTGCTATGAAGAGACATCATGACCATGGCAATTCTTCTAAAGGAAAGCATTTAATTGGGGCTGGATTACAGTTTCATAGGTTTAGCCCATTATGGTGGAAAGAATGGTAACACACAAGCAGAAATGATGCTGGAGAAGGGCTGAGAGTTCACATCTGGGTCTGCAGCCAACAGGAAAAGAAAAGCCATTGGGCCTGGCTTGGACTTTTGAAAACCTCAAAGCCCACCCCCAGTGACACACTTTCTCCAACAAGGCCACACACTCTAATCCTTTCTAGTAACACCATTTCCTGGCAACAAGGCATTCAAATATGATCCTATGAGGTCAATTTTTTATAAACCACCACATAGTTATAATACACATAAGTCAATATATAAACAGATATATAATTTATATAATTTGTTTTTTCACAGCTAGCTTTTTATTGCTTTTGTCCCTTGCTTAATACTAGCTAAGATTAACAAGTTTTCAATCAATCTATGTTTCTTCTATCTATCATTCTGCCATTTATATTATCATCTATTAGTTACCTTCTCACCTACCTATTGCTTGCTGTGCTCTGTCTATAACAAATCATTATTTTTTAACTTTTATTAATTATACTTTATTCACTTGTATCTCCCCATAAACCCCTCCTTCTCCCCTCTTAGTCCCACCTTCCTTCCCCCTTCTGCACGCATACTCCTCCCCAAGTCCACTGATGGGGAGGTCCCCCTCTCCTTCCTTCTGATCTTAGTCTATCAGATCTCATCAGGAGTGGCTGCATTGTCATCTTCTGTGGCCTGGTAAGGCTGCTCCCCCTCAGGGGGAGGTGATCCAAGAGCAGGCCAATCAGTTTATGTCAGAGGCAGTCCCTTTTCCCATTACTATGGAACCCACTTGAACACTGAACTGCCATGGGCTACAAATTTGAACACAGGGGCTTTCCAGAGACTCATACTCCAACCAAGTACCATGCATGGAGATAACCTATATAATTTGTTTTATCTGGGCTGACAATGTTCCCTGCGAGAGCCGGAAACCATTTAACAAAAAATTTAACACTTGACATGAGATGCACTCCTTTGAATTCTTGATAAGAATTGCACAAGAGACTCACCAAATATTACAGGCTATTGATATAGCCATTGGTTGCCCCCAGAAGTAAAAGGTAAGACTCTATTTCTGAAAGCTATATACATTTCAGACGTAAGGTCCAGAGGCATCTGAACTGGAGCTGACCCTGAACTGACCTTCAGCTTCCATCTTGAATATTAGCTTTCATGGTTTTGAATGTATCATGCAACCTTCCAAAGGAGGAAAGCTACCAACAGTCTTACCTACTATGACACCTATGAACCACAACCACCACCACCCTGGCAAAATACCTTAAGAGTATACCAGTGGTACAATCTTGGCAGTAAACATCAGTTCTCTAATTGAATTTAAAACTCACTCAACAAGAGGAAACTCATGTTTGGGACAGAAAACCTAGTCTAATGGATTCATACTGCTGTTTCTATTTTTCAAAAGTCTAATGATTCCAGGTAACACACTCAGAAGACTCAGGATAATCTCCTCCATTTACAGGTCAATTATTAGTAGCTTTATGCCACCAGAAACCATAACCTCCCTTTACTATTGAAAACACAACACCCATGAAGTTTCCAAAATAGGGGTGAAGAAGGACATCTTTGGGAGAACATTATTCTGGTGACTTTAATGTATAAATGAGAAAATCCCAATACGTAGGTTACCAAGAATCCGTATCAGAATTACTGTATCTGTTTAAAAAAAAAAATGAGTGCTTAAGAACTCACTTTCTACATTCTGAGCAGAAATCAGAGATTCCACATTTTCTTAAAAGTTAAAGAGCATTTCTTGTTGGTGGTCTTGAAAGGAAGAAGTATATTCAAGCGTAGGAACAGTTCGGACACACATGTCAAAAGGGACTAAATGTTATAACCATAGAAATGGAAATTGAATCATTTAACATCTGGGGAGAGTTGTGAAAATAAATTGATTTGGACATGAGAAAATGGTGAGATTCCACAGAAACTTGCAGGTATTCTGTGGCATTAGAATACTTCAAATACGATAGGTTGAAAAAATTAAAATTTATTGGATCAGAAATCTGGAGCTGAGAAGGGACAAGAGCCAGAGTTCCAGGGGAAAAAAACCTCCTTGGCTGAGTTATTTTTATAATTACGGTATAGTTTGAATGTTTTTCCCTCCCAACTCGTGCTGAAATAGGACCTTTAAAGGGTTACTAGGCCATGAGGGCTGACACTTCATGACTGGACTAATGTAATTCTTGTTCTGGGTTTATCACCTTGTGAGTTGAGTGTGTTCCTTATATAGGTTTCCCAATCTAAATAAAATTAGCACCACTCAGAAGGTCAAGAAAACAAACACACTAGGGAAATAGAGTCATATTCACTTCCTCTCAAAAAGAAACATGTGCCAAGCGTAAAATGGAAGTGTGCTGTAGTCTTTAAAGGTATAATATTGAAATAATATGATTCTATATCACTCAGTTATAAGACCATGAAAAATTACTATTCCTATCTTAATCTTTTTCTGTTCAAGAATAAATCACTCTCTAGAACCAAAAAGATAGATTGTTAATCAAAATGTTTCAGTTGCTTGACACTGAATGTAACTAGAGCACAGTATCTTTTCTCTCACTGCTAATGAATATAGACTTCCAAAACAGCATGGGGAATGTGAGGATTCAGTTGGAGAGTTGTGATAAAGGTTGCCCCTTTCTTTCAACATGATGCTCACTGCTAGTTAACCAGCTTCAAGCTCTCACTACTGTTTAAACGTTCACTATAAAATTGACAAAATTTTCATATTCTTATAACAGTTTCTAGAAACTATAAAATCCCAATGGAAAATAGACTATTTCCACAGATAAAAAAAATTAATATAATATGAGAGATGAACAACAACAGCCTCAGAGCATTTAAAAACAATTGTTTCAGGATGAGAAACAATGAATCATTGCAGCTTTGAAAAAGACACTAGACTCTTTATAACAATAAATCTATTCCAATATTAAGGGATAAAGGTGGACATATATATCTCTCTCCTCTGTACCATAAAATATTTGGCATTCTGGTTTACACAACATTTCTGTTTAATAGAGTACTTCAGTATATACGCATCACAGCTTTTACAAAAATATCCTAAAGCTATGGAGATTTTAAAACTCATAATCGAACTGCCATTACCACCATAAATGAGTCAAAGAAAACTCAAGCACATAACAAGAAATAAGTTATAGGTTTTCTGAGGTTTTTCTACTTTACTCATTGTCCAGAAACAGCAGAAGTTAATCAATCAAACTAAGTGACCAAAACAAAAATATCACAGTGTGGCAGATTGCATGTTCTAAAACTGCCCACAGCAATCTTTCTCATCCCCCAAGCTCTTGCACACCATGACTTTCCACTTTCTTTCCTCCACAAACCTGAATTAGCTACATAGACTATGGTCACCACCAGGCTCAAGTAAAACCAATGATGAGACTCATGCAGTAGAAACAGCCAGTTCCTGCTTTTGTCTCATATGAAGTCCTTTCTCCTCATCCCACTAGTTTGATTTTCTGGTACTTGGATAGAACACTGACCAAAACCACCTTGGGGGTGGGATATTTAGCTGAGACTTCTTTTTGTTTTGTTTTGTTTTGTTGTTTTTTTTAATTAAATTTTTATTTTTATATTAATTACAGCTTATTTACTTTGTATCCCAGCTGTAGCCCCCTCCCTTAATCCTTCCTAATCCCACCCTCTCTCCCCCACCTCCCTCATCTCCTCCCTGCCCCTCTCTAAGTCCACTGATAGGAGAGGTCCTCCTCCCCTTCCATTTGACCCTAGTTTATCAGGTCTCATCAGGACTGGCTGCAACGTCCTCCTCTGTGGCCTAGCAAGGCTGCTCTTCTCACTGGGGGGTGTGTCAAAGAACTAGCTGCAGAGTTCATGCCAGAAACAGTCCCTGTTCCCCTTACTACGGAAGCCACTTGGATACTGAGCTGCCGTGAGCTACGTCCATGGCTTAAACCATAATTCATCACCAAATGGAACTCAAGGCAGGAACCTAGAGCCAGGAACTGAAGCAGAGAGCTGTGGAATAGTGGTGTTTACCAACTAGTGTTTAGGCTCATGTTCATCTTCTTTCTTATACAACCAAAAACTATCCAGAAAAGGGTAGGACATCCCACAGTAAGCTAGGCCCTCTCCATCAATTAGCAATCACAAAGATGACCTCCCTTGTCCACAGCCAAATCTTATGAAGGCAATTCTTCCATCAGGGTTCCCACCTCCAAGATGTTTCCAGTTTAGATCAAATTAGCAAAAATTATCCAGTATGATCCTCTTCTAGGCCATTACAGCTCAGCATCAGCCATCTTTCTGTAGGAATGCCAAGTCATGTGACAAGGCCTTCTTTAATATCAGTCACAGTTCCTACTGGCCTACCTAGCTTCTAGCCATAGGAATATGGAACCTTTAAATAATTACTCACCTGTCATAAAGTCATTCTCACACTTAAGATTTCCCAAACAAAGCCTCAGACATTATAGACCAGATACAAGCATCACAAGAAAAGAACATTTTAAAAAAGTGTGAGGGGGCTGGAAAGATGGCTCAAGGTATAATAGAATTTGTTCTGCCAGCAGGAGAACCTGAGTATGAATCTTCAGACCCCATGAAAAAGCATGCCAAAGTTGCCCTTGCCTATAACCCCGCCACTGGGGGAACCCAGCCAGGTGGATCATGTGAGCCCTCTAGCCAGCTTGAAAGTCTAGCAGAAACATCAAGATAACAGTTCAGCCAGTTCAATGACCAATCCTATCTCAAAAATTATAGGGTAAAAAAGGATAGAAGAAATTTCTGTCTTACATTGGTCCCCATATGAATACGTAGGCTCACATACCCACACATTCGTGTACATGTAACATACATACATACATGCATACACAGAGAGGGGGGGGAGAGAGAGAGAGAGAGAGAGAGAGAGAGAGAGAGAGAGAGAGAGAATGAGTTGATTAGAATGCCACTAACTCATAATTGATGCTTCATGCAGTAAGTACCAAATATCTAGAAATTAATCTTGGTTCCAATTTGCTTCAGTAACTAGTCTAATTCTATAGTTATCTAATAAAGAGATGAATCCGAAACACAGAATATACCTTGGGGTTGAGGCATCATGCTACCAAACCAAAGCTCTACCACCTACTCTCTCAGATTCATAGCCAGTCCTTAGACCAAACTTGATCACTTGGGATGAGCATATGTCAGATTTTTCCAAAGACTAAAGACTGAGGTTCGTTTTCCACTTTGATATCACAAAGGCTACAGCAATCTCAGCATGTGCTAAGTGATCTTCAGGATCCCTCCGTACCATGAGAGGCCAGCCTGAGTGATTAGCTCTGCATTCTAATCTTTGACAGAAATAAATACGGTTTATTTATGTGCTACCCTAATCACTACAGATTTGCCAAAGGGAGTTAGTACTACTTCCAGGGAGTTATCTAGACTTCTATATCTATGTAACTTAATATCACATCTAGAGCAAGGAGTCATGGATAATGTCATATAATCCTATGATCCAGACATCCGGAGTGACACTGACTTAGATCAGAAAAAGTGCCAAATCCCCTTGAAGTTGCTGATGTAAACAGTTTGGTGCCTAACAGAGATGCAGTCTTTCTTTCCCCAGATTGTTTCCTTGTTTCCTCACTTATGTCCTGTGAAAATTAGCTTAGGAATTGCAGCCAGGGCCGAGAACACAGAAACAAGCAGGCTAGACTGCCAGAGTTCTAAGCTCTCAGTCATTAACAATGTTGACCCTGAAAACATAAGGTGAGTCTGCATCTAGAGATGGGTCGGGTTTTACCAGCTATAGGACAGAGCAGAAAAAGGCACTGCTTCATAGAGGTGATGGCTCCGTATTAGCTTCATGGTGTCACTCTCAGAAACCGTGCAGAGCAGAATTGCATCTGCTCTTGTGCATTTCTTGGCTGTGGTTTATCTCTGTTTCTTTAAGAAATGAGAAATTTTTCTACTTCTTTGCCTATTTTCCAGGATTATTCAAAGATCACGTATAACTCAGCAGAGACCTTTGTGTCTCACTGAGTTACATACAGTTCATCAGGGTGTGGATATGAGATAACATGTATGTGTTTAAGTGCCTATAGTTGACATGACACTACATGTCAGTTCTCTCTTCTAATCTTCTAACTTCTAGGAGACAGGTTTATTTTTCTTCCTAATTATTAAGGGCGATAGTTAATTTTATGTATCAAGTTGACTGGCACATGAATGTCCAGCTGCCGGGCTAAGCATTATTTCTGTGTGTGCTTAGGTGTTTAGGAAGAGGTTAGAATTTAAAGTGGAAAGTAGCAGGATCTAATTCTCTGTCTCTCTTTTCTCTCCTTTCCTCTATCCTCCTATGACTGCAAAAGCTAACATCTAAATAATCTTCTAACCTCCCTTCTCTGAATTTTCAGGTCTACAGCCTGTTAGACTGAAATTGCCACCATCAGCTCAGATGCTTTGCCAATATACACCTAACTCTCCTCAGTCCCCATCTCTGGTGGTTTGAATAAGACTGACTCCCATAGGATGCTTAGTGTCCAGCTTGTAGACTGCTTAAGAAGGATTAAGAGGTGAGGCTTTGCTGGATGTATGTCACTGACAGTGGGCTTTGAGTACACCAGGCCCAGTCACTCTAGTTCTGCAGCCGTCTTGCCAGTAAGATGTAAGCTCTCAGCTATTGTGCCAGAACCATGCCTTCCTGTGGCCACACTCCTCTCTGTGATGGGCATGGACTAACCCCTGAAACTGTATGCAAGCCCCTAATTAAATGTACATTTTATAATTTGCCTCAATCATGGTGTTTCATCATAGCAACAGAACAGTGACTAAGATGCCATCTTACAGGGGGCATATCAAAAGACTTTTCAGGCCCTATGATCTCATAGGTCAATATATTTTTCTCATGATCAGAATTAACATGTTTCTCATCCCTCCAGAGATATGTCTAATTCACCAAGTGAGGATACTGTTGGAGGTTGGTCTGATGCATGTTACTAGCCCTGAAGATATGGGTACACCCTTCTGTGTCGTGAAAACTACCTGATTGGCTAATTAAATGGCCTATACCTGGGAAGAGTAGAATGGGATAGATATGGCTAAGGTTCCCAGGCTTGGAGAGGACAGAGAGAATCAGGGGAGACAGATAGAACGGAAGAGAGGAGGAAAGAGGACGCCACTATGGGTTAGCATAGAGAAATAACTACATGGACAAAAAGAAGACTCCAGTAATGGCATGAAAAGGCCCAGATGAAGAATACAAGCAAGTACCATGGGAATATGTATGGAAGGTAGACCATATGAGGAGGATTAAGGCAGATGGCATTGGATGGGGTTAGGAGATGAATGGCGAGGATAATGAGACAGTATAAGTGAAATATCTTCCCCACCCAAGATAAATAAGGCAATTATAAAATATAACAAGTGTCTGTGTCTTATTATTTGTGACTGTGGGTTAGAAAATATTGGCATAATAATCACAGGGCTAATAATAAACATTTTAAAGCCCAACACTCATTTTTATTTAATATTTACAATATCAGGACACTAAGACATAGGAAGCTAATGTCTCACAAAAAGTCTAAAGAAAGAAGTGTTAAAACCTCAGATTTCAACCTACATATTGCTATCTACAAAACCTATGTACTGTCTTCTCCTGCTTCCAATGTCCATTCCATTTGTCTTTCTGAGTGAGGATTGATCAACTTACCCAGGGTCCTCCTTCTTTCGTAGCTTCTTTAGGTGTACAGATTTTAGTATGTTTATCTTACATGTCTAATATCCACTTACAAGTGAGTATATACTGTGTGTGTCTTTCTGCTTCTGGGATACCTCACTCAGGATGATCTTTGCTAGATCCTACCATTTGCCTGCAAATTTCAAGTTTTTAATTGCTAGTGATATTCCATGTGTAAATGGATACACAATTTCTGTATCCTTTCGTCCATTGAGGGATATCTGAGTTGTTTCCAGGTTCTGGCTATTATGAATAAAGCTGCTATGACATGGTTGAGCAAATGTCCTTGTTGTGTACTTGAGCATCTTTTGGATATATGCCTAGGATGCCTAGGAGCGTTATAGCTGGATCTTGAGGAAGCACTATTCCTAATTGTCTGAGAAAGCACCAGACTGATTTTCAAACAGGAAACAGGATAGAAGCCTATCACAGAGGGCCTCTGAAAGACTCTACCAAACAGTGTATCAAAGCAGATGCCGAGACTCATAACCAAACTTTGGTCAGAATGTCTGGAATCTTAGGAAAGAAGGGGGAGATAGTAATACCTGGAGAGGACAGGAGCTCCACAAGGAAAGCAACAGAACCAAAAAAATCAGGGCACAGGGGTCTTTTCTGAGACTGACACTCCAACCAAGGACTATTCATGGATATAACCTAGAACCCCTGCTCAGATGTAGCCCATAGACTCGGTCTCCAAGTGGGTTCTCTAGTAAGGGGAACAGAGACTGTCTCTGACATGAACTCAGTGGCTGGCTCTTTGATCACCTCCCTCTGAGGGGGGAGCAGCCTTGCCAGGCCATAGAGGAGGACAATGCAGCCAGTTCTGATGAGACCTGACAAGCTAGGGTCAGATAGAAGGGGAGGAGGATGTGCCCTATTAGAGGACATGGAGAGGGTCATGGGAGCAGATGAGGGAGGGAGGGTAGGATTGGGAGGAAATGAGGGAGGAGGAGGCTACAGCTAGGATACAAAATGAATAAACTATAATTAATATAAAAATAAAAATTTAATAAAAATAAAAACTATCTACTTTCCATCATGACCCATGACACTCACGTTTAATTCCATCTGGAATAACTAGTTGTGTCCTGTAGCCTTCCAAGGCTGAATCTGTTCATTTTTTTATAAATATTTCTCCTTTTGCTCTGATTTTTGTTTTCTTTCATATAGAAAAAAAAGAAAATGAAGCTGAAAAGTTCTTGGGGTTTTTTCCATCTGTTTTAAATAATAAGCTACACCTACACCCTTCCTTTTCATGGTTAAAAAAAAACTGACTTCATGATTTTTAAAAATTTTTATTTGTTATTTATTACAATTTATTTACTTTGTGTCCCAGTTGTGACCCCCTCCCTTTTCTCCTTTCAATCCTACCTTCCCTCCCTCTTCTCCCCCTATGTCTCTCCTCTAGTCCACTGATAGGGGAGGTCTTCCTCCCCTTCTATCTGACCCTAGCCTATCAGGTCTCATCAGAACTGGCTGCATTGTCCTCCTCTGTGGCCTGACAAGGCTGCACCCCTCAGGGGGGAGGTGATCATAGAGTCTGCCACTAAGTGCATGCCAGAGACAGTCCCTGCTCCCCTTTCTAGGGAAACCACTTGGAGACCGAGTCTATGGGCTACATCTGAGCAGGGGTTTTAGATTCTTTCCATGCATGGTCCTTGGTTGGGGTATCATTCTCTTCAGGGACCTGAGGGGTTTTTTTTTTTCTCTCTATTGATCTCCTTTTTGAGCACCTGTCCCCTTCATGTCTTTCTTTTTTTAACTAAATTTTTATTCTTTTATATTAATTACATTTTATTTACTTTGTATCCCAGCTGTAGCCCCTCCCACATTTCCTCCCAATCCCATCTTCCTTCCCTCCCTCATCTCCTCCTTGCCCCTCTCTAAGTCCACTGATAGGGGAGGTCTTCCTCCTTTTCCATCTGACCCTAGTTTATCGGGTCTCATCAGGACTGGCTGCAACGTCCTCTTCTGTGGCCTAGCAGGGCTGCTCATCCCTTGGGATGTGGGACTGAGTTCATGTCAGAAATAGTCCCTGTTCCCTTTACTAGGGCACCAACTTGGATAATGAGCTACCATGGGCAATGTCCGAGCAGGGGTTCTAGGTTATAGCCATGCATGGTCCTTGGTTGGAGAATCAGTCTTAGAAAAGACCCCTGTGCCCAGACATATTTAAGGAAATCATGAAATTTGCGGGCAAATGGTGGGATTTAGAAAAGATCATCTGGAGTGAGGTATCCCAGGAGCAGAGAGACACACACGTTATATACTCACTTATAAGTGGATATTAATACCTATGAGATAGGATAAACATACTAAAATCTGTACACCTAAAGAAGCTATACAAGAAGGAGGATCCTGGGTAAGATGATCAGTCCTCACTCAGAAAGACAAATGGGATGGACATTAGAAGAAGGAGAAAATAAGAAACAGGACAGGAGCCTACCACAGAGGGCCTCTGAAAGACTCTACCTAGCAGTGTATCAAAGCAGATGCTGACACTCATAACCAAACCTTGAGCACAGAGCAGGAAATTTTATGAAAGAAGGGGGAGTTAGTAAGAGCTGGAGAGAACAGGAGCTCCAGAAGGCCCTCTATGTCTTTCTATCGCCTCTTTCTTTCATAAAATTCCATGCACTCTGTCTGAAGTTTGGCTATGAATCTCAGCCTCTGCTTAAATACCTCTATCAGTAGAGTCTTTTAGAGGTCTTCTGTGAGAGGCTCCTGTCCTGTTCCATTTTTTTCCTATTACCGATGTCTATCGCATTTGCCCTTCTGAATGTGGATTGAGCATCTTTCCTAGGGTCTTCTTTGTTGTTTAGCTTCTTTAGGACTATAGATTTTATCCTTCAACAAAATCTTTAAAACCTATGTCTTATATTTACAATCCAGTTTAAATAGGAATATGACTCTTTTACAATAGTGTAGGCCTTGGGTACCATGTTTACCCTCTATCAAGTTCTATTACCTCATATCTAAAATGGGAATAAAAAGAATATATAGGATTGGAGTATGGCTCATGATTTGTCTTCCAAAAGTCTTCAGCATTTATCATACGCTACTTCTGTGGTCACCGCTAGACTTCCATATCGCTCACCATCATCATTTCACATCCTTTATGTCTTTGAAAACCCACCTATGAACTTCCTCAACAGATATATTGATTTCCTTAAAGACATATTATAAGGTCAAAATCTTACTAAGAGCTATTTCCCATTTTTCTGTATCCACATTTTTCTTAAGTCCATATAAAAACAATACAGGATTTTTCTATTAGAAATTAGAATTAAACAGATAATCTCTGGGCAGCTCTTATGTGACATGGTTGTTTTGTTCTAGATTTATATCACTTCAGTTTTCTTTCATAATTTGGTATATTCTTGGTCTGATTTGTCAAAATACTACCTAGGACTTCTACTTAGTCTACCTCTCAAAAACATCTATTTGTCATTGTTATTATCTCTAAATTCCTTGATAACTTAAAAAAAGCAGATCCCACTGTACAGAATTCTCTTCTGTAGCAACAGCATGCACAGGACACAGCAATACTCTTTAGTAGCAGAAACAAAAAATGTTCTATTATCGGCTTGATAGTTTGAACAATGAAACCTCTGGGGAGTTCCCTTTTCTCTCCTGAAATACTGCAACAATAATGTTTTCCAGTTATTGGTGTGAGGATTAATGAGCGCTAGCTTGTGAAGTACCTGAGATGAAAGTTGCTCTGTTATCACTCTCATTTGGCCTCAAAAGATAGAGGAGTCAATTCATCATTTTCAATGTAACGTTTCTTTGAAAATCCAATTTACTAACGTTTTGTGACTGAGGACAAAGATTTGGTGTAGGAAAAGAATTGGTTATTTTACAGTGTATGTGGTCAACAGAAATGAAAATCATATTTGATGAATTTTGTATAATAAATCATAGTTTCTAAATATTTTAGGCATACATTCACCTTAAAAAGAAAATATACATTATTCTACTAAGTGTCACGTGATTTTCAGTGATCCATGAAAATATTTACCTTATACTCTTCCACTAAAGTGCAATACAAGAAGAGAAACCTTCTAGCAAAGAAAACTTTGAGTCGTTGCCATATAAATGTGGAAATTAAAAGTTAGGACTAAGGAACATTCTTGACTCATATGTCTGAGTTTTTCTAAAAAATTGAACAAATGAATGGCAATTATTGTTGAAGATATGACTGAATTCAAATAGGAATTATTTTTCATTTAAAATATATTATTTTAGCAAGAGTCCTCCCTTTTGATTAGTTTCTTTAGGTATACAGATTTTAGTAGGTTTATCCTATATTATATGTCTATATGAATGAGTATATACCGTGTGCATCTTTCTGCTTCTGGGATAGCTCACTCAGGATAATCTTTTCCAGATGCCACCATTTACCTGCAAATTTCATGATTTCCTTGTTTGAGAAAAGAGGGAACAAGTCAGGAGCCTGACACAGAGGACCTCTGAAAAGCTCTGTCCTACAGATTATCAATGTAGATGCTGAGACTTATGGGCAACCTTTGGGAAGAGTGCAGGAAATCTTAGGAAAGAAGTGGGAAACAGTAAGATCTGGAGACGATAGGAACTCCACAAGGAGAGAAACAGAACCAAAAAAAATCTAAGCACAGGGTTCTTTCCTGAGACTGATATTCCAACTAAGGACTATGAATGGAGAAAACCTAAGACCCCTGCACAGATGTAACCCATGGCAGTTCAGTATCCAAGTGGGTTACATTGTAATAGGAACAGGGACTGTCTCTGACAGAACTGATTGGCCTGCTCTTTGATTACCTCCCCCTGAGAGGGAAGCAGCATTACCAGGCCACAGAAGAAGACAATGCAGCCACTCCTGATGAAACCTAATTGACTAGGATCAGAAGGAAGGAAAAGAAGTCCTCCCCTATCAGTGGACTTGGGGAGGGGCATGCATGCAGAGGGTGGAGGAAGGGAGGGATTAGGATGGAAGGAGGGAGAGAACCATGGGGGGGATACAAAGTGAATAAAGTGTAATTAATAAAGAAAAATATATATATTATTTTAATGGTACTGGTAGTTTTAGGACTGGTATTGTATATGTGAACGTTTGCCTGTGTTTGTCTGTGCACCATGTGTGTGCAATGCCTCAGGAGGCCAGAAGAAGGCATTAGATGCCTTGAGATTGGAGTTACAGAGTGAGCTGCTGTAGTGGTGTGGGAGATAAAACCTGGATCCTCTAAAAGAGCATCCAGTGCTCTTAGCCACTTAGCCACTGCGCCATTGCTCAGACCCTTTATTTTACTTTTTTGTATTTAAGAATTTTACACACAAGTATGAATTTACAACATTTCTATCCCTCTCTCTCTTCTCTTCAACTTCTCCTGTGTCTCCCTAATCTTCTTCTCAAAATCACGGCCTCTTCTTCTTCATTATTATTATATGTATGCCCTCCTATTTGTATATAAATACAGCCAACTAACCCAATAAGCATTGCTTCCATCTCTATGTGCTTAAGACTGATTAATTGGGATTGTATAACCCGACAGGGGGCTCCTTCTCTCAGCTCATCATCTAGTGGGAAGGCCTTGTAGGGTTTCCCCCATCCATGTTAACAGGTGTCATTGTGCTGCTCATACAGTTTAAGCAACTGTATGGTTGAGATTTCATGTTTGTAGCTTCCCTGTCATATACCGAAGATACTGTATCATAGCAGATACCCAAGCCCTCTGTCCCTGACAATATTTCCAATTCCTCTTTCGTGATGTTCCCTGAGCATTATGTGTAGGAGTTGTTTTGTAATGTATTGACCAGAGCTTGCTTACCTGACAGCGGCTATTCTCTGGATTTTGACCAGTTGTGTCTTTCTGTAATGGTCTCTGCTGTGAAAAGAAGCTTTTATCATGAGTAATGCTACACTTATTTGTTGGCATAAGGATGAATGTTTGGAATGCAATTAGACACTGCACTGATTTAGGGTAGAAGCAGGAATAGATTCTCATCTGGGATCCATGATCTCAACATTCATGGGTGGATGGCTAGGTTTACAATAACAGTCATGAGTTATCTTGTCTCAACCAAGTCTTAAGTACAATTACACAGCTATTGATTAGCCCCAATATAAAAGTTCCACTCTTGCACTGTTGGGGATATCTTGCTATGCCAGTCATTTTTGTGACTCACAGGCTTTACAGCCAGGTAGAACTATTGGTTACTTTTCTACCCTAGCAGCTTGCATAGCACTTTTAAATACTCAAAGAAGAAGTTTCCATGCCCATGCTAGTTCAGTTTCTCTAAGTCCTGTGTCTGAGGTATATGGTGTCTTCAACAGGATCTTACTTTCAAGTTCTTGAAGGCAACCAAAGGCAACTCACAATAGCCCATGATGTGTGGGAACTTTCTTGGACTCCTCTGACCACCTAGAAGGAATGTTTCCTCTGCCTGGCACTGGCTAGTTGTTAGATAATCTATGCCTCTCAATGAGGAATTATTTGAGACTTAGTCTTTGGAATATATTCTGAAATACTTATAATAGCAGTGCTTAAAACATCTGAAGACGTAGATCACCCTCGTTGAGCCTAAGTTCCACTTCTGATAGGGGTATGACCTATTTAATAGGAACACATTTGTACTTTGTTCTGCAGAAGGAAATGTATATGCACACAATATTAATCGTTTGTTCTGAGCTATTCTTTAGTCTGAATGTCATTCAGATGAATGACTGGAGGAATTCAAGACTCAATGGCCCTAGGGTTTGTGAGCACCAAGGCCACCACCACCGCAACAACCACTCAAACCTTGCCAGTTATACAGACTATAATACAGGAAGAAAAACACCAACAGCATAAGACTAAACTTTGAAATGATTGACCACCTTTGGTGTGTGTGTATGTGTGTGTGTGTGTGTGTGTGTGTGTGTGTGTGTGTGTGATCTGCTAGCAAAAAAAAAATATGTAAGACAAGTTTTTAGGATGCTAAATCTACTGTCTTCTTGGATTCCTGGCGTTCTGATTAAACACAGCTTAAAGACTCAATCCCAATGTTTTGCTCATGTGATGGACTGCAAGGACAGTTTACACTTTGAGACAATTTTTACATATAAAGTACATGATTGTCTACTGAATTTGGTAAATAATTAACATAAGTAAAAATCTGTTTATGGATTTGAAAAGATTAATACATCCCCAATATGCTTAAAGGAAATAAAATATACTATTAATATTTATGGGTTCTGTATCTAGGTCTATCTATTCCTTTACCCTAATTTAAAATGATACAAGCCTAAGTGATACAGGAGAATTTAGGTTATTTAAGAAATTGGGGAATTAAGCAAAGATAATAATATAAAACATGAGTGCAAAATAGGGGAAAAAAGCTACAGCCCAATGAGTTGCAGAGAAGAACTATAAAAATCTATCACAGAAACCTAATATAAATAAACTTCAGTGATCAACATGACTGAAGCCCTTACCCTCCAATACAATATTTCCTCTGAAAGAAAAATATGCCTAATTCAAAATAATCATTCTTGCACATAGAATATAGAGAATTAGTTGCTCACAGTAACCCCAGCATGTAAAGCACAATTTCTTTACAGAGTTTCAGAAACATCTTAATTTGTCCTAGATGCACAGAACATAAAAGAAAACCAGAGAGATCAAATAAACCAAAGCCAATATGGAATTATCTAGAGTCTAATCATTAATCCTCACCAAGGTTGAACTCCCACCAATTTTGATTATATGCCTATTGAGAAAACACAATTGAAACCTAAAGATGATTAGTCATTTCCCGGCCTCATTATGGTTACCACATCTGCCGTTTACAGGTTACTGGCAAATAATAAAAAGAACTAACAACTAAGTAATAAATTAATGAGCTTTTGAAATGTTTTTCCAAGTGAGAAGATGGGCATGGTGAAGAATGGCTGGATCACATACAGAGATCTCATTGTATAATTTGGTATAAAAGACGCTACCATGAAAGCACTGAGACATAGACCCGAAGCTAACAAGCCTTGCAACAGAGACAGCTGCACACACTCAGACCAGAGAAACGCAACTACATTCAACTCTGTATTTATGCCTTTTCCAATTGTGTGACTTTAGACAACTGACATGAACTGTCCCGGTCTGTTTCTACATTAAAAATAAAGGCATACGAATTCTGCCTTCACACACTGCTATAATGCTTGAGTGTTTTAATGTATGTAAAGTGATCAGTAGAGAGCAGTAGATAAATAAATTATGACCTCCCTCCCCTCACCTCTCTCCCAGAAGATACTAGATGGAGATTAAGAAATGCATTCCCATTTCTCTACTAAAATGAAACTCTATAAATTAAAGGCTTAAGGATGACCAGCTGAACACCCAGCCGTTCCTTGTAGGTTACCATGCTGATTAACTGTCTGACGGCCAAGGTGCTGGTCCTTATTGTTTACATGACTGCAAATTAAGTCACTTTATTCTTGAGCTGAACAAATTGCCATCCTTCACTCTTAATTGTAGGCTCCAAGACAAATTGATTATTGAGAACGTCTTTGCCTTTTTAAGTGCGTTGTTTAAAACTAAAATCTGCGAATGTCTTCTGAACCTTTCTTTTCCCTTTTACTTCTGTGTGAATGAACACTTCAAAAGCTGATAACTAATGTTGGGTTAGCACTAACACACGTGGATATCACTTCCTTTCTCCTTTAGTCTTTCCGGCTAATCCAGAGGTGTTCCTGGGCCAGCTTTATTACTACCTATAAAAAAAGCCTAAGTTTAATGTGAGTTCTGATTTGTTACAATCCTAACAAAAGCTATGTCATCGCTCCTGTCTCCCTATGTAAAAGCACACAAAGCAACATGCTACCATGCACACGTTACCACTCCGGAAAGCATAAGCACACAGAGGAGAGCATTCCTCCCCAGGCCGCACAGCTTGAGCAGCCCCTTACCATCCTCATCACAGGATGCTTGCAGTCACATCCATCCAGGTCCTTAACAAAGTCGTTGTCTTCTGAGGTCCAAATACACATATTTTAACCACGGCTCTCACATTTGTCCCCAAGCACTTTTTCATCATAGACACTTATCCTCCAGCCACTGCAGGTCTACACCACACACCAACTTGAAAGATTTCGACCACCCGGACAGAGTTATGTCACCTGTGAGCAGTGGCAATTTTACATCTTGTTTTCAATTTTCCTATCTTTGTCTCCTTAACGGCCTTCCTGCTCTCCCTTAGCCTTCTGTGTAATGTTGAATGGCAGTGGCGGGCAGCAGCCAGTGCCGCTATGTCACAGATTCTCCATCAAAAGAGACACGTTTGATGTGCCACCCCAAGCCAGACACCTGCTGTGCAGTTGGAAATAAGCTTTTATCCTGAAAAAGGAGCCTATCCTATTTTACTAAAATATTTATGCGAATTAGACGGTAGTTTTGACTAAATGTTTCCTGAATATGTTGAAAGGGTGTTTTCTAGTTTCTCTTCTGCATTTTAGTGCTGTCTGGACTGATCTTCAAATACTTAACTAATCTCACAGTTTTGTAATAAACAGTTTTGCAGGATAGTTTATCACTTCTGCATTTTAAAATTTAATTTCCTCATATTTAAGCTCCTGGTATTGTTAACATTTTCACCTTTTGTAACTTCCATGTAAAGTCTCATCTGATAGTTATTCTGACATGTAAAGCATTGGGAAATTTCTCTTCTTTTCTATTTCCGTTCTAAAATTTGCATTAATGTACTCCATAGTTTGGTAGATAAAATAGAATTTATCAATAAAGCTAAACCCCTGGTTTTCTTTGTTAAATAATTTTAATATTCAATTTGTTGGATAAATACAAACCAGTTATACACCTTTTTTGTAAATCCATGTTTTTTATAACCATTATTTGAGAATTTTGTACATTCATGAAATACATTTTGGCTTTGTCAACATTGGTACAATTGTATTTTAGAAATGGATCACTCTGCTAAGATGTCAAAGCACCAGCATGAAATAGTAACAGAGCTCTCACACTCATTTTAAGATTGGAATTGCAGTGGTTTTTAAATTTTCTAAGTTGTTCTTACTTGTTATTATTTCACCAGATATTGCCGAGCTTTATTATCCTTTTCTAAAAAACAGCTCTCAGCTTTGCTGCTATCTTTTTGACTTTCAAATAGTTCCTAACCCTCTACCTCTAATACACTGGGACCTTCAAACAATTCACCTTCCACAATTGTGCACATTGTCATTGCTATTTACTTTATATTTAGCTCCACATAGCTTTAAAGAGCTAACATTAACTATTTCAAACCTCCACCTGAGAACATTGTCTTTTGTCCTAAATGCCGTCTGTCTGCCTAAAGCGCGCTCTAACAGATGAGTCCAAAATCGTACCTGGCAATAGTACCAAAGTTAGATTTTACCTTTTTTTTTTTTTTTTTTTTTTTTTATTTCATGGCGAACCAGCTACAACTACGCGCCACCACATTCTGCTCATTTCCGTGTCAAAGCTGAAAGGGAAGCCTCGCTTTCCAACCTCAGTTTCTAAATTACCAAGAAGTGTTCCGAGGGAGTCTACTCACGCTGTGTTGGCTGATAGAGTAATAGTTAAATCGTTGTCACCACCACAGGTGAGGCCTAAAAGAAGGTGCAGAAAGCCCGGAATGTTAAGATTTAGTCTACCGCACTTGCTATTTCTTTTTTTTTTTTTTTTTTTTTTCAATGCAGTTTATTCAGGAACCTTGAACAATCATCTGACCCTGGGGAAAGCCAGCCCACAGCTTAAATAGCCTCTGGGTAGCCAACCCAGGCGTTCCACGTGGGCAATGCAGATAGGTCCACATACATGGAAGCAAGCCAGATCCTCGGCCTTAGCCAAATGTGGAATTGTTCGTGACAGAGAGCACTCACCATCGGGAAGGTGGAAGGCGGAAACCAGCTCCATCTTTAAGGCACAGCATTCCGCAGCTCTCTACAGTTACCCCTTTTTGTTTTAGACGCATCAGGCAAGAGTAGAGGTCTGATCTCTGATATTAGAAATAAATTGGGACTTTGTACCGATGTTCATTTAGGTGTCATCCACCCAAAGAGCATCAGACCCATCCTTTCTACCAGTTAATATCTGGTAGTATATGTTGAAAAACTCTGGGTTTCCCTTAAAAGCTGACTTTTATTTACTGATACATTTATTTTTTACATTTAGCAAACACTTATTGGATTTCTCTATACAACACTATTTGGTGATGGTTACTGATACTTTGAAAAGATACTGGCAGTATTCTGTGTATTGTTCCATTGGCTGCAATGTTGACACCATCCCATTCTCTTTAAACTCTATTGTTCTTAGTTTCACCATGAAGTTTTTTTTTTAAACCTCTAAGCCTCTTTTAACTCCCTAACTTGTATTTAGTGCAGAGTAGTTTTACTATAATACATGCAAGGAGTTTCTTTGTACTGGCTGGGGTTTGTTTGAGCATTTTAAAGCCACAACACTTAAAAATATTTTTAGCTGGTGTGTTCTGTGATGCTTGCCTTCCCAACTTTTCTCTCTTATTCTTTGGAAATTCCAGTTAGACATGTACAAAAAATATATAAGGGTTGAAGCGTAGTGGCCGGCCCTCATGCATTTTGACAAGTCTAGTGTTGTTGTACTTACTTGGCTCATGTTTAGACAGTCACATAGGTGAGAGTTCATGGGTGTAGCTTCTGACATTACTAGGAGACACAATCTCACATCACACTCCCTGATCCTATGGCTCTTAGAATCTTTCTGTTCCCTCTTCCACAAAGTGGAAGGTATGGGAGTTGTTTTGTAGAGTGTCCTCAATCCTAGACACAGAATACAGGCATGGGAGTTGGTACGGGAGTTGTTTTATAAAATGTCCTCAATCCTAAACACAGAATACATGTAAATGGGGCTCCTGAGAAAAACAGACTTAGTCTTCTACAGAGAAGAGTTCCCCAGACTGGTTATCCAATATTAAGTGGGTCAACCCTGAAATCATATACATAAAGGTAATGTTATGCAGACTGAACAAATTGTGTGTATGTACTTAGGAATGTACATTTAAAAGTACTGTATTTATGTACTTAGGATTATTTACTTAGGAATATTATATTTATGTAGTTAGGAATAATATATATGTATATGTGTGTATATATAAATATATTTTTTTTAATTTTTAAAGAGGCCATGAATTTAAGAGAGAAGAAGAAAATACATGGAGGGGTTTGAGAGAAGTAAAAGGAAAAAATTATATTATGATTGTAAAACATTAAAAAAAGATATAAAAAGGTGTATTGTTCTGTTATGTCTCATTTCTCGACGTTTTATTTCAATGTGAGAGCTGGTCTGAGTAATACCTCACAAGTTGCTATAAGAGTGGCAATTTACACCTCCCAGATGAGACCACCTCTGTTATCTCCCATGCAGACCATACGCAGTACTTGGAAAAGCTCCCCAGCTCTTGCTCTGACTCTTGAAGTAAAAG
Source organism: Meriones unguiculatus (assembly GCF_030254825.1). Taxonomy (NCBI): domain Eukaryota; kingdom Metazoa; phylum Chordata; class Mammalia; order Rodentia; family Muridae; genus Meriones; species Meriones unguiculatus. Next base: position 123,406,362 of record NC_083350.1, read on the forward strand.
CCAATCAAAACCCACCAGAGTTTTCAAAAGGCAGTCTATCAGCCTTTTACCACACCCGGCATCATTGCCAAGGAATTTGGATTTTAGTCCAATGCCTGCCTTATAGAAAGCACATTTTTAAAATATGATGTATTTTCTGAAACCAAATCTACCTGCCTTTGAAGAAAGAGAACACACCTACCCAAAAAAAAGCTAAATGAGGCCTCAGAATTGATCAAAATTTCTATGAAAAACAGCTTCATTAGAACTCATCCTCCACATCTTCCCCCAGGTGTTTGTCATGGAGAAGGGCCCTAAGGTCACAGACTATCTTGGAATTCTATAAATTCTGAAAAATTGCTTTACTAATCTGACTTTGGTAGTTGCTTTGATGCCTTAGTCAAAGAATGGTACATTTGCCATAGTCAAACAAATTATGAAAGTTTTTTAACTATAACTCTTCTTTTATTCATAATTTGTATGCATATGGCGAGAAACTTATAACCTACTTGCACAATTGATTTAACAGGAAGTGTTTAAAGATGATGGCAAAATTATATGCTATAAATGCCAACTTTTACTACATCCAAATCTAGAAGTAAAACAAAGACAATAATTACATAGTTCACAAGGAAAGGCAGGTGGGAGGGGATCTATAAAGCTTTCTTCAAAGTAAGACATATCCCAACATTGCAATAAGAAGTTTCTGTGAGAAGCAGAAAATACCCTCACCAAAAACATGTATACCTTCACCGAATCCCTACTAAGATAACCAACCAAACATTGGGATATGGGTAGGGAGTCTTGTGGGAAAAGGGGAGGAAAGAGAAAAGGACCTGGAGGAGATAGGAGCTCCACAAGAAGACCAACAGGGGGAAATAACCAGGGCCCAAAGGGGCCTGTGGAGACACCAAGGACCATGCATGGACTGAACCTAGGCCCTCTCCAAAGATGCAGCCGATGGACAGTTTAGGCTTCATGTAAGGGAAATGGGGACTGCATTATACAACGATCCACTTGCTAGCTTTTGATTACTTCCCCTGGCAGGACTGCCTTACCAGGCTTCAGGGGAAAAGGACATGCTCAGTCCTGATGCAACTTGATGAGCTGGAGTGGGTGGGAAAGGGAGCTCCCCTTTTCTGAGGAATAGGTGCGACTATTATGGGGGGGGTGCGACTGGGAAGAGAGAAGGGGTGGGGCTATAAATAGGTTGTAAAGCGAATAAATAATAAATTAATTTTTAAAAAAAGATAACCAAAATCTTTCAAAAAAGCCCCTATTTCTCTAAAATCCATGTACCTTTCACATGCCTGGCCTCTGCTTAGACGCAGTGATACATCAAGCCCGGAGATTTCTCCCTAGACCTTGCTGGACTTCCACAATAAATCTCAAGGGAAACAATAATCTACTGATGCTACGCAGAGTGCTATACAACATAGGTAGGGACCCTAATTCCCATAAATCAAATGTTCTACTTGAGTGCAACTGATCTATTTTAGAGAAGGCGATCCTGCCCGGAATCAGATTTGTCACGGCACATTCCCTTAATCCTTAGCAGTATGAGCTCTGTAAACACAGTATGTGAAGTAATAACACATTATTTTCTATAAAAGCCCCAGAGCCCTGCATCCCTAAGCACTTTCTAGTAAAACAGCCAAGTGACTTAAGCTGCTGTTTCAGCTGCAGCTTTTTGGTGACGCCACGGAGGTAGAATTACTGTGGGCGGGTGGCAAAGGGTTATTTGGTATTGAAGAGAATTAGTGACTCAGAAAAAGAGCCGTTTCGGTTGACAAGTCCTACAGAGAAAAGGTGGATGCCAAGGGAATAGTGGCATGAACTGAAAACAGACACTGACCATCTACTTGACACTCACACCCCGGAATCTTGTACATTGGAACTTCGCCATGCAAGTAACGCTGCCAGCTCACTTGTGAATCTAATACTCACGAAACGTTGTGTTTTCCTTTCCACCAACCAAGCATTCACCCTTTTACAAGCCGTCACAAAGGACGTTATGTGAGGTTTTAAGTCCATCTCCCTAAAATCTTTTTGATTGATCCAGGTGGTTATTTATTTGTTTTACATTTCCTTTCTGTGATCAAAGTGCTTGAGGAGCACATGTTAAAGGAGGCTTCAGATAGAAGAGATGAGACTAACAGGCAGGCTGTGAGACAGGGTCAGCATAAGTGACAACTTTGGTAAAAAGCATTATTTAGGAATTAGCCAAGTACTGGAGACTTGGAGGCTCCAAAGTACAGCTAGAAAATCCGTTCAAACCACAATGAAGAACTACTGAAGAGACTTGGGCCACCTCAAATATAGTCACTATATTAAGTGCTCCACAGAAATCAATGTAAGTTAAAACAGCCAAGTACATATACAACATTCTATAATACAATTAAAAGATATTAGTGATTATTTCTTTCATGAAGACTTTCACAGTCTAAACCACGAACACTACGATGGAATGTTTCTGTTTTCTTTGGATGGCTCTCTACAAGCTATACCCATAAATAATTCCCCCATTGCCATCGTCTTTTATCTTATTATTTATTATTGTTGTTTGTGCATGATGTTTCTGTGGGTGTATGCGCCACAGCACACATGTGGAGGTCTGAAGATAGCTTTGTGAAGTTGTTTCTCTCTTCTCGTTATTTTATGGGTTTCAGAGATTGAACTCGGGGCACCACACTTGAGTGTTGAGACATCTTTCCAGCCCCTATTCTACCTTAAGTATTAAATTAGAATACTACTAAAAGCCCCTATCACATGCATTAAACATAATGAACGATAAATAATAGTCAATTATACTCTCATTTTTTACTTGCACTTGTATCCTTCTTTAGAAATTCCTTGAGGAATTTGTCATTGCCAATCAAAACCAATAGCTACTCTTAATTGCAAAGTTCGTGTATACTAGTGTAATGGTGAATCTCAGATGTCAACTGGTTATAGAATAACCAGTTACCTCAGAGATTAAGGTACACCTCTAGGAATACCTGTAATGGCGGAGATTCACCCTGAATGGAGTTATAGCATTCCATAGGCTGGCACCCAGGATGAATAATAGAGGGAAAAGAAAAAAGTGAAGTGTTGTCATTCAGCTTTCTTTCTGATTCCTGGTTCACCAAGAAATGACCAGGGTTGCTTTGCCATGACTTCTCTGCTGTGGACTGAATCCTTAGGAACTGTGGGTAGAAATAAACATTCCCCTGCCTTCTATTGTTTCTGCCAGATCTAGCAGTGAGAAAGCAACTGATAAAAATCAATTACTGGTGTACAGACTTTTCTGTAGGCCCTGCTGGAATCTTCATTTTAAAGACAGGGAAATAGAAGCATTGAAAAGATAAAGATCTTGATGGTCGCGTGAAGTGGGAAACATAAGACTTTTAACCAGGTAGTATGGTACAACTGGCTGGGTACAGATATCATAGAAACACATATACGTATGGAAATATGTTTGCATGGTTTCCAGTTACTTATGAAGAGTACAGATCAATCTATGTCAACTTTTTTTGGCTTAGTACTTTTCTTCCTTTCCAGAGTCCAGAAATCAGAAACATGTACCAAAATAATCTTCAACAGTGGCTTACCTAATGTGCCTGGTGCCAAGAAGCCATGATCCTGCCTGAAATTGGTTTCGACCCTGCAGACCTCTGTTTTATCTGACTCTCTTCATCATGTAGTTTTTCTGGACCCCTCACTATATTTTGATGCCAACTTCATTTCAGACTCTAGGTTAACCTCCACTTTAAAACTCTGCTGACTTTAGATCTAGCTTGGGCTAGCCCTCAATCTAATCCAGGTCCTTGGTCATCAACTTTAGTCCCCTGTTTTGCAGTCCATCTGTCACTCAGATTGTATCCTGGAAACCATACACAAATTTTTATTTCCAGATCCTGTTTCCTCTTTGAAAATACATGTCAAACACTGAGTTGGCTCAATGGGTTTCCATGAGACTAAAATAAAATGATAAAGGGAAAATACATAACATGATGTTTGATACATAACAAAACTGCAAAGTATGTTAGATGCTTTAAAAAATGAATAGATATAAAAAAAGAATAGAAAAAAAAAGAATAATCCAGTCTGCTCATGTTTTGTCTCCCAAATACCCTCTGCATTCACCTTTGTTCTGTGAGACTAAGCTCAATTGTCCTCTCTTCCTGGGCTTGCCCTTCCTTGTGGTCTCACAACAATTCAACAGGCTGGTCAGTCCACATTCCATGTCATCAGACTATCTGCTTCCTCAAGAGAGTGGTATGTGCAGGCATGTGCACAGTGAGCCTGAAGTCTCCCCAGTGACAATCAGAAACTATTTTTTTCTGGAGAAATGGTATGTGGTCTTATCACAAACCACCTAATGAATGAATGACAAGTGCACACTTCATTAAGTGGGATCAGGCATGAGATCAGTGGGGAAGGCTCATAGCATATAGCTTATAACTGGTTCAAATCTGGGAGACAGTGAAGGAATTCCACCTTCGACCTGAAAGCAGAGCTGGGCCATATCCTTAACAAGGACTAAGTACAGGATGCAGGAGATATAAAGTGTGGCAGATGGAAAATATTTATGGGATTATCACACAAGCAGTATGGCATCAAGGAGACTAAAATGGCATGTTCCTATGAATTGAATTGTGTGATCTAAAAAGATGGTGAAGTTCTATCCTCTAATACCTATCAATGTGGCTTTGTTCAATACAGAGTCTTTATAAGTACACATAAGTATGCATACTTATAAAAAGGAAAATGTGATCCCAACACCAACAATGAATTGAGACAGTGTACACAAGAAAATTGTCACATAAAGATAACGGCAGAGATTAGAGTGTTCCACAATCCATAATTTCAGAAACCATGAAAAAAAATATGAAGAGCAGAGTCTGCTTCACAGACCCAAAAAAGCTCAATTTCTACCAACATGTGCTATTGAACTTGGTCTCCAGACCTATGAGGAATCTCTCTTGTTTAAGCCACCCTGTCAATAGTAGTTTGCTTCAGCAGTCATGCCAAATTATAGGCAATAGGAAAAGTACACATGAGGTGTATTTTTAAAGGAGACCTCCTAGGACTTGTTCATGAACTACAAAAAAAAACATAATAATAATTTAATAATTTGGGTGAAGAAGAAAGTGATCATTGGAAAAAAGAGAAAATAGGAAACAGGACAAGGAGCCTACCACAGAGGGCCTCTGAAAGACTCTACCCAGCAGTGTATCAAAGCTGATGCTGAGACTCTTAACCAAACGTTGAGCAGAGTGCAGAGAATCCTATGAAAGAAGCGAGCTGAAAGTGGGACCTGGAGAGGACAGGAGCTCCATAAGGAGAGCAACAGAACCAAAATATCTGGGCACAGGGGTCTTTTCTGAGACTGATACTCCAACCAAGGACCATTCATGGAGACAACCTAGAAGCACTCTGCTCATATATAGCCCATGGCAGCTCAGTATCCAAGTGGGTTCCCTAGTAAGGGGAAAAGGAACTGTCTCTGACATGAACTCCGGGGCCTCCCTCTTTGACCACCCTCCCCTTGAGGGGGTAGCAGCCTTGCCAGGCCATGGGGGAGGATAATACAGCTAGTCCTGATGAGACCTGAAAAGCTAGGGTCAGATGGAAGGGGAGGAGGACCTCCCCTGTCAGTGGACTTGGAGAGGGTCATGGGAGGCGATGAAAGAGTGAGGGTAGGATTGGGAGGGAATGAGGGAGGGTGCTACAGCTGGGATACAATGTGAATAAACTGTATTAACATAAAAATTAAAAATTTAATTTTAAAAAAGAAAAGAACCAAGGCTGAATCTCGCCTAGTTACTGAAGTTACCACTTGCTAAAATGTTGACTACTGAATCACTCCTGTGAATTTGAATTTGTCTGAACTAGTGAAGGCAAGGGACATATAGGTGAACCTATCATTTCACTAGACCAGGATAATTCCTAACTGCATTCTAAACACTTATCCTTATATATGCAGAAAAATGTAGTTCTCACCCTTCATCAGAGAAATTCCTCTTTGCATTTTGACCATCACAAAACTCACAATTGTTTAAAATACAGAGAACAATGGATCATGGAGTTCCCAGACCCAACTGATACATCTAAACACAATCCCAGTATGTAAGGTTCAGGGAACTTTAAGGAAGAGGGGGCTGGAAAAGTTATAATAGCCACAAGGCTTGGAAGTCTGCTGTGAGAGTATGTCTACTGAAAGGAACAGGAGACTACACCTTAAATACAGGAACAGTATAGCTACAGAAACAGACTCCAACACTGAAAACACCAGTAGGCATACTATTGTGGAAGAGAAAATCTCTTAGGGCCCCACATGTAGATGGAGAATCACAGGAAACTAACAACTGCTGAGACAATGGGAATTACTCTCCCCAGGGATGAGACCCCTGATTGGTTACCTAGGAACAAGTGGGCAGTCCTGATATCATATGCATACAAGAAAAAACTAAAAAGACTCTAAAGGTTTGTGTGTGTATGCATGTGTGTGCAATGACATAAGCATATAATGACAATAATAATCAGTGAAAAGGGGGCCATAAATATGAAAGAGAGTAACACAGAATAGCATGAGAGGGGTTGGAGGAAGGAAAAGGAAAGAAAGAAATTATATAATTATACTCTTATTAAAATTTTAAAATTATTAAGAACAATTATTGAGTTTTGTTCAGGGTAATAAGCATGGATCTATTTGCATTTTTCTACATGTAGATATCCAGTAAGACCAGCACCATTTGTTGAAGATGCTATCTTTTTTCCATTGTATGGCCCCCTTTTCACTGATTATTATTGTCATTATATGCTTATGTCATTGCACACACATGCATACACACACAAACCTTTAGAGTCTTTTTAGTTTTTTCTTGTATGCATATGATTTCAGGAGCGCCCACTTGTTCTGAGGTAACCAATCAGGGGCCTCATCCCTGGGAAGAGTAATTCCCATTGTCTCAAGATCAGGTGTCCATAAGTGTGTGGGTTTATTTCTGGGTCTTCTGTTCAGTTCCATTGATCCACCAGTCTGTTTCTATGCCAGTACATGCAGTTTTTATAACTGTTGCTCTATAGTACAGCTTGAGATCAGGGATGGAGATACCTCCAGAAGATCTTTTATTGTAGAGGATTGTTTTAGCAATTCTGAGTTTCTTGTAATTCCATTTGAAGTTGAGAATTTTTCTTTCCAGGTCTGTAAAGAATTGTGTTGGTAATTTGATGGAAACTGCATTGAATCTGTAGATTGCTTTTGGTAAGATGGCCATTTTTACTGTTTATCCTATCAAGCCATGAGCATGGGAGATCTTTCCACCTTCTGATATCTTCTAATTCTTTCTTCAGAGACTTGAAATTTTTTTCATACAAGTCTTTGACTTCCTTGGTTAGGGTTACACCAAGGTACTTTATGTCATTTGTGGCTATTATAAAGAGTGTTGTTTCCCTAATTTCTTTCTCAGCCTTTTTGTCTTTTGTATACAGGAGGGCTACTTTGTTGTTGTTGTTGTTTTCATTGTTGGTTTTTTTTTTTTTAGTTAATTTTGTATCCAGCCACTTTGCTGAAGGTGTTATTCAGCTGTAGGAGTTCTCTAGTAGAATTTTTGGGGTCACTCAGGTATACTATCATATCATCTGCAAATAGTGATAATTTGACTTTTTCCTTTCCAATTTGTCTCCCCTTGATCTCCTTCAACTCTCTTATTGCTCTAGCAAGGAATTCCAGAACTATGTTGAAGAGATATGGAGAGAGTGGGCAGGCTTGCCTAGTCCCTGATTTCAGTGGGATTGATTTAAGTTTCTCTCTGTTTAGTTTTATGTTGGCTATAGGCTTGTTGTATATTGCCTTTACTGTGTTTAGGTATGTGCATTGTATCCCTGATCTCTCCAATACTTTAAACATGAGTGGATGTTGGATTTTGTCAAATGATTTTTCAGCATCTAAGGAGATTAACATGTGGTTTCTTTCTTTCAGTTTGTTAGTATGGTGGATCACATAGATGGATTTCCATATATTGAACCATTCCTGCATACCTAGGATGAAGCCTACTTGGTCATAGTGGATGACTAAAGTCCAAATGGATCAAAGACCTCAACATAAAACCAGACACATTAAATTGGTTAGAAGAAAAATTGGGGAAGACCATAGAACTCATTGGTACAGAGACAACTTCTTGAACAGAACACCAACAGTACAGGCTTTAAGAGCAACAATCAATAAATGGGACCTCATGAAACTGAAAAGCTTCTGTAAAGCAAAGGACACTGTCATCAAAACAAAACGATGCCTACAGATTGGGAAAGAATCTTCACCAACCCTTTATCTGACAGAGGGCTAATATCCAGTATATATAAAGAACTAAAGAAGCTGAAAAGTAACAAACCAAGTAATCCACTTAAAAAATGGGGAACAGAGCTAAACAGAGAATTCTCTGTAGAGGAATATAGAATGGCAGAGAAACACTTGAAGAAATGCTCAACCTCATTAGCCATTAGGGAAATGCAAATCAAAACAACCCTGAGATTTCACCTTACACCCATCAGAATGGCCAAGATGAAAAACTCAATTGACAACACATGCTGGAGAGGTTATGGAGAAAGGGGAACAAACTTTCCACCATTGCTGGTGGGAATGTAAACTTGTACAGCCACTCCGGAAATCAATCTGGCGCTTTCCTAGACAACTAGGAATAGCACTTCCTCCAGATCCGGCCATACCACTCCTAGGCATGTATCCAAAAGAGGCTCAAGTACACAATAAGGACATTTGTTCAACCATGTTTGTAGCAGATTTATTTGAAATAGCCAGAGGCTAGAAACAACCCAGATGCTCCTCAACTAAAGAATGGATACAAAAATTGTGGTACATCTACACAATGGAATATTACTCAGCAATGAAAAACAAGGAAATCAAGAAATTTGCAGGTTAATGGTAGGATCTAGAAAGGAACATCCTGAGTGAGCTGTCCCAGAAACAGAAAGACACACATGGTATATACTCACTCATATAGTTATATAATATAGGATAAATCTACTAAAATCTGTACTCCTAAAGAAACTAATCAAGAGGGAGGACTCTGACTAAAATGTTCAATCCCCATCCTGAAAGGCAAAGAGGATGGACATCAGAAGAAGAAAACAGGAAACAAGTTAGGAACCTGCCACAGAGGGCCTCTGAAAGGCTCTGCCCTGTAGACTATCAAAATAGATGCTGAGAATTATGGCCAACTGTAGGGCAGAGTGCGTGGAATCTTATGTAAGAAGTGGGAAATAGTAAGATCTGGAGAGGACAGGAACTCCACAAGGAGAGCAACAGAGCCAGAAATTTGAACACAGGGATCTTCCCAGAGACTCATACTCTAACCAAGTACCATGCATGGAGATATCCTAGAACCCCTGCATAGATGTAGCCCATGGCAGTTTAGTGTTCAATTGGGTTCCATAGTAATGGGAACAGGGACTGCCTCTGATATAAACTGATTGACCTGCTCTTGGATCACCTCCCTCTGAGAAGAGAGCAATCTTACCAGGCCACAGAAGATGACAATGCAGCCACTTCTGATGAGATCTGATAGACTAGGATCAGAAGGAAGGAGAGGGGGACCTCCCCTATCAGTGGACTTGGGAAGGGGCATGCTTGAAGAAGGGGAAGGGAAGGTGAGATTAGGAGGGGAGGAGGGAAGGATTTATGGAGGGGACACAAAATGAATAAAATGTAATTAATAAAATTTTAAAAAGAACAATTATTGAGGATAACAGGTATTTAGATGTTTACAGAAGCAAAGACACAAGTACAGGAGATTCAAGTAAATTGAGACATACTTTGGTTCAGAACCACAGTATGAGATAACTATAAAGAAGAGAATTGCAAGGATTCTATTCTTGGAGGAGAAAATGCATCAACACTGAGAAAATGATGATAACCCAGGAGAACCCAGTAGAGGAGGAAGAAGCTTGTAGGACCTTCCTGAAAGAAACCTCAGATGATACAGGCTTTCAGTGAGAGATAACGAATCAAATGACAGAGGACACTCAAAGGCAGTGGTTCTCAACCTTCCCAATGCTGCAACCCTTAATAGAATTTCTCATACTGTGGGGACCCCAGCCATTTTTATTGCTACTCCAATAACTGCAATTTACTACTATTATGAATCATCATGTAAATATCTATGTTTTCTGATGGTCTTAGGTTAACCTTGTGAAAGGGTCGTTCAATCCCCAAAGGGTGTGCAACTCACAGCTTGAGAACCACTGCTCTAATAAAATTTGCAATAAGCAAAAAATTATAATAAATATGAATTAGTACAGTGTGTAGAAATTGTGAAACATTTGTTTGTTTAAGATAAGATGTTAAGGCTTTTTTTTTAATGTTAGGTTGAGAAGCTCTGATTATCTGTGGCATGGGATAGTTTCTTAAGGGAAGTCCTAAAGCAGTGAGATGGATGAGATCAAGGTCTGGTGGGGCTCGGTTCATACAGCTGTGCAGAAACTCCACGAGATGAATCAACCTGAACCATGAGGTACAGAAGGATGGATTCAAGTAGAATAGAGAAGGAATTTCAGGAGTGCTCATTTAAAAATGCAATAATGATCCAATGCTAAAGACAAGACAGGTATGTTAGAGGTTTGAGAATAAGAGAAAGAAAAAAAAAAGAATGAGCAAGGCATGGAGAATGATTGTTTAAGGACTCAGGAAACTCTGTAGTCATATATTTAAATGAATTCCAAGACAACGTCAGTAAAGGTGTAGAAAAGGCATGAAGTTTCAGCTTCTGGCTCTTACGAATAAAGCTGCTACAAACATGGTTGAGCAAATGTCCTTGTTGTGTACTTGAACATCTTTTGGATATATGCCTAAGAGTGGTATAGCTGGATCTTGAGGCAGCACTATTCCTAATTGTCTGAGAAAGTGCCAGATTGATTTCCAAAGTGGTTGTACAAGTTTACATTCCCACCAGCAATGGAGGAGGGTTCCCCTTTCTCCACAGCCTCTCAGCATGTGTTGTCTCTTGAGATTTTGATCTTAGCCATTCTGATGGGTATAAGGTGAAATCTCAGGATCCTTTTGATTTGCATCTCCCTGATGGCTAAGAACACTGAGCATTTCTTTAAGTGTTATTCTGCCATTCTATATTCCTCTACTAAGAATTCTGTTTAGCTCCATGCCCCATTTTTTAATTGGATTGCTTGATTTGCTGCTTTTTAAATTCTTTAGTTTTTATAAATTCTGGATATTAGCCCTCTGTCAGATATTGGGTTGGTGAAGATCAGTTCCCAGTCTGTAGGCTGTCATTTTGTTCTGACGACAGTGTGTTTTGCTTTACAGAAGCTTTTCAGTTTCATGAGGTCCCATTTATTGAAACAACCCAGATGTCCCTCAACAGAGGAATGGATACAGAAACTGTGGTACATTTACACAATGGAATACCACTCAACAATTAAAAACAAGGAAATCATGAAATTTGCAGGCAAATGATGGGATCTAGAAAAGATCATCCTGAATGAGGTATCCCAGAAGCAGAAAGACCACATGCTATAGACTCACTTATAAGTGGATACTAGACATATAATATAGGACAAACATACTAAAATCTGTACGCCTAAAGAAGCTAAACAAGAAGAGGTTCTGGGGTTAGATGATCAATCCTCACTTAGAAAGACAAATGGGATAGACATTGGAAGTAGGAGATAACAAGAAACAGGACAGGAGCCTACCACAGAGGGCTGTGAAAGATTCTGCCTAGCAGTGTATCAAAGCAGATGCTGAGAAACATTACCAAACTGTGGGCAGAGTGCAGGGAATCATATGAAAGAAAGGGGACTTAGTAAGACCTACAGAGAATGGGAGTGCCACAAGGACCAAATATATGGGGCACAGGGGTCTTTTCTGAGACTGATTCTCCAACCAAGGACCATACATGGATATAACCTAGAACCTTTGCTCAGTCATAGCCCATGGCAGCTCAGCATCCAAGTGTGTTCTCCCTAGTAAGGGGAACAGGGACTGTCTCTGACATGAACTCAGTGGCTGGCTCTTTGACCTCCCTGCCCCCTGAGGGAGGAGCAGCCTTGCTAGGCCACAGAGGAGGACACTGCAGCCAGTACTGATGAGACCTGATAAACTAGAGTCAGATGGAAAAAGAGGAGGACCTCCCCTATCAGTGGACTTAGAGAGGAAAAGGGAAGGGATGAGGGAGTGAGAGTGGGATTGGGAGGGAATGAGGGAGGAGGCTACAGCTGGGATACAAAGTAAATAACCTTTAATAAATATAAAAAATAAAAATTATTTAAAAAAAGAAAAGGCATGAAGTGAGACTTAACTAGGATGAAGGATTTCCCAAATGAGATGCCAGAGACCAGGGAAAAGAGCAGGATATGGAGCAAAGGAATGATTCAATGGTGCATCATATCACATGGCCTGTCTGAAAAGACGGAGATGTGAGAGCCGTGACTCTGAGTATGTGAAAGAATAATAGGTTAGGATCTGAGAGAGAGGAGATGGTGGAAGAGCTATTGTAGAAAAAGAGGAAGGTGAAAAGATTAGAATGTAAATGTGAAGATAAGAGATTAAATCAAGGAGTGGGATGCTTGAACTAAGATGTTTAAAAGTGGTACCCTTAGTGGTACAGGGCATGACCATGGGCTAGATGAAGCAATGAAAAAGATCAACAGAACTAGGGTTCTTAAGGTCTCCCAAGGTATGGAAGGGAATATCACTATCAACACTGACGCAACCTAAAATGATGGGAAAAGAATAGTAGAACGTCAGTGTCTCTGGAATATAACTAAATCTTCATTTAGAGTTTGGCAAGATAGTGGTCAAAAGATTTTTAAAAAGTTTACTTAGGAGCAATGAGTTCCAGAGATGTACTGTACAGCATGGTGATATGCTGTCGCCTTAGAAATCACTGAGAGTAGATTTTGTGTTCTCATCACAACAGCCAAGAGCATGGCCTGAAGCATATATTAATTGGCTCAATTCGATTATTCTATGCATGCTTCAAATAAGTGCCTTGTACATGATTAACATCTAATTTTTGTCCATTAAACTTTATTTTAAAGAAGATGGCTCCATGGATAAATTGCAAATGTAAAGACCAGAGGCCAGACCTCAGTATCCACCTAAAGTAAGGCGTGTCTGGGGGCCCACCTGTAATCCCAGGCCTCTGGAGAAAAAGGGAGGAATATGCACGGATACTGGCTGGCCAGACTAGTTGAATCAGCAAGCTCTGCATTCAGAAAGAGACACTGCCTCAGTACATAAACGGTAAAGCAATCAAGAAAGACACTCAGTATTAATCTCTGACATCCATACGCACACATTTATCTGTGCACTTACATCTGCATATATACATATATGCATATATGGTATGCGAATATTATACATGTATATATCATGCATACATACGTAGACAACACAAACCTTTCTACAGTATTATTCAATGGCATATAATACTTAAGAGGCAACAGCAGATCAATTCAATGACAACAAGGAAGCAGGAGCTTTATTTGCATGTACTCAGGTAGGAAGGCTTTCAGAGTATAGGAAGAGAGTTATCTGGAAATGACTCTAAACAAGGACGGCATCCCATCCACTTTTAGTCTTGTAGGGAATGGGGTATGGAGGAAACTGACCCCACGGAAAGAACTAAGGAGAAAGAAAAGGTTACAAGAAATAGCCAACTTTTCTTAGATTTTTTTTTCAGCACAATATTTAGAAAGAATATTATGGGCATCAGAATATTTGCTACTGATATAAAGGGAATCACAAAAAGTAGAACCAACAAAGGAATTTGAGTCACATTCCAGAATATATATGTACATGTATATGTCTCATTATATAAATATATACATTACACTAATGTATAAATATGTACAATGTATAATTATATATATGGTGTGTGTGAGTGTGCACACTTGTATTGTGCATCTATGTCTGCATGTCCTGCGCACACACGCATAAAAGTCTCAAAAGGCTAAGACAGATCTTGGAATGACAATGCTGAGCTGATGGGGTTGAACAGTTTATCACCTCTTGGGGGAAGGCTAATAAGTGTAATTATGGCTTTTGTCTTTGTACTAATCTCTGAGGCAATTTGTTCCTGTGTGGGGAGGTGAAAGCAGAGTAAGTCATGCCAAGAATACTCACTGCTTTCTGCATTTTCCTTAAATCCCACTGAAACTGGACTCTTTGGAGTCAGTTATCTGGACTACTAATCAAGTTTCTTTGCATTTATAATTTGGGAGCTCAGCAAAATTCACCTTGTCCCACTTATGAGACCCTGGTGACCATTTTCAGATTTAAAGTAAGCATATTAAAGCAATCCTGATAATAGCTTATTTTATGTTCTACAAATAAATGCAATTCATTGTCTAAACTTCATTTCTTAAGCTATTTACTAAGCAAATGCAAGTGAGTTATGCAGATATATAGCCATGGTTCCGGGAAAGAGAATAAAAGACTTGCTAAAAGCAAGCTTGAGCATGTCCCTGAAATAACAGTAACAACTCTGTGATATTTGTAACATTCTTCACTTTTGAACTCAGCATTCTCAAATTCCTTCTCTTGGCTCAGTGCAAAACAATGTGTCAACTCTAACACAGCTCTGTATCGATCAAAGTACATCAACCTCCATCCAAGAATGAGCATCAGCGGATTTTCTCTCTTGTGATCATTTTTTGTGGGTTTTCTTCATCTTGTATCTTTAGTGACTGGTATGCTTGACAACAGATACACAAAATCTGACACAGTGGGAACAGATCTTCAATTTCGCCATTTGCTAGGTTGAGACTGTGACAGAGTCTGAGAAATGCTCTCTGTTCTCTGAGACTGCTTCCATTCTTGATTTCCTCACTCATGTCTCTCTCACACACACAGACACACTCACACACAAACACATAAACACAGCTTCTCATTAGAGGGCTATCAACTGAGTAGGTCCCTTTCCCAGGGCCAATACTCCAAAAAATGGCTGTGTGACCTGTACTTGGAAACTCAGGACTTAGAGAAAAAAATAAAAAATAATAGATATTATTACTAGATATAGAGTTGAGGAGTGAATCTGGTTTCCTGATTAAATGTCTTTATGAGGAGTCATTACTCTCTACTTCCTTTCTTCTTAGCTTTATACAGCATGAGAGGCTGTAGATAAAATGGATGTGTTTGTTCTGACAAAAAAAAATCAGGGTTTCAGACATTACTCAAGTAACAAGAAAATGTGGAACAAATTATATGAGAGGATCAAAATGTAAGCCTTCCTGGGACTGTGTGATGCCTAAGTGGATATGTATTATATAAATATGAATATTTACCATCATAAATAAATGATTTGTGTAAAAGTGTAAAACATAATTACAAAAGATAGGTACTAATAACTTGACACATTGATAAATACTGTATAAAACATAATATTGCTACAAACATCATTTAATTACTTTGTAAACTCTGTATTTACCATGTGTAATTGAGAGGTTTGAATAAAAAATAAATCAGTTATGTTCAAATACCCACTTAAATTTTACTCTGAAGCTGTCTGAGTTAGCGTTTCTATTGCTGTGAGGAGACATGATGACCAAAGCAATTCTTAATAAGGAAAACATTTAATTGGGGCTGACTTACAGTTTCAAAGGTTTATTTCATTTTCATCATGGCAGGAAGCATAGCAGCATGCTGACAGACATGATGCTGGAGGAGCCAAGAGTTCTACCTCTTGATCCAAAGGCTGCCAGAAGGAGACTCTCTCCTTATAGAAACCAGGAAGAGGCTCTCTCCTTCTACACTGGGCAGAGCATGAACCTAGGAGACTTCAAAGCCCACCCCCACAATGACACACTTCCTCCAACAAGGTCACACCTACTCCAAAAAGGGCACAACTTCTAATAGGTGCCACTCATCATGGGCCACGTATTTAAATACATGAGTCTATGGGACCAAACCTATTCAAACCATCACAGAGGTATATATAAAATTTTATAAAAATATGTCAGTAATGAGAGCCTTTGAGGAATTTGTAATTTTTGTATTGAACTGAACTTATGGAGTAATTCAGGCTTCAGTGAACTATAGCCCATGGGCCAGATCCAGCCAGCTGTCTGTGTTTGTAAATAAAATTTTATTGGAACACAGCCACATTTATGTGTTATCTGTATCAGTTTCCTTGTTACAATACACAGTTCAATAGCCCTGAGTTAGTACAGTTCTCAAAGCTGAAAATATTTTCTGTCTGACTCCTTACAAAAAAAGTTTGATGCTTGCTACAATATTAACTATGGAGCGTCCTTTAGGTGATTAAAATTCCTTCTAGTCACATTTTTAAATGATTCCTAAAGAAGGGTGATAAAGAGTAACAGATATTTAAGAAAATATGTCAAAACTTTTCTTTCTTTGAATGACCAAAGTAATTGGATAAAAAAGAATTATGCCACAAAGGTTTGTAAATAAGTGGTTGCCACAGTACTGTGGCCTTACCCTTATTGGAACTCTCAGCATAAATGCAAAAAAGAAGTACTGAAAAATGACCCAAGATCAAGAGTGTGTGTGTGTGTGCGTGTGTGCGTGTGTATGGTGGCTTGAGCTGGTAGAACAAAACACCAAAGACTGGGTCAGTTAAACAGACTGTATTTTCTCATAGTTCTGGTAGCTAGAAGTCCATACTGCTGACAGCATAGAGGCATCTTTTCTGGCATGGATGTCCACTTGGGTCTTCACATATCAGAAAGAGGGAGAATGACCTATTATTACTCTCTTCCTCATTATCATTACAAATCTACTAATCTATCAAGTTAGGAACAGACTAAAATTACCGTACTCACCCTTAATTACTTCCCAATTGCCCTTTAATCACTGGGTATGCTGAACACAGTTGCACTGGGAGTTAGAACTTCAACACACTAACTCCGGGGGAACATAAGACAATCCACCAGAAATTATACTGGAATGTCTGCTATAGATGAAGAGTGTTGGTTTTGCTCACTAGCAGAATTTGGCTCATCAAGATTCATGCCAGATACCAGGTAACTTTATTAATATTAATAAAAATTGACAGGGTGTATCTCCAGCCAAATGATCCTAAACATTACCAACTACCAATTACTTTTCACTTGGGTGAATATCTTTCAGTCTGTAAAATAAGAAGAATTACTAAACAATTTAAAATCTAAAAAGCATTCTATACTGTTTAGGTCACTTGTGAATAGTTTCTTATAGAAAGACAGAACCTACAAGAAAAAAATAAATCCAATAAGGAATGAATATGAGTAATAAACTATTAAAATTCTTCCAACTGGAAAAAAATGCATTTGGGACTCACCCTTTCACTCAAAATTACCCTTTAAAATACCTCTAGATTGCCCTGAATTTTTCATTTGTAGGTACTGTATTGGATTCGTTTCGCCTGTGTGCTACAGTTTTCCCGACAAGTTAAGCTTTGTCTTATACTTTGGTATATTTTATACCTAAAAGTATGGAAGTAGCCCATGAAAATTCTCAAAGACAGCATGAAAGATTTCTAACACAAAGATGGATCAGGACGAGGACATTTTCCCTTGAAATCTCTCAGAAACTTTCAGTGGAACTCCAAGGTATTCCGGTGTCATGATGGATAAAGTTGAAAGTATAAAACTTCTAAAAATAGTAGATTTTATATTTAAACATTTTTTCTTTCTCAAAAATAATTACAATTATTATCAGCTAGAGTTTGTCCAAAGATTGTTCTTTCTTTCTTTCTGGTAGTCATCTGCAAACACCCATTGAGTAGAATATACACAGTTGGATGTAAAATAACCGGGGTAAACCAACAGGTAACACAAGAATCCCCATTTGTGATCTCAAAGCCCGTCATCTATATGCTTATAAGCACAAATTCTACAGTATAATCCAGGCACAGTAGTGGACAGCAGTAGCCCTGGCCCTCAAAAGAGCTGAAAGACAGGTTCCGGGACAGCTTAAGCTTCATAATGAGATCTTGTCTCACAAATAATAATTAAAAAACTCACATACATAAATAATAAACAGACAGAAAACAAGGGCTTGAAGCACATTGGTAAAGCACTTGTTTACAATACAAAATGCCCTAGGTTTGATCACTAGCACTACAAGGTAAACAAACAAATTCACTAATTTTCCATCAACCTTTAATAAGATTGTAAGACCTTAATGCGAAAGTTAAAGGGATAGTAGCCTAACTATGACAACCACTCCGGTCCCTAAACCTGAGAAATAATTAATGCCTGTGTATGTTTACAATGGAAACATCTGAAGGGTCCCGCCACAGTTAACAGTGAGCACAGAAAAGGAAAAGATGTATTTTGACCATGTCGCTGTAGTAGAGCATTTTGCTTCAGTCAACTTCTAGATGCTTAACCCTAATTTACATAACAACCTCTCAGGCTCAGCTCCTTGAAATGAAACTAATTTGAAAAACCTTCTGATCTCAATACAAGCTATTTTTGCTGTAAAGTTTACAGGAATGGTCACCTTTCTTTGAAAATCGCCTGATTGGCAGTGCTACCGTCAGCAGTAATCCCCCTCTAGACTTTAATGAAATGTTCCTCCCTTTCTCCAGGGCTTTGGATTTCATTTTGGCTCTAATTAACTCCAGATTGACCAATGGGCAGTGAAGGAAACAATTCACTTCAAGAAGAGGCTTATTACAGCCATTATTTTGTTCTAAGTACAGCTGCTCTGTTTAGAAAATACAGAAAATAGGGGCCGAGGAGATGTTAAGAGCATGTGCTGCTCTTACAGAGGATGGAGTGTGATTCCCAGCACCTTGGTCTGGTGGTCCATAATCACCTGTAACTCGAGCTCTCGGGGATCTGACAACTCTACTCACACACACACCATGCCCATATATACACACGTCTACATAATTAAAATAAATAAATAAATCTTTTTAAAAGAAATGAAAAAATGCAGAAAATATAAATTATTTATCTTGCTATGCTCATTTTAAAAAGCAAGAGAAAGTGGAGCATAAAAAGATTTATTCCCTCACTGTAGCATCATAGGAAATATATATATATTCACATATACCTATCTGTGCATCAGAGTCCAAGTGGCTTCTCAAACTCTTCAAAACTATAGTTTGGAAGTAACCAACATGAAGATTTCATTTGAAGTCCCATTGTAGTACAGAAACTTTTGTTGGTTCTCCTTCTCCCTGGTGGGGCGACCTAGCCAGCTCACAGAGGAAGAGGGTCAAGGCAGTCCTGATGGGACCTGATAGGCTAGGGTCAGACAGTGGGGAGGAGGACATCCCCTGTCAGTGGATGAGGGGAGAGAGATTGGGGACAAAGAGTGAGGGAGATGGCACTAGGAGGAGATGAGGGAGGGGGCTACAACAGGGATATCAAGTAAATAAATTGGTATTAATAAGAATAATGTCAGGAATCTGTTCACTTCTTACCACTTCTGTGGCTGCCATTCTGATTCAACACAGGGTTATTTCTTGGTTTGATGCATCAGATTCAGTCTGCTCTAAGCTTCTCTCATCCTGCCAACACTCTTTTCTGCATGAAAGAGCCAGTGTGATTGCCTAAAATCTGTGTTACACCAGATTATACCTGATTGCAGACTGCCCCGTCCTGGGTGTGTGTACTCTTGCCCCTATAATGAATGGCTAAGCCCTTATGATGGTAACTGGAAATGGGCCTGGGGAGAGCACAACACTTAGATGAGATCTTGAAATTAGGATCTGCGTAATGAGAATCAGATGAGTACCTGCCTTCCCTTGGCCATGTGAAAACAGCAAAAGAAGGAAGCCATCTGTGAGTCAGAAAGGAAGCCCCAAGAAGAACTTGGACATCCAAACTGGCAACTTGTTTTAAATTTTTTGCGTTTTAGAAACACTTGAAAATAAGTTTGTATTAATTGAGCCATCCAATCTATGCCATTTTGTTATCGCCTCTCCAGGACAATACCTTTGCTCAGTATGACTGGCACACCTTTCAGTGGCCATTCAACAAGATTCATCATCATCATTCTGGTTACATCCTCAGAGACTCAACCTATGTTAGCCTTAGCCACGGTGCTTCATTCACACTGGTCTTCTTGCCATTTCTCTGGTAAGCCAGTACTGTTCCCTAAGTTGCCTCTCATAAAGTAACATTATTATCAGCAAATATATTATCATCTTCCTACATAAAATGGAAAACTCCTCTCTTACCAACACATCAGACACTTTCTTCTCTGGTCTTCTTCCTCTATCATGGTTATCAATTTCTAGCCATGCCCATAAATATGTGTGCTCACATCTGCTTTTATCCTCACTAAGATGTAAACCCAATTATGTCCTTTGTTAACTAGTAATAGCAATTTTAGTGTACCAAGTAGAATGGTGTTTATTACAGAATAAACACTAAAGAAATATTTACAAATCCATGAATAAGTGCTGTTATCTTTTCAAAGAACAATGAGGAAAAGTTGATGGATGAATATATCATTACTTTATTTTAAATTACAAAACAACTCCAATTCAAATCTCAGCTTTTTAATAATCTCCTTCATTAGAATATAATCATAAAGCCAAATGGTCATTACTTCTTCAGGCAGGAACTCACCCATTTTGGGATAATGATTTATTTATGTGGATCCTTAATGAAAACACAGCAACAACTATAGCTAAGCCATATTGCATCTTTTCTCCTTGTATTTACCAAAAGGGCTTTTTATGAGGTGTGTTGCTTTTATTTCTTTGTTTAGTAAACTAAAAAATACATTGCATTTAATGTGTGAGAGAGTTACCTTTTCTTTCATGAACAGAAAGAAGTTCCCAACTACCCATTTATTTATAAACATTGATTTGGTGCCTACTTTGGAAAATGCACCATTCTAGGCAAATGAATTAGATCAATGAATACATTTTAAAAAGTAGCCTGATCTCATAAATATTTCATTCCAGGAGAGAGGAAAGGGAGATATTAGATATAGTTAGTAAAGAAAATATATTATACACAAATAAAATGCATGCTATGTGAAGAAAGTGCTAGTGAAAAGGGGTAAAGAATGGAAGGGAGGTGAAAATGATCACCATGGTTATATTTAAGTAAAGGATCAGATCTCATACTTTATCTGTGTATATATCTGTAGAAAAAAATAAATCTCCAAGTCTGGAAGAAGAACAAAGGTCTTGGGTTGGAGAGTGTTTGTTGTATTGGAGGAAAAGCAAAAATAGATTAGTAACAACAGAAACTCTGGTCTATAGAGAAATAGGAGGTGAGACCTGCATGCCAGGGAAGGGCCAGATTATAAAGGCTTTTCAGGGTTGAAAGAATCCTAGATTCTGCTCTTTGAGCAAGGTGAGTCTTTAGGATATTGATCAGCCAAGTGGCATTGCCAGACAACTCTAATCCTCCTCGTGGTAAGTCTGCACATATGGTCTGTGGCTTTAGCACATAGTTATAACCCAGTTAGCCTACCATAAATGGAAAGGACATTCAACACTGCCAACCTACAGAATGTGGGAATAGTAGCTGACTACCCTCATGATTACGTGACTGGCTGGAGCTGTGTCTCAGAACTGCCTTCCAGAGTCTCAAGAATTTCAAACCATATATTGTTAGCCTAGGAAGAGAAAAGCATTCAAAGTATGTTTTTTGTTTGTTTGTTTGTTTGTTTGTTGTTTTTTGTTTTCTGGAAGCATATACCTTTTGTACAATCTTAACGCTGAAAACGGTTAAGGTGAGTACTTATAAGTCAAGCACTATCTGTAAATTTAGGAACCATCTTCTCATACCATGTAACAATATTTCATTTGTGTTGAACATTGTTTCTTCTTGTTGTTGCTTTGTTTGAGATAGGTTCTCACTAAGTAGACCAAGTTGGCCTAAACCCACAGTCCCTGTGCCTCAGCCTCCCATGGGTTAAATTCATGACCTAAGCTCAAGAACATAAAGGCTGTCTATTATATTTCTAATTCTGACTAGGAGTTAAGCATCCTCCCTGGAGTCCTTCCTGTTATTTTCTTTGGGTCTGTGAGTTGTAGTATGGTTATTTTGTACTATATATGGCTAAAATCCACTTATAAGTGAGTACATGCCATATGTGTCTTTCTGGGTCTGGGATACCACACTTCGGAAGATCTTTTCTAGTTCCATTCATTTGCCTGCAAATTTCATTATTTCCTTGTTTTTAATAGCTGAATAGTATTCCATTGTGTAAATGTACCATAATTTCTTTATTCCATTCTTTGGTTGAGGGACACCTAGATTGTTTCCAGATTCTGGCTATTATGAATAAAGCTGCTATGAACATAATTGACCAAGTGTCTTTGCTGTATGGTGGAGCATCTTTTGGATATATGCCCAGGAGTGGTAAGTCTGTGTCTTGAGGTAGATCTATTCTCAGTTTTCTGAGGTAGCACCAGACAGATTTCCGGAGTGGCTGTACAAATTTGCACTCCCACCAACAATGGAGGAGTGTTCCTTTTTCTCCACAATCTCACCAGAATGTGCTGTTACTTGTGTTTTTGATCTTAGCCATTGTGATGGGTGTAAGCTGGAATATCAGAGTCATTTTGTCTTGGATTTCCCTGATGACTAAAGACACTGAGCATTTCTTTAAGTGCTTCTCACCATTTGATATTCCTCTGCTGAGAATTCTCTGTTTCTCTCTGTACCCAATTTTTAAATTGGATAATTTGCTTTGTTGGTGTTTAATTTCTTGGGTTCTTTATATATTTTAGATTTAAGCCCTTTGTCATATGTAAGGTTGGTAAAAAGAGAGAGAGAGAGAGAGAGAGAGAGAGAGAGAGAGAGAGAGAGAACAGGGTAAGAGAGGAAACACAGAAAAATGAGAGACCTGGGGGAAAATCAGACCAGGGGAGAGCAGGAATTGGAAGACAGAGGGCTTGAAGAGAGAAGAGAAGCCTTTGGCAAGGACTTCTCTTTTACAAGCTGGAGACCTACAACAGGGTAAGCTCCTGGGAAGATATGATGATGACTCTAGCTGAAACTCCTGATAACAGGGGTCATGGAGTCTGAAGACTAGACACAACTCCTAGTGGAAGAAGAGGAACACCAATCCACCCACAAAAACCTCGACCCAAAAATTTACCCTTCCTACAACATATGCAGGAACAAAAATAGAGCAAAGATTGAGGGAAAATCCAACCAATGACTGGATCAACATGAGACTCATCTCAGGGGAGACAGCCAACCCCTGACATGATAAAGGATACTCTGCTATGCTTGCAGATAGAGGCCTCACATAGGTGTCCTCTGAGTGACTCCACCCAGCATCTTATGGTAACAGATGCAGAGACCACCACCAAACATTAGATGGAGTCCAGGGAATTTTGTGAAAGAATTGGGGAAAGGATAGAAGAACCCAGAGGGACAGGAACCCCACAAGAAGACCAACAGAGCCAATTAACCAGGGCCCAGGGGGGACTTTGGAGACTGAAGCACCAACAAAAAACCACGCATAGACTGGCCGTTGAACTCCTACACAGGTGTAGCCCATGGGTAACTCAGTCCTCATATAGGTTCCCTGGTAAAGGGAATGGGGGCTGACTCTGACATGGACTCTGTTGCCTGCTCTTCGATCACTTTCCCCAGCAGGGCTACCTCACCAGGTCACAGGGAAAGAGGAGGCTCTCAGTTATGATGCAACTTGATATGTTGGGGAAGGGGGCTCCTCTTCTTTGATGAGTAGGGAAGGGAGCCTAGGGAAGAGATGGAGGGAGGGTAGGACAGGGTGGAAAGGAGGGAGAGGCCTACAATAGGGATGTGAAATGAATAAACAAAAATTAAAGTTGAAAAAAATTAAAGAGTAAATTACATTTTTGAAAAAGAACAAGAAGGTTGGAAGGAGAGGAGTAACTAGGAAAATGGTGAGAAAACAGCAGGTTATAGAAGGTATAAATGGTAGCCACATGGACTTAACTGAATTTAGAATAGTGGGAATGAAATTGTTTTCAAAATGGCTTAAAGTCAGGAGTTCACATTAAAAACATTAATTTGTTTATACTCACAGAGTATCTGCCATACTAGTGTGTGTGTGTGTGTGTGTGTGTGTGTGTGTGTTTCCATAGTTCTCTGCTCATAACTCCCTTCCCAGGGCAGGCATAACAGCTAGAAGTTCTCTCTACCAAGGCAAGTCATAGAAAATACACTCTTATTCCACATTTCAGTCTTAGTGAAAGTCCCTGTGTCATATCTTGTCTACTAGCAGATAAAATGACCTTCATTCAGAAGGGATCTATTACCATAGTGTAGAAAGGAATGCCATACTTAGAAGCCTAAAAGAAATTAATGAGATAGGTCCGTTGGGTTTCTCCAGCCAGTCTACTAGCATTAGAACAGACCCCCCCCCTTTTGCCCAATCATATTTCTATACCATTATACAAAACTCAAACACATTCATGTAGTGAATTCTAAATGGACAGGACCTCAGAATAGTTAAACGCTAGACCCTTGGAGGGTGCTGGTCCCAGAGAAGGCGACCACTACTGGTGAGAAGAAATACAGCATGCGATAGGTCGGGCAGG
The DNA here is from genome assembly GCF_030254825.1 of Meriones unguiculatus. Taxonomy (NCBI): domain Eukaryota; kingdom Metazoa; phylum Chordata; class Mammalia; order Rodentia; family Muridae; genus Meriones; species Meriones unguiculatus. The sequence goes on from NC_083350.1 coordinate 123,430,823, forward strand.
AAGGGGAACAGAAGTCATCTGTGTGGATTGCCTGTGAAAGCAGAAGGAAAACAGCACTTCTTGTTGGTTTGCATTTGTTCCTGTGCCACCCAGTGCAGGTGCCAGATAGAAAGTAAAAGTTAAACTTGAGAGGAACAAGTCTGAGACATAAATCTAGAAGTCATTAGTCTCAGCGAATTGTCTTTGGTGTTTACAAATAAAAGAGATTCCACCAGAGTCAGTAACAATGGAAAGAGATATCAAAGTTGACTCTGGAGCACACATTTGTGAAGCAACTAGAAAGATTTAAAGGCGGAAAGGAGTAGAATGAGAAAATAATTTTTAAAAATGTGCAGTTCTAAAAGATAGACAAAAAAAATGAGGAAAAAGTGAAGTTGAGCCTCGAGGAGCTGGGAAGAACAATTGTGTCAGATGCCGCTGATGAAGACTAAAAACTAATGGTGGGATTTGAGTGTGGAAGTTTTAGTGAACCTGAGAAGTTTTAGCGCAGGATAAAGGGCAAAAGGCTGATGCAGAGTACATTCACAGAAGACAAGAAAAAGAGAAATCAGAGCCCAGCCACAAAGACAATCCTTTCAAAGAAGTTTAGCTGTATAAGGAGGGAAAGAAATAGATCCACAGCCAGAGTGAGCAGACATATAGCCAGGGGAGCTGAGAAAACAGTGCCATACTTTTAATGCTGATAGATAAGGAACCAGGAACGAGGAGAAACTGAACACTGGGGAGAAGTGAAGAATGGCTGAAGTGATGTCTTTGATCAGGTGAGAGAAGAGAGTGAGAGGGGCACACAAAAGGAGGGCCCATCTCTTCCAAACCAAGGCCTGATACTCCTGGTCTCTCTGGGTGTGAGAGTAGAGTATAAGGCAGAAGGCTTATGCAGTAATCAAATGTGTAATCGCTGGAAATTCATATCCTATTCTAGGAACCAAATATCGCTGTTCAGATAATTTAAACATTATGTTGGAGATCTCTTCATAAATATACGTTAAGTTAGACTCTGGTTGAACTAGTAAAAATATGCTTAGAAGAAATCTCAGTTATGAATGTCTGAAACTCTTAAAACTTGGGAAGGAGTGAGGGAAAACATCAGGCAAATAGAATATGTAATAACACTGTCAAGTCAGTAAAATTGTTTTGAGAAATATTTAAAATTAGATTTGAAGTTTTTAGTGAAAGATGGCCCAACTTGTTAGCATTATGTAATACAATGTATATAGTAACTATTCAATAAATGCCTGCTGAATTAATTAGTTAATTCAGCCTTACAGTTGGTTTTTGTTACATTAAATCCTCCATCTCATATTATGGCTTGCTTGTTTATAGTGTAATAATCCTGTACATCATTCCCATGAAATGCATTGTTTTCATCGATTTCTTTCAACTTTAATATTTTGTTTATTTCTTTTTTATTAGTGGTTAAATATCACAAATAGTAAGTATCATGTATTGGTTCTGTTTGTTAGTACTGAAAGTATACAGCATGTAATAGCTACAAAATAGCTTAACAAGAGCAGTTAAATGGCCATATTATAGAATAATTAATGAAGGAATAAAATGCCTTGTTAAATTGTGCTAAAATAACTGTGAAATGTTGGAATAACTGTGTCTATTTTAATAGGATTTGGTGTTGCTTTCACAAAAATGGTTGTCAAATGGGGTTTAGGAACATATAAAACACTTCCTATTGAAAGAAATTATAACCATCATTTTGGCTTACAAGAAAAATCACCAGATCGAGTACTTTCCCAAAATAAATTACTTTCATAAAATAGAAGAATTTGTGTCTTATATTTAAAGAGGGGAAGGGAAAGCTGCCTGAAGACTCAGTTCTCAGTGATACTTGGTAGAGTAAAAAGCAAAGCTCTGTTGTACCAAACTCTCTAAGACACTAATCTTCATAGCCCACAAAGGACCCACAATAGACCCCACCCAACAACCACAAAACTGACCCTTACAACATGCTGTCTATCACACTGTAGAAAAATGTTGACTCCATCAAGGTGATTCATAGCATCCAAGGAATACCTGGGCTTGCTCTCCTACACAATTCCAAAATAATCTCTCTTGCTTTCCCACCATTAATTAAATCCAATCTCTTTTGACAGGCTAATTTGAGGAATTCTTACCAAAGAAAGCAATTTTTGAGAGTAAATTTATGTTCCACACAACGAGACCGAAGATTTTTATCTTAAAAAAGCAATATTAGAAATGGACTTTAACCAAATAGTCACATCATACTAATTATTTATTTTTGAAAGAGGTAAATAAAGAAGTCATACTTTTAAAAATATCAAAACAAACTTCAATTACACTATGAGTCTTAAAATTAACACAAAATGGTAATATACGGTTATAACAAATGAAACAAGACTATATTCACCACTTAAAAACAAGCATCATAAGACGTACAATGCTTAGTAGTCTATACAAAAAAAGAAAAATTTAATAACCTATACTGTTAGTGTATTTCAAATTACATGTGTGTATATCTGTATGTGTTCTAACTACAACATGAAATATCTAGAGGTTTTATTTTTTGCAAGTAGCAGAACATCATTATCCCCCTCATCAACACTGCAATCAAAAAGACATGTGGGGCTGGAGAGGAGGCGAAGCATGTAAAAAAGCCTGCATCCAAACATGAAGAACTGGAGCCCCAGCACCAGTGGGGGAGGGGCGTGGAGGGAGAAGCCAGTTGTGTTGATGTGAGTATCTGTGCTCAGAGTGTTGGGGAGGTGGAGACAAGCAGAACTATGGGGCTCCCTGGCTAGCCTGGCTGAACCGGTGAGCCTCAAGCTCCTGATTAAACAGGATGGAGACAAAATCAATTAATGAAAGCAACATGTTGCAATGGGAGTGAAACATCAGGCTAGCTCTGTCTCAAAATCAAGGTACAGAGTTACTGAGAAATGATGCCTGAAGCTGACCTCTGGCCTCCACATGCATTACCACACCACACACAGACACGCATGTGCACGCGCAAACGCGCGCGCACACACACACACACACACATTCATACACACACATGCAAAAACAGAAAAATCAGGTAAGTCTAATAATATTGCTTAAACAAAACCCTATCGTTCAAACCAGCATTTCTTAGTCTCAAACTCTAGTAAGAAAATCTATCCTACTATGTATCTGTTCCATTCTAGAAAATGAGGACTCATTAGTGTGATTTACAGGGTCCCAGGTTTGCACGGACATCTGCCTTCCACAAGGCTCAGAATAATCTCTGTTCTTTCTCACCAGCCACTCTTCTCTAGATTCACATAAAGAGGAGGCTTCCCTGTAAGTACATTTCACATCTATAGCAGAGAATTCGCACTCTTCATTTAAAGTGGTGTTAAATATTTCCCTATCAGACTGAAGTGCTCAGCTATATTTTAAACTTTGTGAGTATCAACCTCATTTGTCCCTTTAAACATTGTATTCTTTCCTCCATGTCTCCTTGAGGGCAGAAAGTCTTATGACAAAACACCTGCACTCCCTCTACAGCCTCAGCACTGTGCCAGGCACGCAATGAATTTTCCCATAAAAGCAAGTGTGCTGTCTCGAAAAGAAGCAGTCAAGCAAACTCCTTTACAAAACATCGATTTACAAATTACAGAGCATCAGCAAAGGAAAGCTGAAAACTATCTGCCATGATTAATTGAAATCTAAATAGGGTGAATAGCAAAATATTGTGCCAGTCATTTTATCTGCCATCTAATTAACTTATAAACATCTCTGATGAGAACACATTTGCAATAGTTAGGTATGCCTCCATGTTGATGCTGCTGTGATTCGTCAGACTTGTTTCTTCACAGTTTTTCTCTCCACATTTCTTGCAATGGCTATGTATTAGTGCTTTCGCAAGTAAGAAATTAACAAAATTAGCTAATATATTATCCCACTAGTAGATAATTTGCTTTATTAAAGTGATGCACACTTTGAGTGCTGGAAAGTTCTAGAATCTCCTTTTTAACAGCATTCCAATTTCACAGCATTACATAGCCTGAATTTGGAATCCTAACCCATTCATTCTTATTTATATGATCTACTCACATTACTCCATTACCAAATCTCTAAATTTCTTCCTCTGAAAAATTATAAAATAATAGATACTACTTCAAGAGGCCATGATAATAAGTGGGTAAAAATGAACAAAGCTCTTAAGAATAACTCACATTTTATGAACACAAACACAGTTGCAATTTTTTTGTTGTCAATATGGTTTGTCTGTAATAAAAAAATAACTTAATTCTACGTATGTGTACAGTGTTTTTCATAAAACAGCCCTGCAAGTGCTCACGGAATGCATGGATATAGAAAGTCTTGATGTATTATAACAAGCACTCTCTAATCTATTGTGTAACAATACCAAAAAGTAAAAACTCTGTGTAACTCATACAGATGGCTTTCATTACTCGACTTAGAGCTATTAATGTAAATTATACTGTGTACACTATCGGCTTTTGCTGACTCAAACTGGTAAATAAATAGCTTTGTTCATCAAGGAGAATAAATTGGTGTGCAAACCTAACAAGACGCACTAGAATTCCTCTCGAGGAGCTCTCCCTGAAAGCTACATGGGGTGAAAACTCAAATCCTTAGCTATAAGCTAGCGTGAGCTATGTCACTATGTCACAGTCAACAAAGTTAAGCTTTTCAGCATCAGAAATGAAAGAGAACAGAGAAGTTCAGAAATAATACATTGAAAAGTCAAACAGAGAAAATGACTGCTAAAGAAAAGAAAGATCCAAGCCTGGTATAGTGGCTTATGCCTCCAACTGCAGGACGTGGGATACTGAGGAGGAGACTAAAACTGTGAGTTTGGGCACTGCCTGGGTTACATACTGTTCTCTAGGTCTGCTTGGATAGTCAGAGTTGGGTGAGGGGAAGGCCAGCTCACCACAGCCTTCTGGATCTGCATTATCGTGTACCTCATTACACCGAGCTCAGAGTGTCCACTCTTTTACTCCCTCTCTTTCATGCCTGCTTGCCTCTTTGCCACTTCAAACACACCATGAAGCTCTGATTTCAAACTCTAGGCACTTTGTTCCCTCTGATAGTAACTCATGTCCTGTGATTTCCGCTGGGATCGCATTTTCATTGTCTTGAGTTGATATCTAAACACTTCCAAATAAATACTTTTGTGTTAAAAACTATAATTAATTAACTATAGTTATTAATTAATTTTTAAAAGCCTCAGACTCTCATACATGCCACATCTGGCACTCATATACTTCCTAAACTTCTATTCTGGTTAGTTATTAAGATTGATTGATTGATTGATTGATAGATTTAACCCAGGTCTCACAACATGGTCCAGCTGGCCTCAAACTTGTCATCCTCCTGCTTCAGCCCTTTTAGTGTTGTAATCACTGGTGGGTGGCACTATAGCTAACATGTTAGCTACTTAATGATTGTCTCCAGCTGACAAGCATATTTGCTACTAATTGGCTTTCTGTCTGTCATCACCTGGTAGAATGAAATCTCTTAGAAAGAAAGGATTTTTGCCTATTTTGGTCACTACAGTATTTCCATCATATGACAAAATGAGTGGCTGCATTGTCTTCTTCTGTGGCCTGGTAAGGCTGCACCCCCCTTGGGGGTGGTGATCAAAGAGCAGGCCAATCAGTTCATGTCAGAAACAGTCCCTGTTCCAATTACTATGGAAGCCACTTGGATACTGAACTGCCATAGGCTACCTCTGTGCAGGGGTTCCAGTCCATCTCCATGAGTAGTCCTTGGTTGGAGTATCAGTTTCAGAAAAGACCCCTGTGCCCAGAATTTTAGGATTTGTCGCTGTCCTTTTGGAGCTCCTATCCTCTCCAGGTCTTACTATCTCCCACTTCTTTCATAAGATTCCCTGTACTCTGCCCAAAGTTTGGCTATGAGTATCAACATCTTCAATACCCTGCAGGGTAGAGCCTTTCAGAGGCCCTCTGTGATAGGCTCCTTTTCAGTGGACTGGGAGAAGGACACGGTGGGAAAGAGGGAAGGTGGGGTTGGGAGGGGAGGAGGGAAGGAGGTACAGGGAGGATGCAAAGAGAATAAACAGCAATTAATAAAAAAATAAATTAAAAAAAGAAAAAATGACTATGGAAGACTCTTACTAAATGCATACAGAATGCATGAGAGAAGCAAAGAAAGGTAGAATGAGCCTGGGGGAACAGTTTTTTGATAAATCTGAAGGGTCAAAGCAGTCTCAGTTAAAATCTAGAATATATCTACAGGCATCATTAGCAAAGTTTGAGTTAGTGAATATAAAATTTACTTAAAATGTACTTCGTAATATATGATGGAAGGTGAGGATTTGTCAAAAATGATTCTGTGACTAGAGATTTTTATGTAAGGAATATTTAGAAAACGTACTTACAAATCCATTAGCATACACATCTACAGATAGAGGAAATAAGTAGACCTTTACAAGAAATTTCATAAAGCACCCTGAGCTGCAGTAACTCCCCTAGATATATAAAAAGGAGTGTGCTGGGGTAAGTCAAATCATTCAATTATATACACCATAAGGTAGCTTAACAAGTAGTAGCAATGGTGAATAAAGCTTTTTTTTTTTTTCTGCAGATGAAAGCCTGCATGGTTCAATTGTGAGTGAAATAGAGGAGCAGAAATGAATCCTGCTGCAAGCTGACAGTTACATGGAACCCCCTGAAGTTATAAATTGAGTTCTTCTGCTAATCACTTGTCTGAAGGGGACAGAGAAGGAGCCACATTTTATTTCTGTTGCTGAACTTGCAACATAAGCACTTGTGAATTTTACATTAGGGTCAAGCTGGGAAGTTCCCAGTTACCTGGTGAAGATAACAGCACCACCTCCCATGCAAATGAGGTCAGGCAGTCTTTTCTGCCTTGGGTGACTACCAGTGAGATTTCAGTGAAACAGTTTCTATAGAGGAAGTAGATATAAAAAGGAAAGGTACAGATCTTATCTGAAATAAAACTTTGTTTATAAATGCTGAGTGAATATTTCCAAAAGACCTTATAAGCTTTCAATACAGTTCATTAAATGGAATGCCAGGCCAAGATGACAATGTCAGCTCTTCTCTCTACTTTCTGAACTCGTCATTGTATGACCAATAAAGGAGACCAACAGAGCCATAAAAACTGAGCCCGGGGGGACCTTGCAGAGATTGATACCCCAACCAAGGACAATGCATGGAGAGGACTTAAAACCTCAGCACAGATGTAGCCCATAGACTCATTCTCCAAGTGGGGTCACTAGTAAGGGGAGCAGGGACTTTTTCTGGCATTAACTCAGTGGCTGACTCTCTGAGTTACACCTCCCCCTGGGGGTGTAACCTTGCCAGGCCACAAAGGAAGACAATGCAACCAGTCCTGATGAGACTTGATAGGCTAGGGTCAAATAGAAGGGGAAGAGGACCATCCCTATCAGTGGACTAGGGGAAGGTCATGGCAGGAGAAGAGGGTGAGAGGATAGGATTGGGAGGAGATGAGAGAGGGTTAAAAAAAAACAAGCAGGCAAGTACTTTAATGAAATAGGCCTAGTTCTCCAGGGAAGTGAACCTGTGGTTCAAACTAACACTTTTGATCAAATAAACACTTTATTCTTCCCAACAACAAGAACAAAAATGTATCTTCTGTGGATTCTGACAAAAACAAAACATACTTGGAAAGGAAATGGTAAGAAAGGGGTGAGTGGGAAACAAAAGGCCATTGTGATGTCACATCCAAAATCAAGTTTCTGAAAAGGGAAAGGAACGTCAACATTTCTAATGCATATGTGCACCCTTTATACTGTCCTGGAACATTCTAGCTCACTTCCTGCCAAAAGCACAGGCTCATTCAAATTGGAATAATACATTAATGTGTTTATTCACAGGACCAACAATTACTGAGCACATTCCCTCTGTAAAAGGAACGCACACAAGAACATTCCATTATTGTAACAATTTCCATTGTTACCAAGTTTCTCTTCTGTCACTTTTTTATTAGCTTAGATGTATACTACAAATACAATCTTAAAAAATAACTTAAAGGAAAGCCAATTCATTAAGACTTGACATATAACAGTTTGGAGATAGAAAGGCTATCCATGTCAGCTCTGGATACAATATTGCCTAGTTCTGAGAGTCATACAGACAAGGGTGTCTCAATGCTAGGAAACACCTTCAATCCCCTTATATGAAATGTGCTCTAATTGCATCTGGCCACGTGGTCATTGTAGTGATTAAACGTGATTTTGGCAAGCACCCTTCCATAGGCTGTATTTAACGAATTATAGCTATTTAGGTTATTTTTTTGGAATTCTGACTCACATAATGCCTTCCTTAATTCCCATGAGCACTTACTGGCAAGACTCCAGGACATTAATCTTATTTTACCTCCTCAGAAGAAATTATTTTTGTCCTTCATCTCTAAAAATATAAACCTTTGAATTTGTAAGCTTCTGGATGACTCAACTAATGATGAAGAAGAAATTCCACCGTCTGGGAGTCCTTCCAATAAAATAACCAAGAAATTCTTACCTAGTTTTGGCAAAGAATAGGGCACTTTAAAGTAGTCTTCATAAAATTCTATTAATCTCTTTGTAATGTGGAGAGCATAGTCCCCGGATCCTCTTCTGATAGCGTCGGGTCTTGCATATAATCGAACCTAATTAAAAATATATATAAAAGTTACTTTAGCCTTTTGGTACTTGAGTTTTATTTTCCCTGTACATATGAATCTGCACAAATCACTTTGGATAGCATAAAAATTAAACAGGGTTCTTGTTTATATATCAAAGCACACTGTGGCGAAAGAGCCAAATTTAAACAATTGACATAGCTGAGTTGAGCAAGTCACAATTTCCTCACTTTCCAGGATGACATAGAAAAGATTTATATACCTTGCGTCAAAATAAATATTCTAAATTATCACTTACATGTGCTTGCTAGAGATATGAAGGCATGGTGGATTAGTATAATGGGTGCCTGGCTCAGCAAGGGAGAAAACTCACCCTCTGTTAAGACATGCTGCATCAGGCTTTGGAAGAATTACCAGATTAGAAAAAGTGTGTGTGTGTGTGTGTGTGTGTGTGTGTGTGTGTTCCCTTTTTCTCATTTTTGTTCCTTTGAAATCAACTGTCTTTATATATAGGCAACTGTCATTATGTATAAAATAAGGACAAAAATTCATGTACATCAGCAACCATGACCCTGGAAGGATGTCTGCACCTGCTCCTAGATTCAAAACCAGCTGATGTAATTCACATTTTTAACACAATCTGGGCACTTATTATTGATTCTTAAAACAAGCATCATAAATTATCTAGTCCTTGGCCAAAATAAAAATTCCCAAAGTGAGAAACATAAAACTGAACAAAGCCAACAATCATATAGAAAAGGTTAAAATGAGATTAGTTTTCATAAAGCTTTCATAAAGCTATCCAGCATCTTTTCTTCCAAAGGCTAAATCTATTTTTCACAGATGTGGTCCCTAATCCTCATATCAATTCTGTGAATAAGAAGTATGCATTTCATGCAGCAGTAGAAAGGATAGCAACATGGAAGTTGGATTTTAGTCCTGCTCTGCCAGTAACCAAGCTGGGGGATATTGAACAAATCATTTAACCTCTTTGGGTCTTATTTATAAAGTGGTGGTGTTGGCCACCAGCTAGTTGCTAAAGTGCTTTTCAGTTCTAAAATACATTACCCCCAATCTCATCTTAGAAATAAGAGAGTCTGTGTCCTTTTAAAACCACTACAAAAAATAAGTGGTTTACTCAATATACCAAAATGGATATTTATTTTCAACAAGAAAACAAAAAAGCTGTATTCAGTTATAATGAAAAAATTGATTATACAATTAACTCTCTAATAGCCTTGGCTAGGAAGACAGAACAGAGGTGGGTAGTCAGAAAGTATAGGGTTGATACAAGGAAAATACATTCTGATTTCATGTTAAAAGGCATGTAATTCAATAAGGTACCTGCTAAATACAATAGCAATTGCTTAGTTAAATTGCAAACTACTTACTCCCTATCAGCAAAATCAAATGGCAAATTAATTGATAGTCACCAACAGTCTTGACTGGAAATGGCATAAAACCAACAACTGTCAGTACAGACCTTCTACATACATAGGCAGTAGAATCTGCCACTCTGAGCGGCAGTTGGTACCTTGCCATAACATCAATGCTGTACAAACATGCAATGCCTTATAAATAGTTCTTTAAAAAAACCTGGAGAAGATGAGGACACAGCTGGTTTAGAAATAAAGGCTCTCAAACAGTGGCTTCAGCACGTGATAGAAACCCTGTACTCATGAACTCTCAGAAGCCATGGTTACCTGTACAAGATCAAACCAGGCAACATTCCAGAATGGAACTGTAAGGGGTTCATGAGCATCTATGGATAAATAGGTTGTTAAATATAAAAAAGCTAAAAAGCAACAAATCAAGTAAACCAATTAAAAAATGGGGTATGGAGCTAAACAGAGAATTCTCAGTAGAGGAATACAGAATGGCAGAGAAAGACTTAAAGAACTGCTCAATGTCCTTAGCCATCAGGGGGATCCAAATCAAAATGACCCTGAGATTTCACCTTACACCCATCAGAATGGCTGTAAAAGATCAAAATCTCAAGTGACAACACATGCTGGAGAGGTTGTGGAGAAAGGGGAACCCTCCTCCATTGCTGGTGGGAATGCAAACTTGTACAACCACTTTGGAAATCAATCTGGCACTTTCTCAGACAACTAGGAATAATGATTCCTCAAGATCTAGCTATACCACTCCTAGGCATATATCCAAAAGATGCTCAAGTACACAACAAGGACATTTGCTCAACCATGTTTGTAGCAGCTTTATTCATAATAGCCAGAACCTGGAAACAACCCAGATGCCCCTCAGTTGAGGAATGGATACAGAAATTGTGGTACTTTTACACAATGGAATACTACTCAGCAACAAAAAACAAGGAAATCATGAAATTTGCAGGCAAATAGTGGGACTGAAAAACGATCATCCTGAGTGAGGTATCCCAGAAGCAAAAAGACACACATGGTATATACTCACTTATATAGACCTATAAGATAGGATAAACATATTGAAATCTATACACCTAAAGAAAATAAACAAGAAAGAGGACCCAGGGTAAGATGATCAATCCTCACTTAGAAAGACAAATATGATGGACATTGGATGTAGGAGAAAACAAGCAACAGGACAAGAGCCTACCACAGAGGGCCTCTGAAAGTGTATCAAAGCAGATATTAAGACTCATAACCAAACCTTTGTTAGAGTGCAGGAAATCATATGAAAGAAGGGAGAGTTAGTAAGACCTGGAGAGGACTGGAGTTCCACAAGGACCAAATATATCAGGGCACAGGAGTCTTTTATAAGACTGTTTCTCCAACCAAGGATCATGTATGGATATAATCGAGAACTCCTGCTCAGATATAGCCCATGGTAGCTCAGTATCCAAGTGGGTTCTCTAATAAGGGAAACAGGGACTATTTCTGACATGAACTCAATTGCTGGCTCTTCAACACCCCCCCCCAGGAGAAGCAGCCTTGTTAGGCCACAGAAGAAGACATTGCAGCCAGTCCTGAAGAGACCTGATAAGCTAGGGTCAGATTGAAGGGAAGGAGTCCTCCTCTATCAGTGGACTTGGAAAGGGGCAGGGAGGAGATGAGGGAGGGATGGTGGGATTGGGAGGGAATAAGAGAGGGGACTACAGCTGGGATACAAACTAAATAACCTGTGATTAATATTAAAAAACTAAAAATTACTATAAAAAAGAGTACATGAAGTTGCAAGGATATAGAAATGAGGTGGATCAGGGAGGAGATTAAGAGAGGAGGTAGGCATGATAGACATCAGAAACAGGAGAAGATAGAACAGGACAGGAGCCTACCACAGACAGCCTCTGAAAGACTCTACTGACAGAGGTATTGAAGCAGAGGCTGAGACTCAGCCAAACTTCAAGCAGAATGCAGGGAATTTTATGAAAAAAAGGGGGAGATAGAAAGACCTAGAGGGGACAGGAGGTCCAAAAGGATACCAACAGAGCCAAAAATCTGGGCCCAGGGGGCCATGCAGAGACCGGATATCCAAACTAAGCACCATGCATTGGAGAGGACAGAGAACCCCTGTTCAGATGTAGCCCATAAGCAGATCAGCCTCCAGGTGGTCTCCTTAGAAAGGGGAGCAGGGACTGTCTCTGGCAACAACACAGCAGCTGGCTTTTTGATCAGCTCCTCTTTGGGGCTGCAGCCTTACCAGGCCATAAAGAAGACAATGCAGCCAGTCTTGATGAGACCTGATAGGCTAGGGTCAGATGGAAGGGGACTCTCAGTGGACTAGGAGAGGGGCATAGGGAAAGAAGAGGGAGGGAGAGCAGGATTGGGAGGAGACGAGGGAGGAGGCCACAGCTGGGATACAAATTGAATAAATTGTAATAAATGATAACAATTAAAATTTTTTAAAAGAGAGGAGTTAGGAGTAAAAACAATCAAAATACATTGTATGAAATTCTCAAAAGTAGTAATAAAATATTAATAAATTTTAAAACTAAGTAAATAAATACATACTAATTTTAAAGACACAGGCAGAGGTAACTTACAAAGGAGTAAGGGAAGCAGGATGAAAGGGGAAAAGCACAAGCAAGCTAGGAGATGGGAGCTGAGCACACCAATTGGGCAAGAAGATGGAGCCTGGGCACGGGAAGCAAATACCAGAGACCATTTATTATTCCAGTCACAGGACCCTTTATTTGGTAGTAGATTTATTTTGCACCACATCCAAGATTAAGCTTTTTTTTCCATCTCATCCCATCTACCTAAGCAAAGGAGCCACAAAACTTAAGAGCAAAAGCAATATATGTGTAATGACCATCCTCAACGACCTCAGTAATTAGATGACAGCCAGTGGTAGGTGCTGTGTGAACAATAATCTGCAAATAGCAGATGGACACTGGGACTAGAAGAGGTTTGTAGAAAGTCCCTGGTAAGCAAATGATAAATTGATGTTAAATCTATTGCAGGGACTACTGCAATGTGACATAATAAGGGTCATTGACCTAACATTGAGGCAGCATGGCTGATTTGGGTAGAAACACAATCATGCCTGTCAAGCAAGTTTACCAGTTAGTCAAGCCCTTGTAGAGCCAAGCAGGAGAAACACGGTTAAATCAATCTGGTTGTCAAGATTTGATGGAAATAATCCAACTTGAATGAGAAGACAAAACAGACACATGCTTAACACAACGTCTTCATTTTCTAGTTCAGACATTTATTGCATGCCTGCTGTGTTCCAGGCATTGTACTAGGGAATAGAAATAGAACAATAAAACCCCTACTACAAAATGAACAAGACATTTATACTTACTGCTCTTAAGAGGTTCACAGTGTGTGGAAAACAAACAAATAAATCACCAACAAAAATACAACCCAAGAAATAGAGCAGTGCACATTCTGTCTCCCACTCAACAGACACACAGAGCTGCATCCTCTATATCTTACCCTCCCATCTTTTCAAAGGCATCACTCCCAAAACACCCCCTTTGTTTCTGTTTCATCAGCTTATGCTTCCATAGTGCAAACAAACAACCCTGTATTCTCCCTTATGGTTTCTTTGTTGCTGTTATTTGTCTTGCATTATTTTCTTTCTTTCTTTCTTTCTTAGATGAGGACTCGCTATGTAGCAAAGGCTGGCTCGCAGTCATGATCTCCCTGCCTAAGTCCCCACAGTGGGGGGATTGTATGTGCGCACCACCACATGCGACTTTCTATGCTTCTTTGTTTTGTTTTTGAATTTCATATAGATCTTCCAATTTGAAGTTAACGTCCGAGTTAACATCCAAGTTAACATCCAAGCCAGACACAAAGGAGGTTGCCCACCACTGCCTGAGAGACGGCAGGTATAAGCAAGGCATTTTGCTATTTATACTCCCTGTTTCTAGTCTCCCTAACACTCAGGGAAAAACAGCTTTTGTGCCCAGTGGTACTAGAACTGATCTCAACAGGATCAGTAATAACCACATGGTGGCAAATACAACATCCAATCCAGTGCTCAGCCCTCAGCAAAATTTACATTTAATTGATAATTTAAGATCCTTGAAACAGTTTTTTCCTGTGGACCACTCACTTCTCAGTGTGGGTGGGTGGGTGGGTGGGGTTTCCTTGTTTCAATTTCTAGACCTCATTGCTTCTCTGTTTATAATGGTTGTGTTTGTATGACTTCCAAAGCAATGACTTACAAAAGAATTCTGGGCTTCCATAATCATTAACCAACTGTCCGTTTGACATCTCCACTTCAAATCTCAGACTTCACATTCCAAATGAAAATTCCTGCTGATCCATGCACACTATCGCTCCTCCAAAACTTTCTGTATCTCAGTTAAATGCACTTCTATCCAGCTGTCTGTACCCTTCTGTTCTCACCATCCTACTGATACCATTCTGGTCCCAGCTCTCTACTTCTTCCTTATTGCTCTCCACGAAGTAATCAAAATCTCTCTGATACATGAGAATCAAATCATGTTATTTCTCTACTTTTCACCAGCTTTCCATTTCATTCAGGGTAAAATCTCAAGGGCTGAGAAGAAACAAAAATCAAAAATCCCCACACATTTGAATCCTACTACTCTCCTGCCACTTATATGAAACTCAGGTCTTTCTAGTTATCACTACATATCTCCACAACTCATACCTTCACCATCTTTTGATAGCTTCCCAAGTATTTTATACTCTGAGAAAACCTACTACTAACCCAGTACAGTCTAAACCTTCCAAGATTTATTTATATTGAGCACTACTATTCAACAAGGCATGTATTTCGATTGCTCATTTTACCTCTTTTTGCCTTCTTTCCCATGACTATAACTTGAATAGGGGAAAATAATTTAGTCTACAATATCTAACTACATGGCTATATTACATTTTTATGTCAAAATATTGTTTACAGAGGGTGAGGTAGGTAAGCCTTTGATAAAGCAAATAATTTAATTTACAAGTAAATGCAAATCGTAAAAAAAATACCTATATCTCTGATGAGCAAATATTTAAATTGGATCTTTAAAAAATAAAATGTATCTAGGAGATGGAAGAGATGGCTAAACAGTTAAGAGCATTTCCTTTTCCTGTGGAGGACCCGGGTTTGGTTCCCAACACCCACATGGAAACTTAAATCCTATCCATAATTCCAGTCCCAGGAGATCCAATGCCCTTCGTGGGTATCAGTAACAGACATGGTATACATGCGTTTATGCAGACAAAACATTTATACACAAAAAGTAAAGTAAAGAAATCTTTTGTTTTAAAAGCGTTAAAGCTAAATGTAATAAGAGCTCTTAGGAACTAAGCCATGTTGTTTTAACACTATAAATACAAGCTCAGATAACCATGCTCTCCTGAGGCTAATATCTGATTCTGCATGTTTTCAGTACTTTGGCTCTATTTGATCTTCTGTAGTAGGCAGCGTAATTCCCCAAATAATAGTGTTCTAGTCCTAATCCTTGCCTGCCCAACTAACTTTGTAGGTATAATTTATTAATAAATGTATCTTAAGATGGCAGAAAAAAACTAGATGTAGTAAACTACAAAATGGGTGTGTGTGTACAATATCCCAGACCGAAGTATTACATTTATACATTTTTTTTACTTTCTTATTTGTTGGTGGTACACTGACATAGCACAAGTGTGGATGTAGGAGGATTGTGGATTGTGAGAATCAGTTCTCTATCTCTACCATGCATCCTATAAGGACTGAGGCCACGTCATCAAACGTAAAGGCCATCTCCTCATCCCACCAGACCAAAACATCAATAAGACAACAACAATGACCAAATAATAGTGGTCTCAAAAGTATTACTAACAATTGCTTTATAATAACAGACGTGGACATTTACAGGAAGGTAGCAAGCAAGGAAATGATGAATCTAGTTCTACATTTTAGAAAGATCACAGGGTAAATAAACTGAGATATCAAACAGCAGACTACTTAAGATTGTATGCAGAGAGGCAGATTAGAAAAGTCAGGAGATGTGCAATGATAAACTGGTCATGGTAAGAGAAATTGCAAGCCATGTTGCAGAAGTTCCTGTAAACCATGTAAAATAAGAATTTAATTCTGTGGGGCATAAGCCAGTCATTTAAGGATCTGAACCACAGAATGCCATGATCAGAGTTAGGTTTGGGAGCAACTGCATTGGCATCAGCAAAGGTTAGAAGGGAATAGAAGGACATGTAAGGAAATGGGTTACAGTAGTAGAGAAGTCCAGGTGAAAGATGATAGAAGTTAGAACTGAAGAGAGGCAATTGGGATGCAAAGAAATGGATGGGTGCATTCAATTGATCCTAACACTGTTGAGCAAGCCCTTTAGTTACCAAGTAAAGCCAATTGTCGTCACAGTCTCACTTAAAAACAATTATCCACCTCATCTGTATTCTGGTTGCTCACTCTGGGGCCCTGCAGAAACAAGTGAGATCTAGTTGAAGGATCAGGGGAAACAGCCAAAGTAGTTCACAAACTGAGTGATTCCTGTGTGGTTAATGGACTGAATTCGGAGGTAGTTCACTTTGTGCTGAGGGGAGAGTCATAGTTGTTTGCTTCTTTGAAACTGACTAGGGTCTACTCAATCATGACACGGAAACTGAATCTTCATGAAGACACAGTTATCATGCAGGAGCAATGAAAGAGTTCTATTACATGTGCTTATTTGCATTTTCTGACATTCTCTGATAAGAGTCCAGCTCTGAAAATGCAAATTGCTTCCCAGGCTTTATCTGTCCAGGGTACAGCTTCTTCCCACAACAAATACAAACCAAACTCTGTGGATGTTGAGATCACTAGGAAGGACATCACAGTAAGACTGGCACATAGCAGTTTGAGCTTCTATTTCTCACTGCCAACTTCTGCTAACTTATAAAAGTCAGTTAGCTCACCTGAGTCTCTGATCAAAGTGCTTGCCTGAAGTAACAGTTTATCATAACCTGTTTATCATAATAGGCCTGAAAGGTTTGTGTGTCATATTAATTTGCCTGAATTTGTCACATCTAGCTCTCATTTAATTTGAGAAAAATGAAAAGGTGATTTTTCTACACATAATCTTACTCCTTTACATTTTTCTCACCCTTGAAAATACAATCTAACTGTTCAGTAACTTTTCTCTATCATTTACCCTTGAAAACTGCTCTATTATTCCTTAAACCGCCTGTGCACTTACCAGTAATTTACAAAAATTACTGGAGCAACCAGGACAGAGAAGAATAATACACTGACTCTAGAAATACATCCTGATAGCCCCACCCCTCTGACCATGCACCAGAGCTATGAATGAAATTGAAGTAACATATAAACATACATTACATCACTCAAAATTTAATGATAACACCCAGTGGTCCCAGTCCATATACTTTTATGGACTATCAGTATTTAAAATACTTGTTCAGGTTCTTTATAATATTTAAATATTTTAATAATCAAAAATTCTATAGGTGGATCGCTTCAATCTCTTTCATGCATCATTTTCTCACAAAAACCAAATGGCAATGAAGTATCAGCTGTCCTGAAAACGTAATTGTCTGTTTAGAGAGCATGCAGGAGTGGGGGGAGGGGCCAGGAAATGCTCTAATAATGCGTGGATTTGGCGGGAAAGAATGCTACCTACTTAAGAGTAGCACTAACTATGAAATCTTATGTAAGGAGTGGGAAATAGTAAGACCTGGAGAGGACAGGAACTCCACAAGGAGAGCAACAGAACCAGAAATTTGAACACAGGGGTCTTCCCAGAGACTCATGCTCCAACCAAGTACCAGGCATGGAGATAACCTAGAACCCCTGCACAGATGTAGCCCATGGCAGTTCAGTGTCCAAGTGGGTTACATAGTAATGGGAAGAAGGACTGCCTCTGACATAATCTGATTGGCCTGCTCTTTGATCACCTCCTCCTGAGGGGGGAGCAGCCTTACCAGGCCACAGAAGAAGACAATGCAGCCATTCCTGATGAGATCTGATAGACTAAGATCAGAAGGAAGAAGAGGAGGACCTCCCCTATCAGTGGACTTGGGGAGGGGCATGCGTGAAGAAGGGGGTGGGAGGGTGGGATGAGAAGGGGAGGAGGGAGGGAGCTACAGAGGGGATACAAAGTGAATAAAGTATAATTAATAAAAATTTAAAAAGTGGCACTAACAATAGACACATGCCAATATCAGGATGGGATATTCTTTAGAAAGGGATCTCAGGAAAGACAACTTCAGATACGTTATGCAAACCGATTTTATCTCTGCTGGTGGTTGAATTTAAAAGAAGAGCAATGGAGACTGTATAAAGGCATCATGATATGGCTCTGTGCATTTGGTTATGTTTATGAAGCATCTATCTGTTGACTGTTGACTCTTCTTGTGGTGGGTGCCTAAAGCTGAGCACACAAGACAAGGTCTCTCCTCTCAGGGTACCTGCGTTACAGTGGTGAGGCATGGCAATGAGGTCACAGTGGACTTCTCATTTCCGTGGTCTCATCAGAAAAACCCTCTTCACAACAGATGATTCAGTAGAATTCAGACCGTGTGCCACAGAAGAGAAGACAGGCAGTCAATTATTTTGACACTTACATATAAAAGTCAACATTTTATTATATTAGAGAGTCCCAAAGAAAGTGAATATATGAACACAACAGAAATACAAGGGAAAAAAAAAAGTTAGAATGCATACACACAGTTGTCAGGAGGACTCTGAATTCTTATACTAAATAAATTTAGACACTGTCTCCTAATAATTTAAAAAACTTCACTGACTTTTTAAAATTTATCTTCACAGAATTCACCTGTGGAGTGAGCATAGTGTTGACAATAAATTCTGACTTTGTAGGCAAAGATTTGAAAAGATTTTGTATCACAGAGTTGCTTTACAAGACAGTGAAACTAAATCTCTGGCTACAGTGTTTTGTTTTGTGGTTTTTTTTTTTGTAGCATGTTTTAATTATTTGTAAAAAAAAAATAATAATAATGCATTGCTGCTAGGCAATGGTGGCACACGCCTTTAATGCTAAGATTTGGGAGGCAGAGGCAGGTGTATCTCTGAGTTCAAGACCAGCCTGTTCTACAGAGTGAGTCCTAGAGCAGCTCAGGGCTACACAGAAAAACTCTGTGTTGAGAAATAAAAATTGAAAAAGAAAAAAATAATAATTGTGGCACTTGCTGTATAATTAGGAGGAACCCTGTATCATTACATCAAACAGCCGAGAAAAAGAAATCCCATTTATAATAGTAGCGTACCTGCTAAATACTTGAATAGCATTTTCTGTAATTTGACATTTGTAATTTGGTATTTTAACTTAAATAAGCCTTCTGGCTTGCCACATTTATTTGCAATGTATATGTATACCACAAGAGTACATTAGGAACTTTGCAAGGCCTAGTAATTATTTCACAGTCTTAAAATATTATTGTAATAAAAACGAATTTACTTTTCCTTCACTTAAGAAGCAGTCCCTTTCACTAATAATTACAAAACAATGATATGTTGTTGCTAAATTCTCAACCAATAAAGCTGAACTCATTCATGTGTATGAATGCAGTTTTACTTGGTGGTTCTTTCTACAAACCAGTAAAATAAAGGGAGCCCCAGGAAATAGCAAGTAATTGGGCTCTGAGAAGATAAATATATACTGATACAAAGAGAAAAAGAGGTGATAAACTAAAAGCTAAATATCTGAAACTTTAGTGTTACTTAAAATTCAAAAGATAATGGTTATTTCTAAGGAAACACTAAATGAATGCACATAAAACTCTGACTGGAGTGGAGAACCAGGGCCCAGGTACAAACGCCATGAAACATTAAATTAGGGATGTGTTGGTACAATGTTTTTGTGGATGTATACAATTTATCCTTGTTCATTCAAATGCTGATTTCTCTACCCTACCATCTGGTGTCAATCCGAACATTACATTGTGATGTTTATTCTAAGCACAACCTGTCTCAAGTTTGTGTAAACATGCCACCATTTGTTCTCTGTATTGTCAATAAAACAAACAGCCAATGCTGAGCAATGGAGAGAATAGGGTGGGACATCCTGGTCCAGAGCAGGGGAGAAGGAAGCAAGTGGAAGGGGTCGGAGAGGAGAGATTAGCAGGAGAGGATTTGGAACCAGGGAAGAGATGAACTGGACCCAAGATATGACTAAAAGCAAGTATAATGTGGAAATCTGAATGGGAGGAAACTAGGCGGGTTTGGCGGTTTAAGAGGGAGTAACTATTGTCCACCACTGCGCTCTAGGTTAACTAAATAAATCTTAGCCTCTGAGTGGTGATTTGGGTATACAGCTGGTTTAGGAATAACCACTTTTTAACTAAAAGATAAATCAATAATAAATATTAATAGTCAACCACAAGGGTGAGAAGAAGAGGAATAAGAGCGCTTTGAGTGAAGAAGGTCCTGGAGGACCTGGAAGAAAGAAACTGAGACCATCCATGACATTGAAGTATACAGAGTCTAGACCGACTGCTTTGAGAAGCTGACGGTCACCTTAGAATCTAAGACAGTGTCATGGTGGGAAAACACTAAGGGAGATTATTCAGCCCTCAGAAAAAGTAAGGCATCCTCAGACATAGAGGCCATTGAATGGAAATTTTAATATTACAAGAGAAAGTTTACTCTGTGGCATTTATATTGACAGTGCCAAAGCAGGTGACAAGCTGTCTCCATCACCTGGTCCCTTTCCTAGTCAAAGAACACATTCTGGGAACAAGGAGGAGTTAGAAATCAGGGTGGATAAAAAAAAATAGAATCACAATACTTAGAATGAGATACATGTTACTATTAAAATCATAACTACCCAAAGGCCTTTAGCGGCAGGCAAAGGCCAGCAGTACGTGTCCCAGAGTCCCAGATTCCCGCAGCAGCTGCACCATCCTCCCGGGGCCCGAGTCTGCTAGACGCCATACTAGCTCCACAGGATCGCCATCACTGACGGTACGGCCTGCCCAATCCCACAGTGACAGAGAATACGCTATATACTCACCAAAACCAGGCAGAAACATCATACAACCTAGACACACCAGGCGCTGGGCCTCCCAAGCTTGGAGAGAACAGTGAAGAGACCCTAGGACTTCCCAGAAAGCATCAGGACTAGCGACCCAGTCTCCAGTTACAGCAGGACTTTCTAACCTGGCGGCAAAGAAGTACTGAGCTGGCGGGGCACAACAGCCCTCCAGTTTAAGACTAACCAGGGCCAAACCAGAGAACAGAGAGCCTGGTTAACCCAATCCCTACTGACATGACCACCCTGAAATCTCCAGCTGCAGCAAGACCTCAGAACCTGGCAGTGACAGCAGCACAGAACTGGCGGAGCACATCAAAGAAGCAGGGCCAAACCAGAGAGCAGAGAGCCTGGATATCCCGATCTCTGCCAAGTGACCTGCCTGTACAGCTAGTCCTCAGCACACGCTGAGAGTTCTCAGATTCCTGAAGAACTTGCCAGACGACAGAGAGAGACAGTACCAGTCTGATCTGCAGAATCCAAAAACAAATAGGGAAGGTTTCAGATAAGCCAATGGCCAGAGGTAGGCGAAAGAACACTTCCAACATAAATCAGGACATGATGACTTCACCAAAAATCCCCAAATCAATGGATACTCCAATTCAGCAGAAGCACAGGAAAATGATTTTAAAGCCATGCTTGCCCAATTATTTCAGGCTCATAAGGAGATAATGAACAAATCTTTCAAAGAGTTGGCCAGTCAATTGGAGGTAAAGAAAGAAGAAATAGACAAAATCCTTAAAGAAACACAGGCAAACATAGCCAAACAAATAGATACACAAGTAGAGGAAAAATTAGTGGCATATAAAAAGGAAATGAACAAAGAAATAGAGGCGATCGTAGAGAGACAGGAATCCAAATTCAAACACATTAAAGAAATGGTGCAAGGCATGAAAACAGAATTAGAATCAATAAAGAAAACACAAAATGAGAAAACCCTTGAGCTGGAGAACTTGGAGAAAAGATCAGGAACGACAAAAGTATCACCAACAGAATACAAGAGATGGAAGAGAGAATCTCTGGAGCTGAAGACACACTTGCAGAAATGGATACTTCTCTCAAAGAAAAAGTAAAATCAGAAAAGTTCCAATCACAAAATATCCAAGAAATCAAGGATGCTATGAAAAGACAAAAATCTAAGGATAATAGGAATTCATGAAAAAAAAGACTCCAGGCTCCAAGGTCCAGAAAATGTTTTCAAGAAAGTCATAGAAGAAAATTTTCTCAACTTAAAGAAAGAAATGTCCATACATATACAAGAGGCCTACAGAACTCCAAACAGACTAGACCAGAAAAAAAACACATCACGTCACATCATAGTCAAAACACTAAATCTACAGAACAAAGAAAAGATATTAAGCAGCAAGGGGAAAAGGCCAAGTAACATATGAAGGTAGACCTATCAGAATCACACTGGACTTCTCATCAGAAACTATGAAAGCCAGAAGGGCCTGGGCAAGTATCATGGAGATTCTAAGAGATCACAAATGTCAACCCAGACTACTATACCCTGCAAAGCTTTCAATCAACATAGATGGAGAAAACAAAATATTCCATGACAAAACTAAATTTATGCAATATCTACACAGCAAACCAACCCTACAGAAGATACTAGAAGGAAAACTCCAATCCAATGAAAACAAATTCACCCAAGAAAACAGAGCATACAGATAATATCCCAACAAAAATAAAAAGAAAACAAGCAATGAAACAGGATTAGATCATCGACTCCATTACAAAAGGAACTAACATGCATTGGTCACTATTATCTACCAAGATCAATGGACTCAACTCACCAATAAAAAGACAAAGGCTAACAGAATGGTTAAGGAAACAGGATCCAACATTCTGTTGCATCCAAGAAACACACCTATGCAACAAAGATAAACACTACCTCAGAGTAAAGGGCTAGAAAACTGTTTTTCAAGCAAATGGTTCCAGAAAACAAGCTGGAGTAGCCATCCTAATATCTAATAAAATAGACTTTCAACCCAAGTTAATCAAAAAAGATAAGGAGGGCCACTATATTCTCATCAGAGGAAAAATCCACCAAGAGGACATCACAATCTTGAATATCTATGCCCCAAATACAAGAGTACCGACATTCGTAAATGAAACATTATTAAAGCTTAAATAATACATTGATCCTAATACCTTAGTAGTGGGAGACTTCAACACTCTACTCTCACCAAGGGACAGATCAACTAGACAGACACCAAATAGGGAAATAAAAGCACTCACAGAATCCCTAAATCAAATGGACCTAATAGACGTCTACAGATCATTTCACCCAAACTCAAAAGAGTACACCTTATTTTCAGCACCTCATGGAACCTTCTCCAAAATAGACCACATAGTGGGTCACAAAGCAAGCCTCAACAGATGCAAAAGGATTGAAATAATGCCTTGTATACTATCTGACCACCATGGACTAAAGCTGGACATCAACAACAACAGAAACAACAAAAAGCCGACATGCTCATGGAAACTGAACAACTTACTACTCAATGATAGCTGGGTTAAGGAAGAAATAAAGAAAGAAATTAAAGACTTCCTAGAATTCAATGAGAAGGAAGGCGCAACATACCCAAATTTATGGGACACATTGAAAGCAGTGCTCAGAGAAAAATTTATAGCACTAAGTGCTTGCAAGAAGAAATTCCTAACATCACATACAAACAACTTAATGGCCCAACTGAAAACCCTAGAAAAAAAAGAAGCAGATACACCCAAGAGGAGCAGAGGGCTGGAAATAATCAAACTAAGAGCTGAAATCAATCAATTAGAAACAAATAAAACTATCCAAAGAATCAATGAAACAAAAAGATGGTTCTTTGAGAAAATCAACAAGATAGATGAACCCAAGCCAAACTAACTAAAAAGCAGAGAGAAACTATCCAAATCAGCAAAATCAGAAATGAAAATGGGGACATAACCACAGACACTGAGGAAATCCAAACAATTATTAGGTCATACTACAAAAGCCTATATGCCACAAAATTTGAAAATCTAAATGAAATGGATAATTTTCTTGACAGATTCCATCTACCAAAACTAAGTCAAAATCAGGTAGAAAGGCTGAATAGCCCTATATCTCCCAAGGAAATTGAAGCAGTCATTAACAGTCTCCCCTCCACAAAAAAGCCCTGGACCAGATGACTTCAGCGCAGAATTCTACAAGACCTTCAAAGAAGTGCTAACTCCAATTCTCCTCAAGCTATTCCACAAAATAGAAACAGAAGGAACACTACCAAACTCATTCTATGAAGCCACAGTCACCTTAATACCTAAACCACACAAAGACCCAACAAAAAAAGAGAACTTTAGGCCTATCTCCCTTATGAACATTGACGCAAAAATACTCAATAAAATACTTGCAAACCGAATCCAAGAACATATCAAAGATATCATCCACCATGACCAAGTAGGCTTCATCCCAGGCATGCAAGGCTGGTTCAGCATACAGAAATCCATCAATGTAATCCACTACATAAACAAACTGAAGGAGAAAAACCACATGATCATCTTCTTAGATGCCGAAAAAGCATTTGACAAAGTCCAACACCCATTCATGTTTAAAGTCGTGGAGAGATCAGGGATACAAGGCACATACCTAAAGATAGTAAAGGCAATATACAGCAAGCCTATAGCTAACATCAAACTCAATGGAGAGAAACTTAAATCAATCCCACTGAAATCAAGGACAAGACAAGCCTGCCCATTGTCTCCATATCTCTTCAACATAGTACTTGAAGTCCTAGCCAGAGCAATAAGACAACTAAAGGAGATCAGGGGATACAAATCGGAAAGGAAGAGGTCAAAGTGTCACTATTTGCAGATGATATGATAGTATATGTGAGCGACCCCAAAAATTCAACCAGAGAACTCCTTCAGCTGATAAACACCTTCAGCAAAGTGGCAGGATACAAAATCAACTCAAAAAAATCAGTAGCCCTCCTATATACCAAAGACAAAAAGGCTGAGAAAGAAATTAGGGAAACAACACCCTTCACAATAGCCACTAATAACATAAAGTTGTGACTCTACCCAAGCAAGTGAAAGACCTGTTTGAGAAAAACTTCAAGTCTCTGAAGAAAGAAATTGAAGAAGATATCAGAAGATGGAAAGATCTCCCGTGCTCATGGATTGGTAGGATTAACATTGTGAAAATGGCCATACTGCCAAAAGCAATCTACAGATTCAACGCAATTCCATCAAAATACCAACTCAATTCTTTACAGACCTTGAAAGAAAGATTCTCAGCTTCATATGGAGAAACAAAAAACCCAGAATCTCCAAAACAATCCTGTACATCAACAGATCATCTGGAGGTATCTCCATCCCCGATCTCAAGCTGTACTACAGGGCAACAGTAATAAAAACTGCATGGTATTGGCATAGAAACAGAAAGAAGGATCAATGGAACTGCATAGAAGACCCAGAAATAAACCTCCACACCTATGAATACTCGATATTTGACGAAGAAGCCAAATCCATTCAATGGAAAAAAGACAGCATCGTCAACAAATGGTGGTGGACCAACTGGATGTCTAAATGCAGAAAAATGAAAATAGATCCATATTTATCACCCTGCACAAAACTAAAGTCAAAGTGGATCAAGGACCTCAACATAAAACCAGATACTCTAAATCAGTTGGAAAAAAAGTGGGGAACAGCCTAGAACTCATTGGCACAGAAGACAACTTCCTGAACAGAACACCAACAGCACAGGCTCTAAGAGCAACAACCAATAAATGGGACCTCATGAAACTGAAAAGCTTCTGTAAAGCAAAGGACACTGTCATCAAAACAAAATGACTGCCTACAGATTGGAAAAGAATCTTCACCAACCCTTTATCTGACAGAGGGCTAATATCCAGTATATATAAAGAACTAAAGAAGCAAAAAAGCAACAAACCAAGTAATCCCATTAAAAAAATGGGGAACGGAGCTAGACAGAGAATTCTCGAAAGAGGAACATCGAATGGTAGAGAAACACTTAAAGAAATGCTCAACCTCATTAGCCATTAGGAAAATGCAAATCAAAACAACCCTGAGATTTCACCTTACACCCATCAGAATGGCCAAGATGAAAAACTCAAGTGATAACACATGCTGGAGAGGTTGTGGAGAAAGGGGAACCCTCCTCCATTGCTGGTGGGAATGTAAACTGGTACAACCACTTTGGAAGTCAATCTGGCGCTTACTCAGGCAATTAGGAATAGTGCTACCTCAAGACCCAGCTATACCACTCCTAGGTATATATCCAAAATTTGCTCAAGTACACAACAAGGACATTTGTTCAACCATGTTTGTAGCAGCTTTATTTGTAATAGCCAGAACTTGGAAACAACCCAGATGTCCATCAATGGAGGAATGGATACAGATACTGTGGTATTTTTACACAATGGAATACTACTCAGCAATCAAAAAGGAGGAAATCATGAAATTTGCAGGCAAGTGGTGGGATCTAGAAAAGATCATTCTGAGTGAAGTATCCCAGAAGGAGAAAGACAAACATGGTATATACTCGCTTATATAGACCTACAAGATACGATAACCATAATGAAATCTACACACCTAAAGAAGATAATCAAGAAAGTGGACACGGGTAAAGATGATCAATCCTCATTTAGAAAGACAAATGGGATGTGCATTTAAGGTATGACAGGAATCTACCACAAAAGGCATTTGAAAGACTCTACCTAGCAGTGTTTCAAAGCAGACACTAAGACTCATAACCAAACTCTCGGCAGAGTGCAGGGAATCATATGAAAAAAGGGGAGTTAGTATGATATGGAAAGGATAGGAGCTCCACAAGGACCAAATATATCCGGGCACAGGGTCTTTTCTGAGACTGACACTCAACCAAGGACCATCTATGGATATAACCTAGAACTTCTGCTCAGATGTGGCCCGTGGTAGCTCAGTAACCAAATAGTTTTCCAAAGTAAGGGGAACAAGGACTATTTCTAACAAGATCTCAAGGGCAGGCTCCTTGACTCCCCCCCCCCCAGGGGAGGAGCAGTCCTGTTAGGTCACAGAGGATGACTCTACAGCCAGCCCTGAAGATACCTGATAAAACAGGGTCAAGTTCCTTCCCTATCAGTGGACTTGGAAAGGGGCAGGGAGGAGACCAGGGAGGGAGTGTGGGGTTGGGGAGGGAATGAGGGAGCGGGATACAGCGGGGACACAGAGTTAACAAAATGTAACTAATAAGAAAAATAAAATTAAAAAAAAAAAAACTTCCCCAGAAACTGTGATATAGCCAGGCTGATCTGGGGACCATTTCTTGGGAGACACACACACACACACACAAAAAAAAAAAAAAAAAAAATCATAACTACCTGAAAATCTATCCTTTGAGAGAAAAAAATATCAGAAATAAATAGTAAAACCTCTTGGTGAGTCTTCCCTTGCATTCCATGCCACAAAGTCACAGAGTATGAAAACCATCACAGAAACTTTTTTGATGAAATTGAAGACAAGCCTCATATAAATTGCTACTCCAGACCAAATGTAGTTTTGAAAAGAATCAAGTGTTATAGCTGATAAAATGGCTCCAGTTGCTTGTCCCTACTTACATTTCTCATCTTTCCTCTTTATAGAGTTTTATTAGAGATTCAGCAGGAGAACACCTGCTGAACATCCCTGCCCTGGTTTGCCTCCCACCTCCTTTTAGGTCCGGTGGTCCTTATACTATAGATGAATGGCTGCCTATACTTAACATCTATTATTTTCTCATTCTGTTCAGACTTTATGTTTTATAAGCTTCCAGCCCCTGTCTTCACCCCTTTCTGTGTCTGCCACATTGCTTTATCCATGGTAGGGAGTGAAGGCATATTGCTCACTGACATAGTGTGGCAATAAGCTCCAGAGATCCTTGTCCATTTCTGTACTAAAACAGAGCTATAATAGAGTCATTGTACCTCCAACTACACTTTGCTTCAGGCAAGAGAATTAGCACCTTGCAAGCTCTAGTCTCTGCTTGTAACTCACTTTACATTTTATTTACTGAGTGATATTTTCCAGTTCAATACTGGCCTTAAGTCACTTACAGAAAGAACAGGGATTTTTTTTCCGTAATAGCTATACTTCTATTGGCATCTGCTTCCAGATATGTATGGTAAACTGAAAACATCTTATGCCCTAGCCTGTGGAACTTGTGAACGTTACCTTATATGGGAAAGGGCTTTACAGATGTCATTAACTTAAGAATGCTAAGGATTGACTATTATCTAGGTTCCAAAGAGGGAGTTGGAGGATGCTGAGCAGGTAAGATATGACAAAGCATAAAGAAAATGTAAAGATCCAGAGATATACACAAGAGATATGAACATTAGGGTACCAAGAATGCAACCGGGAAGACAAAAGACCAGATTATCCTCAAAACCTCCAAAGAAACCAGCCCTTGGGAATGTTTTGGGACCTCTAACCCTCCAAACAGGGAGAGAATAAATTTGTGTTACATTAAAGCCACTGAATCTGTGGCAATTTGTGAGAGTTGCAATAGGAAACTAATCTATTATAACGTTTTTGTCTTCCTGGCAGTTAATACACTGCTGTGTATTGAATTTTCTGCGTCTTCTGGGAGTACATTTTATGTTTATGTGCTCCTGTACCATAGACATAATTCTTCACAGCTTTCAGCCTGCTGACTTTGACACACCTGTGTTATTCAGCTATGTTACTTCCAAGCATATTGTTGCACAGAACTGGCACATGCATAAACAGAAACATGAGTGAATTAAAAAAAAAATTATCTACAGGGCTTTTCCACTAAGTGCTGTTTTACCCACCACATGTGTCCCAGAACCACATGAGATAGTTAGTTACAAAAAATTTTTAAGTCATATTCATCATACATATATATATATGTATATATATATATATATATAGCAATTCTGGCTCTGGAAGATAAATTATATATTTATATAAATATATATAAATTTATATATATAAATTATATATATAAACAGACATATATGCATAAATATATTATAAATAAAGCATTAAAAACACACATTTACATATATTTGACTATTTCCTATAAACTTTTATGTATTATATATAATAATATAGTAATAAAATCTTAACAAATTAAAAATAATACCTAAATATATAGTTATTTCTTAAACCTCTTCCACATCAGTTTTCAGTGAAGATACATTCAATAAGATTGCTTTTATTTTTAACTTTAACCACTAGTATTTCTTTCCCCTAAACAGTAAAACAATCAGCAGCAAGAGTCAGATCCAATACTTAGGAATCAGAAAAAGTCATTTAATCCTGTCACATCCCATAGATAGCATGGAAGTGTTTAGTCCCTTTCTGAGCTAGAGTATTTTTGGTAGTATATTGGGTTGGATGTTTTGTTTTTGTTTTATTTTGCTGGGTTTTTAAAGCAAAGAGAGGATAGATTTAGGAAATTTCTTTATTAAGCTCTCAGTTCTATAACCACTCAAATTTGTAGAGTAGGGATGACAGCCAAGTATGTTTATTTGTGAATGTAGAACTTGGTGCTCAGTTGAATTAAGTTTTAATTTAGTCTAATCCATCTGTCCCTCAGGCTTCAATTCCAGTTATCTGATGATGCCTTGTGGGTATACCATTTTCACCTCCAGATCTGGGCTTCTAGTGAGAACACAGCATTTTGCTTATTCAACTGTCTTTTCTGTACCTTCCAATGGAGCTGGCCTCCTTCTTCCACTCAGGCTCCTAACTTCAGAGATGTTTCATTGATTTATTAAGCAAATATTTACAGAAAGGCTACTCTATGTCAGGCTTTCCTTTAGGTGCTGTGGGTACAGAGTGAACCAAACATAATAATTTCTATTGCAAGGAATGGAGAGATGGCTCAGTGGTTAAGAGTCCTGACTGCTCTTCCAGAGAATATGGGTTCAATTCCCAGCACACACATGATGGCTCACTGCTGTCTGTAAATCTAGTTCTATTCAGACATGTAAACACCAATGCATACAAAACAAAAATAAATATTTTTAAAGATTTAGAAATAATTTTTTTTTGTTCTAGTTAAAAAAAAAGATGGATACTGTAGGAAAAAAAAATCCAAGCAGCATTAAATAGTGCTAAGTTCTCAACAGAAATCTAAGTCAAGGAAGAAGACTACAAATGTCAAAAGTTAGAGCAAGCTACACTAAGGTGTTTTATTTCTTTGAGAGAAAGAGAGAGAGAATATGAAGTAAAAATAAAGAATGTAAACATAGCTCTCTGAGGGCAATGAATACCAAGAATAGTCACATATATATCAAAGTCTTGAGAAACTTTCATCATCACTTCCATCCTGAAGATTCTCCATTCAACTCTGTTTTTTTAAAAAAAATAAAACATTAAAAACTCCTAAATATATAGATTCCAAACATATGCAAAAGTACAGAGACGAATATGACACTATCATTATGTCACTAGTAATTCTTTAAAGTGTTACTTTCCACATTTGTTTCAGGTATTGTTTTGAATGTGGAAAGCATTACAAATCATTAAAATGGCATTTCTCTTTCAACTGATTCTTACCTCTCTGGCTCTAACACAAGGCCCAGTCTTGAAGCATTGGCTTTCATGATTGACTTACATATTTCCATTCATGATATAGCTGCCTTTCACTCCACCCAGTATTTTTCTCACTTGCATAAACAACACCTTGTCCCAACCCACAAACCACCACTATGTGATGGTTTCATTTCTCCTTGCCAAATTTTGTGTTTGTAACATTTTCTTTCATTTTGTGTATTCTTTTTATTTATTGAAAAAGGATTCTATTCTTATACAACATACCCTAATTATAGTTCTCCTCCCAGTTAGTCCCCATGTCAATTGCTGCCAGATCCACTCAACTTTCTGTCTCTCATTAGAGAGACACAATAATAAAAGGCTTCTAGTAGATAACAACTTAACATGGCAAAATAGAATAAGATAAAGCAAAAACTATTATATCAAAGTTGGGTGTGGCAACCCAATGGGAGGAAAGGAGTACCAAGAGCAGGCACAAGAGTTAGAGACCCACTTGTTCTCACGGAAAGGAGTCCCATACAAATTCACAGAGGACATGGGGCAGACCCATGTAGGTCCTGTGCTTGCTGATTCAGTCTCTGTGAGTTCAAATACGCTTAGTTGATTCAGAGGGCACTGTTCTACTGGTGTCTCCTTCTCCTCTGGCTCTTACAATCCCCAAGGATGCCCTGATCTCTGAGAAGAGAAATTTGAAGGAGACCTCTCATTTAGACTATTTCTCTGCATAATGTCTAGCTATGGACATGGCTATGAAATATACTCCCTTGTTGGTTGTGATTTGCATATTCCTAATAGGATTTAGGGTGAGTGGCTTTTTCACACACATTTGTGCTCAACTCTTCCCTGACTACAAACTGCCCTTTGTCTGTGCCTATTTTACCACTAGATCACTGTCTTCTCACTACGTGTTGTGATGTATATACTAGAGGGCAACATAAGTCCGTGAATCATGGGCAAAAATTTCCCAGTCTGTGTTTTGTATATTTTCTTGACCAAATAGAATTTTTTTTTTTACTTTGAATGTAGTCAAATATCAAATGTTCCCATTAGCATGTACACTTTCTGCATCTTTTGTTTTGTTTTGTTTTTTGCTTTTATGTTTTTGTTTTTATATTGTTTTGTTTATTTATTGTTATACTTTCAGGGTGGGAGGCAGGGGAAGGGGAAAAGAGAGGGAGGGATTGAGAGGAGAGGAAGGAGGTGAAGCTCTGATCAGGATGTAAAGTTAATTAATTAATTAATTTTAACAAATTAATGGATCTTTAACATTGATACTCATAATGCATATATTGCTTATTTCAATTTTTGTCCCACTTTTTTGTTTGAAACTTTATTAATATCTAATATGTAAAAATTTTCAAGCCACAAAATGTTTGAAATTAGAGTCTAAGACATTATTCTTTGATAATTAGTGTAAGATTGCTAAAGTAGTAAGTAACAATATACATTTTAAACTAAACTACCAAATGGGAAAAAAGAATGAAGTAGAAAACAAAAGTATGAGATAGGTACTAATTTTATAATCTAATTTTTTCTTTTTCTTAATTTTTTATTTAACTTTTATTAATTACACTTTATTCATTTTGTGTCCCCCCATAAGCCCCTCCTTCCTCCCCTCCCGGCCCCCCTCGCCCCCCTTTCTGCATGCATGCCCCTCCCCAAGTCCACTGATAGGGGAGGTCCTCCTCTCCTTCTTTCTGATCTTAGTCTATCAGTTCTCATCAGAAGTGGTTGCATTAATAATCTAATTAAAAAAAAAAGTTCCACAACTAAAAGGAAATGAAAATAAAGTCATCATAAAATTAATGCAAAAATTCTAATAGTCAAAGATAGTAATTTTTAAAGAACAAGATGTGTGAATTAAGTAAAATCACTGTATCTAAACTTGGGAATTTCAGAATTCCAGTCAAAGAAAAGGGTGTAAATATTGCTAAGAGCTTTCATGAGTAGTAGCCAATGTTAGCACAAGCTTCCCTGGTGAGTCATGTAAGTAACCCCTCACATATATCATTCTGTTCTCTAGATACTATTTTATACTATCAAAGCTACGGAGAAAAAATTAATTACTGCCTTTCATTTCAGACCCAGCCAAAGTATTAGTTAATGTGAGAGTGAAGAAGGAAGCCAGTTCCACTGTCAAGATTCACAATTTCTTCAACTGGAACATTGAACATCTTCTATTAGATTGACCTCTGGATACCTTGTGCACTGTTGCTACTGGGTATGGGATTGGAAAAAGTGTATTTCTACTGATATTTGTAAAGTGACTTTAAAACAAATAAATTTTCTGAATTAATTCCATTTTCCAGCATGATTTTTTTTTATCCAATTGTTTCACTAAGAATTCCCAGAAAGATGCCAAAAAAGAAATGGTCAAGGAAAGTGACTTGACTTGTCTCTGGTTGTATTTGGAATGCAGCTGCTGTCACACCATCAATGAAGATTCTTGCCACAAAATAAAATGTATTTCCCATTCACTGTTCACCAAGAACTATAGCATGTGTGGCACTGGGTTTCTCTAATGTATCATTCACATCTCTTTAAATAATCCATTTTTTTCCCTGTCCTCTAGTCAGTAGAGTTAACCCATTAGCTATATTCAACTGGGGACAGTGTGATGGAGAATCCACTTATGCATATTGATTATTTTGTTTGCTTAAGGTATAATTTAATCTTTCCAGAGAGTTGGTAAAGCATGCCTATAAACTATGAACCTGGCTCTTTGACCACTCCACCCCTGAGGGGGCACAGCCTAGCCAGGCCACAGAGGAAGACATTGCAGCCAGCCTGATGAGACCTGATAGGCTAGGGTCAGATGGAAGGAGAGGAGGACCTCCCCTATCAGTGAACTTGGAGAGGGTCATGGGAGGAGATGAGGGAGGGAGGGTGGAATTGGGAGGGAATAAAGAAGGGGGCTACAGCTGGAATACAAAGTTAATAAACTGTAATTAATATAAAAATTTAAATAAAAAAAACTGTGAACCTAAATATTTCAAGAAGCATTCAACTTTTGAACACCGCATCAGTAGCTTTAAGGCTATTGGCGATTTTGTCCAAAATATTATCCTTTTTGTTGTTTTAAAAGCATGAGCATAAATTCTCAATTTTTTCCATTTCTATTATCTCTCTCTTATGTACAATTATTCTTTTTATTTTTATTAATTACAGTTTATTCATTTTGTATCCCACATGTAGCCTCCTCCCTCTAACCCTCCCAATCAAACCCTCACCTTCTCTTCCCTCCCTATGCCCCTCCCCTAGTCCATGGATAGGGGAGGTCCTGCTCCCCTTCCCTCTGACCCTAGTCTATCAGGTCTCATCAGGACTGGCTGCATTGTCTTCCTCTGTGGCTTGGTAAGGCTGCGCCCCCTGAGGGGGAGGTGATCAAAGAGCAGGCCACTGAGTTCATGTCAGAAACAGTCATAATTTACCTTCTTTCCTATTAAAATGATAAAACAATTTGTTGTAGCCTTTTTAATTTTTTATCTCTGGGGATTATAATTTAATTTACATCATTTTCCTTTTCCTTTCCTCCCTCTAAGTCATCCAGTATAGCATGTAGCCATTTTCTTTTCTCTTTGCGTTTGATTGAACCCATTGTTTATTTATTTTTATCTCACTATCGTGCTTTTCTTCTCTTTGCATTTATTATGGCCAGTTGTTTTTCTAAGCTCTTCAATAAAATTATCATATGATCAACTTTAATTCAATCATGTCTTCACAGTTTTATTTTATGTCACAGCTATAAATTCTGGGTAACAATTTAGCTGCATTTCACAGTCTAATGTGAGCATTCTCACTCTTTTGCTAATTTCTGCCTAGTTCATAACCTCCTACTTGATGAATAAATTGATTAGAAGAAGACTTTTAGGTTTCTAATAATGTGTTTATATATTTATCTTAGTTTTGTTGCTATCATCTAATTCCAAACAAACTATTTAACACTGTTTTTTAGTAAATCTTGATTTCGTTTGCCTGCATTATTTTGCTTTGGTGTACAAGTGTTTATCTGTACATGGAACAGTAATTTGTGAGTTTTGTAAGTAAAGCAATACATGCTTAAAAATAATATCTGGCTTCTACATTTTAGGAACTTGGTTCTAAATATATTCATCAGATTAATACTGTACAAAAATGGTTTTTCAGCCCCTGGAATTTCGGTTAAGAGTCTTACTTTTCATGAGTTTAGAAAAGTGTTAAAAACCCTCCACAAATACCTGGATGTGGACTTGACCATCATGGGGCTCTGTCGTGTTCCTGTTTGTTATGTTGGGGTGAACTGAGCATCAAACTCAGGGCCTTACCCAAGTCAGACAAGGATTCTACCATTGGGCTACATCCCCAGCCCTGCCAATTTTTGTCTTACATATTTTGAACCAATATTAGGTGTATATGGTTTCCTGTCTTTTTAGTTAA
Source organism: Meriones unguiculatus (assembly GCF_030254825.1). Taxonomy (NCBI): domain Eukaryota; kingdom Metazoa; phylum Chordata; class Mammalia; order Rodentia; family Muridae; genus Meriones; species Meriones unguiculatus. The sequence goes on from NC_083350.1 coordinate 123,465,756, forward strand.
TTAATTTCATAATCTTTAGCTTTGGTAATACTGATGCCTTAAAAAGTCTATTTCATCAAATTTAATTACCTGCCCCACTAACACGCAAACTTCTGGGCCTTATGTTTAAAATGCACCTTCTATGAATAGCATGGATTTATATTAAATCTACATATCTGAAAAGTACACAAGCAAATTTAATTAATTATTATATGGCTGGAATAGATGGAGAGATAGATAGATAGATAGATAGATAGATAGATAGATAGATAGATAGATAGATAGAGCTAGGACAGACATTTGTATTTTCTCATTATCCAATATTATCTAACGATCTAATTTGTATTTTGTTTTTTTTCTTCTTGCTTTTTTTTATTAGTTCCATATTTTATTAACTCTGTATCACAATTGTATCCCGCTCCCTCGTTCCCTCCCAAACCTTCCCTCCCTCTGTCATCTCCTCCCTGCCCCTTTCCAAGGCAACTGATTGGGGAGAACCTCCTCCCCTTTCATCTGACCTTGTTTTATCAGGTATCTTCAGGACTGGCTGCAAAGTCCTCCTCTGTGGCCTAGCAGGACTGCTCCTCCCTTGGGGGGTGGGAAGGTCAAAGAGCCTGCCATTGAGTTCCTGTCAGAAATAGTCCGTGTTCCCCTTACTATGGGAAACCAATTGGTTACTGAGCTACCACAAGCTACATCTGAGCAGAGTTTCTAGGTTATATACATACATGGTCCTTAGTGGAGTGTCAGTCTCAGAAAAGACCCCTGTGCCCAGATATATTTGGTCCTTGTGGAGCTCCTATCCTTTCCACGTCATACTAACTCCCCTTCTTTCATACAATTCCCTGCACTCTGCTGAAGGTTTGACTATGAACCTCAGCATCTGCTTTGATACACTGCTAGGTAGAGTCTTTCAGATGCCCTCTGCGGTAGGCTCCTGTCCTGTTACTTTTTTTCTCCTACATCCAATGCACCTCCCATTTGTCTTTCTAAGTGAGGATTGATCATCTTACCCCTGGTCCTCTTTCTTGTTTATCTTCTTTAGGTGTATAGATTTCATTATGTTTATCATATCTTATAGGACTATATGAGTGTGTATATACCATGTGTGTCTTTCTCCTTCTGGGATACCTCACTCAGAATTATTTTTTCTAGATCGCACTATTTGCCTACAAATTTCAAGATTTCCTCATTTTTTTATTTCTGAGTAGTATTCCATTGTGTAAAAATACCACAATTTCTGTGTCCATTCCTCCATTGAGGGACATCTGGGTTGTTTCCAGGTTCTGGTTATTACAAATAAAGCTGCTACAAACAGGGTTGAGCAAATATCCTTGTTGTGTACTTGAGCAAATTTTGGATATATGCCTAGGAGTGGTATAGCTGGATCTTGAGGAAGAACTATTCCTAATTGTCTGAGAAAACGCCAGATTGACTTCCAAAGTGGTTGTACCAGTTTACATTCCCACCAGCAATGAGGAGGGTTCCCCTTTCTCTACAACCTCTCTCGCCAGCATGTGTTGTCACTTGAGTTATTCATCTTTGCCATTCTGATGGGTGTAAGGTGAATCTCAGGTTTGTTTTGATTTGCATCTCCCTGATGGCTAAGGGTGTTGAGCATCTCTTTAAGTGTTTCTCTGACATTCTATATTCCTCTACAGAGAATTCTCTGTTTAGCTCCGTACCCAATTTTTTAATTGGATTACTCCTGCCAAAAGCAATCTATAGATTCAACACAATTCCCATCAAAATACCAACTCAGTTCTTTACAGACCTTGAAAGAAAGATTCTCAGCTTCATATGGAGAAACAAAAAACCCAGAATCTCCAAAACAATCCTACACAACAACAAATCATCTGGAGGTATCTCCATCCCCGATCTCAAGCTGTACTACAGAGCGATAGTAATAAAAACTGCATGGTATTGGCATAAAAACAGAAAGGAGGATCAATGGAACAGAATAGAAGACCCAGAAATAAACCCACACACCTATGAATACTTGATTTTTGACAAAGAAGCCAAAACCATTCAATGGAAAAAAGACAGCATCTTCAACAAATGGTGCTGGTCCAACTGGATGTCTACATACAGAAAAATGAAAATAGACCTATATTTATCACCCTGCACAAAACTAAAGTCCAAGTGGAGCAAAGACCTTAACATAAAACCAGATACTCTAAATCGGTTAGAAGAAAAAGTGGGGAAGAGCCTAGAACTCATTGGCACAAGAGACAACTTCCTGAATAGGACTCCAACAGCACAGGATCTAAGAGCAATAAATAAATGGAACCTCACGAAACTGAAAAGCTGCTGTAATGCAAGACACTGTTGTCAGAACAAAACAACAGGCTACAGACTGGAAAAGGATCTTCACCAACCTTATATCTGACAGAGGGCTGATATCCAGCATATATAAAGAACTAAAGGTTTTTTTTGTTTTGTTTTTAGCCTTTGAGTCATAGTATTTGTATATTGTATGATCTTTCAGTGACGTACTTTGTGTGTGTGTGTGTGTGTGTGTGTGTGTGTGTGATAGCTTTGCATAGTCTAATGTTAGTGGATTGAGAGGAACATGAGAACAGAATATACTGTGTACTCAAGATGGTCTGGTAGTCAAGTAAGCAGTTTTGGAGCTGGACTGCCTGGTTTTAGATCCAGGCTGTGCATCTTATTATTGATGAATAGGTCACTAATTGTATGCAATAATACCCTCACCTAAAAATTAAATTTATAATGAGAAAAGTTAAATCTAACCACTAATTATGATAATCAAATGAGTCACTACATAAAAAAGACTTAAAGATGTGGTCAGCAGATGTACATTAGCTATTATTAATTTTTATTTTCCTGTTTACTTTAATTATTAAGTCCAGATTATTAATTAACAGAAGATAGGTATTTAAATTTATCATCAGTTCTTTTTCACATTGCTCTGTTTTACCACAGTTAATGTAACCAGTCTTTGCTTCTTTTTGGATTCTTCTCGTTTTCACCCTTTATCCCCTGTTTCTCCACCTAACACTAGATAGAAGGGAAAAGAGAGGAGAGAGGAATTAGGAAAATCCCTGAATCTAATTTCTTTCCTTTTTTTTCTTCTTTGAGCACGGTACTTAAAAAAACGCAACTAACCTCCCTAAATGAGCAACAACCACCAATCCAAACTGTCGGGTCCTAGCATTTATGTACTCTCTGAAAAGTTCCCAGGATTCCAAACATCACACAATCGCAGAAACTATATGCATCTGCTAAACCTCATTTAAAGAGCATGAAGCAAATGATTGTCAGCTGTTGTGGACAGTCTGAAGCAGCTCCACATCCCCACACCCGGGATTAAAATGAAAGCACATAATTATAACATTTGTGTGGTTGTGGGGTTCATTTTTTATTAATTATTATTATTTATTACAATTTATTCAGTTTGTATCCGGCTGTGGCTCCCTCCCTCCCTCTTCCCCCCATGCCCCTCCCCTAGTGCACTAATAGAGAAGGACCTCCTCCCCTACACTCTGACCCTAGCCTATCAGGTCTCATCAGGACTGGCTGAATTGTCTTCCTCTGTGGCCTGGCAAGGTTGCACCCCCCTGGGGGAGGTGATCAGAGGGTCAGCCACTGAGTTCATGCCAGAGACAACTCCTGGTCCCCTTACTAGGGTACCCACTTGGAGACGGAGTCTATGGACTACATCTGAGCATGGGTTTAAGTCCTCTTCGTGCATGGTCCTTGGTTGGAGTATCAGTCTCTTTAGGGCTCCCAGGGCCCAGTTGTGTTTTGTTGTTGTTGTTTGTTTGTTTTGTTTTACTTTTGTTTTTGGTGGGTTTTTTCCCCCCTGTTGGGTCTCCTTTTGGAGCTCCTGTCCCGTCCAGGTCTTTCTCTCTCCCCCTTCTTTCATAAAATTCCATGCCTTCTGCCCACAGTTTGGCTATGAATCTCAGTCTCTGCTTCCATATCTCTGTCAATGGAGTCTTTTAGAGGCTGTCTGTGGTAGGCTCCTGTCCCGTTCCCTATCTTCTCCTACTTAAGATGTGTATCACATTTGCCTGTCTTCCCTGGGGTTCTCCTTGTTGTTTGGCTTCTTTAGGAGTATAGATTTTTAATATGTTTATCCTATGTCATATTTCTAATAACCACTATGAGTGAGTATATACCATGTCTGTCTTTCTGCTTCTGGGTTACCTCACTCAAGATGATCTTTTTCTAGTTCCCTTCATTTGCCTACAAATTTTATGATTTCCTTGTTTTTAATAGCTGAGTAGTATTCCATTGTGTAAAGGTACCACAATTTCTTCATCCATTCCTCCGTTGATGGGCATCTAGGTTGTTTCCAGCTTCTGGCTATTACAAATAAAGCTGCTACGAACATGGTTGAGCAAATGTCCTTGTTGTATAGTTGAGCATATTTCAGATATATGCTTAGGACTGATATACCTGGATCTTGAGGCAGCACTAGAGAAACCGAAAGGGCCCTGAGACCAGCACAGTTCAGGGAGCAACAGTCCCCTCGCCTGGGACTATTTCCTGGGACCCACCCCAATCTTTGCCTCCGCCTGCAGACCATCATGGATCAGGGGGCAGCAGGTAAGAGCCCCCCACCCGCATGCGCTGGCCTGCTGCAGCCTGCCAGCGACAGAGGCCAGGTCTGACCAGGGCCTTCTGTGCTGTGCTTCCCCTGTGTGCCCCACACCCCACTTCCACTCCTGGAGACTCACTCCAATCTGTGGCCCCTGAGACCAGCTCAGATCAGGGGCAGCAGGTAAGAGCCCCTCACCCCCATTTACTGATCAGTTGCCACACTTATTTGTGGGTTTAATTATAAGTGATTAGGAGTCTAATTATTTAATACAATACCTACTTAGTAGAATACTAGTAGTAGACTTTCCACAGGGGTCTTGTCCAGCTATCTTCTTTTTTAATGTTTTCTATGATTTATTCCAACTGATTTTTATCTTTAAGTTTTACACGTAGAATCTAGTTAATTACTTCAGGGTGGTCCACTATCAGTATGCTATCAATGAATGACAAAGTTTAGATACCTATTATATTTTTAACTACCCCATCTGACCATGAAGTCAAGGAACTTCTCCATGTGTCTCCAAGAACATTGACTTCACAGTTAATCAAGATACCTATAGAAACATCAGAACTAGAATGCCCGGATGCCGTGAGAACTACAAGACGGTCTCTGAAGCAGTCGCATGGGTTTACATGCCAATCAATAGTAAAGACGGATTCCTCTAATTGTCCTATTCCTGCCAGCATTGTATATTATAAAATTTTCACATTTTAACAAATACAAGTGTAGTACTAGAGTATTATTTTCTTATTAATTTAATATTAAGTTATCCAACAGCTAGCATCAATATATTGTATCAATGTATGTGAGGTTCTAAAAGAAGATTTTTCACTTACATACAATTAGTTGGGAGTATATAAACTTTCATTTGATTCAGTTTTTTTCCTCTGAAAACTTAGGGACAATAATGGTATTTCTTTTGTTTTGTTTTGTTTTTAAGATACTTTGTTTGCTTTGTGTGTATAAATGCTTTGCCGTCATGTTGTGCATTATGTATGTGCGGTGTCCATAGAGGTCAGAAGAGACCACTGGATCCTCTGGACCTGAAGTTAACAGATGGTTGTTAGCCATCATGCCAGTGCTGGGAACCGAACCGGGGAACTTGTCCTCTGCTAGATGAACAAGTGGGATTAGCTGTTATCAATAACAGTGGTTATTTTAGGAAGAACTAAATGGGGCAAAACTTAATCATCAAAACAATAATCTAATTCAAGTCCATGCTGGCTGTTATGATTAGTCCTCATTGTAAATTTGTTTGAATTGAAAGACTCCATGGATTGACAACACGAAATACTGGATGTGTCTCCAAAGGCATTTTTAGGTATGAGTGAGGTGCAAGACGGGCACTAAAGTAACAAAATCATCCCGAATGTGGTGGCACCATCTAGTATGCTGGGTACCTGGATACAGGTGGGGGAAAAAAGGAAGCCAGCCAACACAGACAAACTCCATTCTTCCAAAGTATATTACGGCTGTCACCATCATCCATGGACAGCAGACCCCGGCCTATTCATCCTCCAAATATAGATTCACATCAGCATCTCTCCAGATATCTTATGGCCTTTAACCTGCATCTTTTGTCCTTCCTTCTTCTATATTCATTCTCTCTCTCTCCCTCTTTCCCTCCTTCCCTACATGTCTTCCTCTTTCTCTCTCTGACCCAGAGAAAAGAGAGAGAGAATCTATTGGTTTTATTCCTCTAGACCAGTCCAGCTATTGTATCATTTATTATAATTGTTATTCTTTTAATCACTTATTTTATTTCATAAATTTCCCATTTTATTATTAACCATGTCTTGTGCATTTCTTTCTTTTTAGCGTGGCCTTCTTGAACATTCTTGTTATCAATCTCTTACAAAGTTTTTAAATGAATAAGTGAGTGAGTGATAAGAGATGAAATATGGCAGTTTTGATATGCAGTTCTCCAAATGTTGACTATTTCTTCTCATTGTCTTGTTAGGTCATTTTTTGTGTGTGTGAACAAAATTTTGAATCTCAATGTATTTTTAATCTTGTCAATATATGTTAAATAAAATTGAATTCACATTCCATTTTCTATGTAAATAACTCATAACATCCATAATAGTAGAGGAGAAACCTTAGCTCCACACTGGAAAAAATAAACAATGGTATTTCAAGATATTATTGGGTATTTTTAATGTAGAAAGCTAGTATACAATGACTTAAATTTTGTCAAACCTAAGACAAGTAATACAGATTAATTATCGGCTAATTATAAAACTAAACCAATCCTTAGAATGAGCTGCTACCTCAGGAAAATACCCTACAAGATTATCTGAGAAAGCATTTATCATTGTTAAAAGATGAAATTTAATACACTTCCTAGAAATTGTTTATTAAAAACTCATGGGGAAAATGTCTTAGAATATGTCATAATATAGCACCAATAGGCATTTAATAATAATTGGTGTTCAAAGGAAATCAACATAGAGGGCTCTAACATTTCTGAATATTTGCCTAGTATCCACATAGAAATAGGCAACATCGGAATGTATAAACTTCTCTGCACAGCCTACTTAGGAAGAGTATGGCAGCTTGATTTTTGTTTGAATCACATTTAGGAACAAAGAAATTATCTCCATTTGGAAGAAAATAATTAATAGGTGCAAACCTGAGGGAGGGACATCACAGACACCAAGACACAAATCAGTGGCTGCCACTACTTTCAAACAGCACCAGATGACTTCTCAAACATGACATGGCTGTGACATGTGGGGCTGGTTGACCCTTTTCCTTAGCAGAGAAAGCATCTAGGAGGAAAGTAAGTTCTCCCTGTCTGCAATAGCAAGATTCTAAACAGGTTAAAAAAATACGCAGACTCTTTTAAATTGGCCAAACCCATTCTTTTCTTTAAAAAGAATTCTAAAACTAGTAAGAAGATTCATTCGATCTGTCAACATAGGTTTAGTTAAAAAGTATTGAATTCTGAAGAATAATGAGCCAAAACTTACAACAACTTCAGTAATTATGGCTTAGCAATGGTGATGAATGTTCACTTGAAAAATCCACAGAGATAAAACTACTCAAAAGAATAGATGTATGCTCAATACTATTATGAAGGTCATATATGTAGACCGATCCAGTCCAAAGAGTCAGTGAAAGCTTCCTGAGCCAATATCTGTAGAAAAAGAATGAGCTCAGCTGCTGAACTAATGAAAAAAAGAGAACAGTGTGTTCAGGGCTCAATGCTCCGAGTAAATCCACAAGTATGGGGAGAGTGATACATAAAAGGGAAGCAAGATAAAACTCAGGAGAGAGACCTGTATCCAGATGTGCCTGGCTATTCAGCTACCGCCGGTGTTTGTTCTTTACATGCTATGGAAAGCTATTGATGAGCTTAAGAAGGAAAGGTCTAATTTAGAGGATGAACTGGAAAGGCAGCCAGAATAGAAGCCAATTATAAAGATGTTGTAATAGTTCAGTTCAGAGATGTCCAGCACTAGCTTGGACTGGGGTTGTACTGATAGAAATGAAGAGAATTGTGGACCCTCTAGAGATAAGGAAGAGGCAAAATCAATAGGACAGAATAGGAGAAGAGACAGGCGACAATAGCCCCTTTCATAATTTCTCTATGAAGCTTCCCAGGTATTGTAGAACTTTCTATAGTATGACTGCTGGGTGATCACATCCCTGAGGGTCTAAAGGGAACTCTTCTCTTGCAACTGTTTGGACACTTGAGCTCAATTTTTTATACACCTATAAAAGAAATAGCTTTAAAACCATTTACAATAAAGAAAGCCTGTAGATATTCTCTAATCTATACTTCAGAAAGAGCAGAACTAATTTTAGAGACAAATCCTGTTTAACCCTGTGGGACACTGGTTATTTTCATTGCTGTTAACCTCATTTGCTTCTTCAGCACATCTGAGTATCACACATGGGATGTTTATTTCCCAGGGTCTAATTCTATTCTATGGATTTGTTACATTTTATGAGGCATTCTTGTCTGTACAACTTACAGAATTTTTGAAAAAAGAAAAATTCTGACTTGTTTCCCTCTGGATCTTCTACTAGCTGACCATACTGTACACGACAGGGATGCAAACAAGCTTAAAGGTTTTGTGATGGCGCTCCCTTCAAGTTTACCGTCAAACCTATGCAAACGGATAAATCTCCTTTGAAAAGACAAGAATGAAAAGAAGAATAAAGGACAAGAAAGAAGCTCCTGCTGGTGTGGGATCCTATCAGGGAGTAGCCGTTCTGGGGATTGCACCTAATGCCATGGGGGAAGAGACTGATGTGAAGGCGGAATCTTTGGTTGCTTGCTGAGATGTGGGGAGCCTACCCTCCGTCGGGGTGTGCCTTTAGCACTGGTACTAATCTCCGTTTCATATCCATGACTCAACACCACGAATACTTTAAGCAAATTCACTCACGATGCTGATCCAGAAGTTTTCTGCCTGTAACTCCTCTTTGCCCTGGGCATGGTGGGCAGAGGTATCAATAATGCCCGTCTGGCTGCAATGTTGCACCAGTTAGCCCAATATCATGCTAAGGATCCCAACAACCTCTTCATGGTGCTCTTGGCACAGGGCCTGACACATTTAGGGAAGGGCACACTTACCCTCTGCCCCTACCACAGTGATTGGCAGCTCATGAGTCAAGTAGCTGTGGCAGTACTGCTTACTGTGCATGTTCCTTTCCTGGAACATTTTAGGCAAATCTCACTATGTATTATAGGGGCTGGTGGCTGCCATGCAGCCCCGAATGCTGGTTACATTTGATGAGGAGTTGTGACCGCCTCTAGTCTTGTCTGTGTGGGTCAGCTAGCAGATGAGGTGGACCAGGCTGGGAAGCCTAAAACGATCACAGGGTTCCAGAGACTCAAAAACCCCAGTGTTGTTGGCCTGTGGGGAACAGGCAGAATTGACCACTGAAGAGTTTCTTCCCATTACCCCTATTCTGGAAGGCTTTGTTATTCTTCGGAAGAACCCCAACTATGATCTTTAAGTGGCTACTAGACCCTGGTCTGCAGTTGACTTTTTAGCAGGCTATATGGCCTGCTGCCAGGGATGGTAGGTGTACAGATTTTAGTAGGTTTATCCTATATTATATGTCTACATGAGTGGGTATATACTATGTGTGTCTTTCTGCTTCTGGTATACCTCTCTCAGGATGATCTTTTCCACCATTTACCTGCAAATTTCATGACTTCCTTGTTTGTTTGTTTGTTTGTTTGTTTTCTGAATAATATTCCATTGTGTAGATGTACCGCAATTTCTGTATCCATTCCTCAGTTGAGGGGCATCTGGCTTGTTTCCAGCTTCCAGCTATTACAAATAAAGCTGCTACAAACATGGTTGAGCAAATGTCCTCATTGTGTACTTGAGCCTCTTTTGGATATATGCCTAGGAGTGGTATAGCTGGATCTTGAGGAGCACAGTGGTCTTTCCTGAGACTGACCCCTGCACAGATGTACCCATAGCAGTTCAGCATCCAACTGGGTTCCATTGTAATGAGAATAGGGACTGTCTCTGACATGAACTGATTGGCCTGCTCTTTGATCACCTCCCCCTGAGGGGGGAGCAGCCTTACCAGGCCACAGAGGAGACAATGCAGCCACTCCTGATGAGATCTAATAGACTAGGATAAGAAGGAAGGAAAAGAAGACCTCCCCTCTCAGTGGACTTGGGGAGGGGCATGTGTGGAGAAGGGGGAAGAAGGAAGGAATTGGGGGGGAGGAGAGAGGGAGCTACGGGGAGGATAAAAAGTGAATAAAGTGTAATTAATAAAAAAAATTTTGAAAAGTTTAAATTCATTTTAAATATACATGAGAACCAAACTTTCAGAATAATATCATCTTTGTGTGATTTTTTTTTTTTTGTGTGTGTGTGTGTGGCAATAGGGGGTTGAACTAGGGGCTTTGCACATGCTAAGCCAGTAATCAACCATTGAGTTATAGCCGCAATACGTCTTCATATGATTTTTAAAAAGCACATTTATCTCCTCTTTATGTAAAAACCAGCAGGGGAGTTGTAATTTTTGCCATGTTTATTGCCCAATTGCACTAACAGATTTGTTTGTCGTTATTCATTCATAGATTATAAAAGTACTCGCAATTTTATCCTTTAGAGTGCAGTTGTACTCACATTTGTTTTCCCATCAAGCTTCATTTCATAAAGGTACTCCCCAGTAAGGAACTTTGTCCTTGGAAGGCTGTAGCCCTAGTCGAGTAGAGCGTGCCCTCCCAAATGTCTTCTGGAATTCTGCAGCCATTCATCAGCACAATTAAGCACCAGTGAAAAAAATACTGAATCTGGTCTTATTCTCTACCACACTACTGGTTACCAGCTACCTAGAAATGTCTTTACACTTGCCATATAACCTAAGCTAGGCTCAACCTCTTATGAAAAAACTGTAATGCAGCATAGTCTGTAACTTGCACTGAGCCACATGGTGCCTGAGGTATTAGCAATAGAGAGGTGCAGAGGCTAATGCCATCATCGCCATTATCGTCATTCTAAAGACCCAACCATAGACACAACAAGGAAGAGCGATGCTCAGCAGGGAAGGCTCTGCCACTCATCTTCAGTCTCTTGGTGTATTGCAACGTGCAAGATTGAATCTATTTCCTAGTGGTTTACAGTCAGTTTAAAGAATTAAAAATCAGCAAGAATAAGGAGATACATAGGGAAAAAAGTGATATCAACCAGGACATAAGGCTAAAAGAAAAGAGCTGACATTTAAAAGGAAAAGGTGTATGAGCTAGGTAAATCAGTATACCAAATTTCACATTCCACCAGTAAAGAACAATAATGATCCCAAAGACCAGATTTCAATATCTCTGCTACTTTTTTAGTTTTATTTATACATTTATATATTTGTGTATTTATTACAATTTATTCATTTTGTATTCCTGCTGTAGCCTTCTCCCTTGTTTCCTCCCATCCTCCCTCTTCTCCCCATATGCCCTTTCCTTAGTGCCCTGATAGAGAGGTCCTCCTCCCCTTCTATCCGACACTCGCTTATCAGGTCTCATCAGGTCTGTCTGCATCATCTTCCTCTGTGGCCTGGCAAGGCTGCACCCCACAAGGGGGAGGTGATCAAATAGCCAGCCACTGAGTTCCTGTCAGAGACAGTTCCTGTACACCTTACTAGGGAACCCACTTGGACACTCAGCAGCCTGTGGCCTTCCTTTGAATAGGGGGTCTAGGTCCTCTCCATGTATGCTCCTTAGTTGGAATATTGGTCTCTGCAGGACCCCCTGGGCCCAGGTATTTTTGGCTCTTTTTTAAGAGCCATGTGAGAAGAGCCTGTTCTGGGTCATAGCTAGTATCTCTTCATGAGAAACACATGTAGAAAAAAGCCCATCTCACAAATGAGAACACTAAGTGTGAAGTCAGCCTCAATAATTGACATGTATCTTGGAACTTACTGGGCAAAATCTAATCAGATTTTCTTACTTCAAAGTCCATGCTGATTTACTCCACCAAAGTCTACCAAATATTCTGGCCATGGCCAGTAAGAACAGTGCATGTGTATTTTTCTGTAAGTCAAAAAGAGGCAATAGGTTTAAAAAGCATGACAATTGCCTTTTAAAGAAACGTTCTTGTTAAAAGCAAATAAGGAAAAAAGAAATAAACATATGTTTACATTCCCCATTCCTAGGCATCAAAGTCACTCCAACCACAGTTGGAGAAATGCCTCTTACAACTGCCATACAATGCTTCAACATTTTAGAAACATAAAGAACACTTATTTGTCTAATACTAGCAATAAGAAAATGTCAGGCAGATTAAAACAAAACTGTGCATTTCTATTAGAGTCCAGAATACTTTTATGAGAAATTAAATTTATGAGAAATTAAATGTAGTTAGCATTTTAGAAATGTAAAGCTATTCATAAGAGAAAATGGGAGAGGTGCATTCATACCTAAACTCTAACTTAATATGTGAGAAGTTATAACTACGGTATAAAATCCATAGCTGAAATGAAACAGGATTACATCACAGGCAATTGCTAATATTAATGGAGCAGAGAGGACTATGTTCCCTGAAGCTAGAAACCTGTCAGAGGGGAAAGACATACATTTCAGCTCGACAAAGCAAAATCCATTAACCATGAAATAGGGAAACAAAAAAATCAAACTTTTCATATACCATATCTTACTTTGAAAAAATCTATTAGTGAAAAAGACTTCTGCTAAATAAAATATTTCTAACTCAATATTATGTGTATATATATATATACATATATATATAATTTAAAGTCAAGAAAAATTCCAGATAATTCATATACCTGTTACTTTCCTATGGCTATATTCATCAAAGCATGGACACAGCATCTCCATAAGCAAATCTCAAAAGAATGCATGTGTTCTGGAGTACACAAAAATTCATCCTGATTTTTAGTTTAAGGAAGCATCATAACAGCTATTGCAAATTCGGTAGGAACTCTTCCAATGTTTTGTTTCTGTTGTGAATAATTCTAGCAACAGCTAACCTGACATTCCAGTTCCTTTGGTAAGTATAAAAGCAAATAAGAGGGATTTGATACACTTGCCATATTCCAAACTGTGTGAAGACTTATACAAATTCACACACACACACACACACACACACACATACACACACACAAAGAGAGAGAGAGAGAGAGAGAGAGAGAGAGAGAGAGAGAGAGAGAACAGTCTATGCTCTGAGTCAAGTAGAGAATACTCAAAAGGCAAGATGCCTATATGGAAAAGATCAAGACCATTGTCAGGTATCAAAGCAATTGACTTTCTCACTACTTCAGGATGATCCAGAAGAGATGTGGTGTAGTCTATGTGGTGGAAGAATTAAACCAGTACACTGAGATTTTTTTCTACTGCCTTAACAGGATTAATGAAATGAATTCCAAGATGACTGACAGGCACCTATCAATATATTTTAAAGTAAATTTTACCATTGTCACCACAATAAAATAAGTATATTAGATAAGGAGTGTGTTGAATAAATGGATTTAGCCATTGTATGTATCAAAACATGCTGCACAAAACACACACACAATTTCTACTTGTCAATTAAAATCCTTTTTAAAAAAATTAGGCAGTTGCCTTTTGGGATGGGGATTGAGCATTTTAGTCAGGGTCCTCTCTCTTGATTAGTTTCTTTAGATGTACAGATTTTAGTAGGTTTATCCTATGTTATTTGTCTATATGAGTGAGTATATACTGTGTGTGTCTTTCAGCTTCTGGGACAGCTCACTCAGAGAGTGCATGGAATCTTATGTAAGAAGTGGTAAATAGTAAGTTCTGGAGAGGACAGGAACCCCACAAGGAGAGCAACAGAACCAGAAAATTTGAACACAGAGGTCTTCCCAGAGACTCATATTCCAACCAAGGACTATTCATGGAGATAACCTAGAACCCCTGCACAGATGTAACCCATGGCAGTTTAGTGTCCAAGTGGATTCCATAGTAATGGGAAGAGGGACTGCCTCTGATATAATCTGACTGGCCTGCTCTTTGATCACCTCCCCCAGAGGGGGGAGCAGCCTTATCAGGCCACAGAAGATGACAATGCAGCCACTCCTGATGTGATCTGATAGACTAAGATCAGAAGAAAGGAGAGGAGGACCTCCCTTATCAGTGGACTTGGGGAGGGGCATGCTTGAAGAAGGAGGAGAGAGGGTGGGACCTGGAGGGGAGGAGGGAGAAGCTTATGGGGGAATACAAAGTGAATAAAGTGTAATTAATAAAATAAAATAAAAATTTAAAAAAAGAGGTAAAAAAAATTAGGCAGTTATGGTCAGACTGTGGTAGCACCTGCCTTTAATCCCAGTACTCAGGAGGCAGAGGCAGGAGGATCTCTCTGAGTTTGAAGCCAGCCTCGTCTACAGTGCAAGTTCCAGGACGATACAGAGAAACTCTCTCTCAAAAAAAAAAGAAAAAATTAAGCAGCTATATAAATTGTAAGGTTTTTCTCACACCAGCAGTACCTGCAGGCAGTTTTTCTAGGAGGGCTCTGAAGTTTCTCTGCTTGCTGTTGTTCATGTTACTTCTTTCTGCATGCTGGCCACATGGGGTGACCTAGTTCTTCTAATGGACTGAACGCTGCTAGAGCAGGATGTCAGTTCTAAATCTGACACCTTAGAGCTTAATTTCTCTCTTACGGTCTGTGTGCTTCTGACTTGCTAACTCTCACATCATGGCACAAATTGCCCCATGGAGACAAAGAACGGGCATGCACTAATGCAAGTAACGAGTGCCTTCGGGGACATGCCCTCGAAGAAATGAACCCTGCTGACAGCCGCAAGAGTCTTTCCAACATCACCTGTCTCCCAGTGGAGCAGGAGATGACATCAATCCTCACCAACGTCTTCATAACAGTTTCATAAGGAACTACTAAGGCCCTGCTAATCAATGTCCACATGTACTGTAACGTCAGGTAAAATGTTTAGTCCCCCTAAATATTTAAGTGACATGCAATAAAAACAATATGCAATAAAAATAGCCTCCTAGTTAATGATCTTATCTATGAATAAAATATGTTACTATTTTAAAAATAAATTTCTTGTCTTTACCCATACACTAGTTATGCAAACCCAGAGCCTCATAGCTTATCTCTTTACTTCTAGTTTTTCCTCCTCTGAAACCATTTGTCATAGGTATAGGGCCTGTCAAAAATTCGTATGATTAAGTCCTAATCCCCAGCTATTCCTCGGAAATAAAGATATTACAGGGTGTGGTGGCTTGAATAGTTATGGCCTCCATAGGTTTCTGTGCTTGAATGTTTGGCCCATAGGGAGTGGCACTCTCAATGGGAGTGGACTTGTTGGCGGAACTGTGTCACTGTGGAGGTAGACTCTGAGGACTCATATATACTCAAGCTGTGCCTAGGGTAGCACAGTCCCCTTCTGCTGCCAGAAGATCAAGATGTAGAACTCTCAGCGACCTCTCCGGCATCATGACTGCCTGGACAACATTATGCCTCCCACCATGATGACGATGGACTGAACCTCCAAAACAGTAAGCCAGCCCCAGTTAAATGTTTTCCTTTATAAAAGTTGCCTCGGTCATGGTGTCCCTTCACAGCAGTAAAATCCTAAGACACAGGGTGAGTGTTTAAGATGAAAGCCCACTAAACGTGGATGGAGAAATTTGGTATACCCGATGTCCCTGTTAAAACAGTCATGAGGCACTGACTTGAATGCAGAAAGAATGCCCAATGAGACCGTGGTTATCATGACAGCACAAGCCAAGATACTACGGCGAGCCAGGAAGGAAAATCTGAACCAAATCCTCCTTCAAAACTTCTAGGCAATCAAATTTTCTTGTTGTCTATAACACAGACAATCATATTTTGTTATAGCAGCTGGTCAAACCAATACTACTTGCTGCAAGAGATCTTGTTGAAACAAGAATAATATCACCATGCCATTGTAGCTGTTTACCTATTAATTCATGAAACAAGAATCTTTTAACATCAGGTTCTAAGTTTAGCACTATGCAGTTAGCAGAGAACAAGAAATATGAGTGAAGCACAAAGCATAGCCCCACCTAGTATGCCCAGTTGAAAGGGCCAGCTCTACATAGACAAATTATAAAATGGCGCCCCCTTGTGGAAGATGAGTTGACCAAACGGTGCTCCTCTGACAAAAACAATTGGCTAAAATCATTTGCATGAGTGGACAAATCCCATGGTTCTATCCAAGCAAACTTGGTGAAAACCAAGCCTGCTTCTACCTGAGTTTCTTCCATAGATGGCTGCTCAGGGGAGGAAAAAATGTGCAAAGCAACTAATGACTGATCCTTCTGAGGTCTTCATGGTTCTCAAAACTTAATTCTTTCCTCATCTCCTATTAATGCTTTGTTGAAGATGTAAATCTGAGAACCCCTTGTCCAAAGGTACTGGTAGTGATTTGATGGAGCCAGACTACACAATAGATCTTGATGTTCACTGATTGTCCCTCAGTAGCAAAGAAAAAGGAAAGGCTTTACCAGAGTATACGCAAAGACCCACCTTTGTTGTGTCAAGTTGACAATAAAAACTAACCAGGACAATTAGTCTTACTGATTTACTCATTTGAGGAATATTTGAAAAGGCACAGTGTGATTTAACCTGAGAACAGTCAGAAACCTTTTACCGGCCTTGTGCCTTGAAGCATTTCTCTTGCTTTTCCTCCAACTGCACCTGAACCCAAGGGGTAAAGAATTGTTGTAGCCAAGGAGATATGTCTCCCACAGGTCATGCATTTCTCCACCCTGTTAGACAATGCACTGGATACCCAGGGACCCAAACATTATGACCAAATAGGCCAGACAGTGGCCCACTTCTAATTAACAAAAGCGCACTGTTAATTTTTCAGAAAATTTGCACGCTGCAGATTAAATGTGGTCCTTATCAAAATTAAATCACATAAGTAAGTTATGTTAAAATAACAGTAATCACTTTGTAATCATTGCTCTGTCGTCTGTGTGCTTGCAATTCATGCTGTATCATTGAAAACGCCTCACATCCAATGGCATCATGTTAGCAGCTTGACATCACCCACTGGGAAATAATCTGTACTCGTTATAGCCAATGCTATAAGTTAGAGCTTCATCTGTTAACTTTTGAGCTTCCACAAAGGAGAAAGTGAGGTAGAAAATACTAATCGTGCCACTTAAATTTTAAAAGTCATCGTATCTGTAGCCATTGCATGTATTCAAAGGATTAAGAGCAAATTCAACTAACACTCAAAAACCATTCTACAGTTTAGCAAAGGAGATACACACACCATTGTCAAGCAAGCAAAGCTCTGCTTGTTTGTTTTAGTTTCGCTTAGTCATAGATACATAGGAAAATGTTAACCACTGCGTATATAGACAGTAGCCTCAAAAACCTCGTATTTTCAATAAACATGAGGGGACCCTGTGTCCATTCCCAGGGCCAATAGGAGCCTCTTCTTTGATCTTTCTCCTAAGAGGGAGGCATGCTTCCTAGAATATGCACTGTTGTGAGACAGAGGATGGCCAGAGGTATTTTCTTACCAACAAAGTATTCCACACAGCGCTTGGCCAAACCAAAACAGGAAAATAAAGCGTGCGAGCTGCAGGCTAGCTCTCAGGGATGAGAGGGTAGGAGCAACCTGCACTTGTTTCTGACATGTTCCTACAAACGTGAGGCACACTTCGGGCTCCACGCCTCTCTCTAACAGCCTTGTGTTTTCACGCCAACCACGCCACAAGTCTCCGAGTTCTCCCCACACCCCACACAAACTTGTTCCCAGCGTGCCTTGCTCCTGTGCTCATTTGCATGGCATACCCTTTTTTTCCCATCTCTCTTGCGCTTGAACCCAGTCAGGAGCCTGGGACACAGTAAGGCACGATGGTGTTAGTTCACTAGCAAATGAGTGAATTTTCTGGATTTCAGTCCTGGTCCACCGAAAACAACATGGCTGTAGACAAGAAATTTTAGCTCCTTGGGCATTCTTCTCCTTTGGTACTAAATGAAGATAAATGCCACCAGCACCGTTGTGATCCATTCATAGTGGCTTCATCTGTTAAGCACACACTTGAAAGCACACACTTGCTTGCTCATGAAGAGTATCTCATTTTAATCTACTCTCCTGTTGACTCTTGAACACAGTTACCTCCATGAGGCCCATCCAAGAATGATGGAGCCTAGGCTCCAGTGATGTCCATCTGTCTTAACAAGCATTCAAGTAATAATTTACCCTTGCCCCTGCCAGATATAATATATTTCTCTGTGTGTAATTTGAAGATAAATTCTGACCGCGTGACTGTGAAAATATCAATAGATAGCTCATCACTAGCCATTGAGCCCAACCAACAAAATGAATTATAAGACAAGTAATAAATATAGGTGGGATTAAATACGATTGCTTTGTAACACTTCTCTCCAGAAACAAGAATAACAACCACAACGTAAATCTCTCTTCACACCCCCATCTCTCTCTCCCTCCACCTCCTGCCGCTAAAGATTTAACTAGGGCCTCATGCATCATAGACACTCTAGCTCAGAATTTCTGTGCCCAGAGAAACACCCGTAATTATACAATCAATGAACCTGAAGATATTGTTAAAAATTCAACCCATTCATCAGACTCTCTTACGTCTCTCAGAACCTTATTTATGGTCATATCCCATCATTTCTCACTTCATAAAGCATAAAAAAATATCCACTAAGAAGGGTGTATATTTATTATTACAATTAGCAACTATTATTGAGAAATCAAACTTAGCACCATAATCAGGAAGGAATCAGTATAAGGGCATTCAGAGAAATGGATAATAAGGTTGACAATTACACTAGACCCAAGGTTTTTGTTTGTTCATTTGTTCTGCTGTTTAATTTAGACCACTGTGGGTCTTAGCAGGAATCATGGAACCTTCATGATAGTTAACATCGCAACACAATATTCGTAAACAGTGCTTTCTCCAGTTTCTCATTCCTCAACTTTACATCTCCAGTAGAATCTACAGAGCATAACAATGAAGAGCATAAACTGTGATGCTGGGTTGGAATCCTAATTTGACAGATGGGTAAGTGGGCAAGTGATGCAGCATCTTTGTTTCCTTATTCTAGCTTCACTATCCAGTGTTAGAATAGCCCACCCCCAGGCTTGGAGTCATTATATTCATCACACTTGGAACAGTGCCTGGACAATGATGAATGCTGTGTATTGGCCCTGGTTATTGGCATTGTCGTGGAAATTAATTAATATTACAAAGCCTAGTCACTACAATGGCGAAGGTCCAAAAATTGAAAGAAATAAAGAAAGAAAGAAACAAAACTTTATCTGAGGATCACATGTATAAAATGATATTACCTGCACTACAGAGAAGGCAGAAAAAAAGGACTGCCTTCCAGTAACTATAGGCAAACGGCACCCTCATTTAATATTAAAGAAGAAAAATAATTCTTCCATGCAGATACCAGTTGAATCTAGTATGTAAATAGATGAATTCTGCTCTGATGGAATGAATACTTACTCATTCACTTCTTGCCCAGTTAGTCTGTGAAATTTTTAAGAAGTAGTTCTTTCAAGTTTACATCTCAGTAACTTAGGCTAACTACATTCTTAGCTCTCTTTTTTTCCTTCAGAAGTCATCTTCCCCAGAGAAGACCACACCAATTGGTTATCCAATATTAAATGGTCACCTCTGAAATGTGCACACAAGTAATTAATAGCTACTATTTGAAGCTAGAAATATCTCAATCCTAGTAGATACAGAGTCTCCTTCCTGTTGAGATCATATTCTGTCTCCCGAGAGTTCAAGATGTTGAAAGTTGTGTCCACTCTGACAGGAATGATTATTTGAGAACTGAAGCAAACCTTTAGATATAGTAGATCTAGCTAGTTTTTATGCACCACATAATCGAGGTATTTGTCAATATAACAAAAGGCTTATAATCATAATTTTCTTTAAATTACTATGCAATCATACAATAAGTGAATAGACTCAAAATATAACAATGAAACATACCAACAATTTAGAAAGAGAACTCTTCATATGAGCAATTCATTTTCTAAAGGAGCTCTGATTTTAGTTCAAATTGTTCCACAAAATTTTGAGAGGTTTTTAAGGTCTTTTCTTGTCCTTATATTTCTACCTTCAGCAGTGATTTTTAAATTGTGTTCCTGCCCTTTGTAACACTCAGCTTATTCTCTGCTCTTCTCTAACTTGTCACTTTTGTAGACCAAGTCTTTCAAAAACATCTCTCAAATATCTTCTTCATCTAAATACATCCCCATAGGTTACCAGTACAAGACTTTTAAAGCACTGTTTTCATTCATTTTAAATTTTAATTTTGAAAAAATAGTTTTTGAGATCATAGTACAATCACATCATGTCTCCATTCCCTTTTCTCTCCCCAAACCTCCTCACATGAGAAATAGGAGGCTTTAGCCTCTTTTTTTTTTCACTAATTATTGGTTATTGTTATGTAAACACACATAGGTGTATGTGTACATGTAAATATATGTTTATGTTTCTACACACATAATTGCAATCTGTTCAGTCTATCACATGAGGCTTCAGTGCTATTCAAAAATCTAAAGGCGACTAAGCAATGCTGAGAGCAGAAGAAAAAGTCTTCCCCAGAGAAGATCATGTCTACTAGTTATCCAATATTAAAAGGTCACCTCTGAAAATGTACACACAAGTAACTTTCATGTGTAACTGTGTGTACATGTATGTGCCCACATGCATATGGCCACCTGTAGGAACCAGAAGAGTGAATTAGATTATCTGGACATGTGATAGCAGTCAGCTATTAACTACCTGATGTCAGTGCTAGGAATTGAACTCCCGTCTTCTGTAAGAGCAGCAAGTAATATTGGCAGCTGAGCTGTCTCTGTAGTTTCCCCATTCAGTATTCTTAAACTTTTTAAAGGCTGAATATGTGGCTCAGTTGGTAGAACACTTGCCCATCACACTTGAAACTCGGATTTGATCCTCAACAGTACATAAAACTGAGCATGGTGGCATGTGACTATAATCCCAGCATGTATGTGGGGGGGGGTGAAGGCAAAGGGACCAGAAGTTAAAGGTTAGTCTCAGATACTTAGTGAGTCTGATGCCAGCCTGAGCTACACAAGATGCTGTATCAAGTAAATAAAAAATTAGAACTCTTTTAGTTGTGCCTTTAATAATGTGTGTCTCATTATTATTATTGGATGTTATTAGTTTTTAAGTAATTAGTTATTAATTTTTAAGACGGGTGACGCTATCTCCTATATATCTGCCCTTTACTTCCACCCATAGTGCTCTTGTTATAAAATGTACTTACTTTAATTGCACTAATATATATATATATATATATATACATATAATTTCAAAACTCTTCCTGCTTTCATGCGTAACTCTATCTAATTCTCAGCTCTAAAGGGAGGGAGCAGAAAGTGGATATGATTTAAATGTGTTGTATACATGTGTGAAGTCAACAAATAGAAAATAAAAGAATTTCTAAACAAGAATCTGGAAACATCCTTCTCCAACTTAGAACATAGCAATTTCCAATCTTTTATCCACAGAGTAATGTCAAATCCTTCCGTATGGTGAACATAGCACGATAGTAGGAAATTGTTTAAACAACTTTAAACTTAGGAGAAAAGACCCAATGGGACATAGATTAAAAGAAAGACTGAAGAAATAGTTTCAAATAATGGGAGTTTGGAGGGTACAAAATTATAGAGCAGATTATTTCAGACTACAAACCATGTCTGTGTTTGGGTCAGTCAGCTATGAAACCACAAGCAAAAGCACAAATACCATGACCAGAGCATATGCTCAGATCGGTTAGAGTCACTGCCTAACCCAGTTCTGACAGACCGTATCCAATGGTGAGTGATCACTTCTGCAACAGGGGCAGCTAGCTATTCACACAATTCTGTCGTGTCATCACGTTCGTCCCCCAGCCTAACTTCGGAGCTCCTGGCTCCAAAATGAGGTTTTTACCTTCTCTCTCTCACACACACACTCTCTCTCTTCAGGCTCTCATATAATTTCAGAGTTCTACCGCAGTGCTTACTATACTAAACATTTAATAATTGGCTTTCTTATATCTCACAGTAAGGTATGAATCCCTGAAAAGCTGCATTTCAGCATCTGAAAATCAGCACTCAGGAAAACTGCAAACAAAATGTCTTCGGGCACACACTTTCAGGGTAGGGCAGGGAGGACCAGGCTGGAAAAAGCACTCGTTTGGTGCAGCTACAACTGAAGCTTCAGACAGTCCAAGGCTTGCTCTGGGACTGGAGTGTTCTATCTGAGTCACCTCTTTACATTAGCCAGCCCTGTATTCTCCCTCTGCTTCCTACCTCATGAGAAAGATCCCTGTGACCAAGGACAATTCCTTATGTG
This sequence comes from Meriones unguiculatus, assembly GCF_030254825.1. Classification (NCBI taxonomy): domain Eukaryota; kingdom Metazoa; phylum Chordata; class Mammalia; order Rodentia; family Muridae; genus Meriones; species Meriones unguiculatus. The sequence goes on from NC_083350.1 coordinate 123,488,117, forward strand.
GGACTTAAATGTGATCCTTTAATAGCAAACACAACCAACATACTGCGGGAGAGGGGGAGGAGGGGCAGGAAAGGGACAGGGGTATGCCAAAGTATTTGGGACGGACAAAGGGAAAATCATATTTATTTCAAACTATTTAATATATATATTTTAAAAGCAATTGCTTGGTTTGCAGTGGCTGAGCTAAAAGACAGTAAAACCAATGAATAATTATATCTGCCTTCAGACAAAGGAGGGAAACTGAAGATAATTATGGGCAGAAAAGTGATACTATAGAGCTACAGAAACAAAGTGATACTAGAAAGAGAAAGGGGCAACTGGAGAATCCAATCAGAACTACACTAGCATTCCTTGGAGATTCATGAAATGAAAATTATCCCCCCAGAAAGGCCAAATAGCTTTGTCATCAATGTGCACACATATTAAAAAAAAAGTATAGCCAGTAGGCATGAGGGCTTAGACACATGCAAAGAAAAATGGTCCTGGAGGAATGACTCATCATGTGTTGAACTGACGGTAAATGATGCTTGTATTGATTCAAAGGGGGAAATATGTTGAGTAGGAAAGGAGGGAGCTGAACATAAAAGTTTATTTTTTTTTTCCAGAAAACTAAGAGTAAAGAATAGAAGCAGAAGTTAAGTTGAAGTGTATCAAAGATTTTGGAAGTGAAATGTCAATGCATGCAAATGCCATGTTATATATATATATAAATTATATATATATATAAATTCATATATATATATGAATGTAATGGGAACATTTCAAGAAACAAAGCAGGGAGAAGGCAGACTTTTAGAACTTCAGATCAAGGGAGATGACAGTTATTTGTCATACACTAGGTCACAAAATTCAAAGTTTAAAAAAACGAAGTTATTTCTAGAATCTTTTTTACAAATACCCTTTTACCTAAACAACAAATAGACTAAATTCATTTACTTCACTTTTTAATCTTTTTTGAGAATTTCACACATAAATTACACTGTATTTGCATCATTTCCACTCTTCCCTCTCTCCCCTCTAACTCCTCCCTTCTTTCCTCACTTCCTCTCAGACTCATACCCTCTCCTGCATATATGCATATATGTGTGTGAATACATATATACCCAAAATCTGTGATTATGTTAAAAAATATATTAGGAAATAATTGATTATATTGGAATTGGATAAAAAGAACATCTTTCCTGGGAAGATTCTTTCTTCCATGGCAGCCCTTGATTGCACATACTTCTTCATGTAGGAACGGGACTTTGTGAAACTTTCTCCATCCTCCTTGTATTTGACTTGTGTAAGCATTATGCACGTCTTGTTTAGCCAACAACGCTGTTAAGAATTTTGTGTGTATAGCATCTCTATCATGTCTAGAAGACGCCGTTTTGTAGCAGATGTCCTGTTCCTCTGACTCTTGCAATATTGCAGACATCTCTTTCACAATGTTTCCTAAACATTATGGTTATGCATAGATGTATTAATAGGTTGGACACTCAAGTGATTTTCTGCATTTTGACTAGCTGTGTATCTCTGTAATAAAATCCTTAAAATTCTAGTTCCATCCATTAAAAGATCAGCCTGAGTGAGGTAACCCAGAAACAGAAACACACACATGATATATACTCACTTATAAATTAGTATTAGACATATAATATAGGATAGACATACTGAAATCTACAGACCTAAAGTTAAAAAACAAGGAGGACCCTAGGGAGGATGCTTAAATCTCATTCAAAATGGCAAAGAACAGACACCAGAAGCAGTGGAAGAAAGGGAACAGGATGAGAGCCTACCATAGAGGTCCTCCAAAAGACTCCACCCAACAATGGATGAAAGCAGAGGGTTGAGACTCACAGCCAAACTTTGGGCAGAAAGCAGGGAGTATTACAGAAGAAGGGGCAAGGGATAGAAGGACCTGGAGGAGAGAGGAGCTCCACAAGGAGAACAACAAGACTAAAAAATCTGAGCCCAGGGGCCACTGCAGAGAGTAATGCACCAACCAAGGATCACGCATGGAGAAGACCTCAACCCCATGTTCAGATGTAGCCAATAGGCAGTTCAGTCTCCATGTGGGTTCCTGAGTAAGAGGATCAGGGGATACCTCACTCAAGATGATCTTTTCTACTTTCCACCATTTGCCTGCAAATTTCATGATTTCCTTGTTTTTAATAGCTAAGTAGTATTCCATTGTGCAAATATACCAGAGTTTCTGTATCCATTCCTCCATTCAGGGACATCTAGGTTGTTTCCAGATTCTGGCTGCTATAATAAAGCTGCTATGCACATAGCTGAACAAATGTCCCTGTATGGTTGAGCATCTTTCGGATAGATGTCTCTGCTCCCCTTACTTCAGTCCTGGAGCTTCTGCCTCAGTGAAGCTCCACCCTTCTGATCACTCATGGTGCTGAGGCTCAGCTCTCTCCATGACCCCTTCGTGACTTCAAAACCAGTACCACCTGGGAAACTCTTGCACATTATCAAGTTCAACTGCCAGTGCAAACAAGATACAACTTTGGTCCCCTCTAGATCACAGTTTCTGTGTGCTGACCCTGAGGAAACACTTCTCAGAAGATTTCATCTCAGTGATGCTGCTCTTGTCTTAATCACTGCTCAATTTGTAGCTCCAGATAGCCATCAAAGCAAACATTTCAGTTTAGTGGCTCTGCTCTCTTACTAACAGCAGGTAATTCTTCAGTCCTACCTAGCCTGGACCAAAAATTCCTTTTTTTAAAAAATAAGCTTATTGTTTATTCACTTTACATCCCAATGGAAGCAATCCTTCTGGTCCCACCATGCCATTCTCTTTCCCTTTTCCCCCTCCTCTTCTACTCAGAAAAGGGGATCTGCCCTCCCCTGTATCAACACCCCCAGCACATTAAGCCAAATCAGGACTGAGTGAATCCTCTTCCACTGAGGCCAGTCAAGGCAGCCCTGCTAGGAGGAAATGATCCAAAAGCATGCAACCAAGTCTATGCCAGAGACAGCTGCTGCTTCACTTGCTAGGGGACACACATGATGGCCAAGCTGCTTGTCAGTTACATAGGTGTAGGAGGTCTAGGTCCAGTCCATGCATGCTCTATGATTAGTAGTTCAGTCTCTGTGAGCCCCCTTGGACCTGGGTTAGTTAATTCTATTGGTCTTCTGTGGAGTTCTTGTCTCCTTTGGGTCCTTCTTAATTCATTATATCACATAAATAGCCCTGATAGAGTCTTTGCCTATGAAACTTCACAGTCCAGGCACTGCTCTCAGCCTTATTTTCCAAGTTCTCATAACAATCCATTAAGCTCTGATCACCCAGTGGCTTTTCTATCCCAGAATTCCAAAACTTCTTCCACAAACCTCCCTAAAAACCAAACAGTCAGGTTTGTCTCAATGATACCACATAATCCCGGTACCAATTTCTGTTTTAGTTTAAAAAGTGCTCCACAGTATTGCCTACAAGACAATTTTATAGATATTTACCCAACTGTGGTTTCCTCTTAGTATTAACTAGTTTGTGTCAAGTTGATAAAAACTGATTAGATAGATAGATTATATATCATAAATAGAAGAAAGAAAGATAGATAGATAGATAGATAGATAGATGATAGATAGATAGATAGATAGATAGATAGATAGATAGATAGATCATAGAGAGATGATAGATAGAAGAAAAGGAGATGATAGACAGACAGAAAGAAAGAATAACCGAGACACCTACCTTCTGTAAAGCCTGTGAACCACAGAAATGACCAACACAGCATGATATTCCCTGTGGTGTCCTAGTGGTATTTATATCTTGGGGGTAATCAACAGCTGTCTAATGTTATTTAAGGACTGCTCAATACAAGAAAACTCAAGCCTGGTTCTGTAACCTAGTCATAGATCCTAGAGGAGAAAGTACTACTACAACCATTTTTCCTTAAATCAATATACATTTTAACTGTATTCTTATCCTTATCCATATACCCACAGAGAAGTATAAGCTCTCACACTCATCAAAGAAGGTTCATTTTGCAGTAGACAGAGGCTATTACAAAGATCCATGACTGGGCAAAATGCAGACAATAAATTCGTTTAATATGATCCTTTCCTCCTACATAAGGTAAATTTTAAAATAGAAAATGATGTTTAAAAGCCTTTTCCTCTTTAAAGAAAGCAAACAACATTGATCATGAGATCTCGGAGTTCGTGGAGAAAACACCATATATTAAGACTGCTTTTGTTAGTTTTGCTTTCTAAAAACATGCCTTAGGCATACAGAGTTTGTTAAGAATATGTCTTCCTCACAGGACAGATGTTATATAACCATAAGCAGCAGTGTTAGCACCTTCATCATTACCTGATATTTGATATATTTACAGCCCGTCATTATACATGAGGCCTTAACATGCATCAATCTGGACTTATGCTTCCCTCTGCCCTTATGAAATAGGAGAAAACCCCAGAATTGGCAAGTGTCAAAGGAGAAAACAAGATACCACAGTGTAGACTAAGAAGCAGAACCTATCCACTCTAGCTCCTCTGGCCAGGAATTTCTGTCCCTTTCATCTCTCACACTAATACTAAATATGTCTTCCCTGTTGCTACAGTAATTTCTGATTTTGAAGGTCAATCAAATTATACTTCTTCATCTTCTTTGAATTGTTTAAAATATACCAAGTAAGTGCTACAGTTAAAAAGCACCCAAGTGAAAATGTTATATTTTATTCACATGACCAACCCAGGTCATTGTCATAACAACTGTCAAACAAACAAACAAACAAACAAAAAACCAAGCAAACAAAAAAAAACAATCGCTACCACCATCTCCTGTTAGAAAACAACTGAATTTTTGCCTGAGGTAGGATTGTAGAGTTAAGCTCTCATCTGGCAATAAAAAGCTTCAGATGAAATTCTTGGCATCCATTTAATAAATAAGCACAGCCAAGAAAAAGAAAATTCATTCCTTTCCAACATTCTGTGTGAAAACACACACAGGCAGAGAGACATTTGCTCAAAAAGTCATCTGAAACATATTTTTAAGTTCTGGTTAGCAGACAATTCTTACAGAAGCTTCTCTCTCTCTCTCTCTCTCTCTCTCTCTCTCTCTCTCTCTCTCTCTCTCTCTCTCTCTCTCTCTTTACAAATATCTCTTCTTCCTGGTTCTGCCTGAGCTTGAACCTGTTGGTCAGTTTTTCACGGACCTCAAGTTCCTGCCTAAAGAGGGTCACCTGGATCCTGCCTAAGTACAGCCACGCTATGCAGCAGGCATGCAGCGTATTTATCCACTCTGCTGAGTTTAAACATTTGCACTGGACTGACAATACAAATAAATAATCAGCTCAGTGCATCTTTCAGATATGCAGATTAGGAACAGTGTATAGAGCCAGAGAAACAGCAGTGAATCTAAACCAGCCAAAGGCCAAACACAGGGACTCTTCTAACTCCAGCAGTTTAGGAATAATGCAGATAAATCACAAAGCAAGCAAAGGGGAATAGAATGCATTTCAGGCTGGCTCGGAGGGAAAGACATATGGGACACACTCAGGGCAACTAAATTTATACAGTCGGGAGAATGAACTTGGGGGAGGGAACCTGATCATAATCTATAAATACTGCCAAGGTAACACCATAAATAATTAAGGAAAGGAACCATTCGCTGTCTCTGAAGTAGGTGTAAAAATGAAGCTTTAGATTTACTTCTCCCTTCCTTTCTTCTTTGGCATCAAAGCGTGTTTGTATCGAGAGTCCTGCGCTCGGGATCTGTTGTGGCAGAGCCCCAGGCAGGTAGAGCTGCCGTCGCTCTGTCCTCCGTGAAGAGCACTACTAACTCCTCTCTCCTCCCAGCTTTGCAGCTCAGGTTTGTCTGAAAAGAACATCGAAGGCTGAGGCCTCTCTGAAAGGACGTCCAGTGATCCTCCACTGCCACTGCCGGAAGCCAGAATATCCCCAGCCCGTTATCACACGGGGAACACGGCTGTATGCCTTTCACTTTTATTATTATTTTATTATTGAGTAAACGGCTGTCAGGGGCTAGGACTGTGCTTCATAATGCGTGTGAATGTAAATCACCTAAAATTCCTGAGCTTCAGATTCTAATTCAGTAGATTTGAGGAAAAACAAAAACAAAAAGCATAAAACAACTTAGAGGCCAGCCTGGTCTACAAATCGAGTAAAGGATAGCCAAGGCTACACAAGAAAAACCCCGCCTCAAAAAAACAAACAAACAAACAAAACCTTCAGATTCTATATCTTTGCCATGCGCACAGGTGGCCCTGAGGATCCCAAGGCTACACCTTGAGTAGCGAGGGCCCAGAGCTCAGAGTCCTTGGGAACAGAGAGGGACAGCTCTTGTAGCATGCTGGCATGCTGTCCAGGCTGATGGGGACAGAAGTAAGCTCTATTGAGACACCAATCCTTGAGCTGGAAAGGGGAACTGAATACCAGGAAGAAGTCTCAAGATAGACCTTCTGTTTTCACTCACAAGTAATTGATATAGATAATATCAAGATTAAGCAAGAGTTTGTGGTCTGATGCTTTTCTTTCAGTTGTTTTGTTATTTTATGATAAAAAAAAAAACCTACAATTATAGAATCAAATACTAGGCCAGTCAGAGCCACAAAATTTTACTGAAAAACAAAAACAAAAACCCAGGGTGGTGCAAAACAGCACAAAATGAATTTTGGTTTGTGGACTCAACCTCTGAACTTCAGTTCCCAGTGGTAAAGAGATATCATTTTTTTAAAAGCTGCTTCTGTGATGGAAATAACTAACATACTTTTTTTTTTTATTTTATTTTTTTCTTATCAGTTACATTTTATTAACTCTGTATCCCAGCCCTTTCCCGATCCCTCCTTCCCTCCCAGTCCCTCCATCCCTTCCTCATCTCCACCGTGCCCCTTTCCAAGTCCACTGATAGGGGAGGACCTCCTCCCCATTCATCTGATCCTGTTTTATCAGGTATCTTCAGGACTGGCTACAAAGCCCTCCTCTGTGGCCTAACAGGACTGTTCCTCCCTTGGGGGTGGAGAGACCAAAGAGCCAGTCATTGAGTTCCTGTTAGAAATAGTCCTTGTTCCCCTCACTTTGGGAAACCAATTGGTTACTGAGCTACCACAGGCTACATCTGAGCGGAGGTTCTAGGTTATATCCATACATGGTCCTTGGTTGAATGTCAGTCTCAGAAAAGACCCTGTGCCCAGATATATTTGGTCCTTGTGGAGCTCCTATCCTTTCCCCATCAGACTAACTCCCCTTCTTTCTTATGATTCCCTGTACTCTGCCAAAGGTTTGGTTATGAGTCTTTGCTTTGAAAACACTGCTAGTTAGAGTCTTTCAGATGCGCTCAGTAGACTCCTGTCATACGTTCAATGCACATCCCATCTGTCTTTCTAAACGAGGATTGATCATCTTACCCCATGTCCACTCTCTTGATTATCTTTTTTAGGTGTATAAATTTCATTATGTTTATCATATCTTATAGGTCTATATAAGTGAGTATATTCTGTGTTTTTCTTTTTCCTTCTGGGATATTTCACTCAGAATGATCTTTTCTAGATCCCACCATTTGCCTGCAAATTTCATGATTTCCTCCTTTTTGATTGCTGAGTAGTATTCCATTGTGTAAAAAGAACTAAAGAAGCTGAAAAACAGCAAACCAAGTAACCCAATTAAAAAATGGGGAACAGAGCTCAACAGAGAATTCTCGACAGAGGAATATCGAATGGCAGAGAAACACTTAAAGAAATGCCCAAAGTCATTAGCCATCAGGGAAATGCAAATCAAAACGACTCTGGGATTTCATGAACTTACACCCATCAGAATGGCCAAGATGAAAAACTCGAGTGACAACACTTGCTGGAGAGGCTGTGGAAAAAGGGGAACCCTCCTCCACTGTTGGTGGGAATGTAAACTTGTACAACCACTCTGGAAATCAATCTGGCGCTTTCTCAGACAACTAGGAATAGTGCTTCCTCAAGATCCAGCCATACCAATCCTAGGCATATACCCAAAGTTTGCTCAAGTACACAAAAGGGATACTTGCTCAACCATGTTTATAGCAGCTTTATTTGTAATAGCCAGAACCTGGAAACAACCCAGATGTCCATCAACGGAGGAATGGGTACAGAAATTGTGGTATTTTTACTAACATACTTTTTTAAAGACAAATTCCACGACTTTTCTTGGCACCAAAATCAACTGCCTCCCCTACCCTACAATAAAGGCTTTCTTCCTCCTCTGCATATCCACACCCATCCCTGACTACTTCAATGTACTCACGTCTAAGGAAAATCACAATGAAATTACAAATTTTACTTGTCTTTTGAAGATGTGTTAAAACTATTATTCCACTTTATCACTGAGCATTTTTAAAATAATGAATCACAAACCTATTCTTAACAAATACAGAGATGGAAAACAGACACCCAGAGCTTTTCCAAGGCAGCTCTGATTTCAAATATTCCGCCCACTCATCAAACAACTGTCTCCAATTTTTGGCTGAAAAATATGGTCACCCGAGGAATAAATTAGAACACTGTGAGTTGCCAAGGATGTTTTACTAAATCTTTTGCTCAATAACCTCAATTGTTTACTTTAAAACCCCTGTTCATGGGGCAAGCTCCATATTGCCCCTTCCCTGGAGTTCTTGTTTTAGCATGTTGTGTTTTGCATAAAGGTAACTGACAGACAGTAATGCATGGAACTCGAAGGCAGAGAGTAGGAGAGGGTCTACAAATCACCTGGGTACCAAATGGTATTTGGGTACCAAATCTTTTGTTATAAATCCTATCTTCCATATGTCTCTAGCCCATTACGGAAAAGACAAAAATACAAAATGCCTGAATATTACAAAAGTCATTTGTAACATCACATATGTGTGCCCACTGGTTCATTTGAACTTAGTGTACGCAGAACAAAAACAGAGTTGCCCAAACCACATATGAAAATGGCATTCTAGGCTGCACAGCAAAATGGGATATGCACCCTGAAAAGTCCCATTAGAACCTAGAATTCACCCCCACAAAAGCACATAAAGAAAATGCTATGTGGTTGCCAAGCTCCTCAGGAATATGCACTCACAAGAAGCTAGGCCTAGAGTGGGAGTGGATTTGGGAAATAATGCTGTTCTTGTCCCTGTTCTGTCGTGAAGGGTGGAATTGAACCCTATAGCTACTCTTTAAATCATTTTTACTGAAGAAAAATTCTGGCAAGAAAGGAAAAAATCTACAAATGAGTAAAGTGTCAACCTTGGCAATTACAATGATGAATGATTTGCTGAACAATGTATTACACAGAGATTTTGACTCTCCGCGAGCACAGTTATGTTATTACTTTATGCAGTCCCCTTTGAAATGCAATCCTGGGAGTGGAAACCACACTTGCTCTTCTCTCCCCACTTTCAAAGGATTTTTAAAAAGATAGTAATTGGGAAGACCATTCAGAAGACTTTCAGTAAACCTAAAGTGATACCCATTCTGCTAGGTAGAGAAAGTCAAAAGGATGACTTAATCCCCGGACATCTGGACCACAAAGCATCACTTCTTTTGATGCAGTGTCACTTAATTTATCTAGTGTAATAATGCTTTAAAACAATAAAAATAAAACACTCTGTTTCTTTAGTAGCAAGATTATCAGTGGGATGTCTGTGTACCCTTAGAAGAAAAAGTATTACAAGATGATCAAGGTGCAAATAGATTATCCTTGGGGAATATGTTTCAATATCTGTAGTGGATTCTTAAAACCACAGAGAGCACCAATCCCCCCACACACAGCATTTTCCCCTGCACAAGCACAGCTATGATAAAATTAGTTTATAAATCAAGCACAATAGAGTAATAAAAGTAACTTACTAAAATCTTAATAATTTCAATGTAATTTTTGTTCCTTACAAACTCACGAATTTTCTTTCTTTCTTTTTTTTTCTTAACATATATATTTTACAAATTCACTTTAGTATTACCTGAATTTCCAGTTTCTCTGCCATTGCATTCTGGGCTCATTAGTAAGTGAATAGAGGTTACCTTAACACAAGTACTATGGTACTGTGACAATAGATGTGGTAACTGAACAGCAATCCATCTCTGAGAAGGTAGGTGCACAAGCAGTGCTTATATCACATGCACAAAGGGGTTATATGTGTGTGTGTAACAGGACAGAATAATGGCAAGAGATTTTTTTTACTACATTCCTTGGAACAGCGTCCAATTTCCAACTCATAATCCTTTTTGTTTGTTTATCATTTAAATTTTCAAGCTGTAGCTGATTCTGGATAACTGGAGTCTCGGAAAGCCGAAGTACAGATCAGGACGTGGTGTGAGAAACACCTCAACTCAGTGCCAGGTCCAACCACAGATGTAGCCTGGATCTATGGAGATATTGTCTCCTGTTCCTACTCCATGAGACTGACTGTGATTTACTCACAGCGCAGGCTAAGCAGAGTCCTGTCTATTCACCTAACCAATGTGAATCGTGAACTGACATCTACTGAGTCCCTCTGGTATCCATCTACCCACTTTAATTACACAGAACAAGAAATCGTGAGTAGCACTAAAGAGTCGCCTTTATCTGTAACCACCTTCTTCATATATCCTTGGAGCATTCTTGTTTCTAAAACTTGACTTCAGTCATCTTTGCCAAACGTATCACTCTCTTCTACCCCAAATGCCTATCTTTTAACAAACCTCACATCTCGTCTCCTCAAAGTATATTTCTTTAAGCCCATTTATCCCAAATGTAAATCTTACATTAAAACATCCATTCACGTAGGTAAACCATCAGGAACTGTACTGGCTGCTTTAATTTGTATTCATTTCTCTGCCGTTTGTTCAATCAATCAGTCTTCACTGGACACCACCAAAATGCCTTGCTGTGATTTAGAAGCTGGAGAAGGGGGATGATATTGGAAAATAAGCAGACTTCCTCACGGGAGGTACCCAGGCAAGAACCTGGCATCCAGCGGGTATTTTATTTCTACCTCTTCCTCACACACTCCTGCTTATTTTGGTCATTCTGAGAAATACACTAATTTCAGACTATCCTTTACAGACAGTGATAATTTCTGAGGGCTACATAGTAAAAACTGAATTGTCTAGTGTCTCTCAAATGTTAGTAGACTTAGGAATTGCTTTGGAATCTTGCTTTAGTTCAGATGTTGATGCAGTTGGTCTAGGGTGTACCCAAGATTCTACATTTCTGAAAAGCTCCCAGATGATGCATAATACTGACACTGCTGACCATTGAATAAAAGCATTGTTAATGCTACTCTTCTATGCTTGCAGATGGGAGCCTAGCATAGCTGTCTTCTGAGAGGTTCCGTCCAGCAGCTGATGAAAACAGATGCAGAAACCCGCAGCCAAACAATAGACCAAACTCAGGGAGTTTTGTGGAAGAGTGGGAGAAAGGATAGAGGAAGCTAGAGGGTTCAAGGACACTGCAAGAAGACTGTGGGGACTCATGACCACTGAACCACCAACCAAAGAGCATGCATGGTCTGGATCTAGACCTCCTACACATATGTAGCAGATGTTCAGCTTGGTCAAACATGTGAGTTCCCTAACAATGGGAGGAGGGCTTTCTCTGACTCTGTTGCCTGCCTTTGGTTCCCTTTCCCTAGCTGGGCTGCCTCGTCAGGCCTCAGTGGGAAAGGATGTGCTTAGTCCTGCTGCAACTTGAGATGCCAGGTTGCGTTGGTACCCCTTGAGGACCTCCCCTTCTCTGAGAAGAAAGAGGGGGGAGTGGAAAAAGAGGGACATGAGAGTAGGACTGGGAGAAGAGCAGGACTGAGTTCAGATGAGGATATAAGTGATTAAATAAACAAAGAGAAAAACGATTAACTTGCAAAGTCTCTGGTCTTCTTATATTTCTTCCTGTGCCTAGCCAGTGAACCTGGCATATATGACTACTGACTGGTAAATACTAAATGCTCAATAAATAGAAGTAAAGGAGTCACCAACACAGCTCAGTGCGAAAGACACGTGTGATGCCTGATGACCTGGATTTGATCCTAGAACCCATGTAAAAACTCCACAAAAGCTGTCCCCTGGCTCTCATGTATACATACACACACACAGACACACACACACATACACACAAACACTTTTTAAATCTGCAATCAAGAGGTTATAGTGTATAAGTCATAAATAAAGAAGTAAAGAAACACAAGGAAGGAATGCATTCATCTTAGCTATTTCTAACAAGGAAATGTCTAAACCAACTTCCCATTCTATCAGTCTGTTGATATTTCCCTCAGCGACCTCACCCCTCTGCTTTTCCGCATGCTCCTTCTGTTAAGGTTGGGCTGTTTTTCTCACCACATACGTACTAACACCCAGGAGAGAACCCCACATGTCCTTTCCTTGCTCTCATAGGCCCAGATTCACCTATCATTTTGGTTGAAGTCCCACTTCTTCCATGCAGTCCTATCTAGCTTTGCCATCTACCCTTGATACTATCTTTCCTTAGAAGTCTCTGTCTCACATTCATTTTGAATATTAGAAATAAAAAAAATGACAGGTGTGGAACTGCAGAGTGAAGATAATTAGCTCACCAGTAGCATAATAATGAAATGTCTTTCTGTCAAGGGAAAATTCACTGAGTTCATTGCCTTGTATTTGCACTATCCCTGCTAAGTTAAAATAATCAAACCTATTCCATAGACTTTTTCACTCATTTCTTGTTATTATTACAAGGACAGGTCAAACCTATCAGTCAAGGTCTATGAAAAGACAAGGCACTGGGAAGCAGTGGGGTTCTGTGGTGGGAACACAGGTTTGAGAGATCAGCATTTAAGTTCTACCCCTGGTTCCATCACTGGTCATATCTATGGCTTTCAGTGAGTCATTTACCTTGCAGGAACACACACCTGTGCACTAAAGAAAAAAAAAATGGTATGCTGCTCAACAGAATCCTGCAAAGAGTAAAGGAGATAAGAGAATTGAGCTGGTCAGCAGTGCTTGGCATGCCTCAGACGTTCAGAATCTGCACACACACCACACACACACACACACCTTCCCCCGTGTCTCAGAGATGGTTCAGAGCAGGATGAGCTTATCAACACGAGGTCTTCAGAGTGACAGCACATCACCAGGGATGTCATCAGAAGTGCGCATTCCCAGACCTCGTTCCAAACTTCTGGAATGCAGCCTAGAACTCTGCATTTAAACACGCCTTCCTGTGGACTCTGCAGTGCTCTAGCACTTGAAAAGTTATTCTAGTTTCTAATTATGAAAGGAGCTGTGAACGTAAATCCTTTGAGCTTCGTGTCCAGCACAGGAGGGCACATCCACTAAGTCGTTTCTATAGTAGATAAGACGTGGTTTCTTCTCATTCTAAAAGTGTTTTTTTCCTGGTTCTGAACACTAAAATTCCCCGCACTGTGTACCGAACGCTCAAATTTCTTGGGTTGCAAAACAGCCTAATGTCAGCCTCTGAGAGTGCCCCAAACCAGTCCCAGAAAGTATTTAATTGCTTATCCAAAGACCTGACTAAAAGAACCCATGAGCCTAATTATGAGCCACTGAACCCTGGCAGCAGAAGGCTGACCTCAAGCCCTGGCCATCCCTGTGAGCAGCATTCTAAGCCAAGCATTTCCGGGCAGCTCCAGCGCTGATGATCCTAAACAGTTAACTTCACTATGGCCACCCACAACACGCCATTCCAAATTGCTTTGACTGTTCTTAGCTTTGATTTTTGGCTTTCAGTTACTTTTACTTCTTGAGACTGGATAGTGGGGGTGGGGAAGAGTTGCTTTTGTTTCCTTAACAGCAGACCAGTAAAACTTTCCATAAAAACTGTGTATTGCTCAAGGCCAGACCGTTAAGCAGCTGGGGCATTTTGGGCACTGCCTGTTACTGATTTTATTTCCTTTTCACTGCACTTGCAAGCAAGTAATTTATCTTTAAGTTAGCAAGCAAGAAATGGGAAATAAAAGAAATATGTTTTATTTAAAACAGCATTTCGGTCTGAGCATGATGAGGGAAATGGACACAGCCCAGGCTGGCTTCGTGTTCATTACTTCACTTTGACAAGAGAACCATTTATCTTTCCGGAATCCAGCTTTCATCTTTCATCTCTCTGCCTCCCTTATGTTCCTCTTGGTTCCTCCTCCCTCTGCCCTCCCCACCTGCTGGCACGTCAGTGTGCTTGAATTCATAGAACAAACTGTTGGAAGGCAGGACAAATGGTTCTTTCGGGTCTGCAGAGCCAGGAGCTCTGCTTCTTCTCTGAGGAACCGGTGTAGGATGACTCTGCCATCAATTCATGATAAAAACCAGAGAGCTTCTTTTTCTGTACAAATGCAAGAAGGGATAATCTAAGAGCAAGTCCACTCCACCACTGAGCCTTCTTAGGGCAGAGAGATACATAACTCTACCATTTGTTATAAGCTTGCCATGAAGTCATCAGACAAAATTGGAAGTATAAATTTCACCCCAAACTAAAGATATCAAATTTTTTGTGTTTTTTTTTTTTTTACTTAAATAAAATCTGTTTCCGGCTTTTAAAACACTACATACCACTGACTTCATAGACTTGATAGGAAAAGGTATTATTTTACTAACATAATGGGCAAAAAAAAATGTTCATTTATTATCATTATACTGTTGCTCTGATTTCCAAAAGTTAGTAAGATTTTCTTGCAGACTCTTTTTTCTAATTGCTGAGCAGTATTTTTGTTATATAAATATTTAAGGGCTGGTTTATCTGAAGTACAGGAACTCTATCCTTACTACTCTGTATTTAATGTTCAAAAGTAAGAACTTTTAACACTTCCTTAAAACCCTCTGCTTTACTTTATAATAAATAAGCAAATAATAATCCCTGACATTTTTTGTTTTTCTTGTTTGGGAGCCCAGGTTAGCCTCAAACTCACTATGTAGCCAAGGATGACCTTAAATCTCTGACCCTCCTGCTTCTATGCACCTGTTACAGCTGTGTTCTAACATACCACCAGGTGTATGTGGTGCTGGAGATTGAAACAAGGGTCTGATGCATCCTAGGCATGCACACTACCAACTGAATGATATCCCTAGCCAAATAACCATGAATTTCCTTATCTGCCTCCTATGCATTCCACTCTAAGCTGGATAATGCTAACTAAAACTCAAAAGTCACCCCAGAGATGTGAAAATGGCTGCCTCTATGCAAATATTTTGTAACAGAATGGATAATAACTTTATAAAACTTTAATGTTATTTTTGCCATTGATACACATGTGTTCAGGTCCCATCAGAGGAACCACAGAAGGATGAATTATTATCCTTGGTCTGCACAGAAGATAAGTTATTGAGTAGAAGCTTGTCTGACGTACCTGTTCACATAGGGCTGATGGTATATGCAAACAGTGGGTCAAACTATTTACTTTAGTTTGATTGCACCAATTTGCCTTCAAAATGGTGTGAGCTGAATAGCAGCAGTACAGCAATAAAGTTAACAGAAAAGAAATTTTTCTTCTACAAAATTACTTCACACAACATAAAATTGAGACATATCAGCAAAAATTGTGGGCTCAATCCACTTAGGATACATGTGCATTATAGTATTTTTTTCCTCTAAAACAAACCATTGTGGAAACTAAAATGTCAAAATCATCTAGACTAAACAATGCTCTGTGTGCACCCAAGTCCCTCCAACCCTGCAAACACACATGCCTCTCCTATTTTTCCTATTTTTTTTTTTGGGGGGGATCATGAAGAATTAGATCATCAGTGTAAGAAAATTCCTTTAACTACACTTTAGGCTTATCAGCAGCTATTTCAAAGGGGAAACAGACATCACTTCTCAGGCTTCTGGTTAAGATCAAGTACAAAGAGAACAACAGAAATGTGAATGTGGTTCCTGTAAAGAATGTGCGGATCAAACACAAATCTGAACGACTGAATTTTAGTAAAGTAACTCTCCCCCCCTGCAAAACAAAAAAGTGGATTCCAAGTTAGGCAATTACGTTTGAGTGCCTGGGACACTCAGCTTGTAATTTCACTGTCCTTGTGTGTCCAATCTGCCCTCTCCATGACAGCCTGTGAAGAATATGATTTCAGTATGTGTCAACTCACAGTAATAGGAAGGTTCAACCAACTAGCATCAAATTGATTAAACACACACACACACACACACAAAAAAAAAAAAAAAAAAAAAACTCTTGGGGCCTCAGAATTGAGTATCTTAACTTTGGTTAATATAAATCATAAGCTAACATCCCTCAAAGCTACTACACCGGGTTTCTCCTGCTGATGTGTCTGGGCAGTGTACAAAGCATGTCAATACCACCATTCTGAGAGATGGACACTGATTAGACAAGAGCTAAGCAAGGGACAATTACTGAAACCAGATGCTTGCCCCACACACTTTTTCCAGCAAGAATGTTGAGGATGAAATGTGTGAGCGACAAGTGACAAGAAGAAGCCTGAGCTGAACAAATTCCCGAAACAAGCTTTGAAAGTCAAAGCACCATTCTCTTCCATTTACAGTCCGATATGTAATCAAATAGCTCAGGCATTAACTTGTGTTGCATCTCTCTCTCTTTTCCTCTTTTTTTCTCCTTTGAGAATTAATCCCTCAAAAGAGAGCAACTGCTAAGAACTAGTTTCATCTGGGATTTAAGGAGCTTCAAAGGATTTTTTTTTTGTTTTAATGTTCAAGTCTACAAGCAGAAAAACATATCCCTGAAATGATATGTGGCATCTCTTAATTGTGGTCTCAGTGCAGTGTTCTCTATTGGCAATGTCATTATGAACACAATATTGAACTCTGAAAAGAAATGCCTATGGATACTTTGGTGAGTCAGTGTATTCTGCTAGATGACCCACTCGAGTGAAATGGTTCTACAGTAAATGTAACCTATGTACTTTACTAGGAAGGAAGATATAACGATGTAAAAAGAACATTCATTCATTCACTCACTTACTCTTTCAACCAGTACTTACTAACCTAAGAAATCTTCACTGTGTTTTTATCACTATTCAAAACCTCAGGACTTTCTGTTCTACCTCATTTTCTCAAAGATCCTGATGTTTATTAAGGGAAATAAGGAAGGCTGCTTCAGCCGGACTTCATTCTCACTAATTGGAGACTCTGCTCTCTGTTTCCAACCTCCATGCCTTCATTCTTCCTGGATATGTCAGTTCAAACCATTTTCTGAAATACATTTGATTTTTTGCAAAAGAAAGATATGCTAAAAATAAAAAAGACCTCACAGGAGTTTTTAAAGTATAATAATAGACATCATTTCTTTCTCTGCCCTGTAAAGTGTCCCTTAAAGGAGGGGGAGAATCTCAGAATTACACAACCCAGGAACTGTAGAACTTAAAGATATACACATTGATAAATACAAAAATGGGTGTATAACCAGGCAACCTCCAAGCACCTGAACAGCGATCTGAAGTTGGCCAGCACTGGGTATCAAAGTGCTCATGATTTTAATCAAAATAAGAGGCTTAAGAACAAAGCAGTGAATGTTGGCAGAGCTCAGTTTGTTCAGTGTGAAGAATTACCTGTATTCTGAGAATACACTTGTTAATATTTTCAGTACCAAAGTACAATTTCTGGATTGGATGAAGGCAACGGCGGTGGTAGTGTGTTGGGGAAATTATTTTGACATTTCTTAACAAACTTAAAGTTCCCTCATCCATTTGGCCCACAATATTTTTTTCCTTTTGTATGAATTCTCTAAGCTTGGAAATTTTATTCAGTCTAAACACTGTTTAATTTTCTTTTTATAACAAGTCAATGTATTTTGGGTTTTCATCATACATGTGTTCTTTAAAAACAATATTAGGCTGTTAGTTCATGACCATGAAACAGACAGAGATCAAGCGTAGCCCTATGATGTCTGAGCTGTTCTAGTTGTCTTTATTGAGTATATTAACAATGTACCTACTTCAAGAATGACGTGGGCAATTTTTGAGTAAGCTACATGAAAAACACTTCTAATTCCTCAAACAACCTGGCCAATTACTTGACTGGATGAACTTCATTGAATGTTTTGGGTCTATAACCAAGAATTAAATGTTATACACAAGTAAATCAAGGAAATAAGCATTCTGCTGATAATTTTAACAAAAGTCTCAAACCTATTACTTAAAGGAAAACTGGCTTTGCTTGAACCGTCAGTTTCAACAAATACCACCTCATTTTAAGGGAATTAAACTTACCTTTACAACAAGGCTATTTCCCAGGGTTCTAGACAGAGCTAGATTGGGCTTAAGAATTATAAGTAAAAACTGTCCAGCTCTGGATGAGCTAAAAAGAAAATGGGCTATCCAGACTACTCTTCAGCTAAGAACAATTTCAGCTAAGAATTAAATGCTGCCATTTGCAACAACAGAATGTTCGGTAAAATTAGTGAAATGAGACAAGCATCATATGATCTTACTCGTCAGGAGAATCTGAGGAAATTGATCTCATATACATAGATTCCAGGAGTGGTTACCAGAAACTGGGGTGGGGAAGAGAGGTGGGATACGCAGACACTGGCCAATTAATACGAAGTTATAGTCAGGTAGGAGATATAAGTTCCAATGTTCTGCATATAGTAAAATGACTGCAGTTAACAATGTTGTATTGCATATGTTTTGAGTGCTCTGAAAAAAAAGCATAAGCAAATAAACTGAAGGACATATGCTAAAAACCCTGATTAAACTTATATATATATATAGACATATATAGATATATATATGCATATCAAGACATTATCCTAAGCACTGAAATGTGTGTCCATTAAGAAAACATTTTAAATTTCCAATAGGCTGAAAACAATGAGTATGTACCAAAATTGTAAATATGTATAGAAAATAATGCTAGTAAAATACTTCTGATAGTGAACAGTACCTGTTGCTTTTTCTGACTCTTTCTATAAAAAACAATCCTTTATTTCATTGTTAGTCCTATGAGTTATATTTGCATAGCTTTTTTTTCTTCTAAAGTATCAAATTCATCATCTCCACAGTTTTTCTTCATATTTGGTATGCAGCACTGTTTATTTGTTTTCCTGGCTCTCTTTCCCTAGAAATTTTCTCCTTTCTAGATTTGAGCAAGCATGTAAAAATACATAAATCTTTAAAGATAAAATACAAATCTCTTTAGTGGGCAGTGTTGTTAAAATACACAAAGCACTGGTAAGAATTGTGACACAGAATGAAATCGGAGAGTACAGCCTTGAAATGAAGAAAACTGGATTTAATTTAGGATTAAGCCCTTTCTGAAATAACAACACTATATATACATATGAAACTATAATGGTTTTCTTAGGTTTCAAAAATGGAGCAAATAGCTAGAGGGCAGTATTTTATGAAAAGAGCCCCACCGGGGGCTACACTTTCCCTTTTAAATTGATTTCATTTTGCTTCAGTTTGTTCCCTTTTTGTGTTATCCTTGAGAGAAACAGTTCAGCCCAAAAAATCTCCCAACTGGTAATCAGAACCTCAGAAACACAGCTTGCTGCCTGCCTGCCATTTTTATCAACATTGTGCTCAAAACTCAAGCCATGCTCAATGTCTAGAGCAACTTCTGCAATAAGTGAGAGGATACCACTGAAATACACTTACCTATCACTTTAGTTTGAATGTGACTCCCCAAGAGTTCACAGGTTGGAAGCTGGTCCCCAAATTCATTTCAAGACAGTAGTTGGAGGTGGGACAGTTAAAAAATAATTAGGGTCAGATGATGTCATTGGTGACTACATTCGAGGAAAAGAGATTAGAGATTATAAACCCCTTCTTCATTGATCTAGGTTTTCCACCGTACAACATGTTCCATGAGATACACACAGCAATGAAGCCTCTGCAGACAGCTCTACCTTGATCTTGGCTCACAGCCTTCATACCTATAAGAAATTGATTTATTGTATTTATAAAT
Organism: Meriones unguiculatus; assembly: GCF_030254825.1. Lineage (NCBI taxonomy): Eukaryota > Metazoa > Chordata > Mammalia > Rodentia > Muridae > Meriones > Meriones unguiculatus. Next base: position 123,507,914 of record NC_083350.1, read on the forward strand.
CCCCCAGTCTCGCCTACTCCATTGTCATAGCACAAAATTTACTTAGCCACCCATTCATGAGTTTGATTAAACCAGACATGGTACAGGTATTTCTGTAACCCCAGCATCCGGAAGGCTAAGACTGAAGCACCTCAAGCCCAAGGCCAGCATATACACACAGGAAACATCATCTCAACAACAAAAGAACTTTACAAAACAGAACTAAATAAGGAGTAAGAGGCCTTTTTTAATGCAAAAAAATCTAGAGATATGATAAAAACGTGTAAAAACTTAAAGAAGAAAAACATTCTATATTTCAAGAGGAAGTTTTCTTCTATATAAATTCCTACATTGTGGAGAATTTTGTCATTCTCTCTGACTCTGATTTATCTATAGATCTAGCCACTTCTAAAGATGTGAGAAGTATGGAGTTGGGTTTTTATTGTTGTTGTTTTGTTGGTTTTGGTTTTGGTTTTGGTTTTGGTTTTGGTTTTGGTTTTGGTTTTGGTTTTATTCACTGGGGTCTGATCTTCCCAGCCTAACTCTTTATTCATATAATAATTCCTCCAGATAAAATGTAACAATAGTTTATGTCTAACTTTTCATCTGCTACCCCCTAACCCCTGATTTCTCTCTCTTTCAGTTCCTCTATGAAGTCTTCCTACATTCATGGCACTAGCCAGCCCAAGATTCTCATCCTGATTTGTGTGTGATTCCACTAAAATATACTGTTTGTTAAGACATACTGTCCATGCATTAACATTGAAATATAATCAACAATATTATGACTCATGGCTGAAAAATGTTTACCTACAGATTCACACACACACACACACACACACAGTAAAATATACGATAGATAGCTTTCTTACACTTAGCAATACTAGACATAAAGTCAGCACTATACTGAGAGTCATGCTAAACATGAAAGTTTTTTTTTCTTTTTTAAATTTTTTATTTATTATTAATTACAATTTATTCACTTTGTATCCTGGCTGTGGCTCCCTTCCTCATCTCCTTCCAATCCCACCCTCCTTTCCTCTTTTTCCCTTATGCCCCTCCCCTAGTCCACTGATAGGGGAGGACCTCTTCCCCTTCTATCTGACCATAGAGAGCATGCCCTACATTCAAGAAAAATGCAGCATCTACTAGATCACAAAGGCGACTCTCTAGAGGGTGGACACCCAAGAAAGAAGGCAGTGTGTCCCCTTCATTGAACTCAACTGGGTATGTTTATATCAGGTGGCTCAAATTTTTCACTGCTGTTTGTTCATGCATGTCTAGAAGTGACCATGAAAGTAACACAAGTATTGATTTTGGAGTTGCCAACATATTTTCGCAAGTGAAAGAATTTTAAGAATTGGGAATTGGTAAATAATGAAGATTTATTAACAACAAAGAAGATTATTATGTAGTCTGGATGATTAATTTTTCCTGTTTTGAGATCTTCTGTCCATAAGAACCATAATGACAATGTCAAAATGAGCAGTCAAGACTTTCTCTAATGGTAGTATTATACAGCTGAGAAACTATGATGATTTTATCTTTTGTCTTGTTTTTTTATGTCATTATGTTATCTACAGTCAGGCGGAGAACAGTAACAGTAAGTAAAATTATATATTATTTACAAATGTTTATTTACAAATTTTGCTACTTTGTACTTTATATCTCCATTAACCTTTCATTTTAAGGGTACACTTGTTCAATGACTTCATGGTAAAGGGTTTTTCTTCTAAACAAAACTGAATACATTTAGAACACAAAGCATACATTTAATGAATCATCACTAGAGAAAAGACTTTCTAACACTTGGTAAAACAGAAGCACATTTACTCTGTAAAACAGAGCTTTAAAAATGTATTTTTTCCTTAGATCTAACTAGCCTCAAACACAGTGTTCTGAAAACAGAAGATGAATAAATACATCAAAGGTCAAAATTCCTGTTCAATTTAATATAAACAATTTTATCTCACTATTTGTCATGTCCATCATGCCCATGAGCTGTATGTACTGAGGACAGCTATGAATGAAGCCTAACATAATAGTTAACCTATTTAAAACATGAAAGTTTTCCCTTTTGAAAATTATTTCACATGCATGTGCAATGAATTTTAGTCATTGCCAGCCTCTGTTGCCCTTCTTTGTCTTGCTTCCTGTGCCACTGACACACTTCCCCCGACTCAAGTCCCACTCCAACTCACAATCGTCTTTCTGCTTGTGATCTATTGAGTTTAATGCATGAATGAGCATAGTACGATGGTGATATACTACATCATGATTAGCATGAGCATGTAATGGGGGTATTTCCGGCACAATGGTTAACTGATCAGTGACTACACCACTGGAGAAAACGACACCAAAGAAACCATGGTAAACGTAACAACATCAACTGTAAAGTGCATCCCCAATCCTCTCCTGAAGCCATTAGCTTCCACTCAAGAGCCCTTGCCTCATGCACAGGGTATATGTTTCTCCCACTAACCTCTGTGTCTACAACTTCCTATCACAGCTTGGACCATGGGAGAGGGGCAGAGGTCATTTTCCTACTGGAAATTTAAATATAAGTAAAGCATTCTCTTCCCTTGCCAAAGCCCCACACCAAAAGTAAAACAAAAAAGGTAAGAGAGGTCTTTCCTTTTCTTTTCTTCTTTTCTTTTTTATTTCCTCACAGCCTGATCATCTTCATTGGCACGGGAGGTGCTGATTTCTACTCTGTACTCAAGCAAATGCCCTGGTAACCAAGTTAAATATTTATTTTAAAATTTTAAGTAAAATGTTCAATGAGCACAATGTGATATTACAGTATTTGTCAGCAATAATATATACTAAATAAGTCAGCAATTAATGCTTTTATATATTTGTCATTGTTGTTGACTGTCATATAACTACAGCATCCTAGCTTTTCTCATATATATGTATATGTAGATAACATGTAATATAATATATATTATAGTTGTATAAAAACATTGTGAACTACAGTCTTATTGTATGCTGAAGAACACTCAAACTGATTACCTCTATCTAATTGTGATTTTTGTGATGAAAATGTTAGTGGTCCTGATTTGATTATTGCAAGCTGTATTCATGTACTAAAATACTATGGTGCCCTATAAATTTGTACAATTAAAATAATAGTTTAAAAAGAGAGTCAATAAAGTTTTTATGTAACTATACAAAAAAATTAAGTAAATGTGATTTTAAATGAAATTTAAATTTTTACAGAAAATCAAAACTTAGATAATCGTATCATTAGCTTTTACAGTTTACATAGGCTTGCACATTATCTAATTTAATCTTCATAGTAATGGTGAGATGAGTAAACCAGGTACCTTATGTCTCCAACTACCACGAAATCCAGAGCTCATGGAGATGATTGGCTTGCACAAAGTTATTTAGCTAGCAACAGAGAGAGGGGTAGAATTTAAGCTTCTGATTTCAAACCTAGAGCATTGTTTAATACAGCCTGCATATGAACAGAAGGGCTGACACGTTGTTCATATATTGCATTTTTAATATATCCTGTCATCAAGGTAAATCTCTGGGAATGACAGGAATGTATGCGCTGCCTTTGCATTGCACATGAAAGAGCCAACTCCACTCGAATAAGTACTCTATTCTTATCATTCTGCAGTTGCTACTAAAAATACAGTTTTTAAAACTATGAAATAAATCTTCTGATTATAACATTGAAAATTGAAATAATAACATAGAATAAGAAAAAAATCAGAAAAATATAAATCGGCTGGAGAGGTCCTTCAGTCTATAAAATTTTGCTACACAGGCATGAAGACCCCGAATTTGATCCTCAGAATCCATGATTAGAAAAGCTGTGTAGTCACACAGATAGGGAAACAAAGAGAAGTGGATCTCTGGTGCTCACCAGTCAACACACCTAGCCAAATCAGCAAGTTCAGGCAACAAGAAGCTCAAAGGACAAGATGGATATCTTCTGAAGAGCTACCTACAAGAATGACCTTTGGTCTCCATGTGCGCACACACACACACACACACACACACACACACACTTCTTTAGCCAGTTTCAAACACAGTATATGTCTCAAAATTTTACTTGTTAACCCACAAATTTACAATTTTTTTTTTTTTTTATATTTTGGCTTCCACCAAGATAAATATAATGCAGAAGTATCTTACGTCAGAGGGAACAGAAAACCTCTGAGAACCAGAGGAGGTAGATGGCTTCAAGGAAACAATGTTTTCCAGACACCGTGGGAGGGACAGAGGCATGGATGCATAGTGACTGTGCCAAAGTGCACAAGACCTATACAGTCTCCAGCTAGACAAAGTCCCAGCACAGAGGGGCAGGGTAGATACAATCCTCCCCCACCATGTGGTGGGGAGTTACAGCATTTGCTAGCTTCTGGAAGAAGGAGGGTTGGCTTGTTTAACTGATATCACAACATGTAGGCTGACCGTACAACAGAGCAGGCCCTATTACTAACTGAGCAACATAAACTAGATTGAATAGGAAAAGAAAAAAGTAAGAAGAGAGTAATTTCAAAGTTGGGTAGGAAGGAATGGAAGGGCTGGAAGGGTGCTAAGAGAAGGAGCTGAGAGGGGTGAATATGTTCAAAATACATATTGTTTTACCATTCTAAGGGACACCATGACCAAGGCAACTCTTATTAAGAAGGCACCTAATTGGGGGCTTGCTTACAGTTTTAGAGACTTAGTCCACTATTATCATGGCAGAAAGCATGACTGTAGGCAGACTGGAAGGAGGCTGAAAGCTTACAGCATGCTCCACAGGCAGGCAGGCAAAGGGAAGACACCCACAGCCTACCATGGGCTTTTAAAACCTCAGAGCCCACTTCTGGGAACTCACATCCTTCAACAAGGACACACCTCTTCCAACTGGACCACACCTCCTAATCCTTTCAAACAGTTCATTCACTGGAGACAAAGCATACAAACAGATGAGCCTATTGAAACCATTTTCATTCACACCATTCCACTCCATTGTCCCCATAAGCTTGTAGCCATATCATAATGCAAAATGCATTTAGTTCAGCTTCAATGTCTCCAAAGTCTTTCACCGCGTAAATTGTATAAAATTATCAAAAATTATCAAAATATTTAAATACACATAATTTAATTCTTGAGTAATATAAAATATACACTATGTAAGTATGCATACACATACAGGTTTATAAATAACTACTCATCACACAATGAAAACTAAAGCAATTTAGCAATGACAAGACTAAAATAATTGACAGAATTAAATGCACAAGGAAATAAAATCTGAGCAGATAATATAAAGCCATGGACATTATCTGTGCCATAATTGCATGCCTCAGTTATTAGATGCTTCAACAAAAGCCAAGTATTTTTTTTCTGTGCCTCCCAGCAGTCTGTGCATAAAAGAACATCAGCCATTCAGTTCAGCATGTCCAGGCAAAAAAAAAAAAAAAAAAAAAAAAAAAAACATCAATATCTGAGAAAAATATATTTCATCCAAGCATCCTCATAAAGTAACCTTTGTGTCATATAAAAACACATTTTCACAGTATCAGAACATTAAATAAAATAATAAACCATGATTCTTACATATCTCAATGAAAACTGACAGAATAACGTCAAATCATTACGCAATGAAAGCAGTCTACAAAAATCCAACATAATACAGTCCAGTTACTTAGTGAATCTGATAGCATGATTAGTAAAAATGAATAGATGAGAGATGATAGATTGACATACAGATGATAGATACACATGTAGATGGTAGAATCATAGATAGTAGATTATAAATAGATGATTAATAGGCATATGCTGACAGATAATTATTATAATATAGCAAGAGATGATACATAATTGATCAGAAGAGAGGATAGATACTGATAGGTAATTATAAATGAATTGTTGGTAGATAGCTAGTAGATAGAATGACTGATAAATAGATGACTAATAGACTAAACAACTGATAGATGATCCTTGGATGAATAATTGATTGGTATATGAGAGCCACATAGACACATAATTGACAGACAAATGATAGATGATAAACAGAATATAGTAGCATCATCTAAGAAACTGTCTTAAAATAGCACAACTTTCAGCTCTTTAACACATACCATTTTTTCTCCCTCAAGCATAGATTAATATCTGTATATAAAAGACTATAAATTAAAAATCTCTGACATGATTTTGGCATGAAAATAGTTTGTTGATAATTAAAGCAATAATTAAAGCAAACCTAGTTTCTGACAGTCATCTAAGGTAGACCTGGGTTTGACTATACATCTCTCATCATAGAAAATGAGTTCAAGACAAAGTCAATGGTACTCCTTCCTCACCTACACAGTAGGTTCCTCTCAGGGGTGGGAAAGTGACCAAGTCTACAGCACTTGACCACTCCTGGGAGCTGCTTTCTTGTGTTATCAGCAGGATGCTCAAATTTTCCATCTGTCCATGTCTGTCCTTAGCTATGTTTTTCTATTCCTGTATTCCCAGTACTCAGTGATGACCTACCTCCCAGGCCATTTGTCCTACCCAGAATATGGGGCAGAGCATCCTACTACCTGTCCTTGCCTTAGCTCACTGGAACTAAGCCTTCTCTTTGTGTCTGTCCCTACCTCATGTCTGCCTTCCAGAGTCACCCTTCAAAGACTCTCTGCCTTTTCTTCCTCATACCTATATTCATTCTAATAAATACACTGAAATAACAGCAAGAACAGTAATAACACCTATTAATTGAATGTCTACCAACACTAGTCACTGTTGAATACATTTTAGTACATTTTCTCATATTGTCCTCATAACCCTTTGAAATACTCATAACTTCCAATAGTTTAGGCACAAAAAATCAAACAAACAAACAAACAAAAAAACACTTTTTAAAGTAATACTCAGGTAGTATATAATGGAGCCAGGATATGGGAAAATCTCAGCTGAACTCACATGGACATCTAAATCGCTATCAAGGAGAGCAACATTCCCTGATATCAGAAAGTTGGAATGTCACTCACAGCTGGGCATGCTGTTCTCTTATTGTGAGAAACAACCTCAGTGAGCAGCTGCATTAGCCAAGATTACCAGTGGTGACAAAGCAAGGGTAATATCAAGACCTCTTTGTAATTTTGTCTAAGCATCCACATAAACTCATTGCTTATTATGCAAATGATAAAAATACCAAACATCAAAGTTAAAAAGCAACAAATCAAGTAATCCAACTAAAAAAATGGGGTACAGAGGTAAACAGAGAATTCTCAATAGAGGAACATCAAAGGGCAGAGAAACACTTAAAGAAATACTCAACATCCTTAGTTATCAGGGAAAGGCAAATCTAAACAACCCTGAGATTTCACCTTATACCCATCAGAATGGCCAAGATAAAAACTCAAGTGACAACACATGTTGGAGAGGATGTGGAGAAAGAGGAACCATACTCCATTGCTGGTGGTAATGTAAACTTGTACATCCACTTCAGAAATCAATCTGGCGCTTTCTCAGACAATTAGGAATAATGCTACCTCAAGATTCAGCTATACCACTCCTAGGCAAATATCCAAAAGATGTTCAAGAATACAACAAGGATATTTGATCAACCATGTTCATAGCAGCTTTATTTGTAATAGCCAGAAGCTGGAAACAACCCAGATGTCCCTCAATGGAGGAATGGATACAGAAATTTGTGATACATTTACACAATGAAGTACTACTCATCAATTAAAACCAAGGAAATCATGAAATTTGCAGGCAAATAGTGGGATCTAGAAAAGATCATCCAGAGTGAGGTATCCTAGAAGGAGAAAGACATACATGGTATATACGCACTTATAGGTGGATATTAGACATATAATATAGGATAAACATACTAAAATCTGTACACCTAAAAGCTAATCAAGAAGGGGAACCCTGGGTAAGATGATCAATCTTCACTCAGAAAAGCAAATGGGATGGACATTAGAAGAAGGAGAAAACAGGGAACAGGACAGGAGCCTGCCACAGTGGGCCTCTGAATGACTCTACCCAGCAGAGGATAAAAACACATGCTGAGACTCAGCCAAACTTTGGACAGAGTGCAGAGAATCTTATGAAAGAAGGGGAAGATAGAAAGACCTGGAGGGGACAGGAGCTCCACAAGGAGAACAACAGAACCCAAAAATCTGGGCACTGGGGTCTTTTGTGAGACTGATATTCCAAACAAGGACCATGCAAAGAGATAATCCTGCACAGAAGTAGCCCATGGCATTTCAGTGTCCAAGAGGGTTCCCCAGTAATAGGAATAGGGACTGTCTCTGACATGAACTCATGGACTGGTTCTTTGACCACCTTCCCCTGAGAGGTGAGCTGCCTTACCAGGCCACAGAAGAAGACAATGAGGCCAGTCCTGATGGGACCTGATAGACTAGGGTCAGATGGAAGGGGAGGAGGACCTTCACTATCATTGGACTGGGGGAGAGGCATAGGAGAAGACATGGGATGGAGGGTGGGATGGGGAGTCGATGGAGAAGGGGGCTACTATTGGGATACAAAGTGAATAAACTTTAATTAATAAAAATAAAATAAAAATTAATATATATAAAAATGCCAAACATCTTTCTCCTTGCTCATTGGAGTTCCGGTGGCTTCTTTGACAGTGAAAGACCTGTCCTTCCCACTCCCATTCCTTTAGATAAGATGTGTATATAGACCATGTTATGGAACTAACCATTCTCTGATACACCCTAATGTAGAGTGAACCTAAATCCAGTAAGCCCTTTCTCATCCCCTCTAACCAGACACTGCCTTACTGCTCATAACACTAGACACTTCCTTCATCAAATCAAGCACTGAATCCAACTCAAGCCATTAAACATGTGTTGGTGGTGGTCTTTATTTAACTAATATTGTTAAGAGCCTTAACAATATTAGTTGGTAGTGCCTCTAACATTGATTTTTCCATAATGAAAGCATAGATTGCTACAACCATCTACTCGGAATGTCCCATTTCCTTGATAGGACATCCAAGGACTCTGTGCTCTTGTCCAAGGGTCTGTCTCAAGCCTTCTTATCACATTCTTCCTTCTGTACCTCCACCCTGCCACCTACTTTAAACATCTCACTTTATAAATGTTCCCCTGATATTCCACACCTTTATTCTCGCTGTCATTCTTCCCTGAGTCTACTGCACATGTTCCAACTAGTAGCCATCCATACCATATTCTGTATGCTGGCACTGGTCTCAAGGTCTGTATAACTACAATCCTCATACATTTTTCTCTCATTTTATTGGTTGTGAGCTTCCCAAATTTGTACTGAAAGTTAATCCCACTGCAAAAGTATTAATGAGTAGACTATTTAGCAGTTGGGGTGAACAACCCTCACAAATCAGTTTAGCGCTCTCATAAAAGACTTTGAGAGAGCCTCCTTAGCTCTTCCAGTACTTCCACCACTTTAACACATTTGGCCTTTCTGCAGTGTGGGGTGAAATCAGCCAGGTGCCATCTTTGAAGAGGAAAGTGCATGCTTCCCAGACACTGAATCTGTCCATACCTACAGTCTTGACTTCCAGCCTCCAACTCCTTTTCATTTCTAAATTATCCAGTCATGTATCTTGTTATAATGGGAGGAACAATAGTTCCCATAATAGTTGCAGACTATTTGATTTCATTGTGAACCCCAAGATTGTGAACTGTAAAAACCTGTTTCTTGTTTGGTGTGTTTCAGTCCTAACACACACCTTTATTCCAACAACTTTCTGTTTATTGTAAACAGGTGATTATGGTATGGCTCAGCCCTAGTACACACCTTTAATCCAAGAGCTTTCTGTACTCAGGATTTAATAAAGTTAAAGTTAATAAAGTTAACCTTAGGTAAAAAGGCAGAGAAGAAACCAGCTGACAGGGATTACATAGAAAGAAGGAGCACTGAGTTGAAGGGTATTAAAAACAGCATGGAGAAGAAGAAAGGACTTTTTTCCTCCTGGGTTGTTGGGTAAGCTAGCAGGCCTTTTCTTCCTAGGCCTTCAGCTGAGCTAACAAGGCCTATTTTTTCCCCTTCTTCTAGGTCATGAGCTGAGTAGGAAGGTCAGCTGGGTGTTTTCTCTTTCTCTCTGAGCTACCAACTTTTCACACCAGTATCTGTCTCCTGAGTCTTCACTGGTAAAACGGAATGATTAAGATTTTCATTCTTTATAAAAACAACAGAACATAGATGCATAAGCTGAAATTTCTATTTACCATCCCCAAATTCTCATTTAATCTGCTTGCTTTATCTGCTTAGATCTCCAGACCCTACCAGAATACAAGCCCCAGGCAATCAACAATTAGGCCTAACAATCATCAAGGGGACACAATAGTGAAATTGTGAATTTTAAGTTGATTCCACCACTTCCAGGTTTTATAAAAATGGGCAACTAAGTTTAACTTTCTGACAGTGAAGGAACTCAGTTTCCCCACTTGAAAAATGGTGAGTATAATACCACTCAGAGTTGTCATGAGAACTAAAAGTATTCAATACAGCATCTGTTGCTTACAACATGCTTAATGAACATAGTTATTTCAGAGCATGGCAAAGTACACATAATGCCTCTATTCTGAAACCCCTTTGCATTAAAAGGCTGCTACAACCTGCATTCGCTAGAATTCAAGGTGCTACTAAATACTAAATTCCCCTGTATGTGTCACCGCAAGATTGCTAATTAATATATCAGATATGTTTCCCTAATTTTCTGACCAAGAATAGACTACAGTAGTGGTTCTCAATCTTCCTAACGCTGCGGCCCTTTAACACAGTTCCTCATGTTGTGGTGACACCAACCATAAAATTATATTTTTTTTTGCTACTTCCTTAGTGTAATTTTGTAACTGTTATGAATCTTTTTTTTTACCTTGCAATATAAGCCTTTAGACTGGTGGTTCTCAATGGAAAAAAAAATTATAGCATCTTCTGTTATAAACCTTAATGTAAGTATCTGAACTTTCTACCCCAAAGGGTAGACCCACAGGTTGAGAACTGCTGGTCTACAGGGACTTAACTTTACAAGCAGGTAGATCAATACTTCATATGGAGAGGAATTGCTTTCACATGCATCCAACATGTGTGAATTTTACAGACATATTCGTGGCAGAAATAAGTCAAAAGCAAAAGCTCAAGAAATACATAAAAGTTTATGTAAGGTGCTGAAAGGCGGAAGCACTTTTTTTTTTTTTCTTTTAGGGAAAAACATGAACTCATTGACTGGGAGAGCCCTGGAGGTTGTGGGTTGTGGGTGCCAATGACGTTCAGTGGTTTGGGGTTTTTGTTGTTGTTGTTGCTTGTTTTGTTTTGTTGTTTTTGTTTTGAGTAGCAGCTTCTGGTCTGTTCCGCCTTGCAAGAAGATTACTAAGAAAATAAGCACATGAGCCGAGCACTTTCCTGCATGTATATTTAGTTTGTTTCTTATTTAAAAAATGATACCCACAAACATTATCCATGCTCCGTGGAAGCTGCAAGGCTCCGGTGGTATCTGCTCACGGGTAATGCACCCCACTAGCTCTTAAGTGAGAAGGAAGCAGCCGCATAAGTAACTGCCTCAAAGTCATATAACAAATCCATGACTCAGAACTAAAGCCTGCATTTGCTGATTTCCGTGCCAGAGCTCCTGATTTACGTGTGTATAACGCTATCCCAAGGAAATACATCAGTGTCTTCTCAGGGAAGAGTTCCCCGGATTTGTGCACTCGGAAGCCGGAATAGAATATATTCAATGAAAAGCTGCTCTCTGGCCAGATCCCAGCTATTACACTACTGCTGGCAGAACATCCTTTGAATTTTCGAAAATTTGCAAATCAAGGCCAAGCCTCAGTCTGCAGCTGGCGCAACATATCTCTGCTTGAAGTGAAATTTAGTCGCGTTCGCCCCCCTCCCCATTCAATTACACATGGTGAGGGGAGGCGGATGTTGTCTATCCATTTAAAGTAGCCGTCATTCCTAGGCCACGCAGCGCAATTAAAATGCTGCAGAAAATCAGGCGACATGGTGATAATGCCATGCTGCCAACTCTCCTTTCACTTCCAGGCTGCGAGGCTGGTCAAAGCAAGGCAGGGGAGATAGGGCGGCAAGCTAGCCTCACTAGGAAGAGGATGCAAGGCTCATCCAAAAGGAAGTGGGGACGCCCCACCCCCACACCACTACCCCCGCAGCCTCCAACAATAGTCCTGGATTCCTGGTACTGGCCGCGTTTCCAGTACAGTAGCTCTGCAGTCAAGTTGTTTCCAGGAGTCTGATCTGCAGGTCAGCTCAGGTGCAAAGAGAAAGTGCATCTGTAACTTTGGGTGTCTTCACATCACGCTGCAGCACTTTACCGTCTTGAGTGTCTTTAGACCGCAGGAAGAGGTTGCAGCGATGCCTAACTACGTTCTGATTAAAATGCACAAGAAGTCATGAGTTATGGCGCAGATGGCTGCTTGAAAAAAAAAATATCTTAAGTAGGTATGGACTTTACAAAATTAAATCTTCTTGTTCCATAAATTATTACCACCTCGAGCACCTTACGTTAAGATGTGTTTGTTCTTTTAATTGCAAAAAGATAATAATGATAGAAAGCAGCTCTTAACCTGGCACATTGAGACACTTTCTACTATCACCAAAGTCTAAGGTGAACATTTCTCTTCCGCACATAAATTATGCAAATGAAGGGCCTGCTGGCAAGACCTTCAAACAAATCAGCATTTTTGCTTAGAGGACACAGTTGCCCTTTCAATGGAAAAAAAATGGTTAAAATATTCTAAATAAACTGTAATACACCATCTTTAAGTAAATTACATAAAATATGTACCGAATAAGACTGAATTTTAGTTAGGTAAGCGTTAAATTAATCTGATAAATTTGCATGGAAGTTGTGAATTGTATTAGTCGGCATATATGGTTTGGGCGCAAGCTCATCATTAAACACCCACCTGAAACCCTAAACGCAGTGCTCTTCCAAGACCTTTGCTAAATACAATATTTACAAAATTTTGAGTCTTGATTTTCAGCATTTAAACAACAGAATAGAATTACCAACATTTAATTTTTTTTAAAAAGGAAGGAAGGAAGGAAGGAAGGAAGGAAGGAAGGAAGGAAGGAAGGAAGGAAGGACAAGATGCCAAAGTCAGACACTGAAATTTTATGAACTCCCTGTACAGTTCTTTGTAGGCCCAAAGGGGTTGAATGCCATAGCATCACAAAATGTAGCTATGTCAAGTACAAACTCATTTTTTCTTCCGTAAAATTCCAAGTTCTGCAAATAAAATTATTTTCACATTCATGTATTGTAGCTAGAGTACCTAGATGGTTCTCAAGCTTCCTAATGCTGAGACCCTTTAAGACAGTCCCTCATACTGGGGTAACTAATATGAGGAACTGTATTAATATGGGGTAAAAATTTTTTGTTACTACTTCATAACTGTAATTTTGTTACTGTTATGAATCATAATGTATATGTCTGTGTTTTCTGAAGGTCTTAGGAGACTTCTGTGAAAGATTTCTTCCACCCTCAAAGGGGTCTTGACCCACAGGTTGAGAACCACCAATCTAAAGGCTTATATTACAACATAAAATTTTAGTGAAAGCAAAGAACAAAATTGAATTAGGAAGGACAAAAGCTCAGGGTGAACCAGAGGGGCAAAGGGAGAATCTCACAAATTAAAAAGACTGAAGGAAAGATTTTTCTTAAGACTTTTTAAAATGCCAAGCCTGGTGTCTGAGTGATTCAAGAAAAAAAAAAAAAAAAAAGACTCTTAAAAATTAGTCAGCCAGTCCTGATGAGACCTGATAAGCTAAGGTCAGATAGAAGGGAAGGGGGAGGAGGACCTCCCCTATCAGTGGACTAGGGGAGTGGCATGAGAGAAGACAGAGAACTGGAGGGGATGAGGGAGGGGCCTACACCTGGGATACAAAGTAAATAAATCATAAAAAATTAATTAATAAATAAATGTTGAGGAAAAATAAAAAAAAATTTAGACAGTATTTCTTCACTAATTCAGGAGACAACAGACAGGATGAGGAGGAATAAGACTGATGGAAGGTTAACCCACTACTTTACTCCTTAAAGAACTTTAAACCAAATCCTTTGTGTTGCCTAAAAGCTGATTTTGACCTCAGCTTTTTAGTGGAATAACCTTATAAAATTCACAGAATTATGACCTTCCTGAATTTTATTCATGTTTGAAAAAATACTAATGAAATCTGGTAAGTGTGGCCTACCGGAAAGTGTGTTCATCTTCTCTGTGAACAGAGTAACGGGAAATACTCGTAGACTACCAATATTGCCTTTTTAACACCCGCCACAGTGTTACATAATAACCAAAGCATCATTTGCTGTGTTATTTATTATTTTTTATTATTTTTTAAAACAATGGCTGAGTGCTCTTGAACCATAATTAATAGCAGTCTGGAGAAGGGCCAGTCATTACTTTACAGGAAATGTCTGACCTAAAGGTCATCAAATTTATTATAAAGTGTTCTAACCTCCTAAATATAGAAAATGAAAAGCGATTCCTGTCATTTGCCAGACAATTGTACATAATCATAAGGTTGATACTCTGTGAGCCATATCAATACATTTACCAGAAGATAAATGCAGCATTAGTGGTGGCCCTGGAAGCTTGTCACACAGAGAAATAAGCAGCAGTGTAGGTGATAAGCCAGGTGAGGTACAATGGTTATAGCTTTGAAAGCTGATCTCAACAGCTGCATGACCCTACAAAAACCCTCATCAGAAATGGCAAGAGCAACCTGCTTTTCATGATTCTTATGAGGACTAAGCACGATCTGTTGAAAATCTGAATCTCACGTGTGGCAGAAATTCAACAGATGCTGGTCCACTGAGCTGTACATCAGCCCATTTATGCTAATGCTAAGGTCCACACACTAAAATCCATAAACAGTCCTGACTATGAAAGGAAAAGAAAAACTATTTTAAGGAAAGAAGTCTTTCTGAAAGGAAGCAACCATGTGATTCAAAGCTATCACAGATGATAGTGAAATGAGTTTCATTTGCTTTCATAAGTTATGAGAAGAGTCAATTTAGCGTTTGCAGACAATTTTGTTTTCTCCGGTTTCTGTATTACTCAACATCTACACGAATGTACTGACTCATCTATGGCACTCCAAATTGGATGCTGTAATGGATGAAATGGGATTAATGTTCTTATTATGGTCATTCTTATCATATGGATGAACTGAGCTTTCCGCTGACAGTAGGTGAAGCTCTTTAGTTAGTATTCCATCAAAGTATCATTTCTTTGACAGTCAGCAATATTTTCTGAGTGGCAACTGAGAAAGATGGTCTCTTAAGTTTGCCAGATTTTTATCCATATTCATATGCTGAGTCCATCTAGAAAGACCACAGCAGTAGCCTTAGGTGGCCTAAGTTGTGAGCTCATTAACACAGTCTCCATTCAACTGCCCAAGGTTACCACAAGCATAGGTACATTCAGGAGTTCACACTTCCATACATGGAAACATAGCAAAAAAATTTGATGTGATTAGCGACGAAATCTAGCAGTGAATTTCCAAAACAAGTTATTTTTAAACAAATAGCTCATTGCTATAATAATAGCATTTAGATGAAGACAAAATTGGAAAGAATATATATATATATATATATATATATATATATATATATATATATATATTAGTAGTTATCAAGGGCTAGGAATCCAGAAGAAAGCTGGCCACTCAAAGCATGAAGGAACATTTGGGAATAATGGAAATGTTTGCTATGTTAACTGTGGTAAAAATTTGTGAATATATATATATATATATATATATATATATATAATGAATAGAATGAATAGAATAGAATGATTAACATGCATAAAGCTGACATATCAATAGTTAGAGTTTACTCTTAAAAAAAAAACCTGACTAATTGGAAAAGGTAAAAAATAGAGAGAGATTCCAATTGTGAAATACAAATGCAATAATGTTTTCTACAGTAATGCTCCATGAAGCTAAAACTCCTAGTTGTCAAAAATCTTTAAAAAGAACTTGCAACATTCTGTACATGAATAAGTTCTTAGGCTCAATAACGTTAGAGGTTAGAGTCAACTGAAATTGGTATTGATTGCAAACTGTAAATTTAACCCTACATGCTAAGGCAATGAAAGGAAATGAGGTCACAGGGAAAGCAAAATTTTCATTTTAATTACGAGTTAAAATTGCTGTCATTTTGACAATCACGTTTTTCTCCAGAGCTTCAGGTCAGCAATATACTCATCTGAATATGTAATCAAAATTATTCCACTTTAAAATTCCAAATATTTCCTCTTCTCCCTATTGATCTAAGTTTGTGGCAAAATTTTGACTCAGAGCATTTCCACAGTCATTACTTTGTGTATCTTCCGTGTGAGGTGGTTGTAATTATTCCAGTATTTTATGTGGTAACAAGGCCACCATTCAGAGTTACAGAGCACTTTTACGTACCTTATCCCCTTCAACTGTCATTACTAGATGTGCAGCCAAAGTTATTAAACCTGTTTTACGAAAAGCAATCGTCAAAGGCCGAATGGCTTGCTCAGAGTTGCAGAGTCTGGCTCTAAAATGGACTGTGAATCTTAAACTCGGGCTTTGGTACTGTTATAAAAAAAAATAGCTAGACTTAACCAGCAGTATCTACTAAAGCACTTAACTCCTATAACGCAACATGGAGTGAGTACTATTTTTGTCCTCCTCTAACAGGGGAAGAAACAGAGATTAGTGCTTTATCCAAGGTCACACAGCTAGATCATAAAAAAGGAGTCCGGAGTGTCAACACAGGCACTTAGGTGGTTCCCAACATCAGGGTATCTTTCATTATTCCTCTGCTGGCATAAGACTGTCTGAAATCAATGTACACCCTCTCACCTATTTTAATGAAATCATTGTGCAAACAAGTAACAAAATTAGAATATGTTCTGTTTTACCTTCTTTTCTAATAGAGCTTCAGTTTTGGTAGTGAAAATGCACCATTCTTTACCTTTGCTCCTGAGACCCCGGAACAATGGTAGGAAGCAATCAACCTCCAACTTCTCCCTATCTTCCCTCTATACTCTTGTTGCAAACTTTGATCAATTTCATTTTATATTTCTTTGCAAACTACATCCTGGCCACAAATGGACAACTGGCAGGGAGGCAGAGGAGACCTACCAAGCGCTTGATCCCATCACAAACTCTAGACTTCCAGTGTCAACCAAGGCAATAATACTATTTAATAATCCTTGTCAGAAGCACAACTGTTTCTCCACACTTGCCATCTTCAGGCCTCCTTATTTTCTTCAGGTACTGAATCATAACCCTGAGCAGATGAACCTTTCTTGTGCTTGCCTGAGGATAGTGAACCATCGAAACAGTGGACTCTTTAGCTGTCTCTGAGCGCAGTAACGTACCTGTCATCTCTTCATCTTGAACCATCACTGTGGCTTGTCCTTGTGGTTCTAGTGTAACCCTCCAGTGGCTCTCGTCCCCTCCTCTCATCTCTTTTCATCCTCCATTGCCAGTCATCTTTCCTGTTGCTTTAAAGTTCCCCTTCCAAACTGTTTTTATGAGCACTCATGCACATGCTGAAATCTTTTGTCAGTTTTAAGAAAATAAGCCCCTTAACTTAAATTTGACTACCTCCATTTTTCACATATATTCTGACAGAATAGAGGTCCACTGTCTTCCTTCCTTTCAAAGAGAAGCATTTATCTTCTACCAAAAAAAAAAAAAAAAAAAAAAACAACAACGAGGACTTTGCAAAATTATATTCAATGCAGTGGTTGCCTGGGACTGAAGATAAAGGGAGGGCATAGGAAACTTTGGGGGTGATGGAAATAGTCTCCATCTTAATTATAGTGGTGATTTCCTATCTGTCAAAACCCAGTGAATTGGACATTTTAAAAGGGCACCAATTACTGCACATAAATTACACCTCAATAAAGTTGATTAAAAAATAAACTCAATATGACAAGAGTTCTAACATTTTTAAAAGAACAAAGAAAGTAAGTAAAAGAAAGTATGCTGGAGTTATTAAAAGGTGAAAGATGATTAATTACACATCTAGACATTGAAGTGAAATGTGAGTTTCTCCTCAAACAAGGCAAAAAGGAAATATAATGGGATTAGAGGAAAAAATTCATACAGTAGTTCAACGTATCACTTCATCTTTAAAGATGAGGGATTTGAGGAAATGGACATCTTTGACGTATGCAGGAAAGGAATTTAATAGTTTATTTCACATATCATCTTCTCTTTGAAAATGAGTATGTAATGATTATTACTCAATGAGTGCATTTCTATAGCCATTACTATACACAGCTTTGGGCTTGCTACTTCTGACAATATAACACACAACAGGAATAGATAGGTCTGAAGAAAAACGGTCTTCCACATACCAGCTACTTTATCTACGTAATCTCATTTTGTCTAACATGCATAATGAAAGTGTCTTAGACAAAATGAGGTTGCCTGTTTAAAGTGGTTACTTAATGTAGCTAATACATAAAGGAACCAGAATGAGCTCCAGGATCTGTTAGTCTTTAACACCTATCCTCTGTGCCACTGATACCAAGGCGCAGATTGTCCAACAGCTCATTAAATAATTTCTCACAGACATCAATTATATGAAGAAGTCATTGGCAAATGCTGGGTCATGGGCAATCTGTACTTACAGTCTCCAGTCTGTGAATGGAGTACCAATAGTCTATAAGACTATGGTGGAAATAAATCTACTTCTGCCGTGCGTTAAGCAGGAGTCAGTGCTAAATTGCTTTATGAAGTCAACTTAGATTCTTCTCTTGGTCCTCCCTCTGCAATGGCCCATCAGAATAAAAACTACAAGAAGACATCAGTGTGAATTCTATTCTTCTGGCCATCATTGGTTGAATCCCATATGATCCTGACAGTCTTACATGGAAAAGAAATGATGACAGGGTCCTTTAACCAAAACTATCCAACTTTTATTTTAAAATGTATTTTTATAGGTGTATAGAATATGTGTTACAGCAAAATACTCTCAAAGCTCAATTAATTCTTTGTTGAATACAGTCCCTTAGTATTTCCTATTTACACTATAGAAATATTTTCAGTTTTAGCTTCAACTAAGCCAATTTAGAACTGTTTCCTGACAGCAATGAGCAACTAGCTCAGCTAGTCTCTATAAAAACCTCAAAACTGTAGATAACATGCTAGCATAAAACAAAATGGGAGAGTTCCTTCAGTTTTCTCATTTTCTCACAATCATATATTTCCTGAATCCTAGCATCTCTACCTTTAAACTATATTTTAAATTCCACGTCTTCTCCACACTCCACTGTCTACACATTGATGTAACTTAACTTGTCTATCTGCCTTCACCCTGGCCTTTACACTAGTTTGATCCTGAAATAAGAGACCTTTCTGAAATAAAAATGTGAACCATTGCAATGCTTCTCATAGGACTCAAATTAAAAACAAAAGATGCCATCATCACCATTACGTCTTCCTCTGCACAAGGACACACAAGTATGCGTATGCATTTGATCATCTACCATCCTCCTCCTCACTCCATGGCACTTCTGGCAAGACCTGTAATACTACACTCTCTGGCTTGTACCCCTTGGTCCTGGCTGTTCCCTCTACCTGGAAACTGCTTGCACTACACATCTGTGACTAACTCACTCTATTCCAGGTTGGCTCAAATGCTAGTTTTTGAGTAAATGCTCAAACATGTAAAGCTTAAGGATTTGTTGAGTGAACATTTCATGACCAAAGGAGAGAAGTGACTTCAATGTACACAAGAATAAGTGTATTTCCAGAACACCGGAAATATCTACTGAAGCAACTACATCTACATCCTCTAATACTGTTGCCAAGTCATTCAATGTAATGTCAAAATAAGCAACAAATTAAACCAAAATCCTACATAGTTGAGTACCGGAAAGTGTATGTCATAAAATGATTCCTACCCTTCTTTACTCAATAGTGTTTATATTATGCAAGTTTTCCAAAAGCACTTAAGAGTCTATGATATATGTACATATTATGTTTAGTCTGTAATTACCTTTAGACATGGAATCAAAAACTGATGGGAAAATTAATGAATATTATTCTCTAGTTTGTTTTCACTGAAAACTATGAATGTGAAAAATATTCAGAAGGAATAAGGTGAATCCAAATCCTTGCTTCTCCCATAAAATATTATATTAAGCCTCCTAATTTCAAATAAAAAGAAATACTAACACATGTCTTAGCTGAACCAGCAAAGCACACTCTCATCCATGGGGCAAGATGGGGATAGAGCAGATGGCAGAATAATTCAAGCTATATGAAACCATGTCTATAGACTAGTGGATGTCTCTAATTATAAACCCCACAAGGGGGAGGTGCAAATCAAATGAGCTAAATGGCAATGATAGCAAAAATAAACAAAGGTAGACCACAAAAAGAGAAACACTGGCAAGTGTCCTAAGATTGGGAGTGGGAAAGGCATGGAATACAGCCATGGATGAAGACGAGGAAAGAGCATTAGGCATGGAGTAGGTGAAATCAATAACATTACTTGCAAAAATGGTCTACTTTTGTCTGATTATACCTTTTAATAAGTAGGTTAGATAAATTTTTCATCTTGAGCAGTAACTGTTAGGACTCCTTTTCTTTTTCTAAGTCTGCCTTGGAAATGCCTTGTTTCTATGTAATACACAGAAATAAAAATGTATTTTCTGTGGTTGCTGACACTTCCTGACACAACTGTCCTCACACAATTAAAGTGACTATCACTGAATGTATTAGGGACTATTACTGAGTAGGCAAATAATTCTTGTAACCAAAAATTTTTTTCTAGATTCACAGTCAGGGCTAGGTGGCTCGTTGTTGGAGTTGTCAATAATACTGGCTGTATGCCCATTCGTGGAAATCAAAGTGTAAGCAGTAGCAATCTTCTGTCTTCAGCTGGTTTTGCTGCTTATTATCCCAGCCCAGAGCCCTGCAATGATGTTCAGTTACTCATTCCTGAGGAAAGATAAATAGTTGAAATGATTCAGCCTAATTTGTAGGCTGGCATTTATTCTTTTCCACTGAGCATATGATATATTCTCTTTTTGTCATAGTTAATCAGTTGATGTTGCTATTATTTTGAAAATATTCGGTAGTGTGTGAGTCTGTGTGTGCTTGTGTGTATGAACATTGGATAAGCTAATATTCATGTAACTTTTCTCAGAATGAAGAGCTTTTATAGTTGTTGGGATTTACTTAGATCATTGTGGTTTTCTTTGGAGAAAGGGGAAAGTACTCTAACCAAAAACACAATCCACCTGTGTTTTCTCTCCTTTCTCCTCCTCCTCCCATTTTCCCTTCTCTCTTTCTTTCTCTCCAAATAGTTATCTTAACATCAGATAAAATGACAGACACAAGGGACAATATGACTGATTTATGCTTATCATCTTTAATCTTATACAATCTATTCAGGAAAAAAAAAAACCTCCCTAAAGAGCTGAGCGTGCTGTTGATTGCTTATTCTGTAAAAGACTTAGAGAAATGGATCCTATCAACCAGCTCTGAACACACCTCCTGTTCACTTGTGTAGACTCTGACTCAGTGACTTTCAGAGTCAAGCTCACAGAAAGACAAGATGGGAGTGATCCCCTCAGAAGCACCTAACTGTGAAAAGCTTGTTACTAACAATCCTCTCGTTCCTCTTGGTTAAAAATGCATGCCTCACTGACTTCTAAGAAACTGCCATTTGACTCTGTCATCTCAAGATGATAAATAAGTTTAACTGTACATGCTTCTCCTTGATTCATAAATGAACTAGCCTGAAGAAAGGGCTGTGTAATCACAGAAATCCAAACAGATTTTCTGTGAATCATGACCCATCGACATCAGTGTTACTCAGACACGTCCTTACTTTGTGAGCAAGCCTCTGGATGACTGGTCACTGTGAACTCAAAATTGGCAAAGCCACTTTTTCCAAACTTCCTCAGATTATGACGGCTTCTTGCTTCTCAACTTAGATCCAAGTAAACAAAGAGTCTTTTAAATTTAAAATATAGAAGAGTAAAACGCTAATAAAATCTGAAGTATAAAGGGCTGTTGTTATTCCTATTATAAGTAAGAGATGCCTATATTCTCTACATAAGTCTAAAAAATAAAATAAATAAATAATCTACCTACAGGTAGTTAGCTACTTGAGAAAACCAATATAGTCCATTGACTGTCTCATGGAAAATACTATATCAGTGTATAGAATCTATTAACTCTTTATTTTTAATCATCCAATATGACACAATACTCCCTTCTCCATTTTTACAATAAGGATAATGACATTAGCAACAATATAGCTTTGCTATTTTCTACCATGGCACACACTTAGTGTTCAGTAAAGACTTTGATGCTGATACTGTGTTTTAAAAACTATCCCTAACAAAGTGTGCTGCTAGTCCATAGCCAAAGCCCATGCTCCTGGTCCCTTCACATTTAGCTTTACTTATGACCTTATGCAATGAAAACTATATTTACCAACATCCCTTGCAGCTAAGTGGAGCATGTATGAGAGTTAAAGCAGATAGAAATTCGAAAGAATTCTTTGTATGTGACATTCAAGACATGCCCTTCAAAGCAGAAAGCAGGATTATAGAAAATCATCTCCACTAGGAAGCATGGAGCAAAAGGCTTCTACCCAAGTTTCATATCCAGAGACATGCCTAAAGAGGGTGAGTTCTGTTTCAGCACTCTGCCCGTATCTGAAGATTCAGATGCAGTAAGTCTAGGGTAGAATCCTAAATGTGATTTTTCTTAAGTCCCCAGTGGTCCTAAAATGCAACATAATTTAAGAACCACTGTACCAAGTCTCACTCATCTAGAATAGAAAGGGTAAGTCAACATTAAATGACACATTGGAAATGAACAACTCTCGGGCTATCCCTGAAATACTCCTGGATTCTTTGACCACAGAACACAGAAAACTTATTTTCTCCTAGACATGAGATGAGTATGAAGAGATTTTTAGTTTTTATATTTTTCTTCCTCCACGAAGAGCTATTTTTTTTACAATAATTATCACAGACGTATATTGTGTCTTATTCTATTTCCCATTTTTGAACTCTCTATGGAGAGATTCTGGGTTATTCCTTATGCAGCAGTGCCCACAGTTATCTGCAGAAGAAAGGAGGCATCAGTAAATAGAATGACCCTTGAGAAGCCCTCTGCAGGTTCTTGGGTATCTCCAGATTGGTGCCACACCTCCAGATGGAGCAACCTCTGCAGTATCATTGCACAGACATCAGAGACAAAGGCCAGTGCTCTGCAGCAACAGTTCTCCACTGAGATGCTTCTCCTTTGGCATGATTCTTTTGGTGTACATCTGGCAATATCTGGAGGTATTTTCATGTGTCACAGAGGTGTATGCTATTGTTGGCAAATGCCCTGCAACACAAAGACAGATAGCCACCGATAACAGTGCTATCTAGCACAAAATGTGACCAATGTGGAAACTGAGTCATTTGGTTCTAAAGAGTGCTCAGGAGACCTGGTCATTGGTATTTCCTTAAGCACACATTCTCTAAGAGGGGCATCGCACATCTAGAAGACAATAAGTTCTGTGAATAGAGAGTCCCTGTTTCTCAACTCCATCTCTAATTCTGTCCTTAGCCACTCAGTTTTCCCTCCTGTAAACTATCAGTGAAGCACCAGGAAAACAGCTCTGCAGTCAGATCCCTGGTGCCAGAGCCAGTGACCCAGCATTTACAACAGGCAAAGTAGGACACATTCCCTTGTCTGCACACTATTGAAAATAGGTATTGAAAATAAGATTCTTCATACAGCTATGAAAACTAAAGTAGATTATCATGTAAGGTCACAGAACACAACCTGATACATGAGAAATGATTAATAAGATAATACTATTTTAAAATAATAAAAAAATTTAAGGAATGAATGTGTTTTTTATGGCATTCCCATAATATAAAAGATCTCTTCTACATTTTAATTTGTTTGCCTTTTACTTCTCACTTTTCATCACAGTCTGGCAGCTGGCAGAGTGTTACTTTTTTAATCTAGGGACAGAGATAACAGTCAGAGACACCTTTCTGCCTCTGGCTTAATCTCCATTGTCTTCAAACAGCTCATCTTTCCAGGGTATTTTTCCCTCAAAGCAATTTTTCCATAAGCATACAAATACTCTCTCTTTTCACATAAAATAGAACCATAGAGAAACATACTTCACTTCCTCTAATAATTGTGTTACTGGTTTGCACAATGTTGGTAATCCCAAGAAAGATAAATGCTACAAATTTTTACACCATTCTGCACAGTGGCATTGTGCTTGGAGGGTTAGATTAAAAAAAAAAAAAAAAAAAGTATCTCCTGTCTTCTCACCCTAAGCTATGCCTCCTTGCTTTTTTGCAAACTAACTTTAAGCCATTCTCAAAAATGTTCCCATTTTAAGGCTCTCTGCCCAGTCTCCCTCAGCCATCCTTCAGTCCTGCCTGCCTACCAGCAATACATAAATTGGCTACTTTTATCTGTATGCTGCCAAGCACTGAGAGTCCGTACGTGACTGGCACTTTGATGGGCATTTCCCTTTCATTGTCTCTTTCAAGTTATTTGCAATACATATTGTTATCCCCATTTCATACAAGAGACTGTGGCTCCAGTTGAGAGACTTGCCTTTAATAAGTGATGGAATCCAAACCCCAAGACCAGTCTACAGAATAGCCATGCCATTTCCACTAACGATCCCTGCCCAGCCTGTTCTCGCCACCTCGAGAGCACCCTACAGGACACAGGGCTTAATACAACCCCCACACACTCAGCTGCTCTTGGACATGGGGCAGTTTGGCTCTATCACTGCTCTCGTTGCCTTCTCCAGAGGCCAGTAAAGAAAAAGGATTCTCTCCACCACGAGCACCTCTTATAATCCCACAGAGACTGCTCTGATGGAATTTCTCACTGTGTAATGAAGTACTGAAAAAGAAGAGCGGAGACCAAACTCTCATTCAGACAAAGGGCATATGTTTCATTTGATTATTCTCCCTTATCTGAAGTGCCGAGAGACACTTCTGCATTAATTCCGGGCATGTGTGGAGATAACCTAACTTTCAGACTGACTTGCCATTTTAAAAATTTACATTTCATCAGAGAGACACATATAATAAATTTGCTATATTAAAAGAAGAACTTATTTCTACATTTTCTCTCACTGGCAAGACAAGATTGTGAGGCATTAAGTTGCAGAAGGAAAAGGAAATGAAATGGTTCTTTCTGGTGGTACTTCCTCCTAGACCAGGAGCTCTGCAGAGGACAGTTAGGAAGGATGAGGAAGGAAGCTTCTGGAAGTCAGAGCAAACATCTTTTCAATGAAGCGACCGGGAACTAGGAGGTTTTCCTTGATTCCCTTGTGTTCCTTTCACCCATGTCAAAGCAGTCATAAAGACCTATTGATTCCCTTCAAAATGCATCTTAATATTTTGAATATTTACTGAATGAATGCTGTGGGAAAAGAACTCTGCTACGGACCATGGTGTTTGCGTGGGGGGAGGTGTGATTACATACAGAGTGTGTATAACCTCTAAGTGTGTTCTAAACCGAAGACAGTTTTCCTCCTCAAAGGTCTTGCAGTTTAGTAACTGAGGACAGAGGCCCAGGCAACTCACAAAAGTTTCTTGGAAAAGATGAAACCTAAAACTGCCCAGAAGAACAGTAAAATGTATGTGTGTGTATGTATGTATGTATATAGAATACGTCAACTTTTTACTACAAATATTCTTTAAATTTTAAATTCAGTAACTTAATCATGCTTCCATGAAAACCTATGTGTGAGAAAGGCAAATTGGCAGTTAGGGAACTGCCATTACCAAGTTAACACTCCCACTCCGCATGCTCAGCCACGACCCTCTGTTGAGCTTCCAAGACCTCAGCATCCTCCTTCCAAAGTATTTGTAGCCCTTCTCTGTGATATATAAAATCTCACTCTAGTCATCTCATTTTCTTTAAGGTTTCTTCTTTCTTTCTTTTTCTGATATAGATTTATCTACTAAGCCTTCTCTAGTTTCTCTATCTAAGGTCTTGCAATTTCCCACCTAGCATCTTCTTTGGGTCCGAAGGGCTTAAGCAGATGAGTACTGGGGCCTGTAGTTGCCTAGTGGTGAATGCTAGCTCTGCCACCAGTGAGCTTCTGAACCCTGGCGAAGACAGGTATTCTTTCTCCCATTGTCCTATCATTTGAAACCCAGGTAGAGTAATTACTTTACCTGTCATTGCTGTGACAAAATTCAAGAAAGAAAACTTCATGGAGGGATTATTTATTTGTGCTCATACCTTTGGAAGATTTTGTTCGCAGTTGTTCGATCCCATATACCCGGGTAGAACATCGTGCAGCATGTTTGGGATGTGTAGAGCAAGAGTTTCTTCATTTCATTTCAGAAAGAAGAGAGGTAAGAGAATACAGGAAGGAGATTGAGCAGCACATGGCCCCCAGGAACATGTTTCCGCTGACCTACTTCCTCCAAATGGGCCCTGTCCTCTACTTTCCACTACTTCTCACCTGACATATTATGAACCTATTAAAGCATCAATCTATTCACTGTCTCAGAACCCTCATGATGTTTTGATGTGTAAATAATTCAAAGAACCACAACAGGTGTGCTTTGCTTATTATCTTTTAGGTGTTTTCTAAACTAATAAAGTTGATATGATTAACCGTCTCACTGATTAAAAACAGTTAATTGTCAAAAGTATCAAATTCAGTATTAAGCAAAAAGATACTTAGAATGACACCTTACAGCTAATAACTGATAAACAAATGATACCTTCATATGGTAAAATACATTGTTTTATAACATGTTTCCCCCTTCCTTAATGTCTAGTCATTTTTCTCACAAGGTTTGTCTGTTCTATTGGGTGTTAATAAAAAGAAAAAAAAGTATTGACATAAAAATGCTTGTCCTCCCTCCCTGAAATCTGAAGACCCACAGCTAAGAACATCTGATGATGGTGCCTAAGAAGACTTTCATTGGTATTTGCTCTCAGAATCGGCAAAGCAATCCTGCCTAAGACTTAATGGTTTAATTCTTCATTTATGCGCTTTTCTCCAGATTCTACCATTGAACTTCTCTTCTGCTTAATTTTGCCTGAGTTGCTTTCAAATATTTGCAGCAAATTACTTAACAGATCAATCATCTTACTCTAAAGAAAACCCAGGGCTCTTCCCCCTACATCCCACCTCTGGCAAAGAAATCTCTTTAAATACCTTTTACTTACCCATTTCCTCCCATCCCTAAAGCCCAGTGCTTTCAGAACCATTTTCCATCCTCTTGCTGATATCCTTTCCTCCTCTGCTTGGACATCTGCCCTCCCACTGATTTACCCCTCCCTTATGCAACAGTGCATTGTACCTTGATATCCAGATGAATCAAGCTGAACATTAATAGGGAAACATCAAAAGTAGTAACAGTACTCTCTGTCCTCAATCGCTGCCACCTACCCATGTTTCTTGACTCTTTATCAGACCAGATGGCTTTTTCCTCTTTGAAATTTCTGCCTTCTACCTTCCAGTGTGATTATCTACAGTGGCTAATAAGCATCTTTAAAAAAGAAAGTTCAGTCTTACTCCTCAAAGACGCTGGATCTTAGTTAGCTACATGCTCATAGTCAATCAGAAAAGCTTAAGAACTTTTTTCCCCTTCCTGTCACTCAAAGTCCTACATCTGTGTGAACTTATCTGGCATTTGCACAAACTGTTGTTTTCTCTTTGATCTCCCCAATTATGACAGGTTTTTTTTTTTTTTAATGTAGTCCTTCATTTTAAACGAAGCAGCGTTATATGTCTTTGAAAGGAAGAACAGTCTTAAGAAACAGAGTAAGACAATCCTCAGTGCCATGTGAAAAGTAAACGTGGGAAGTGATTGGATTCTGACATTCGCCAGTTCCTCCCCAAATTAAACCTAGTCAGGAAACAGCAGCATAGAACAGACCTAGTGAGTTTTTCTTCTGCCATCTGGCTGATAAGGAAGCTGAACATTAGTAGGTGGCAGTGGCTAAGGACAGATAGTACTATTAGTACTTTCAATAGCTCCTCCTTCCACTGTGAAGACTGAGCATAATCCATCTGATATAAAGGCCTTCCAGGATTCTTCCGAAAACAGGTTTGTTTTTTTTTTTTAATTTGTTAGCTGTAAGTCCAATTCCCAGAAATATTAATGTATCTCAACAGTATATTGTGGTATTTCTAAATTCGGCAGCACATCCTGAAAGAATCATTCAGACGTGTGTGACAACGTTAAAGTGTAATCACTTTCCTCATCATTTGCAATATGATCATAGTTGTTGTAATATTTAATTGTGGTTATCAACTTGACACACCTGGGAAGAGGGACCGTCGGTTGAAAGCTGGCCTCTGTCAGATTTTTCTGTGGGCATATCTGTAGGGTAAATTATTGGTTGCTGATTGATGTGGGAGAAGTAGGCCCACTCTAGGTAGAACCATCCCTGAGCAGGTGGGGTCTAGGACCTATAAAGAAGGCAGTGAATGTGAGGGTCACAGTCAGCCAGTAGGCACAGTCCTCTATGGCTTCTGCTTCAAGTTCCTGTCTTGACTTCCTGGTGGCTTCCCTTAACTGTAAGCTGTAAGCCAAATAAACAGTTTCCTCCTCAAGCTGGCTGTAGTCAGGCTTTTACCACAGCAACAGAAAGTAAATCAGAACGTTGTCCAGAAACGTTTGGTCTATTCATACTAGCCAAATGGATCTAAATAACTTATTCTTTCTCTGTAGCCACTTGAATCTTTGAGAAGTTAAACTCAACACACTGGTTTTCTGTAACCAAAGAGAAAAATAGATCATAGCCAACAAAATAACAACAACAAAAAAAATGTGTGAGACTATTTGGGCAATGGTGATAAAACTTTGATCATCTTCACAGCTCTAGAGAAAGCTCCTGCTATGATATGAAACCTACCCAAGCTCAGATCTTTTAATGTTCCCCTCAACTAAAGAAGAAAATCAAAGTTGCTTAACAACAGCAACAAAAAAAAACAAAAACAAAAAAACAAAAACATATAAATCCTTCATGATCTGTGTCCTGCATAAATGCCCCGTCTCTCCACAGTAGAGTGCAACACTCTGCCTCCCTTAAATCACAAAGGCTTGGCCAAAAAGAGAGCTTCAAAGAAAACATCTTAAATAACTAGCAGAAAGAGTAACTCAAAAATAAGAGTAAATCAACCACAGCAGAGCTAAGTAGCACAGGGAGAAAAAACAAAAACAAGCAAACAAACAAAATAACTTTGTACCATTAGATTATATGCAATTAATTTAGTCTCAGTTTGCCAGGGCCATAGTCAAGAGGCAACCAGGTGCTGTCATTTGAAATCTTTCCAGGAAAACTAGAGGAAGAGAGATGCCAAGCAGATTCCTCTCCCTCCTCTCTACAGAGATAGAAATATACCTGGCCGAGCTCCAGACAGCCTATCACACGCAGTATCAAGAATGACTCCGCTGCAATAGCGAACGCTGCATGCCTCCCGGTGTGTCTGCACAGAGTCTAGTGTGCTTTTTACTTGCCTGTCCCTTAACTTCTACTGGCCTCCGTAATATATAGATTCCGAAACCTCAGGGTACTTGATAAATAGCGGATTGTATAACAAAACCCATTAACTTCTATCACTGAATCCACCATCAGCCCAAGCCAGTCATCAGGGAATGGAGATTTGCTGAGGCGTACTCCATTACACTGCGATCCACTGGAAACGTTGGGGCTGGAGAGTCTAAAAACCTCTCCATTAACTTGATTTGGCCAGTATGGTCTTAACACAACTCTCCAGCCTACCAGTGTACTTGTCCTATAAATACACCTTATTTTTCAACAGCTCTGTCTTTAAGGAGCTATCTGGTCTACTTCACATTTCTTTACTTATGCTCTAAATGGAAATTTTTGCAAACTTTTAAAATTATCTTTTTTAAGTTAGTATACAAGAAAATTACTTCATGGTGGCATTTTACACATACCTTGTTCTTATCCATTCTCTTCTCCCTCTCCCCTCCTTATTCCCCTGAACTCCCCTGGCTGGCACCCTTCCCCCACACAATATTCCCCCTCCTGCCCTTATGTCACATGCGTATTATTACCTTCTCAGGTTTATCCCATCCTCACTTTCAGTCTCTTTTTCCCTCGTCATGGCTCCCTTTCTAGTTTTAGAATACACACACAGTATAGAATACATATGTGAAGGAAAACATGAGCCTGAAAACATTAATGCGATGCTTAATCTATTTCTGATTTTATGCATTGTCCTACAAATGTCAAGATTTCATTGTTTATAGTTAAGTAAAATTCCATTATGAACGTGAACATTTTCTTTACCCATTCATATGTGGAGAGCCTTCTGGAATTGCTCTATTTCTTATGTATTATGACTAGTGTGGCATGAACATGCAAGCATTTCTATGATAAGACCTAGAATCTTTCAGGTATATACCAGGAATGGTATAGCTCGGTCTATGGTAGTACCATTTTTAGTTTTGTACTGATATCCACAGTATATTTCCACCAGTTTGAACAGTGTCCCTCTTTGCCAATATTTGTTGTTTGTTTTCTTGATGATGGAAATTTTCTCTAGGAAGAGATGGAATCTCCAAGTAGTTCTATATGCACTTCTACATATTGCATCCATTTTTTTTTTCACTGTGAACTCATTTCCTAGTAAAAGCTACTGGCTTTGCTCATACCGCACTAATGAAATTTTTGGAAGTTTATCAGTTCTATCTTCTTAGTTTTTAAGTGATCAAACCCCTAACCTAGCTACATAGCCTGCTCGTACCCCCACACACCTGACTGGGTAACCCAAACCTGGATCAGCCACTCTCTCATATAGGAAAAGTAATCTATATGTTGTAGTCCCAAGACAGACGTATATGTGACTTCACATCACCCAGTCAGTCCAAACTCACCTAGTTACTTCCCAGGGCTCACTGGCTGACTAACAATACTTGGACTTTGCTTTCCTAGTAAAGAAAGCAAGGATTATTGGCTTTCTGGGTACTATGATCCACCTCATTCTTTCTGCCTCATACCAGTTTCTCCAGACCCTAGAGTCAGTATTTTAGTTTTGCTTTTTTTCAGTATTTCCTCTCTATGACGTTTGGAATGGTAATGTACATCCTGTGATGTTGGAAGTATGTGATCTACTTTTTCATTTTGATTTTATAGGGGATTACAGTTAAAAGACAGCATTAACCTCAGAAGAAACGTTGAATTTTGGAACTTTAAACAAGCACTTGATCCTTTTCCTCTTTTTCTTCTCAACTCACTTTCCCCACATTTTGGATGAGCAGGGCTCATACTGTAAGTGATAAACCTGTCTTTCTTCATTTACTCATTACATTTTAATATTTATAAGAATTACTCTTTGTGAAATTTTAGTTTCCATACATTAACCTAATACAAAGGTTTTGGAAACCCCTGACATTGTGACATCTCTCAAGAAATTCATCCTTTAGGTAACTGCAGATCCTACAGCTCCTAAGTAAAAATACCTTCTAGAGAAGCAACACAGGCAGTGAAATTAAACAATGAACAGCATAACAATAGCTGCAAGACATGAGCAAACAAAGTATTCTAAGCTTACAGAGGAAGTGGAGGATTAGCTCTCCTGGGGTAGGCAGGAGCATAAAGCTTTGCCTTACATTCCTAGGTTGTAATTCAACTCTTTTGTTACTATTCCTTCTTTTTTCTCTATGGGTCATTATTTTATTTGTAATACAATATAACGAGAATGTCTAATGACAACAGAGTTTCTATTATTGTCATACATTAAATAAACTACATATATGCTTAGACTGCATTACTGTCACAGCTCTAAATCTCCTTTATCCAATTATGTTTTCACTAGAAAAACACACAGAATAATAGTCTCGTGTTTGAAGTGTATACACAGAATCCTGTCAGTAGAACAATGAACATCAGAAAGGTGCATTATTGGTATATGAATATTCTTTCATGAATGTACACATTAACACAAACCTGTTGTATTTACCTTATGTTGTCAGTTTTAACAACAACAACAAAAAATCTTGAAATTTATATTTTGGGTAAGTGTAACATATTGGTAGCCCAACACCCCTTCTCTAGAAAATCCCTTTTCTACAACAGAAAACATCAAGGTTTCTATTTGTCACAAGGGCACTCTATGCATAGCATCTGCAGTTGGTTATCTGATGCAGGCAAAGGCAAGTAATGTAATTCCCGTGAGTTTTAGAGTTAATAAGGGTTGCCGTAATGACACAGCAATATTCAAAACACACAAACTTGGAGTATAGATGCAAGGATGCAAGGAGCCTGTCCTCTGAAAGAGATAAAAATAGCAGATTGTGCAGGCCTGTAATCCCAGCTCTCAAGAGTATGGAGAGTTCAAGGTCAATTCAGATGCATCAGAAGTTCCAAGTCAGGCTAGGCTACACATAAGATCCTGTCTCAAAACAGGACAGAGAGGAAGAGAGAGAGACACAATGAGAGTAACAGAGAGACATGGGGCAAGAGGGTATTCTTCAATCTACTTTTGATATATTTCCTTTCTTATTTGATCTTAATTATTTTATTGTTTGCTGATAATAACACACATGCACACATACACGCAAAATGACTCCACATGATTGTTTTTAATAGAATAAATGGATCAGTTTAGCCATATGAGAGGTTATTCTTCTGAAAGGTTTGTTTTGGAAAATGAAAACTCTCATGGCTACAGTGATAGTGTTCCCCAGCAAAGAGCATGCCAATTGGTTCTCCAGTGCCAGAGAGTCATCCCTGAAAAAATGTATACAAATACTATTACACACAGTGAATAGGTTATATTTATGAATGTATATCCATATATTCATATATATGAATTACATTATATTTACATATATTCTTGAATTCATATATAATTCAAATTCTTAGAATATATATCCATATATTATATATATTCATAAATATATGGAGACACATATCTATGCAATAGAAACTAGTGAAAATAAAGAGACCACTGATTTGAATGGTAGAGGAGAGGGGAGTACGAGAGGGTTTGCATGTAATGGGAAATTTTTATAATTATATTATAATGTCAGAAATACACAATTAATCTGGAGCATAGAACTGTAAGGGTTGTCTACCTTAAACATTAGTCATTCTTGATTATTTGACCTGTGGTTTCTCCCAGGTCTCTCTTTCCTATTTCAAATCCTACCATTTCTTCCATTTAAATATCTTTCACATCTATATTACCTTTTCCATTTCAACTATAACTGTTGTTCTACTCCTATTTATCTTGGTTTAGGAAATTGTAGGTTCCAGTCTCCTCCTAGCTACATATATTACACACTGAGTGCAAATAGACTACTTAATAATATTTAATAATTGACTAATAGTCTAATAGTATCATATCCTGAGCTTCTAACTGTCCAGTGGCTGTTTCTCTTGACAAGTGAAATGTTAAAATTTAACCAGCATCAAGTTCTCCTACAACTTAGTTTCAATATGCCACTCAAACTTAGATATCACCTCTCCCTTTCAGGGTATCTTAATGTCATCTATTTAAATGGGATTGCCAGAATGAGTACTATGCTAGGCACTAAAATTATGACTTTACATATTTAATCTCTTATAATGTTAGTTACAACTGCGATGGTCTTAAAAGGGAGCTTCAAATTCTATGACACGTCTCCCATTGAAAGAATGCTGTGTTACTTCTAGAAAATGGGCCAAATGACTAGTAACTCACATAATTTGCCAAAAGCAATATTGTTCAAATTCTTAGAATGAGTCAGAAAGAGCACTCAGTCCCTGTCTTAAAAAAAAGGAGGAAGGAAAAAAAAAGACATTAGTGAATGTGATCAATACAATCATTAATAATAGAACAAATAGATCATGTAACCTCTTGGGGAAGCTGAAATCACTACTAACAAGTCCACCAATTTAAGACCACCTGCTACAAGGAGGCTCTAATGTTATGGAGAAGCCAATCGTAGATGGCCTATATGTGAGCTCTCAGATCCCATATGACAGTCAATAATAAGTAGAGACTCTTCATACAGATGCTCTCATTCTGACCCCAACTGTTATGTTATACCCAGGAAATGAGTTTATTGAGCCAGGACCCCAGATACTGTAAAATAGAGCTAAGTCATAATGGGCTCAGCATTTTTCAAACTTTTGACCCACAGAAACCATGAGCATAATTGTTTTATAGCTAACACTTAGAATGATATCTAATTCAGCAGTAATAACTTGAATCAATTTTAGTAGAGCCTTATCATAAAGTTTAGAAATTTGTATCATTTCCTTTGGAAGTAGACTGTGTACAACAATTGAAAGAGCTTAGAAATGGGAGGAATTAGCAGAAACCTATGGGCCTCGAAAAAATGGTTATTGAGGACACGGAGGGTAATATGGTATTATTAAAAGTGGAATAAGGCGCTGGAGAGATAGTTCAGAATGTAAATGGTTCTAATGCTAGAATGAAGATCTTAGTTCAGATCCCCAATAACCATAAAAACCAGGTATTATACATGTCTGGTTAACAGAGAGAGGTAGATAGCAAGGGCCCACTGACTAGGTAAGATGATAACATCAAGGGCACTCAATCTGTGCCCTTCACATGTACATGTATGGGTGAGCAAACCTGCACATACTTGCATACACATGCATACACCACACAAAAAAATATAAGCAGAATAAAAAGAGGTTTTTGTTTTATAGTATAAGAAATGATTGCCACTTGATTACTTTAAGTACCAAAAAATAAGGAATATAGCTACAGAACTAAATTTTTTAGCTAAAGAAATTTCCAAGCAAAAACATTAAAGTGACAACTGATTGTTCTCACTAGCTGTGAGTTTTATACAAAGAGAAGATACAAGCTTAAGAATAAACTGTCTAATCTCAGCCAAAATTTAAAAGTATAAAAGAGCTAAGGTTCTCTGAATTTGAAATTTAAACACTTTCTCCTTTTTAGATGGAGATTATCAAAGTAAAGAACAGTTTCCAGAAAATAATAATATAGATCACTATAATGAAACATGCCTGAGGCTGAAAGCCAAAGCCACTGTTCTCTAAACCCTCAGATTCTCTTGAATTAGGACCCCAAGGCTTTTTCAAAAGATAAGTATCTTTACAAAAATTATGAAGGCATGTTTCATGAAGTCTGTTAAATAATGAGTATGTGAGAACCTTTATTCTACAAAGCCTCAACATAGACAAAGGTTTATCTTAAAGGCATCAATGGGTTTAGTCTTATCTGAAAGAATGGATATAGCCTGACAGATTAAAATCCAATAATGATTTTCATAAGTATAGTTGCTTATCAGTAAAGTTACAGACCCTGTAGAATTCAACTTTGCATATAAGAGAACAGAGCTGAGGTTATCCAGTTGTAGATACAAACTATTTTGTATTTGAGAAAGAATTTCTTCAAAGGAAAAATTAAAAGCCCAAAGGATGAGGTCAAATGCCAAGAAAACAACTCGCAGAGAACAGCACTGAACCATAGCCGAGAAATTGGCAAGACTGACCAGTTGGATTTTAGAATTGCTACAGGCCATTGACTACTGAGTCTTTATGTTATTTTCTATTCTGGAATATAAATGGCTATTACAATCATATTCTGACTTCATATTGCCTGTGGGTTAGGGGATGTGGAAAAGGGATAGATTACTTGGTTTTCTTCATAACAGGTCATCTGAGTGAGAGGAGATATGCCCAAGAAACCAATCAGAGTCACATCATCTGTTCCTGGATCTCAACTGGCTTATAAGACTGTGGATCTCAAATGTCAGCATGATGCTACTGACAGGATGGCACCCATGAGACAGCATACTATGTGGATTGGATGCAAATTATTTGTGAACAGAGAGTAGACTGTTATTTAAAACTAGACTACAAAGTTTTTGGCATTTTTCCCATTAAGAGCTGGCAAGTAGGCAATCTCCTGTTGAGCCTGGACTATCGTTGGTAACTCATTTATGAACACCACTATGTCACAGAAATAGTAAAGTGTGACTGTGATGCCAGAAACAGCCTCATATAGCTTTCCTATAGCCATTTAAAGCACTTGCTTTTGATGTTTGTCCTGGCTAATTTTGTGTCAACTTGATACAGGCTAGAGTCCTCTGTAGGAGGGAACCACAGCTGGAAAAATGTCTCCATCAGACCTGGCAATAGGAAAGCCTGTAGAGCATTTTCTTAATTACTTACTGATTGATAAAAAGGCTCAGCCATTGTTATAAATGGTAGCACTCCTGGACTGGTGGTCCTGGGTTCTTTAAGAAAGGAGTGTGAGCAAATAGGAGGAGCAAGACAGGAAGCAATACTCCTCCGTGGCCTCTGCATGAGTTCTTGCCTATGGGTTCCCATTCAGTTTGAGTTTCTGCCTTGACTTCCTTCAATGGACTGTAAATCTGGAGACATATGCCAAATAATCCCTTCCATCCCCAAGTTGTTCTGGTCATAGTGCCTCATCAGAGCAATACATGCCCTAACTAAAACAGTATTCTAAACTACCATGTAAGAAATTGAATCTCCCTCGTGCTGCCATCTCACAACAGTGTGATGCAGCCATGATCATTGAGGCCTTTACAGCCATTGAAGCAGGACATTCTCCCCAAGCATGGTTGGATACCATAAAAAGCTAAAATGATACGCTCAGGATGCGAGGCTAAGCACTGCACTCAGGGTCAGCTGCTTTGGACCCAGAGAAGAGCATGTCTGATTGCATGCGGGTTGATGCCCCAGGTCCCGCCTCTGAGAAAAAGGTATCGTATCGGACGGGTCTGATGCTCTTTGGGTGGATGACACCTAAATGAACATCGATACAAAGTCCCAATTTATTTCTAATATCAGAGATCAGATCTCTACTCTTGCCTGATGCGTCTAAAACAAAAAGGGGGAACTGTAGAGAGCTGCGGAATTCTATGCCTTAAAGATGGAGCTGGTTTCCGCCTTCCACCTTCCCGATGGTGAGTGCTCTCTGTCACGAACAACTCCATATTTGGCTAAGGCCGAGGATCTGGCTTGCTTCCATGTATGTGGACCTATCTGCATTGCCCACGTGGCACGCCTGAGTTGGCTACCCAGAGGCTATTTAAGCTGTGGGCTGGCTTTCCCCAGGGTCCGAGGATTGTTCAAGGTTCCTGAATAAACTGCATTGAAAATAAATAAATAAATAAATAAATAAATAAATAAATAAAAGAAAGTCTGGGTCATGCAGACACCACACACAAATGCTATGGCACACAGCTCTAGCTGACATCTCAGGAGACAAATAATAATCCTTCAAACACTAGCCCAGGTGATTCTGGCCCTGGCTATCAGAGCTCATTATGTTGCCACATCTGAGGCCCAGACAATACTGAGCAGTGACAAGGTGCTTCCTCTGTGCCTCAGCTCCATGCAGTGGACACTCTCAACATAATGAAGCGGTCGTATTATGTAAATCTCTTTTAGAGTGGTTTGTTCTGCCAGAAAGGAACCAGAACAGCAGGGTATGGAAGAAGTCATACTTTCAGTTTCCAAACCAAAAAGAGAGAGAGAGAGAGAGAGAAAGAGAGAGAAAGAAAGAAAGAAAGAAAGAAAGAAAGAAAGAAAGAAAGAAAGAAAGAAAGAAAGAAAGAAAGAAAGAGAAAAACTAGAAAAGGAAAACATTAAGTAATGAACTGAGGTCACAGAGAAGCAAGCAAGACAAGAATTCAGGAACAGATATATTTGATGATAAAACCCCATCTGTAGTCATCCTACTACACTAGTTTCCATACAGACTTTCCTGCCTCTATATCTTTTCCTGATAATATTTCCCCAACCAAGTACAGCATGCATGCAGTATTTGCTTCCCTAGGACCAAATCATCATTCAGGGTCTTACTAACTCCACTCTTCTCCACGAAATACATCCCTACACTGCAATTGTCAGCAATTTCTCTGTCTTATAATGGTTATGGGATTGTTTTGCCCCTACTGGACAATTAATGAATACGAGTAATACTAATTCATAATTAGGGAATGTGTTGTTTTCCTCATATGCAGTCCCTGACTATCCTCCTGAATTATGTTTCGAGATTAAGGCTGAAATCAAAGTGTATGCAGGATTGCAGCAGGTAATATACAACTGTGAAATGGACTGAGTACTAAGGAATAAAGCTACTCTGGAGTATGTCGCAATGAGAAGTAAATGCCAAATGTAAATGAGCTGGTCACCACTAACTTCAGCCCATTGACTTTCTTCACAGCATAAATCACCATTTTACATGTTACATGTGTGAATGGTTATTGATTCTAATTACAATATCCCTAGAAACAACATTTTTTTTCTGTTTGTAGCTGTATCACCTCACAATAGTCAGTAAATGTATGTTGCAGGAAAAAATTAATAGAGAAATAAACACTACAGAATATGGATGTGAGTCAAGTGATATAAGATTTTTTAGGGGAGGAGCATAAGGGGAGAAGAGGGAGGGAGGGTGGGATAGGGAGGAAATGAGGGAGGGGGCCACAGCTGGGATACAAATTGAATAAATTGTAATAAATAATAAGATCTTTTGACTCTTCAAGAGAAGCAAGAAGTTATTTTATGGGCCATCTCTCAATTTGTAAATATTAATAGATATTTAGAAAAATAGGAAAACAGTTTTAGGAATGGATAAAGACAATACATTTGCAGATTAAGATGAAGTATCTAATTTATATTTGCATCCTGTGTGCCAGGGAGATCTTAGACTCTTCCTCTCCAGTTGCTTCGAACAGCGTTTTGTAAAGCTTAGACAGTTTGCAAAGCAGATAATGACGGTGATGAGGGTGGCTCTAGCACTCACACCTAGGGAACAGTGAGATCCAGTTCCTTATTATTAATATTCTACTCCAGTTCCTTCTTCAGCCACAGCTTCTCATCTGAAATGACCACCTGGACCTCACATGACCATTCCAGAGCCAAGACTCTAAAGCTTAAATCTCTTCTCCTTCCAGCTGCTAAGGGCTGAGAAATGTCATTCCCATGTGCCCCCAGTAATAAAGGGGAAAGTCAGTGAGAAGAAAATAGATTGGATATCAAAGGGGTGACAGAAAAAGAGTGAAGTTTCAAACTATATTTCCACAGTTGATAAACAAGGGCTCCCAATGGCAATTCTGTTTTCCTTTTTACTGATTTTGGTATTTTTAGATTATACAGTCTGAAATTTTCTTTCAGATGACCTTTCAATGTTCTCTGTTACTGCATTTTATCTTTTCTACATTAAAATTATTAAGTATAAATGTTAAAATATTTCTTGAATACTTAGAAATTCTTAAGAATAAAAAGGCACATTTTAAAAAGTAGAGTGGTTTTACAAACTGTTCTTAGCAGCAAGGATAGTTGTGTAGGGCTGAGGATACTTTTGAGGTCCTTTAAAGAAAATATACTACGCAGAAGCATTTCTAGTGTACTTTATGCTAGCTGAGCCACTGTGAGTCAATCATCAACTTTAGAAGACACAAAAGGAAATGAGATGTCTTCATGTTCTCTTTCTCTGTATGGTCCAATGAGTACAGCCTTGAAATGTCCATAGAAAAAAATCAACAAGCATCAGAGGAATTCAATGTTTCAAATTATTATAAGCCCCAAAGAGTAAAATGCCTGCTAGCCCTCTACACTCAGCATTTAGGGTATTATTTTAATGATTACACAGATGAATTCACTATGTAGTTTTTCAATAATGGCATTAGTTTTGTATGCAAGCAGATTTTATTTTTTTAAGCAGGCTTCACGGTGATTTAAATTAAACGTAACAGTGAGCAAAAAAAATCTTTAGCCAAAGCTACTTTTTCAAAATTCAGGTTATTATAGCGCTATGAATCCCTACAGATTAAAAACATAACTTTCTATTCACTTATTCTGCTATGCTCAAGGAAAATAGAATATGGAGCAATGTGGTAGGAAAGATGACAAGATAAATTCTCTCAAAGGCATGCAGGTAAAGTGGTAAAAGAGATTTCCTGGACACAGGAAAGAAAACCAAACTATGGGGACAGACCAAGAGATCTGACTTGTGGCTTGCCCTGGGAAAGTTACTTAACCTATTTAAACCCCAACTACTCGTGTGGAAAAAAGAGAACCAGAATGCTTTTATAATTAATATGGGATTTTAAATAAATGCATAGTTACTGTGATAGACATTGACATTAGGAAGAAATTACTCATTCAGCATACTACTGCTCAGTAGAAAGATGCCTAGACCACATGGATGTTACTGAAGGGGGTTGCCAAGGACAAGTGCCTGCAGACAATGCCTGCAGTGCCTCACTCTACCAAAGTAGAGTAAATGAGAGAATTATACAATGTAGGACAATATAAAGTCTCTTGAATTTTAAAGTGTACTAAGTATTGTAAGTTAATATGAACATATACAGTGTGGTGGTTTGAATGAAAATGACTCCTGTAGGCTCGTAGACTGGCTCTGTTAGGAGGTGTGGTCTTGTTGAGTAGGTGTGGCCTTGCTGGAGGAAGTGTGTCACTGGGGGTGGGCTTTGAAGTTTCAAATGCTCAAGCCAGGCCCTGTGTCAGTACCTGCAGCCTCCTGATCCAGATGTAGGACTCTTGGCTCCTTCTCCAGCACCATGTTGGCCCGAGTGCTACCATGCATCACACTAAAACAGTTCACACTAAACCTCTAAGCCAGCCCCGATTAATTGTTTTCTTTACTATGATTTGCCATGCATGGCATCCCTCTACAGCAATAGAAATGCTAACTAAGACATATATTAAGTGAATAATAATATGCACGGAAAGGACAAATACCAAGTTGAGGGGTGGGTTCCTAATGGAGAGTGCAATACGGTGAGATCAGAGAAAGAAGTCTCCCTGACTTTTCCCTTTATTACTGGTGAATAGCTTCACCGCTATTCAATATGGTTTTCTTTCTCCTCAGATCTGGCTAATGGGTATGTAGAGTTCACTGTATCATTTTCTATACATTTGAAAAACAAATTATAATAGAAAAATCCAATAAGAATCAAGAAATTGTCCTGGAAAGGAAAGAACTGCTTTAGGCATACCCAGGCCTGGGGGGAAGACGAGGAGAGACAGGGCACATGAGAGCAGGGGATA
This sequence comes from Meriones unguiculatus, assembly GCF_030254825.1. Lineage (NCBI taxonomy): Eukaryota > Metazoa > Chordata > Mammalia > Rodentia > Muridae > Meriones > Meriones unguiculatus. The sequence goes on from NC_083350.1 coordinate 123,548,894, forward strand.
ATGATGGATAAAGAAATAAAAAATCGATAGCAGTGGGGGCAACAGCTCCTATCTGACTTCGAAATAAGGGTTACATTTAACTTCCAAAACCTGCAGACTTCGGCCTTATCAGATTTGAAGATGCTGCAAGTGGCTCCTATTAGCCTAGAAATCAGGTTTCTTTACAGTGTGTATATTATCAAAAGCACCATAGGCGGAAAATACTTACTACAACCCCACTCTTGGTGGTGGTTTCTCTGTATGTGAAGTTGCAAATCGCCCAGGCTAAATAATATGTGGACATGAGAGGGGTCTGTGAAAAGTGGTCTGTTACCCATCCATCTTCCTCAAACACAGATGTTTCCACTGGCATATTGGATAGAGACAGATAGGTTGCTTGATGTTTGATGCTGATTTTGAAAGTGGCCTTGTAGATCGGCTCATCAAAACATGGAAACGCCTTCCTGGCATGTATAGGTGAAAACTGAGTGACACCAAGGAATCTGGAAAAAAAAAGAAAGAAAGAAGGAGAAAATGACATTCCAATTACATGCGATGCTTCAATTAAAATAATGACCCTATTGCATACCTCAGATAGCATGTTTTGACAAATCTGAAAATACACATTTTACTAAACCATGCCTTCATTCCTGAGTAACATAAAAGTACAGTTCATATATAATATACTGACCCAAAAATAAAAGTTCTTCAGGGAAGTTTTTGTCTCGATTAATGTAAACTCTCTGAGCCCAGAGCAGTCCTTGCTGGATGAAACACTACACTCTACAGAGAAACAACTCACAGGCACATTGGCAAACATCGAGAAATAACGGCTCTTTTATCGTGCATATCACACTCCTCCCTGCAGCCTAGGGCATCCAACATATAGAGGTAATGAAACTGAAATCTAAACACTGTCCTCAGATGGTGGGGAACCCTCATGGACCTTCACTGGGAAATAACCATACCCTCACATGCATGAAATCACACAATCTACCTATGCTAACTAAAATAAATGATTGTGAAATCTATTAAATCTTGGTCTGAATTCTGGCTCCAAAATCTCTTTTAGCCACACTAACTTTGATAATGCTAAACCTTCTCACAAATAAGAAATACTCAAGTCTAAGTCCACAAGTATTATAAAGCTCCCAGGGGGAGAAAAGGGGTGTAAAGCTCCCATCACTGTGAACAGCTCAAGCAGGCAGGCAGGGAGCAACCACCACTGATTCACAAGGCCTTCATCTTTTCTTAGCACCATAATTTACATTTACACCCCACAGTGCAGAGAGTGACCCATTTTAGAAAAAAAAAAAAATGGCTCACCTTACACATGGCTTCAGTGTTTTTGTTAACTGGTTGTGTGTTTCGCCTTGTTTTTGAGTTTACATTACCCACATTACTATAGTGTGATAGAACATACGTGATATGGGGAGACCATATTTATACAACTTTTATTATGGTATATTATTGGGATGTTCTGTCTTATTGCTAGTTGTTAATCTTGGTATTTCTAAATTACAAATTAGATTTAGTCATAGATATGTGCACACTGGAACAAATAGGGTATACATAGTGCTAGGGTATAGCCATTGCTTCAGGCATTCACTGAGGATCTTAGAATGTGTTCCCCATGCGTAATAGGAAAGTACTATGATACACACACACATACACACATACATAAAATAAATATATAAAGACTATGCAATGTGTAAACTAAAGAAGTACGTATACATCAAATAATACAAGTTTCCCGATAAGCTGCGTTTCACTAAGACTAATTAGAAGAGGATTCTGTTCCCTTTCATTGCCCACAGTTACAAATGAAGACACTCACACACTTTAAGGACACTCTTATAATTAAGACATAATTTATAATAAAAAGCTGAAGTTTTCAGCTATAAAATTTGTTCTACGGCAAGTCAGCCTTAGACCCTTCATAAGACTTTAGTAAATTCTCAAGTTGTTTCTTTCGAAGCCTCTTTCCTCCATGAGTAGTTCGCCACCATGCCCATCCCTATTGCTCGGGGTCCATGTGGCCAGTAGTGCATGATACACTGCCATTCAGAACTTCAGCTTGCCTTTACGATTAATTCTCAGTATAAGACACAGGAGGATGTAAGCCACTGGTAAGTCACTGCAAATAGACATGCATCTGAATTTGCTCTGCTACCCAATCTTTATAAGTCGCCATGTGTAACAGATCTTATTGGCTCTCTCTGGATAAACCATGAGGTTTAAATATCCACACCATTTTTTAAAGTATGGAGTCTACATCTATTACCATTTACACATTTTTAAGTTTCATTTTTAAAATAAAGCAAAAAGAAGACTTTTTAAAAAATTGATTGTAAGGGGAAGGTTGAGAACATCTTTCAAACAGCACTTGCTCCTATTTTCCCGACCTGGTTAAGTCACTTAACTGCCTGAACTTATTTTTTCATTAGTAAAAAGAAAATAATGTTTTCTTGGCCCTTCTCATGGAACTGCCAAAATGATAAAATGTAATAATATGTGGGAAAGAGGTTCTAGTTATAAATCTTTATACAAACAAAAGATTAAAGATGGAAGAAATATTAGAAACAAATTATCCCGCTCCTATACACTTCTAAAATAAAAATGTACACCCAGTAAGGTTTGTCCAAAGACACACTAGCAATTGGCCCAAAACTGGGCCCAGAACACACATGTTCTTGATCTAAATAAAAACTAAATTCATTCTAAAAAGCAATAAAGTATAAAGTGTATTTTTAGCAATAATTAATAAAAATGGTTTAACTCAATCCTAGGTAAGAATGAATATTCTTTAAAGATATATGGGAATCATGGTATGTTTCTGGTTATCTTCTGCTGATAGTAATACAGTTTAGCATAATGAGATGTCAGCACCTTTATGTTAAAATGTGCTCATTCACAGCTTCGTCTTCCCATGACTTTATACCATATAATGCATAAGAATCTTATCTTTCAACTTACTAATTAAAAAAAAAAAAAAACTACGGGGCTTAGTATTTCTCCTCAGGGATATTTAAAGAATACCATGAAATTGCATCTATGAGGACACACATTTCCTTTAAGCATCCACATATGTGAACACTTCTGTTTCAATCTTTGAATAAATGGATATATGTTTTATGTGAAGCTTCTCACTGTATTAGGCGCTGGAGTTATTTTCATCCATTTGTTCTTAAAGTCTTTGTAATCAAATTAAACGCGTGCACATGCACACACACAGAAAGTGAGAGAGAAAACTGACAATAGCAGAAAAAATATCTCTGTAAGAGTTTATTATCAAAGACATTATACTTAAAAATGTAGATGTCTTCAAAATAGAAGGTGCCTTTGACATTAAGTAAATTAAAGGTAGAAATATATTAGCGGAAAGAACCTACTAAATACATCTGAGTCCATAAGAAATTAATAAGCCAGATATTTATACATAGGAAAGACATTGTGCAGACTCTTTTGGCCTTGGTAAATACTGATAGGGATGGTAGCACTTTAAGTCAATGTTGAAGAAAAGCTATCAAGATCATCCAGTGCATTTTTCTGTAATTAATGTTCTTAATGAATTCACACATGCAATTTATATCTATGCAAAGAGGGCTACCATATATTCTGATAATGTCTAAATGAGGAAATACCAATTTCACAGTCTGGCACCTGAGAATGATCGCAATTGAATTTTAATTCGGTATTTAGAAAAATCAAAAGAGGTCTCTTGGTAAAGAGAAGCAGCCAAACTGGGCTGCATTTAAAGTCTTTTCTAAGTTCAAGATCTCAAAACTAGATAATTAGAAATAAAATATTCCCCAAATATGGTGCATTTCCTTTATTTAAAAAAAAAGCATTAAATTACACTACCACTAAATAGTTGTTGCAAGTTCTTCAATGTATTTGCTCCTCTCAATCAATTCAGTTTTGAGTGATCAAAGTTTGGAAGAAAATATAAATATATATGCTTTTTTTTCCTAAAAGGAGTGCAAACTCTAGCAATAAATCTAAACATAAGCCTGAACAGCTATTTCACCAAAAGCCAAGACAAATAAGGAAAACGTATGACGAAGTTGTATTTGCTCACGTGTATTTTTCAGCCTTCCTCTTACTGGCATTTTAGGCTGGCTAATCATCCATCCTGTGGGATGTGAAGTGGTCTGCCTCCACGCTAGACCAGCAGAATCTTCTGTCCCTGGTTCAGATGACCAAAACTCTCTCTGAACATTTTAACTTTCTTCTGGAGTAAAGGTGCCTCCGTTGGGAACCTGAAGCCCCCAAAACTCAAAGGCTTTCTGGACAAGGAAACTTAAGACTTGTCCTGAGAATGTGGATGGTGGTTTGAAGATCAGAGGTGAATGGAGTGTGAGCACACTATAATGAACACAGAAAAGCCCTTTTGGAAAGAGTTTGGACACACATGCAGAGCTGCTACCCTGAGACTGTTTTGCAGGCTCTGGCCCTGTCCAGGCCCAGTGTCTACTCTCACTGCCTCACACTGATAACTCTCTTCTCTAACAGACGGGAACAGTCTCAGGCCGACACCCCCAACAGAGAGCAGTCCCTGTAGGACTTTAGCAGCATAATTTCATCTCCAGTGCATACGTTTCATGATCATCTTCAGTTGGGGAAAAGGAGATTTCTTTCTAGTTTTCTGTCACTTAAAACTTCAAAGAGGCTTCCAGAAAAAGTGGTTTAGAGAAGAAAATCACGATTTTGGTGCCTGAGTTAATTTGAGGTGAGTTTGAGGTATTGGCAGGATGCTAGGTATGAGAAAGAGAGGAAATTAACATATGAAAACACTTTAAAAAAACAGCATGAATAGGAGACATACACACACATCATACACATACATACATACATAAACATGCACTCACACAAAAACAACAAAAAGAAAAACAAAACAGAATGTAGCAGGGACAAGTGTTTTATTGTCTGTTTTCCTCTTCCTCTCTTCTTTTTAAAAGATGTCATTTTTATCTTTCAATGAATGTGCTTATTAGCATAAAAAATTCCACTCCCCAAAGTGATATTCTGAAAGTGTCATTCCAAGAATGTCACTTTAGCATAACTAGAAAAAATTGTGAGCAACATGCATGTATTTTAATTCTCTTCTATCCACAACAAATTATTTGATTTTTTTTCCAACAATTTGTCTATTTGACATTTTGGTTGAGCTAAGAGGAAAGGCTCAACTCTCTGCATTGCCTCCGAAGGGCACAAAGAATTGATTTCTTTTTATTTCTGCGGAAGTTCACCAGGCACGTTACTTGTGTCAAGTCATTATGATAACATTTAGCAGAAGTAATCCATTAACGCTGGTTGATATTGCCAACAAATTACGGTATGTGATACAAAAACAGTCTCTGCTCCATTATTTTCAGTTTGCCTTTTCCATAAAGGCAAAATATGCAGAGAAGGTAACCATTTGCATAACACTTAGTGTGAAGACTGATTCATGACCTTTCAATTGGAATCCAACAAAATCAAGAGAACCCCTCCACATGGCAGGATGCGTTTACAAGGTTGTCATTTGGGCCTCCTGTATGCACACCACAAATATCATGCAGTGAAAGAAACGTTTTGTAAACTTAATCCTATAGCAACCGCTACTGCTGTTGCACTGTCACAGAAGTTCAAGGTCGGACACAAGAGCCACCAATCCAAATCAGTTACAATGCTGCTGATTTCAGGGACTAGTCTCTCACATAGTCAGTCCTAGGAGTGACATACACCCTTTTAGAGTCCACCAAGTTACAAGGTCATGGAAGTGACACACATACCATTTCAAGTTTTAGGTTGTTAATCAAAATGCAAATTGTTACTCAATGACAAAACATTTTAAGCCAAAATGGGCCTTTGTTTAGACTGTGTGTTTTTATGTACTTCAGTGAGTCATTAAACCTCTGCCACTTCAGAGGAGAAGCACTCCTCCTGAATATTCAATGCTCAGAGCAAGCGTGCAGTCTATTTTTTAAATAACCATTTTAGTAAACTAAAAACATAATGCAATAATGCCAGCAATATGTATGTGGGAAGTGGTGCATATGTGAATAATCGTGTTATAAAAACAGAGCATAATACTGGTAATTGCTTTCCCATTTATGTAGTGCTAAATACTCTTATCAAACGTGAGTACTTGGTGTTGGATCAGCATTGATAAAGAGTACTATAATGCGCTAAAATTACTTTCCCAGGTCATGACAATAGGTTTTTATAAGAATAAATAAAGTTAGTGTCTGAGATTCATTTGTTTTAGATTGGAAACAGGCAGAGCATTATGTGAGTAACATAAAGCACTGCTACTGTCAAAACCCACATGAAGTCTTGGGAGCAATATGTAAGCCTAAGACCCAGTCCTTCCATACTTAACATTTGTCTGCTTGCTATAATGGCATCGTACTGAGCCTTCTGTGCTTGGTGGCTGCTGGCGGGCTGCCTTGCCATAATAAAAGTGTTTTGCTTTTCTTCTGTTAAACAATCTTTTTGCCCCCTCGGTCCTCTCTAGGTCACAAGATTTTATCTCATCCTGGGTTTCTGAAGCCATGAAATGCTACAGCCTTTCTTGTCACGCTCTTCTTTCATGATGGCAAGGCTTTGCTTCTTTCTCCCCTTGCCTCCTTGAACTCTGCTTGGGCAGCAAATCAAAGAGCAAACAGAGGAAGGAACACTGTGACCATTCCTTTACTATGAACTTTTTCCCAATGTCCAAAAGATGGAAAAACCCCAAAGCAGAACCATCAGTCCTGTACCACTTTGTACCAGCCTGCAGAGCTGAGTGCCAATCATGGAAATGGTTCAATAATGTTTAATACCCGCAGACATTCTTACAAACTGTCAGAGATGATTCTCAGTGTTGGTACAGTTGTCACAACTCTATAAATCAGTCTCATTGTCCCTGTTTTTCAGAGGAGGACCCCAAACAAGAAACAATGAAAAACAAGCCAAGGTCACAGAAGTATTCAATAGCAGAGTTAGGACAGCATCAAGTAGGCAGTTTGGGAAGTCCCTGATTGAGAAGAATAACCACACTAAACAAACAAACATACATACATACATACATACATACACATATTCTCTCTTCCCAGCAGAACAGCCAAAAAGAACAATAATATAATAATAATGTAAAGAAAACATAACTAATGGTACTTTTTAACTCCCTCTGACTGATATTTATTTACTCAATTTTCATAAAAAAAGGTCTAGACTATTACAGTAAAACATTATCCTGGACGTAAGTGTACACAAGGAGGACTCACTCACAGCCTTCCTGCACAGTGATAACAGGGCTCCGTAAGTCAAAACTTTCCAAGCAACCGAAGGACAAGAGGTGGAGAGGGCAGGAAGCTTGGCCCCTGCACCCCACCCAAACCCTTACTACATCCTACATGGCTGTCATCACCATCCATCTGTGCCTGTTCATGAATCTTCTAAGACTGTCTGGGGAAGCAGGAAGAGCAGAGAGTAATTTTTCATCCTTGAATTTTCCCAGATTATGCCTAGCGAATTTCTATCCATGGGAGAGATCATCCACTCTCCAGTGATGAAAAGATGGAAGAGAGCTTTGAAAATCTAACCAAAAGTAAACTAAAAACAGGCATTGCTGTTCATCTGGAAACATTAAAGAATATATAAGAAACTAAGAGAATAAGAATGATGTGATGGTGGTAATGAGAATAGCAGTAATGGTTATGTTGACAGAAATATAAGGGTGATGGTTGCTGGTGTTGGTATGAGCATAAGGACAAGGAGGGATGGTTTGTTTTACAGAGTGTGGCACATTTAAGTTTTAAAAGTGAATAGTTGTGGCCACAGAGGAAGACAATGCAGCCAGTCGTGATGAGACCTGATAGATAAGGTCAGATGGAAGGGGAGGAGGACCCCTCCCCTATCAGTGGACTGGGGGAGGGACATGGAAGGAGAAGAGGGAGAGAGGGTAGGAGTGGGAGGGGATGAGGGAGGGGGCCACTTCTGGAATACAAAGTGAATAAACTATAATTAATAAAAAAATAAATTAAAAAATGAATAGTTGTTTCTTCTTGTTTTTGTATTACCATACTTGCAGTGGTGACTCCTGTTCTTGTAGTCATAATGACCAACCTCAGTAAAGCTAGACCACTGTCTATACAATTGCCTCAAGCCTATCCATAAATATGAAGTAGAAAAAATTAGTTTAAAGAAACAAGACATTGTATAAACCAAGTAAACACTGGGAAAGTCAACAGCAAATCTGTTTTTGCTTGCGAGAGATCCCGAACAGATAGGTTCTGTTCCAAGTTGCACGAAATACTTAAAAACACACCTCAGCTAACTTAACTATTTCAAAGGAACCAAGTACTTACTCTCTCACCATTCAAGGTAATCAAATGAGATGGTATTGCAGAAAATAAATAAATGAATGAAGATAAAATACAAAAGACAAAGACTAGCTGTGAGAATTTTTCTACCAGAACGAATCATTACTTAAGGACCAGAACTTCTGTTGTTGTTGTTTTGCTTTATGGAGAGCACTCTGAGCTAAGACCACAATCCAGTTAGTACTCAGCTAATGTGTGTCTGACAGGAAAAAAACAGAGCCAAATCTATCAAGGTATCATATAAAAATGGATTTTTAGCCAATAATTAAATAAATAAATGTTTTCTGGAGTTTTCAGTTTACAGCCTTCTAGAGAGGGAGAAAGGATCATGTATGCTCCCACTTATGTGAAACTAACTAATGAGACTTGGAGGAATGAGGCTTCTTCAACATCAAAACAATGTACTCAGTTTCTAGCACCTATTAATATCATAATTGGTATTAATTAAAAAGCCTATAAAGCATTATACTGTGTCCAATAAAACCACAAAGGAGTATACACCTACCAAGAAAGGAAATTCATCATATTCCACACATTTTGGCAAAAGAATGGCACCCAATTCCCTTTGAGAATCACAAGAATTATATTTTCATTTTTTCAGAGATCACGGCTTCTCTCTAAACAACCCTTTATAGGAAAAGAACGTCTATTTTTATTCTGTCTTCTGTCACTTTGCATATTATAGACCCAATCAAAGTTTGTCAAAGAAAAATAGTCTCCTTTTCAAGAGTGAATAAAATGTTCGTTTACTTTGGGTAAATTTCCGCCTTCAATCCGACCATCTGGATCTAAATTAAGGTACCCTACTTTGAACATGGGTGTGCAACACCATCTGGCTACCCAAAAGCGGCAATTACTTCAGGTAAATGAGCATTTTGCCTGATTCTAAGCAAGTGTATTCTCCTATAAGAGACGATAGCATAAATACACACCCCTTTTATCTGCCTGCTGCACGTCTTCTTGAAAAAAAAAAAAAAATAAGCCTGTGTTCTGACTAAAGGTGCTGATTTGTTATATGTGTGTAAACATCTTAATTTTAGGATAACTTGCTACTTCCAGGATTCAACAAGTGACAAGCTTTCTCTTAGCCAGCTGAGTAACTAAGAATGGAAGATTTGCCTGTGATTAAGGAATCTTGGGATTCACTGAGATGTTTGCCTAAGGTGTGGGGAAATACAGTTTTCCCTGTAGGACAGACTCAGGCAGTCTCCAACATGTAGTGGAGGATAAAAGCTTCCAGAGATAAAAAGGAATTCAGCATACCACCCAGTCTAACCTCCCCCTGCCACCATTCATCGTTACTTTCTAGGTTGTTGCACACCTAGAAACCCATCACCCAGTACTCTAAGGCGAAGCTCAAGAGCTCCATCCAGTCTTTCCTTTGTCATGAGACTCTTTCTCAAGCAAACAAATGTAAAGGAAACGTCTTCTCTGGGTCTCTGAGAAATGAGACAAAAAATAAGGACTATCACTCAGGAAGGTGCTACTGTTTACAACGGGGCAAACCAAAGCAAAGGAAAAGCTGTGGTATGGCTCTTTCAAGTTTGTCAAGTTACTCACTGTGACTACTGCTGGCAGATTAAACATTTGTTCTCACTACAAAAATCACCCTGTAATTGAATTGGCAGAAATGATGATTAACGAAATATCAAGATTCGTAATCATTAATCAAATGAAGATTTTGAATTTGCATCTGTGTTCTTTTAGAAAGTGAGTTCTTAAATGCCAAATTTATGTTGAATTTTTAGGACAAAATCATTATCAATAAAAGGACAGCCTTGGCTGGGTTCCTGTTATTGGTCTACTTTACAGGAACAACAAGAGTGGATGTATGGAGTGTGAGGACACTTATGAGATTACTGACATACTTATAAAATTAATAATTAAAAAATGTCATTTTGCCTTATCCCCTCCAGACATAAAAGCCAGTGAATTATAACATTCAATTTGCTGTTGGGGATGGAAGACAAAAACTTTATCTAAGATTGTATTCTGAAATACATCCGTCCTGGGATTTCCTAAATATTGAATCTTGCATTTCTGTTGGAAAGCACAAGCACATCAGGTTAAACTCCCAGCCAAAGTATTTACATCTCCAGGGAAAACTGAAGGAGAAGGTTTGAATACAAACACGGACTGTGGGTTCAAGAAATCCGTTACAGGGCGAGCGGAAACATCTGGTCGTTTTCAGAGTCCTCTTAATTTGAAAGCACTGACCAAAACAAGCTGAGTTCTGCCAAACACATCTTGGCATGGATTAAGGAAAGGAAAAAAAAAAAAAAAAAAAAAAAAAAAACAGAATCTGAGAAGGAGTATTTTTCTCACTACAGTAGGATTTATCAGTGATCGACTCCCTCTGTTAACATTTTGACATGATGAACCTGTTTCCAAGCAGAACATGCAAACCTGCCTCCTGTGCCTTTTTTTTTTTTATAATTTATCTAACTTTTGGGCTTAAAAAAATATTTTTAATCTGTAATCTGCGTTACATGAAGCGGTGGTGGTAGCATGGTTTGGATTATCCATGATGCCCGGTGTTAGAAAAATGAATAATTTACGTATTAACTCATAGGAAGCTGTCTCTATCACATTGTCACCAACACGTGGAGGGGTTGCCTGGGGCTATGCGAAGTTACTTCACAGCACTCCATAAATAATAAAACTTTTGTACACTTCCACACTACAATGAAAAGTTCCCAGCCGCTAACACAAGAACTGGTTCTGCCAGCTTCCAAGCTCCATGAGCACTGGTCCAGGGCTGGGCAAACCAAAGTTCAAGCTCTGACGACAGCCTGTTGACCTCAGGTGCCCCGGGCTGCTCTGAGCCCCAGCTTCCTGCTGTTACAGGACTTACGGAGGAAAGAGGAGGCTCCAGGAGGCTCTGCCTCATCACTTACTATCATCAGCCTACCTATAGGTAATGATTTCATTTATTAGTTCATCTGCTTGTTCCTCTGCCCAATAGTCATTTAATTTATCGAAGTTATTTTAAGTGAAATGAAAACAAGACCTATTCATACATCCATTCGACAGCATAGGTGAAAGCTTACTACCCCAAGACACCCCTTTGAACTTCAAAGCACTACAAGGCAGGCTTGGCCTTGGGTGAGGTGCTTTTCAAGGCCATGTTGACCGATTCTATAAGGGAGAGTAGTACTATTCTTATTACTAAGTTAGAATTTAAAGTATGCGCTCTGCCGCCACTTTGTGATCTAAGTCATATTATGGCTTTCCCGAGCCTCCCTCCGTTTTCCCACCTGTCAGCAGACAGTGCTCACTGCTGCCTGAACCCCACGGGGATCAAGTAGAACTTGGCACCACGGGTGTGCCAGCAACAGTGGAAGCAGCGGTAAATCACTGCCAAGAATCATCAACTTTGACACTTCTTCTCAGACTTCTACCACAGCTGTTAGAACTGTGACGGTCTGGACACAGAACTGTTGGTTGCAAAGTTGACGTTCTCAAAAACTAAGAAAATGTAACCCAAATCTAACTCTGGCAGAGGGGCTGGAGACTGGCCCTAGCTCGCCCTCCCTTCTGGGTGTCTCATTTCTATTGGCAGCAGCTGAAGAACCAAATGGAGCCAGAAGCCCTCCGGAGGGCTAACACTACCTTCGAAGTAACCCTCTGGGATTTTGACCATGGCAGCTGACGCTCCAGACCCCAGACCTCTCCCCGTTTTTCAGTGGAACTTCTCTTTGTGCTCGAAATCTCAACTTGCAATTTTGGAGAAACTTTGCAAAGCCAAAGCCTAGGCTTGTTGTGATTCTGCCGGAGGGACAGGGTTCGCTATTCATAGACAAAGGGGGGGGGGGGCGCATGTCGAGTGGAGGGGGCGTGTCTGCCCTGACCGGATAGCCCGGTTGCGCTGGAACCTGGAAAGTTTGTTGTTGTTTGCTTGCCATTATTTATGACCAGCAACCTTTAGCGGAAATAGGCGAAAGCCTAGATAACAAGAGGAGCAAGGTCCGAACTACAGGAAGGGCAGCGTTCACGTTTTGGTGCCGCTGAGTTTGTGGGCTTGGCAATAGGGAGAGGCCAGGCACCAGGGAGATCTCTGTGGTTCCAGAGGCCCATCCTAGCCCACCTTGGCTTCCTTCCCCCAACCCCGGGTTCCTGGATATTGGGAGCTAGCTGGGTCCCGGAGGTCGCCTGCGCTCTGCTCAGCAGCGCGAGCCGCCTAGCGGGGTGGGGCAGCGCGGGGCACCGCCTCCCTCCATACCTTCTCTCCCCGTGGATCACGTAGGAGCTGCGGAAGAAGCCCAAAAGCTCGTTCTCTATCAGGGCATTGTAGATAATCTTCAGATTGTAATTCCTCTGCGCGTCTAGGGTTCTGTTCAGCACCACCACCAAGACCTGGGTTTGCGGGTAGAGGAAAAAGCCTGCCACCGGAACAGCCCCGAACGCCCGGTCCTCCGCCACTTGCACCTTCTCCACCGCCACCCGGGAGGCGTGCAGCACCACGTAGCGGGTGGCGTTCCGGCACGCGATCTCCACGTTGACCTCCCCGGAGAAGGTGAAGTTCTCCATGAAGGCGGTGAGCATCAAGTTGTAGTGCAGAGGCTTGAGACGGCCGGATAGGCGCAGCTGCGTCCAGGGCTGCCACGGCTCGGGCTCTTCCTCCGACGGCGGCTGGGCAGACGGGGTCCCCGGCGCGTCCACCTCGCCGGCCTCGCGCTGCGAGGACTCGCCAGCCGCGTGGTGGTTGCGCCGGGCGGATCCAGGGTGGCTGCCGTTGCCGCCGCGCTCGGGAAAGCCCCCGGGGCCACCGTCGGTGCCCGGCACCGGCGCGCTCGCTCCACACTCGTCGAAGCGGAGGCTGAGCAGGACGGCCAGCATGGTGACCGCCAGCAGCGCCACGATGGACACGGCGAAGGCCAGCACGAGCCGCTTGTGCACCGCGATGTGGCGCTCGGTGGTGCGGGGCCGCGCTCCCACCGAGTCAGCCCACGGGTCCGAGAGCCCCCTGCCGCTGGCCCGGAGCGCGGCGGCGTCGTCTTCTCCCATGGTGGTGGCGGCAGAGGGTGAACTGCTCTCCTCGGCCCCCTCCTCCTCCTCCTCCTTCTTCTTCCTCTTCTTTTTCTTCTTCTTCTTTTTCTTCTCCTCCTCTTGCTCCCCCCTCTCGCCGTCTAGGGCCATCACAGCGCCTCCTCCTCTTCCCCCGCCCCCTCCGACACCCCCAGCGGGCGGGCCACCCGGGCCACCTCCAGCACAGTCATCGGGAGGGCGCACGCGGGCGGAGGGCGCGACGCCGCCTGGGACCCCCTGGAGGCCAGCCCGGGTTCTCCTAAGACAGACTCCAGTGGCTAACGACGACCCCCATCAGCCCCGCCTCTCTCCGGACACCAGATGCGGATCGGGGGGCGCGCGGGGGGGAGGGCAGCCGGCTCCGGGTCGCGCCCAACTTGGGGAGAGCGCTTCGCTCGCCGGGTGCGCGCTACTCGTCGGTCGGGCTGGCCCCGGGCCCCCCGGGCACACGCCGCCCCCGCCCCGGTGCGCCCGCGGCTCGCGCGTCCTCCCCGCTGGCGGCGCCGCACTCTCCCAGGCCGGTGGCGGCGGCTCTCGGTCGGTAGGACGGAGGGCGCCGGGGACAGCCACCCAGCAGAGCAGGCAGGCAAGTTAAGGCTTCGCCCGGCACCCCGCACTCTGGCAGCCTTGGGTCTTCTGAACGGGATGTGCTCGCAAAGACAGTTGCGGCGGCGGCGGCGGCGGCGGCGAAGGCAGCCCGGAAGGCGCCGGAGCCTTCTTCCAGCCCGCAGTGGGAGCCGAGAGAAAGGACCGGAGGACCGAGGGAGAGACCGGAGTGAGGCAGCCGGAGGAAGTCCCACGGATGCCGCGGAGCATCCGTCCTGAAGACGCCTTCTCCACCCTGGACACTTTAAGCAGTGGTGGCGCTAAAAGGCGTGAGGTTGCGGACTGGACAGCAAGCCTCCCGCCTTCCGATGTTGTCCTGCCCCTCCGGAGAAGACAAGTGAGGAAGTGTCCGGCCAGGGCATCCACTTCAGGTAGATGAAGGTCTGAGCCGTGTCCCCAGGGCGAGGGAGAACCGAAGAAGTGCGTGTGTGCCAGCGCGTGTGCATGTGTGTGTGCGCGCTTGTGTGTGTGTGTGTGTGTGTGTGTGTGTGTGTGTGTGTGTGTGTGTGTGTGTTAACACGGACCCCGGGTCTAGATTGCCAATAGGCTACTCCAGCTGCATTCAGGGACTGAAACTCCCGGGGAAACGGAAGGAGAGGGTGAGCGAGTGAGCGAGTGAGCGAGCCGGGAGGCAGGGCAGGCGGGAGGGAGGAGAGAGGTTGAGCGGCAGAGGCAGGCGCTGGGAGATTAGAGAGCTTTTCTCCGCTCTGTCACACCAGACACCCACAGCCACAGAGGGGGTTGCTGAGCTTCCTGCAAGAGTACATTGTAAATCTTCAGCGCAACAAGCCCCGCAGTCTCCCCTCTTCCGACTCCTTAGCCCCACTGCGGCTCCCCAGAGGGACTACTCGAGCCTTGGGCTATTAGCATCAAGAGCAAAGGAAGAGCCTGCTGGGGAGAAGGCGGCGGTGTCAGATCACACTTCAAGCTCGCCAAAGGATTTGGACAATTGTATGTAAATTGAAATAAATTCTCCAAAGCCTGACCGCTCGTATTATGCTGGTGTAGTGGGGCCAGGTGGGCGGTACTGAAATAATGGCTAGCAAGAAAGCAGTAGAAAGGAGACCAACTCCCCATAAGGTGCGTTTTATTTTTAGATTGGGAAAAGGGTTAAAACATAATGTCTACAGTACAGCATTCAAAAGAGAATGCACGGAAAACTGGGAAGGGAGGCCCCATGACTTTAGGTTTTGCTAGAACGGTGACTCAATACACCCCGTGATTGGTCAGCTTGTCACTTCACCTAAGCCACAATTACTTTTTACAACTTCATTGCCACCGTTAGGAATGCCAGTGTTTGCTGACAGCAAGAGTCACAGAAGCACAGAGCAGAGCCTGCTGACTGCCTTTGGACTCTCGTGAGTTGGCCAGAGTTCTGGATTATGGTGGAGTAGGTGCCATCCAAACTTCAAAATGTGCCTTCGGTGTTGCAACTAGAACAAAGCTCAGAAAGACAGCCACCTCAAAGGCGACAGTCAAAGAATTAGTCATCTCTGATTTTTAACAAAACATGACTGGCTTAGTCATTAGAAAATGAAGAAAGTTCTCTTTACATGTCTCTTTTGTTTCTTTAAAACCAGACTGCATTTAAGAAGTCATGTCCATCATTTTCTTTATGGAAAAAAAAAAGACATGCTATTAGCTTTGGGATACTGACAAAAGTGTTTAGAATACTATTTTAAAAGCCTGGTCGATGAAGAAGAGCCCAATTACACAACATCAACTTTAAACTGAATGCTTTGCTTGAGGAGACTCTATTCCCTTTATCCCTAGATGGAGTACTTGCTCAATACCATGTATTCTAAATGTCCACTTGCATCATCGTAAATGATGATGAAAATAGGTGCCAGGGTGGGTATTTTTAAGCATGTTGTATGTGGGCCGTCAGCAACAGACCCAAGGAAATGCCACGTTCTGTTCCAGTTACTTTTTCTGCTCTGTTTTTAAGCGTCTTTGTTCTTGCTTTTTCATAAGTATCTGGCTATGTGCATTTTAGGAGCTAAGGGCTTAGGGGTTAGCTGGTTTCCCCAAAATTAGGAAATACAGTTTAGCAAGCCAAAAAAGCACCTGGTACTCGAAGAGTTCACCGTATTCCTCGTGTGTGTGTGTGTGTGTGTGTGTGTGTGTGTGTGTGTGTGTTACCACAGACCCCGAGTCTAGATTGCCAATAGGCTACTCCAGCTGCATTCAGGGACTGAAACTCTGTACTTCAAGGACCAAATCTAGTCACTGGGGATTACTGGCATAAAGGACATGGATTACCAGCAGCTTCTAGAATGAGTTCTGGGAGTCTAAGAACCGCTGCCTAATGAAGAGACTATCCTGTAAGGGTCTCCAAGGGCTTTCTCTCTCTATTATGATGTTAGTCAGGAAGATTCCAAGAAGGCTTCTACTGTTTATGTAGCTCATCAATGTCTACGTACTTGTGAAAATTACTGCAAGGTAACTCTCAAACACTTTGTAATTAAAAAAATTGCTTACTGATTAGAAAAGTTTCTCCTGACTGATTAAATTAGCAAATGGATTGTTTTTGAGACACCAAGTGAAGCAAATTCAAGTTTATTACCATAAAGTGGGCACAAGTTATTAGCTCATTGATTCCCTTGTAATGTCGCTTTACCCAATACACTGAGTGTCAAAGATCAAGTAAGTAAATGTTTCTTCCTCTCCTGTTAATATAACAGTGTTATTTTTTTTTGTAATTTCTGAAAGTGGAAATAACCTGAGAAATAAGCTTTGACAGGACACATTTTTAAAATGTTTGTTCTACTTCAAACCAGAAACAATAAGGAGGAAGCAAAGTTTCAGGCTGAGGAATATTGAAGGAATTAACCACAAGTATTCTGTTTAAGAGTTGTCCTTAGTGTTTAAGCCCCTTGGTTAGAGGAAGGCTTGGCCCTGAAGGTGCTGTACCCATGCAGTGCTCTTCACAGGGGACGCCTTCTCAATGTCTGACACTTCTCAGGAACCATTTATTGTGCTAAGGAGCTCATGATCATTTCTCTTTAACAAATGTCAGTAAAATTTTGTTCATATTCGATAGAGGGTCTTGTAAGAGTGAATATAATCTGAATGTTTAAAATTCATGAAGCCAACCAGAAGTTGATTTTAATCAAATCTACACTTTGATCCAGTCGATAATCAAAATGAACTGTCTTCCATGGAGTGCTGGTTTCAGGGTCTTTACTCATTCATTGTTTAAACTTGAACTGCCTTTCCCCCCCACACACACACATTGATTTGTATTTACAAGCACAACTTGAGCGTCCTTGTCTACTCAATTCCTGAGAAGGTGATTAGCTTCCTCAGGTCTAGAAACTGCATGACTCAGAAGGAAGAGCTAAGTCCCCACTCCACCTTCCCCACCTTGTATTGTCCCTGCCCACTTACTTAACTCAGTTCCTTGAAGTGGTACTGTCGGAGGGTTCAAGGAGGTAACCTCGAATGTATCCTCCGGCTCTCAGGAGCTGTACTCCTCATGTTGTCAAGAGGTCTTCAATCTTCTCCATAAAAGACAAACAAAACTTAAGCTAGGGACACAAGCTCAGTGAGTGAAGTACCTGCTCTGTGAGCATGAAGACCCGAGTTGGATCCCCAGGGTCTATGTTAGCTGGGCATGGTGGCACATGCTTGTAGTTACAATGTGGAAGAAGCAGAGATGAAGGAGTCCAGGTCCTCCTTGACAAGTTCTTGGACAGTGAGAGTCATTGTCTCCAAACCACAGCAACAAGGAGCAAACCCACAGGTGAACTGTGTCTGAAGAACAGTACCTGAAGTTAATCTCTGGCCTCTGTACACATGCACACACATTCACATGCACAGACACACACACACACATACACACACGATCAAAGTAAAGTAAAATTTACTTTAAAACTTTGAGGAGTAAAACGACTTTATAAAAACACTCCACTGGCTAAAGCACAGGAGACCAACCAACCGGCTACCCTGGTAGTTAATAGTTAATATGTGCTTAGGGCAGAAATACGTTTCTGAAGACCACACACAACAGAAGACCCTCACTGAAAACAGAGGGCAGAAATCACTGCTCTTCCTCTGAAGAAAGGCCTCCATGTGGCAAGAGGAAGTCGGCATCTTTTTGAAATCCAAAATAGTGATAATTTGATGAAAAATTTAAATTGCACAAATCCGGGTTACATCAAAGATATTGATAATTTTTATACTGCACAATTTAAATTATAAGATTTGCCCTGAATATTTCATGAAGTCAACAGTTTGCCAACTAAAATACCTGGATTTAGCTGTCTGTTGTTTTACCTTTAAGAGCTTAGCCCGGATGGAAATGGCATCTGAATCCGAATATTCCTTTTTAAACCACCTGAAAATTGCTGAAGTTTTTTTTTTGTTTAATGCCTAAAATACCAATATATTAGTACATATAAGTGCAGGGGATGTCTTAAAGTTGAGCTGAAGGGAAAAGAGAATAAGTGTCAGCACAAAATGAGCCTCCCTAGATGGCAAATATAAGAAAAAGTATGACTGCAATTTATGATAAAATTCCCAGTCCCAGCATTCAGCGTTCCATGCAAAGAAGAGAGTATGAAGAATTCAAGAAGGTTCTATTTTTCTTCTGGGGTTTCCACTGCTAGGTTTAAACTCTTCAGTGTTCACTCTGGGCTTTTTGGTTTATGATCTCTATAAGAAAGCTCCATAAAGCAAAGTATGTATCATGGAAATGTTTATAGTTTATTCATGAAAGCCTCAAAGATAATATATACCAAAGTCTACAAACAGAATAGAAATAGGTTAACTTCCTTGAGATTTTTCCATTGAACTACTCAATTTGTCCAGTAGCTGATGGAATAGCAAATTTACAAATACAGTGGTCACCAAGAATTATTTCTTTTAGCTACATATGGGAGGGAAAGTAAATAATAATAATAATAATAATAATAATAATAATAATGGAACTAACAATTGCTTTATGTTAGGTTATTTTTTAAGTGTTTTAGTAATAGTAATAAATTAGTAATAATGAAAATAGCCACCATACAGGCAATGTTGTGGCTTCTTCCATTTGGAAAATAAAGAAACTGAGGCTCAGACCAACTAACCATCTGAGGACAGAGTGGTTTCATTAGTAAATGGCAAAGTTGGAATTCAAAACCAAGCAGTGTTTCTCCATCACCTGACCATTTAACACTGTGGCATACTGTTTCCTGTAAGGTAAGCCAAATGTAAATTATCCAGTTGTGTAACTGATATTTATTACATAAATTATGAGGTCAGTGTTAGGCCCAGTAGCGGAGACCGTAGAGTGGAACCAGTGGACCTGAGTCTCTATCCTTTTTGGGGCAGTTTCTGCTCATGACTTATGTTAACAGGGTGTTTATGAAATAAAGTGAATTACTTAAATTATAATGCTATGTGACTCCAAGCAAAGTAATCACTTTGTGAAGTATTGAGAGAAGGAGGGGACAGTAGGGTTTTATCCATCCTGTATTGAGAAGTGCTCAGAAGACTTGAACAGAGTTTGTTTTCACACAAAATAAGCAGTTTGTATCTTAGGAATCTTGACACTTGAACGCATCAAATACATATCTTTAACCTGGATTTAAATTCCAACTCATAATCATGTGATTTAGCTGGCTTTTGCCCCCCTGCAGACCACGAAGAGCATCTGCTTCAAAGACATACTCCCACAGGTAGTAACATAAAGTCACATAAAGACAGAATACATCCTGATTTAGTTCTTCCTCCTGCATCTTCTATTCCACCCCTCCTGTGGCTCTTTAAATTGTTTATTCCCTCTTCTTTCATTTAATAAAGTATCCTATTTATCTCTAAATACTTTCCTGATTGTAGGTTGACCTTTATATGGTATAAAATGCTTATCTGCAATAAATGTTTATCTTTAGGCAGGGTACATGCCTTATTCTTTTGAGTAGCAAATAATCGCTGGAAAGGGGTTGATGAAGAGAAGTTAGCATGTGATCTAGGTTTCATGAACAAGGAATCTCCTTATGGAAATATCACTGGTGGTTGACTCATATGCCTGTGTTTGAGTCTCTGGAGCTTTTAACTACAGTTATTTCCTTCCAATAATACTGTCTATAGTATATAAGTTTGATAAATCAATATTCTGGCCAAAGAAACAATCGTGTGTGTATGTGTGTGTGTGTGTGTGTGTGTGTGTGTGTGTACTCATGTGTGTATGCATATAAAACAGTGATAAAATTAATGTTACTTAATTTTCAAACCTCACAGATTTTTTTTTAAATTAAGGGAAAAGATGTACCATGACATATATTTCCAGTTGTTAACCTGTGCATCTTTTTATCATGAAGTGAAGAACAGCATCCTTTCCTGGTCCAGCATTTCCCTTTATATTCAAAGATACAAGCTAGAAAGCCCCCATCCCATGGTACTATAACTTCAGAGATTCTCCATCTTTAATTTCAGGGTTACATGTAAAGACTATGCCACTGTGATACCTTTCTTCTCTTTCTCTGTACAGGCTGAACTGAGAGCACCATGCTCCACACCCTCACACAGGCTCAGGGCTGCTCTCACTGGGCTTTGAGGTTAGAGGAAGGGTGTCTCTGTACCTTCGGATCCCAGCACCAAGAGTTACTCTTGAAACTCGAACAACTGAACTTTTACCAGAACGTCTTTTTCTTGGTTGTTTAAAAAACATTATTTGAAGCAAAAGGGACAGTTTTTTTTTTTTTTTCAAGTAGAGGTGCTTGCCACGAAAGCCTGGTGATCTGAGTGTAATCTCTTAGACTCTCACAGAGGTAGAAGGCAAGAATGACTCCAGAAAGTAGTCCTCTCACCTCCACGGACATACCATGACATAAATGCCCATCCTATACATCATGGACATAGACATGCACAGATATACATACATGCAGACATACATACACACATTAAAAACACCATTCATATGTTAAAATGGTATAAATACCAGAAGTTCTAATATAGCAATCCACTAGAAATTCTGTAAGGTTACAGACATTGGGTCTTTTTAAAACTTAATACTACATACTAAGTGCTAAGCACTGTACAAGGAGGCAGGGGAGAGCAAGGCGTGGTTTATGACAAAACAGTACTTGTGGGGTCTGTGGCCTGGGGGAGAAATAGAATAAAAACTTCCTTCAGAATGGCTACACACAAAGCATCAACCAAATCACTCTTTTGAAAATGGCCAGCTCCGATCCTGGAACATGCTGACTTTATGGGATATCTCCAACCCTTCAGAGCTCAGAGAACCTGAGGAAGAGGAGGTAGAAAGACTGTAAAAGCAAGAGGGGCACCAAGAAAACAAGGCTCTAAATCAGCATGATCAAAGCTCACAGGGGCTCAGAGGGGCTGCAGCATGTGTGTTCAGGGCCTGCATGGTCCACACCGCGCCCTCTGCATATATATTAGTTTAGTGTGTTTATGGAATTCCTGAGTTTGTGGATGAGCAGCTCTCTGATTCTTCTGCCTGGGTTCTTTTTGTTGTTTGCTTGTTTGTTTTATTGTTTTGTCTGATTCCAATGTGGTTCTTTTTGTTTTATCTTATCCTACTATATTTTATCTTATTCTTAAAAAAAGAAAATGACAAGCTCTGAAGTTGAATGAAACCTTCTGCAACACAACAGTCTGTAAGACAACTGCCCTGAAGACAGACATTTGAAGCCATTACCATATTGAAATGTGGGTGATCGCTTCATCAAATAAATTAATTCTCTTAATAGAATAGAATATAAAATCGATTTAGTGAGTAACTTGCCTTGGATCTTCATTTTTGTCACTTTTTTCTTTAGTGCCACCTTGTGGGTTAGATAGTAACATAATATTTACTATAGAGGATTCAGTTTGGGGTTTGGCTCTCTCTCTCTCTATCTCTCTGTCACTCTGTGTGTGTGTGTGTGTCTGTCTGTCTGTCTATCTGTCTGTCTCTCTGCTGTATTAAATCTAGTATTATAAAATAGCATAGTAAATGAATTGAAGCTATTTGTCTCTCCTTTTTTTCTAAAAGAAACAACCATTTCACCAAAAGATATTTGCCGTAATTTTGCAACTGTTCATTCAGGACACCAGAACAATCTCTCATAGATTGAAAATATTGGAGTCTACACAAAAATCGATGTTCATTTACAGGATAATCACCAAACTTATCTAGGATAGCATAAGTGGCAAGTTCTACCTTGTGATTTTTTTTCCATAAGAAAAATAAAATGTTTTTTCTTAACTCAGTATCATCATTTCTACGACGGTGTCCTGTGGGAATTGTTTCTAGGTGAATTGAAATGCAGCTTAATCCTGTTTCTTAAAAGCTCCCATATCTGACGCAGTCAGTATGCACTTACTTCTGGCATCAGAATGAATGAATTTGCATTGAGTTACCTTACTCAATTTCTTTTGAAATTATGCTGTGGCTATAAAGGGAATAAGGAAAAAAGGCAGCGTCTTTTTTAATTGAGAAACACAGGGAATGTGTTATGTTCCCTAACATCCCTTATGTATTAGAGACGCTATAATAATCTTTTATCTGGCCAGACAAACAGGAATGGATCCATTTGAACACGCTGAAGAGAGAGAGAGAGAGAGAGAGAGAGAGAGAGAGAGAGAGAGAGCATACGCGCATGTGCGTGCATGCATGACCATGTGCATGCGCACAGGCCTGCTCTGTGGTAGAAAAACACGCTTTAAAATTCTGTTTATGAAGTCGCTTCAGAACAGGAGGAACTAGTTTGAAATCCAGTCACCTTGATACCTTGAATAGATAATATTGAACTCCTAACCCTATTTTAAGAGCTGAGGGTTGTAACGTATTATTCAAAAAGTAACTTTCCCTGCATATGGCAAAAAAGGCCTTAGATTCGAGTTTTAACCTAAATGTCACAAACTGTATGTTATCTATGCTGCAGACACATAATCAACAACAACAACAAACATAAGCATTTGTCAAGAACTACTAAAATTTGATTATAAGACTAGGGTAGTCAAATTTTACCAGTAATACTGCTGAACCCTCAGAATTTACCTTTCTGCTTATTTTTAACATGGAGGACTTACGTGTTTTGTCTTCGTAAGTGATGTGCTGTTATCGACGACTCATGAAAGGTATTCTAATTGTTAATCTTGAAGTCTTTTGATATTTGAAGATCCCTCTGACATTCTGACAGACTTTGTTTCACATAGATTTGGTTCAAAACAACCCAAAAGGCGCCTTGGAGTGGCAACAATTAATCTGTCATCCACCATTTACCCTTTGGATGTCTATCATTGAACAGGTCCTTTTACTTAAGATTTCACCTAAACAAATGTATCAGTGAAAGGATGTTCTCTTGCCTGAGGACCATAAAAATATGTTGCCCATTTTTCTCTCGTACTTCAATTTCAGCCTTAATAATAAAAGTATGTCTTCTTTCAGCGTAAACTGGATGAACTTCTGTATAGTCTCCTCTAAAAAATTCCTTGGTCCTGCCCACAGTTGTTAGAGGGATAACAGCAGTGAATACAAATAAGAAATACCTCCAAAAAGAAAAAAAGAGATACCTCGATCTACCACACTGCCTAACTCCAGTAACATCTTCATACTTTTATACCATTCTATTATATATGAGGCCTTTAAAATAAATTCCAAGAAGCAAAATCACATTATATCTTGCTCTGTTACTGATTTCAAATGAAGCAGATCCAAATTAATTGGGTTACATTAGATAGCAACAGCTTTTTCCTTTAATGTCAGAAGGCTTATGCGGCCGCCTTCCAGTCCTTCTCAAAATGAGACTGCGTCAAATATTTTCTTGACATTTCTTGAGGATTTCGTTTTCGGTTTCGAAGCATCATTTATTCCTTTAATCTTCCAATGGTGGGAAGTAATGAATATTGATTCATATTTAGAAGTACTAACATTCAGTTAGGTAAACTTGGTAAAGGGATGGCTATTCATGTCCTATTTCATCTTCTAGTCAGAAAATCAAACCTATTTACAACAAATGATGTGATTTAAGTCAGGGAATGTACACAGGCTAACATGAGTGCTGACAGCCACTTCCTATGATCAATATGTCATGTTTAGGGATGTATGTGTCTTATGGATCTGTACCTATCTATGAAGATATAAACAAAATAAGATGAGAGCAGAAGGCATGTGTGCTCTCTGTGTTTTAAGTGAGCTCTGTACCAGTCTCCGTCTACCCTGGACTATAATAAAATGCACAAGTAGTTCCTTTACAACTCTTTAATTTTCAGTGCTTGCCAGGGTGGTCAAATCAAACTGCTGATATAATAATCATCCAAATAGATAACTCTAATACTTCAATTATTGGATCATTTCTTTGTTTTGGTAAGATTTGCCTATAGTAGCTCCCTGTTTAATGTTCAATGTTCTGTAGCAATTCTCTTTTAAATGTTGAGTGCAGGAGCTGTGCCTTCCAGGATGTACAAATAATCAAGTCTTAGCAATATTACAAAACCTAATCCACATTATGAATGGAGCAGAATGGGCCCTCAGATCTGATTGCCTAAGGCTCAAACGTTAATGCTGCCGAGACACCTTGTACGTATTAGCTAGTTGAATGAGATTATATTAAAACAAAAGAATGAATTGTGGTCTGGACCTCAGTGGCACTTCATCAGTTTCTACCTGCTTTGCCTGCCTAGCATAAGGGAGCTTCAGCATTGCTGATTCTCTCTCTCCTCCTGTCTGTTTCCACACTCCCCAAAAGGATCAAGCGTGAGAGTCCAGTTATGAACTACTTCCTTAAAATTTTCCAGAAATGTAGGATTCTTCGTTTCTTTTTCAGGAGTCCTAGCTAAAGAGGTATACAATACCAAGCCTAAGAGAAATAAAAAGTTTTCTTAAATAATAATTCCAACACTCGCGCCATGAGAAGGTACATAGATATTTTCAAGATGCAATCAGCTCCGAAAATGAACACTGCTCTCGATTAGTCACAATAATAGTCTACAGCTCTTTCCCAGAGAATTTCTTGTGAAGACAACCTATGGATTATCAGGAGGGCTTATTGTTTTTCTTGCACTCATTGGCCAAGAATTGTGTAGAACTGAAAGTATGTCAACAATTTATGAAAGTCCATGAAATGGGACCCTCACTAATTATTGGCTCACTAATATAAAATAAAGTGTCTAAATATAAAGAGAAATCTGCTGTGTCCCCATATCCAGCACGCTACAGAATGTAAATATTACAGGTTTCATTGCTTTTCTCTTTCCTTTTATAAAC
Organism: Meriones unguiculatus; assembly: GCF_030254825.1. NCBI lineage: Eukaryota > Metazoa > Chordata > Mammalia > Rodentia > Muridae > Meriones > Meriones unguiculatus. The sequence goes on from NC_083350.1 coordinate 123,574,061, forward strand.
AATTACCAGAATTTTACTTGATTTCTATTTATGTGTGTGTGTGTGTATTATTTCTTTGAGAATTTCATACAGCATGTTTTGATCACATCCATCTTGCTCCTTCCCACTTGAAGAGGAAACTGACTCTCCTTCTCCCAATTGCCAATAGCTTCTCGGCTAAAGGCGGGACTTCACTACCTAACAGCAATTGACAACTTCTTTCTGAGTCTCAGAGTATTTTTCTGGTAGACAGGGAATCTGCTGAGAAGCTTTTAATGGAATGAGCATCTGATTATGTGACATTCACATGATCCTCCATGATTCTAAGGAATTATCATGCCTCGCACATCAGCTCGAAACTTCTGTGGTTAACAATCATTTTATTGTTTGCCATGCCCATAGCATCCAGTACTGTGCTGGATGTGTAGCATCCAGTACTGTGCTGTCGGTATCTAGAAAAGTTTACCAAGTAAGCAATTCAGAGTTTTCTCAGATAATTAGTATCCACTTTTCTGTTAGTTAACAACCAAAAGAGAGGAGGGAAGAATGACGGGAAAATACCCTAGGTAAATCTAATTTTTATCTAAATATTGCTTAGATTGTATCTTTCAAGAAGGTGGGGCATTATTTGAAAGGGGCCTTAAAATTGCATTTGGAAATTGCTTTCCAATTCAATAAACTTATATAAACGTTATAAAATGTAATTTAGCACCAGCTCTCAAAAATGAGAAATCTATAGTGAGACTTTTGAGTCACTCTGTACTGTAACTGTTGACATGGTTCTGCAAGGCTGGAATATACACATGGGTCCCATGACAGACTCAACCTTGGTGGCTCAAAACTGTTTGAAATGAAGTGTGTCTTTCTGTATTGACTATACATAGGCTTTCTCCTGTCATTTTTTCATAGAGAATACAGTGTTAGCAACTGCTTATCTAGGGATTTATATCATATTAAGTATTGTAAGTAATCTGCAGATGATTCCAAGTATGTGAAGGATATTTGTAGGTTATACACAAATATTATATTTTTATATAAGCCTATTATATATTTAAGCCTATTATATATTATATATATTATATAAATATTATATATTTATATTTAGAATCCTTGAGTCTACATATGTGCATACAGATGTCATGGGTCCTAGAACTGAAAACAGTCCCGCGTAGGTACAGAGAGATGTCTATATCAAATCCTTCCTGAGTGTATGTTGAATGAAAGAATACTCCATTCAATAGGTTAGTCATTGACTTTCCCTTCTCTGATCTAGGCCTCATGTCTTCCTCCTGGCCCAGCACATTTAAGGTCTATATGCCTTGTAAGTAAATTGCTAGTGAAATATTGATTTATTTATTCTCAGCATATTTTTTAAATTAAAAAAAAAATTAAATTATTATTTATTGCAATTTATTCACCTTTGTATCCCAGCTGTGGGCTCTTCCCTCATCTCCTCCCAATCCCACCTTCCCTCTCTCCTCCCCCCCCATGCCCCTCCCCTAGACAGAATTTCTTTGTATAACCTTGGCTGTCTTGAACCCACTTTGTAGACAATGCTCGAACTCTCAGCAGTCTGCCTGCCTCCGCCTTCCTGAGTGGTGGGATTAAATATGTGGGCCAACATGCCTGGCTGAAAAGTTTATTTTTTATTTGACCAGAACCAGACTCTACCTTTCTGGGTCTTGGCTTAAAAGCTTTGTGCCACAGTGTTAATTGAAAGCATTGGTTTGACTTTTTAAAAGATACAAACATATAAAATTATATAATTTATTCTTGAATACACCAATAATTTTAGAATCAGTATCTGATCCTTTCCATTCCAATTCTAGAAACCAAAATAATGTGTTTTTTCTGGGGGGATAATTTGACTAGATGTTGGGGCAATTTAGACCACTCCTTGGATACATACTTTACAAAAAAGGTTGGATTCTGATGTGTATAAAAGCAGCAGCACATATGGTCAAAACTTCCCTAAAAATACACTTAGCATGCTCCCAAAACGCAGTAAATCACAGTTTTGTGTATTCCTTTCCACACGGCAATGTGTATACATAGACGTAGGTATAAAGTGGCTACAGCAGAGACAATATTTTCAGTATTCTAAGCTGAAGTTGAATAAATAAAAACCTCACACACTATGACTTTGCTGTTTTAATAACACTGCTTCCAATTTCTGTGTCTATATGAAGCCTACATAGCAAGTCAGCACTCACAGTTCCATTTTAAAGTGATGGAAATTCCGCCTTATTTTCCTTAGTAGTTCATGGATGCAGGGTTGATGTAGGGAAGGCTCTCAAGCAAGTCAGAAGCTGAGCAAGATGGATATTGGTATGTGTGGGGAATTGGAATTGGAAGAGTAACTATAAAAAGATTGATAGAAATATGATAAAGGGTGAGATGGTAGATGATTGATGATAGATAGATGAATGTAGATGACATATAGATAGATGATAGATGACAAGATAGATAACAAGAGAGATAATAGATTAATAATAAACAAATCATTAATAGTTAATATTTTTTCAAGTTTATAATGCCATAAAAGCTATGCACATTTAATAGAAATAATTTTTCCAGTTCTAATATTTTTCTCAGATTAGCACTATGTAGTTCAAGGCTCTCTTGTGACACTGAACAGCAGCAGGGAGCTGAAGCTCCAAATCAGCCACACACACAAGAGAAGGGAACTGCGTATGTTTGTCTCTTTGTATGTGTTTGTGTAGAGACAAAAAAATGACATGCAAATAAATCTGGATTTATGTGAGTGAGCATATACATGTGTACATGTGTATGAGTACTGGGACAACCAGCAGCAATGATGCGTGAGCAGCAGTAATTTAAGTTACTGCCCAAGTCTTGGTTTCTAAGGATCTCTCTCCACCAGAAGAAACCATAGCTCTGCAGAGATTCCAAGGTGAGCAGGAAAAGGACAAAATGAGCTGTAGGCATATTCATCTGACAATAAAAAAATGTTCTCAAAAGATAATGGGGACCTGACAAGGAGCCCAGAAAAGTATCTTGAAAACCCTCCCACTGATCAAACCTTAAACAATTTGAGCATTACAGTCCGTAGTCAGGCGGCAAGGCAATGGTTCAGTCAGGAAAGCACTTGCTGCTCAAGCTTCAGAACCTCAGTTCAATGGCCAGGACCTATACAAAACCCAGATGTGCTGGCACCTGCTTGTAATTTCAGTGCAAGGAAGATGAAGCAATGGGGATCTCTGTGGCTTGCTGGCCAGCCAATCTAACCTAATTAGGAAAGCCCAAGATTGCACGAAAGACACTGTCTCAAAAACAACAACAAATGGTGTATGGTGCCTGAAAATAAGAAAATAAGCAACACCTGAAGTGTTCTTTTAGCCTCCTCACATAGGTGCACACATGTTCAATTGTGCCTGTACATGCAAATGTGCAGGCACAACTACATATGCACACAAAATGAAACAGAAGTAACAAAAATAATGATTTATAAAACACTTAATAAACAGGAACTACTATGAATTCATGCTAGCAGTAAAGAAGTAGAAAAACAGAAAACAGACAAGGCTGGTTCCGAAATAATGACAATACATTCGGGTAAGACAACAAAGATTCTAGAATTACTGGCTTAGTGAAAGATGGAAGTTAGGATCTTATACTTTCAAATTTCAAATTATCACAAATATTTTCTTAATTATTTAATTTATTTATTATTAATAATAAAATAACTTATTAATTAAAAATAATTTCATGAGTTTCTTAAAAAAGAAAATTTAAGGTTATAATGGAGACATCTTTTTTTACTTTTTCTTTTTTATTTTTATTTTTTATTATTTTTTATTTTATTTTTCTTTATTAATTAGACTTTACTCACTTTGTATTCCCCCCGTCCTCCTCCCATCCCAATCCCTCCCTTCCTCCATCCTCTGCATGCATGCCCCTCCCCAAGTCCACTGATAAGGGAGGACTTCTTTTCCTTCCTTCTGATACTAGTCAATTAGGTCTCATCAGGAGTGGCTGCCTTGTCTTCTTCTGTGGCCTAGTAATGCTGCTTCCCCCTCAGGGGGAGGTAATTAAAGAGCAGGCCAATCAGTTCATGTCAGAGACTTCCCTGTTCCTATTACAATGGAACCCACTTGGATACTGAACTGCCATGGGCTACATCTGTGCAGGGGTCTTAGGTTATCTCCATGCATAGTCCTAGGTTGGAATAGCAGTCTCAGGAAAGACCCCTGTGCTCAGATTTTTTGATTCTGTAATGGAGACATCTTACAAAAACCATCTGAAGCAAGAGAGCAGAGCAGATGTTTCCAGTGAGTAAAAACTGATCACTATTACTGGCCACCCGATGGACAGACAGAACGCCACATCAGCTGTCCAATGTCCAGACAAAAATCCAGAGCATAATACAACCAGGAGAAAGAATACAATAGCAGCAATTTCAATGGACTGAGTGACCTTTCAAACCATCAAGGTCATGAAGTTAAGTGAACTTGGATGATCTCTACCAGAGTAAAGGATGGTAGGAAGCCATGACAATATGAGATGGTGAGTTGGCTTTTTTTTTTCTTGCAAAAATTAATCATAGGATGAATGAGGCGCACATGCACTTGGTTGATTTCCCCAGACTACACAGTTTTAGAGAAGAAAGGTCACCTCTAGGACTGAGGTAGGAACCAGGTCAAGGGAGGCAAGCCAGTCACACTCAGCTGTTGTGCCCACTGTTCTTCACGGCGGCAGTACGTTCTGCATCGCTATAAGAACAGTGCCAAGGACAACTGTGGGCCTATTCGTCATAAGAGAATATCAGAGAATGACGGGTAAAACTTGAATGGTATCCCTGGGAGGCGGGCACTCGACAGCTCACTGTTCTACTCAGACAATTTTTCTCTCTAAGCTTGGGATTATCTGAAAATGAAATTTCAATTTCATGTTTATTGTTACTTTTTTTGAGCTCCCCGTGTCCAAGGTCACCCAATCAGGAAAAGGAGCACTTGCTGAAGTTAATGATAATAGCATTAAGTGTGGGAGATAAGATGAGCTAACTACATGATGTCTAACAATTGTGTGGTGGGGTGGGTCTGGGAAGAGCAGGGAGGGGAAATTATGGTCCAAACACTTGGCATAAAGTTCTCAAAGAACTAATAAAAACACAGGGGAAGTAGGGGGAGTAGATCCGCTCTCCCGATATCCCAATAGGCATCAGATAGCTATTTACTCTTTTCCTTCTATGTAGCCCTTGTGCCCATTTTAAACAGAAAATCAACAATGTAGTTTGAGATTATATGCAGCAAATATTTTTATTTTTTATTTACATTTCTTTTTCTCCTCTCCTTCCTCGACTTGTTTCATTTTTAGAAGCACCATCTACCCTAATGTCAGAACTTATTCAAAACATAAACTGCCATTCCATACCCTCTGCTCATGCCCGTGACAGGTAATTAAAACATCACCAGCTGAGACAGAGAGGGTAAGGATAATTACCTGCTTGGCCTCCTTCATCATCTGTCCAGCCCTCTGTCTTTCCCCTTCCGCTTGATCACTATTGCCTTCCACTCTCTGCACTAGAAATTTAGACTGCTCTTGAAGTTAAGGTCCTAATGGGCCTCCAGCAATTGTTCTTCTCTCACAACCTCGAGATTTAAATTCCCCATTTAAAGCATGAAAAGTAAGGAGAGCAGGATGTGAGCATCTCACTTTTAAAAAAGTTTCTATTTTCTAAACTGTCTTCCTCCCCATGAAGTGGAGGACTATGAACAGTCTGCCACTCTAAACAGCACCTGTCAGGGATGTGAGACATTGTTAAAGGAAAAGAAACTTCAAAAGATCTAAATTCAGACTACCTTCCTACAATTAAAGTAGCCACCTTTCCCGAGTAATGACAGGTGAAATGGAAAGAATGCAACAAGAAACGATTATCTAAAATCTTAAGCAACAATCCTGATAGAAGTGTCTGAGAAATAACGGCCCTGCCTTGGATTTGAAGATGTAGTTTACTTCTTTTGCTTAGAAGTGCTTTTTGAAACTTGGTAAATATACTACTAAATAGTCTTTGCTCTACCCCTCAATATCACTCCAACAAGGATGGCGAACATGACAAGGGCAATGATGACAGTAGCAAAGATAATAGTCAAAACAGGGGGCGGGGGGCTGGACAATATTATATGCGGCTTCAAGAGAACCACTGTTGTTGATATTGTCATTTCCTTCAAGAATTGCTGTAAGCTAAACTAAATCGCAGTTTCATTTCATACGCCCCCATGTTCAAGCTCAGCTGATGATACAGATTGGTTCATGCAGTGAGGTTACTCTCAAGAATTCAAGCCTCCCTGCTGATGAGAACTCCAAGTGTTCTGTCCCAGAATCTGCTCTACACCTGTCAGCCGACCTCAGTTTTCCCAGAAAGGAGCTGGGATACGTTTCCAGCACATCTATAAACATAAGTATTCTAATACAAGGTTTCTTTTCATGGAGTGTGCATGAAATCGTCACCGTGGCATTTTATGTATTTGCTCATCATGTATTTATTAACTACTCATTAAGCAAAAGTTAGTGCAAAGCATTGCCGTAGGCACAATGAACAAAACATTAAAGTTCACGATCAGTGGCACTTACTAGTCAAATACCACCAATAACAAATTTAAGTAAAGAAATCAGATCCAGAGAACGTTGAGCCAAGGAACAGGGGTTACAATACTAAACATAATAATTGGGGAAGGGTAAGGTGTCACATTTGAACAAATAACTGTATAAAATGATGCTTGTAGATGCCTTAGCAGGAGAGAACAGAGCAAGAGCCCTGAGTTAAGTATGTGGATGCTGTCTAAAAATAAAAGTAGGCATGTGTAGCTAGAGTACAGTAGGTTAGGTTGGGAGAAAAATGAAGTAGTGTAAAAAATGCTAGGTAGCAAAATTTGGGGAATAGCAATTCTAAACCCTTTTATTTTTACTAAGAACGGTAGAAAGCCACTGAAACATTTAGGCTGCAGAATATCGTAATATGCTCTGAGTTTCAGAAAAGGCCCTGTGATGATTTTGATGAGGATTCACTAAAAGATAAAACCTAGAAAGAAAATGGAGTTGGGGTTAGGGACAGTTATATGGCTCAGTGGGTAAGAGAACCTGCTGTCAAAGCCAATGACCTAAATTCGATCCCCAAGAAGCCACATAGTAAAAGGAGAGAAACAACTCTTGCAAGTTGTCTTCTGGTCTACAGGGGCCATGGCACACATCATCCCCACTCCAGACACTACACAAATGCAATTTAAAAGATGAAAGGAGAGTTTTGAGGTAGCTAAAATAATCCATACAAGAGACAGTTGAAGTAAAATGGTAGGCTGAGAAGTGATCTCATTTTGCTGAAGGATTAAACAAGGGTATGTGAAAGAAGTGTCAGATTTAATCCCAGGATGTTTATTCTGAGTGACTAAAAAGTTGGAGTTTCCATTCATTGTGGAGCATTTCTTTAGATAACATCGGGCCCATGGGTGTTCTCTCTATTATTGACCACCATTCTTTTTTCTCGATTAATTACCAAAATTTATTCCTCAGACTTTGTTTTTAGCGCACTTCAATTTATGTGAACACTGTACATCATTTTCTAAAGATATATGCATCTTTAATAATAACTAGACTTTGAATGGATTAAATAATTTGGGATACCACAAAGACATATTTAACATGCAAGGCATACACAGGTTTTCTTTGATAGAATTCATTTATTATTTCGGGAATAGAAATATTTTTAGTTCACAAGGGGTGGAGAGATGTCTGAGCACTTGGGAATACAGGCTGCTCTTGCAGAGCACCTGGGTTTGATTTGCAGCACCCACATGATGACTCAAACCCATCCTTAACTCCAGTGCCAGAGTTAAGGCTCTAGTGCAGTCCTAGAGTCATCAGAGTGATATTTAATGCCCTTTTCTGGCTTCCAAGGACACTAGGCATACATGTGATGCACATCTACACATATAAAAAAAACATAAAATAAATATATATATATTTTAAATTTCAGTTCAAAATAGTCAACATAATTTTGTCTGATCTATTAACTTATAAATGAAATATTGAGCATTTTACTGTTGTATGTATTAGAAACGCAATACTTTGCTGTGGGAGCAGCTGCATGAAGAGCCCCAGCTTTTCCATCTAGGGAATGTAACATCTGGGAAATGGGTAGGAAATAAGAAGATGGCCTAGACTTCATTCTGTCTCTTATGGAAACAAGATGCCTTTCAAAGTACGACCCAGTTAGCTACATTTCCCTTAGGTTTTTAACACAGGACAAACCGACTTCTAGGGACCTTCAGCTGTGACACAAGTGACATGTGATTGAGAGTTCATCACCCCTCCTGCCAATTCCCTGAGCTATGGTAGCCAGATACATTGATCTCGGGCTTCTTTTGTTCTTTGCTGTCTATTTCTGGGTATTAAAATCAACTTCTATAATGCCGGAGCATGATCTGTGTGCCACAAGACTCAAGCCTTTAAGTGCTTCATCCTAGAATACACGTGAAGCAATAAGCACCGGATCTAAAGGGAGGGTTTTGGTCTGAAGACAGACAACTCATTCATAGGAACCTGTAGGAACATAGTTAGGTGAGAATTGGTGCTAGTGGGTGATCGTTAATGCTCATGAACTGTTGCCGACACTTTCTCGCCATCAACTGAGTAAAAATTGGGAAAATTTTTTGAAGATTTGAGGAAAGGAGGGGGATGCACTATAATGCTATGATGACATAAGTAAACATAAATAGAAAATGAAAATACTGGACCTAAATATCATTAAGCCTAGGTTTCCATGCAACATTGGGGGCATGGAATTAACTTTTCTCTGGTACCACCATCTGCCAGGTGAGTGCAGTCCTAGAGTCATCAGAGTTAGATTTATTGGGACTGAAGTAATTGGGACAGTAGAAGAATATGGCAAAAGATATACAGAAATTTCAGGACATATCAATTATTTAGATGGACTAAATAAAAAAAATGATAGGAAAATCAGGATGTGAAAGAGTGGAGGATAAGAGACAATGAGTGGGAGAGATAGTGTTCTCTGGAGACGACCAGCCAGTGGCTAATCCAATACCCACTGGTCAGCTATGAAAACATACGCGCAAGTAACAGTATACAGAAATGTGTATGTGTGTGTGTTCATATGTGTGTGTGGGTGTGTAACAATTAATTTTAAAAGAGATCATGTATTTGAAAGAGAGCGAAGAGAGATACATGTGAAAGCTTGGAGGGAAGAAAGAAAAGGATGAAGAAATGTAATTAAAATCTCAAAAAAAATAAAAGTAATTTCAAAAACCAAGAGACTATGACAACGAAGAGTAATGAGTAGATTATACGTCCTACTAAAGCTGATGGAGTATCATTGTGTATTGTTAGTTTTAAAATGAAGCCACTACACACAAAGCACAGTGAAATCTAAAACAAAGTGGCTTTTGTAACTCCATGAACAATACTTTCTTCTTTTTTCATAACTCAAGTGAACATGTAATCTTTGCTTGCTATCTTTTATTAATAATTCATATTTTATGGAGCTGGTTTCCGCCTTCCACCTTCCCGATGGTGAGTGCTCTCTGTCACGAACAATTCCACATTTGGCTAAGGCTGAGGATCTGGCTTGCTTCCATGTATGTGGACCTATCTGCATTGCACACGTGGCACGCCTGGGTTGGCTACCCAGAGGCTATTTAAGCTGTGGGCTGGCTTTCCCCAGGGTCCGAGGATTGTTCAAGGTTCCTGAATAAACTGCATTGAAAAAATAATAATTCATATTTTATGCCACTGACTACCTCTGTGCTTTAATGTACAGTGGAGAATTACTGTGTTGCAGGATATTTGAGCACATTGTGAATCTCAAGACTGCAGACTGTAAAAAAAAAAAAATCATTTCTAACTGTGGTATGGCTCAGTCTCTGATCCTAGAGTTTTCTGTTTACTGCAAGCAAGTACTGTGGTCCTAGCACACAGGATTAAATAAAGTTAACCCTAGGTCAAGAAGCAGAGCAAGCAATGAGACTGATAGGAAGTGAACATGGGGAAAAAACATAGAGAGTGAGAGGAAGTCTGGAGGATGGATAGAGAGACAAACAGGAGGTAGAAAGGAGAGGTATTGAGTTGAAGGGTATTTAAGACATCATGGAGAAGGAGAAAGAGAAAGAGCTTTTCCTACTCAGTTCACATCCCAGAAGGAAAAAAACTCTTCTTACTTCTCCATGCTGTCTTAAATAACTTCTAAAATCATTGTCTCTCCTTTCTCATTAATTCCTGTCAGCTTGTTTTTTTGGTCCACCTCTTCACCTGGAATTAACTTTATTTACTCCTGTTTACAGAAAGCTCTTGGATTAAAGGTGTGTGGTAGGGCTGAGCCACACTACAAGGACTTACTTATAGTAAACAGAAAGCTGTAGGATCAAAGGTTGAGTCATGGCACAGCTAGACACAAACTTTTACAGTTCACAATCTGGGAATTCACAATGAGATAGAATATCCTGCAACATTGCTGCACTGTTATGACTCTACTCCTTTGAACTTTTTCTTTAAATCCTCTAGGCCTGTCACTGTCTTTCCATTAAGACTCCCTCAACTTTCATAGCAAAGTTTGTTATGACAGGCCCCAGTTTATGGTCTGCAGAGGGAGCACTCTTGGGCTCAAGAAAATTATCAATTAATAAATATAGGACATTTATTAAAGTTTAATACTCATGCAGAATTAAACCCCCGCAGCAAATTAGAGACAAGAACTATCTCAGTTTTATAAATGGTTCTTGTAAAACTCCAAATTATATTAATCATTTATAACAAGGGTGCCACTCTGGCAAGAGTTGTGTTTGAGGGAGAGAACACACATTCATGGGAAAAGCTGTTACGTGGGAAAACAGTGTTTTCCACTATCTATTCCTGTTCAGCTAAAACCACTGTTTTACACAGGTCATTACATAAAAGACTAAGGCTATCATTCTTTTCTTCTGCCCTTTATTTTTTAGTTGTTCTTTGATAATTGCATACATTTATACAGTGAATTCTTTAAAGTAATCATTCATTGAATATACATATTATAGAATTAATGTTCTAGTTTTCAATATTACCTAATTTAGAAAAGAAAGATATGTAACAGGTACTTGACATTTCATTTTTGAGAACATACTAATCACAAATTTTAGAATAATTTACCCTAACATAGAGAATAAAAGATTCAGTTCTCCACTCTTATTCTTCAGCATAGTACCCAAAGTTCTAACCACTGAAATAAGGCAAATATATACATATATATATGCATATACATACATACATACATACATAAATTCAGAGGAAAAGATGAAACTGTCCCTTTTTTGGGTTTTGGGTTTTTGGGTTTTGGTTTTTAGAGACAGGGTTTCCATGTGTAGCCTTGGCTGTCCTGGACTCACTTTGTAGACCAGGATGACTTCAAAGTCACAAAGATCTGGTTGACTCTGACTCCCTGAGTGCTGGGATTACAGGCATGCACCACCCAGCTAACTGTCCCTAATTTTAAGTGACACAATTCTAATTAGAGACTCTCATAGATTCTGAACATACAAAATTTAAAAATTGATTTTATTAAGGTCAAGGGATACAAGATGAGTACAAATATATCAGTCTCAAGACAGATGGCAGGTAGATAGATGATAGACAGATAGGTAGATAGATAAATAGATAGATAGATAGATAGATAGATAGACAGACAGACAGACAGACAGACAGACAGATAGATATGGAGAGAAATAGCTAGAGAGACAGAGTGAGGTCTGACCTACGTATGATTCACTACCAGTATCACACCACGAAAGAGAACTGATTCACCATCTCTCAGCAGCTGTCAAATGTCAACACCTCTTTAGCTGGTGACACAATTTCTTCATCAACCACCCCCAAGTCCATTCTGAGATTTTGGTCTGGCTGAAGCTTACACGTGTGTGTGCCTTCATAATCACTGTAGGCAATGATGTTGATATGTGCCTCTGCACTATTGTGTACAGAAAGCACTGTTTCCTTGAAGTTCCCACCACCTCTGCCTCTTACAATTTTTCCACCCCCTCTTCCACATATATCCTTGAGCCTCGTACACAGATGTGTGGTATGTACACCCATTTAGAGCTGAGCCTTTCACATTCTTTTAACTCTTTCTGTGAGGGCCTCTGTGTTAATTGCCCTTTACTGCAAGCATTCTTCTCTGAGAATGGCTGAAAAATGTTCTCATCAATTAGTGTAGCAATAAGTCATTATGAGTCATTTTAGTGCTGTGCCCACTTAGCAGGATAGTACTGTTGAGTTTCTTGGCCCTGTTAACAGTATGTATGGATTCTACTTCATGGAGAAAGCTTTAGGCGCAATCAGAAAGTGGTTGGTCATTCCAATAATGTTTATGGCAACATTGTACCACTGGGCACCTATTGTCAGGTCAGTCTTTATTGTAGCTCCCAGGCTTCACAGCTGGGTGAGACTGATGATTGCTTTTTCCTTGTGGTAGCCTGTACAGCCCCTCCCAGCACTGTGTAGCTAGAAATAAGCTTCCAGATAAGTACCAGCGTGATATTTTTATGTTCTGTAATGCAAGTATATGGTATCTTCAGCAAACCCAGTACCAGGAATGGTTATCTTTTCTTGAGTTGTTGGCAAATCAGGTCTCATAGACTCCAAACATTAGAGGTTATTGTCACTGCCATGGTTACCCTCCATAATGGAATACTGAGATTGTTGTTTTTTTTAACTTGTGCATCAATGTTTCTTGCAGCACTATTTACAACAGCTAAGTTATGTAAATGTTTTTTTTTTCATTTTTTTTTATTAATTACACTTTAATCACTTTGTATCCCCCCCATAAGCACCCCCCTCCTCCCCTCCCAATCCCACTCTCCCTTCCCCTTCTTCACACATGCCCCTCCCCAAGTCCACTGATAGGGGAGGTCCCCCTCTCCTTCCTTCTGATCCTAGTCTATCAGGTCTCATCAGGAGTGGCTGCATTGTCATCTTCTGTGGCCTGGTAAGGTTGCTCCCCCCTCAGGGGGAGGTGATCAAAGAGAAGTCCAATCAGTTTAGGTCAGAGGCAGTCCCTGTTCCCATTACTATGGAACCAACTTGGACACTGAACTGCCGTGGGCCACATCTGTGCAGGGGTTCTAGGTTATCTCCATGCATGGTACCTGGTTGAAGTATGAGTCTGAGATTGTTTTTACACAGTAACAGTAACAAGTAGTATGGTATTGATGAAGGGAGTAACTCAAAGATTAATTAAATAGAATAGAAAAAAACCTAGAAATAGGAAGCTCCAGGACAATGGGGCCCTGGGACAATGAGTATGATTACCTATTCAAAGTGGTGCTTATTGTGGACTCAGGTGTGGGTAAGAGCAAGCCGCTGTCACACTTCACCGGAAAGAAGTTCAATCCAAAGAGCAAGAGCACTCTCCCAGTTTGCCTCTCCCAGCATGCAGGTGGATGGCAAAACCATCAAGACTCTGATCTGGGATAATGCTGGCTGGGAGCGCTACCATGCCATTACCTCCATGCACTCCCGTGGTGAGGTAGGGGCACTGCTGGCCCACGACATTGCCAAGCACTTGACATGTGGAGTGCTGGCTGGAGGAGCCGCGGGATCACGCAGAGAGCAAGAAGCTGTCGTCATCATGCTGGCAGGCAGCAAGAGCCACCTGCACCTGACTGCTGTGCTCACTGACGAGGGCGCCTGCCTTTGCAGAAAAGAACTTGTGCTTCATTGAGACCTCTGCCGTGAGAATTTTGGTTTCTTTAAAGACCCAGTTATGTTATGTGAATATGTTTTTGTTTTAATCCCAGGTGTGGGATATGGAGCTGATTCAGATTGCCCACAGCAGCCAACTATAATGGGTCTCCTGCCAGCTGAGGATACTTTACATTTGGAATTCTGAGGACTTGTAAGTGCCAGAACCCTGAGAGAGGACAGACAAGAAGCAGCTGCTGCTCCTGCCGCTGCTGCTACTTTTGCTGCTGCTGGACTGCTGGATTGCTGGTTGCTGGTTGGAGATATTCTGAGGAGTAAGATTAGACTTACCCAAGTCTCTAAGAGGTTTATGCCCTTTCCCCCTCTAACCTTCTTTCTCACCTACCAAGTATTGGGAGGTTGGAAGGAATTGGGGTGGAGAACGGTGGTAGATCTAGAACTCAATAAAGTAGCTAAAAAGCCTGGTTACAGACCTCAGCCTTGGATTCCACCAATGAAGAGGAAGCATTCAAGAACATCCTCAAACAAATCTACCACGTTGTGTCACTGAAACAAATTGCTGATTGTGTGGCCCATGACGAGTCTCCTGGCAACAATGTGATATTATATCAGTCTGCTACCCGCCACGATTGGACAGAAACCCAGTAAGCGGCAGAGCTGCCAGAACCTGCCTGTGAGTTCCCTGCACCTCCACCCAACATGCAGGCGTGTCCTCTGTCCTTGGCCAGCCCCTTATCAATGTCCTCCCAGGCCCTCCGTTGCCACTCTAGAACAAGCTGCTCACCCTCCAAGTGAGCTCTACCTGCCAGCCTGGTGGCCAGGAAGAGCAACAGGTAAGTGTCCTTTCCTGTCCTGCCTGCTCGAGAGAAGCTAGAAGCCCCTTGCTTGTATACCTGTTCTTGGGTATTGCTGGCATCTTGACAGGGTAAGGAGGCCCAGCCAGAGGTGAGGAAGGTGAGTGAAAGGAGCCGGCTTCTCCTGTTTTCCAAGACAGACTCCAGGGAGTGATCACCACCTCCCCTTTCTGGCCACTTGACCTACCCCAAACCCCCTCCGAGCTGATACTGGAAGAGCCAGGCATCAGGGTCTGGGCTGCTGGACACTCTGGGTTCTGCCTCCTGCCTGTACCACCACAGCCAGCATGGCCTAAAGCATTCCCAGGCCCAGTACTCCTGTCCCAGCCTATAGATTTATGCTACAAGAAGACATCCTTGCTCCTCTCTGTCCTGCTCTGCACACAGTGCTCTCCCCTGCCCATCCCTACTTCTCTGTCTCCTTTCCCTGTCTGGTCAGGAACCTGTCTGCAAGGGAAGCAATATCTCCTTGTTTTGTACATACAAACCGCTCCTGTAGCCTTTGGTTTTTCTTATTGTAAAGAAACAGGGATTCTTTATATACTTTGTAAAAATTATGCCAAACCCCAACTCTTGAATGCTCATTCTCCCTGTAGCCCCAGCACTATTGTCTGTTACAAAAATATATAAGCCAACTTCCAAACTGAAAAAGAAAAAAGAAAAAGAAAAACCTAGAAATAGACCCACACAAATATTTCCAATTCGTTGTTTTCTAGTTAATTTTTTTTGACAAAAATGAAAAAGTAATTAAACGGAGTTGAGAATAACTTCTTCAACAAATAATGATAGAACAGTGCATATTCATAAGCAAGATAAAAACAAAAAAGGAACACTGACATTAATCTACCAAAGAAAACAATCAATAAAAGTAATCACGATCGTAAATGTAAAGACATAATTTTAGAAAAATACCTTCAAATCCTGGACCAGGCAAAGAATTTGTTCAACTTATAGTAAAAGCATACTGTTAAGCAAAATAAATCAAATTCACAAAGACTAATTCTGCATACTTTCTCTTAAAAATGTGTGCATGTGTGTGTGACATGAAACTAGAAAGGAAAAAATTCTTGCAGGAGGTGGGCGATAGAGAAGGGCAAACAATGAACGTAATAAGAAAGCAGAAGAGCAGACTAACCAGGAAACGAAAGAACCAACTATGCGAAAGGCAGGACTGCATGGAAGTGGTGTAGGAGAGGGAGATGAGTAAGAAACAAATAGTGACACACGTGTGTGATGGTGTCAGGAAGAAAGCCACTGGTTTGCATGTTAACCTAAATTTTTTAATTAAAATGAAAAGCACTGTGCTACCCACCGAGCAGCTGATCGAATCAGATGCCGAGACTCACAGCCAAGCATCAGGAGGAGCTCAGAGCCCTGTGGAAGAGTTGGGGGAAGGATAGTAGGACAGGGAGGGGCCAAGAAAGCCACAAGAAGATCAACAGAGTCAACTAACCTAGACACATGGGTGCTTACAGAGACGAGAACCAACCGAAGATCATGGATGTGCTGGACCTCATCCCCCTTACACATATGTAATCAATGAGCCCCACCATGTGTAGCCAATGAGCAGTTTGATCTTCGTGTGTGTCTCCAAGTAATTTAAGCAAGCGCTGTCTAAGACACCGACTCTGTTGCCTGCTTTGGATCACTTCCCGCTAACTGAGCTGCCTTGTATGGCCTCAGGTGAGGATGAGCTCAGTCCTAATGTGACTGGATGAGTAGAAGGGCTGGTGCAGAGGGGCTTCCCTGTGCAGATAGGAAGGGAGGGGAGGATAGGGAAAAATGTAGGAGGGGGAAACCAGGAGAAGAGGAAGGAGAGCCTACGATCAGGATGTACCGTGAATGTATAAGCTAAAAAGAAATTAAAAAAAAAAAAAGAAAAGAACAAGAGCATAATGTATTAAAGGAAAAATTAATAAATAGGCTCGTTAAAAGATTAAGAATTCTGTTGTGGAAAATATCCTAATTTTAAAAAGTTTTAAAAACTCAAGTGGAGAGGATGTGGAGAGAGGGGAACCGTCCTCCATTGCTGGTGGGAATGTAAACTTGTACAACTACTTTGGAAATCAACCTCGTGCTTTCTCAGACAATTAGGAATAGCACTTCCTCAAGATCCAGCCATACCACTTCTAGGCATATATCCAAAAGATGCTCAAGTACACAAGGACATTTGCTCAACCGTGTTCATAGCAGCTTTATTCATAATAGCCAGAACCTGGAAACAACCCAGATATCCCTCAATGGAGGAATGGATACAGAAATTGTGGTACATTTACACAATGGACTGCTACTCGGCAATTAAAAACAAGGAAATCATGAACCTTGCAGGCAAATGATGGGATCTAGAAAAGATCATCCTGAGTGAGGTATCCCAGAAGCAGAAAGATAGACATGGTATATACTCACTTATGAGTGGATATTAGACATATAATATAGGATAAACATACTAAAATCTGTACACCTAAAGAAGCTAAGCAAGAAGGAGGACCCTGGGTAAGATGATCAATCCTCACCCAGAAAGGTAAACAGGACAGACATCAGAAGAGGGAGAAAACAGGGAACAGGACAGGAGCCTACCACAGAGGGACTCTGAAAGACTCTACCCTGCAGGATATCAAAGCAGATGCTGAGACTCATAGCCAAACTTTAAGCAGAGTACAGAGAATCTTAAGAAAGAAGGGTGAGATAGAAAGACCTGGAGAGGACAGAAACTCCACAAGAAGAGCAACAGAACCAAAAAAATTGGTACTGGGATCTTTTCTGAGACTGATACTCCAATCAAGGACCATTCATGGAGATAACCTAGAACCTCTGCATAGGTGTAGCCTATGGCAGCTCAGTCTACAAGTGGGTTCTCTAGCAATGGGAACAGGGACTGTTTCTAACATGAACTCAGTAGCTGGCTCTTTGATCACCTCCCCCTGAGTGGAGAGCAGCCTTACCAGGCCACAGGAAGATAGTGCACCCAGTCCTGATGATACCTGATAAGCTAGGGTCAGATGGAAGGGGAGGAGGGCCTCTCCTATCAGTGGACCTGGGGAGGGGCATGGGAGGAGAAGAGGGAAGGAGAGTGGTATTGGGAGGGAATGAGAGAGGGGCATGGGAGGAGATAAGGGAGTTATACAATAAAAATCATATATCAAATACAAAATTGTACAAAAGTATACATCTGAATTATATTAAGAGCTATATAACGTCTTGTGGCAAAAAAAAAAAAAAATCAAAGAACAAGCATCAGCCTCTGCTTATGGTTTTAACACGAATCCTTGTGACTGCTTCAGGCCTTTTTTCTGATCAAGAGGAGACTACTCCTCCGACATTTTCTGGAGTCTCAGATAGCCTTTCACAGGAACTTCCAAACATTCTTCAAGCACCTACCGGATACTTTGCAGCTTGCAGCTTCATAGAAAAACATTTTTGTTTTGTCTTTATAAATTGTTTTCTGACCATATGCCGTAAGTTCTCTTTTCACCCAATTCCTAGCCACTCTCTGGCCTTTCACATGACAGAGAAACATCTTTTACTGCCTTACAACCTGTAAGAAAAATTATAATGAGAAGAGTTTCCTCAAAGCTGGATTATCTGTCTTGCAGGCCAGTGTGATCACCCCATGTTCCCAACTGCTTTTCATAACGTTCTGCCAGAACTGACATTGTACATTCTCAACTGCCAGCCTTTAATAAACTCTCTCGGCTCTGGAGCCCTGTAACCTGTAATAATGTGTTTATTTTAAGTCGATGAATATTTATGCAATAAAAAGCACTCATTCTAAGGGCAAGTGTAATGCAACTTGGCAAATAAATTCACCTCTGTGTGGAGGTTATCTGACAGAACACGCTATCACTGTGCAGAAGTTCCCTCCGTCACTTTCCCCAGCTTCAGCCCCAGGAAATCATCGTCTGTTTTCTATCATTGTTAAAGCTGCATGTTTTGTAATTTCACATCCATGGAAATATGAAAGGAATGTCTAGCTTCTTTGCCTCAGCATACTGCTTTTTGAATTTATCTGTTTACTTTTACTAGTAATTATTTATACTATAAAGCCATTTTATCTCATGATATAAATTGTATATGTATATGATGTGTATGTATATGCATATATAGTTTATTTACTTATCCACGAGTAACTGAGTCATTAGCTTGAAATTATTTTTAAAAGTTTAAATGAGGGTGGTGGCAGATGTCCCAGTGGTTAAGTCACTTGCTGACCAGCGTCACAGCCCCAGTGTAGATCCACAAAACCCACAGGAGCTCAGCAGTTAAGAACACTAGCTGCTCTTCCTGAGGACACAGCTTCCATTCCCAGCATCCCCATGGCAGCTCGCAACTGTCTATAACTCCAGTTCCAAGGGATCCAACACCCTCACACAGACATACATGCAGGCAAAATACCAATGCACATAAAATAAAATATTACTGAAAAAATAATAAGTCTGGCTGGGATGGGTGACCAGCATTCAGGAGGCAATTGGAAATCTGTAAATTGGAGGTCAGTCCACACTCAGGGATACACAGTAAAACCCTGTTAAAAAACAAAACAAAACAAAACAAAAAAAATAAAAACCAGGAACTTATTCTGCATCAGCCTCTTATTTCCACACATGCACAGAGGTGTGCACTCACGTATACCACATACATGTACACCATAATAATAACAACCACTATGAATACTCATGTGTATGTTTTGTACAGAATCATACATTCATTTCTGAAAACTGAATGCCTAAGAGTGCAATGGGAGGACCCAGTGATAAGAGTTTTCGTTGTTGTTTGTTTGTTTTTTTTAAGACAGGGCTTTTCTAGGTAGCCCTGGCTGTCCTGAAGCTGATTCTGTAGACAAGGCTGGCCTCAAACTCAGAAAGTCCTTGCCCCTGGCCTTGGCCCTGCCCCTGCCCCTGCCCCTGCCCCTGCCCCTGCCCCTGCCCCTGCCCCTGCCCCTGCCCCTGGCCCTGGCCCTGCCCCTGCCCTGTGCTAGCCCCTATCCCTGCCTCTGCTAGGACTAAAGGTGTACACCACCACCACCAAGCTCTTACTTAACTTTATAAGCAACTTCTAGACTATTGTACATTCCAGTAAGTAGCATATAGAATTCAGTTACAATCTTTCTTATTCTTTTAATTTTTTTAAATTTTATCCATTCCAGTGGGTCAGTGGGTCAGTGGGTGGTATATATATATATAAAAGTTGGTACTAACGGGTAATGATTTTCACATCTTGTTTGTTAGCCCTCAAACAATGTTTAAATTTTCTCTCTTTTTCTGCCCTCTTTTCTTCTCTCCTCTTTTTTCCTCTCCTCTTCCTCTCTCTCTTTTTCCTCCTCCTCATCTTTCCTCCTCTTCCTCTCTCCCTGTCTGGTATTTGAACCTAGGGCCTCAGAAGTACATTCTAGAAAAACAGTGTATCAATAAATTCTACCTACCCACTGCTTGTCTACTTACTACTGAGTTTACATATTCTGGACAAAGTCCTTTGTCAGGAACACACTTGCTAAAATTAACCCCAAGCCATGCTTACATTTTTGCTTCACTTAAGAACATCTTTGAAGATTGCAAGTTTTAGCTTTAAAATGCAATTTGCATTTTTAAAAATGTATTTTTTGTTCTTTTTGTGCCATGTCTGCTTTTTCCCTTACCCTCAAATTATAACAAATAAAAATTCTTCTCTTGCTTTTATCTAGATGTGTTATACTTTCATTTTTAATCTTTAGGTTTATAATACATGGTGAAGTTCTTTTAATTTAAAGAATAATAAAAGCTAGGACACAACTCCCTCTGTCTCAACCTATGTTGAATTTACTTTGTTAGAGCTTTATTTTATTCAGAACCTAAAAATTATTGCACAATGTAAAAAGCACTCTGATCTATCAATGAGGATTCCAAATTCATCACTTACTTAGTTTTTTTTATGTTTTGTTTGTTTGGTTTTGTCTTTAGCAAAGTGCTGGTGTTTTATATCTACCAAGAAAAGAGTATTGACTATAAGAACTCCTGTTTTTATCAAGAATGTCATCCTTGTCTCTCAAACTCTTGAAATGCTCACTGTAGATGAATTTTAATCTAGCCACATAGCTGCTCCAATCACATCCAAAGACCTGCTAGGTGTATGCTGGAATGCAAAAATGTCCTAAGTACACACCTTTAATCCCAAATAATGAAGGCAAAGTTAGTTTGTAGTAAAAAAGTATCCATGTTTGAAAATGATATCTAATTGAGAGGTAGACAAAGTAATAAATCAGAGTAAGATTTAACAGAATAGGATAAGTCCAACACCAGAAGGGGGAGGGAAATAGAAGAGAGAGAGCAGTGCAGATAGAGGAAGAGAGGAGGAAGTTTTACTGGGAGAGTTTTACAGAGACAGGCTGAAGAGAAAACAAGCCAGACACAGGTGAAGACAGAATGAGCCAGAGAATGAAAAGGATCCAGAAAACTAGAACAGATTGCTAAGGTTAGTTTGCAGCTAGGTAGAACAATTCAGTCAGAAACTGAGAGAAGCCAGATTGAATCAGTCAGCTTGGAAAGAAGTTTGAGCCAGAACAGCTTAGTTGAACCAACCAGCCAGAGTTCAGTAAGAACAAGAAAGGGTGAACTTATTCAGCAGTAAGTCTCAGAAGCTGAAAATATTCTATGCCAGATGATCTATCACCCTCACACAGATATGAAAGCAGGCAAAACACCAATGTGCATAAAATAAAAATAAGTAAATACATTATTAAAAAAAACTGGGTCTGATTTCCGACAGTAACTCAATGGCAGGCTCTTTGACCTCCCCACCCCCCAATGGAGAAACAGTCCTGCTAGACCACAGAGGAGGACTTTACAGCCAGTCCTGAAGATACCTGATAAAACAGGGTCAGATGAAAGGGGAGGAGGTCCTCCCCAAGCAGTGGACTTGGAAAGGGGCGGGGAGAAGATGAGGGAGGGAGTGTGGGATTGGGAAGGAATAAGGGAGTGGTATACAGCTGGGATACAGAGTTAATAAAATGTAACTAATAATAAAAAATTAAATTAAAACAAACAAACAAAAAGAATGCATGTTAGTAACGAGTGTATATAAGACATGGTAAAAATAATAAGCTAAATTGACACAAGTTTCAATTTTTAAATTCTCTAATAAATCTAGAGAAAACAGGTGAAGAAGAAAAAGAAAATGATTAGACAGAACAAGCAGAATGCAAAAAAGCCAACTGTTAGGGGATCTAAGTGCATAACCATATGAGTGTCAGCTGTCTAAACAAATAGACTGAACACCAGTCAACCAGAAGGAACAATAAACTAACTTTATATTCCCCTCAAAGAAAAAACATGGGTCTGTCTGGGAATATACAGACAGATGATAAATGGATAGACAGATAATACATGATAGATAGAAAGATAAATACAAAATACATAGATAATCAATACTAATACTGGTGTGTTAAACCTAGGGAAAATTCTAAAACATCGTTCTCATGTCTGTAATTATGATGAAAAAGTTCTTGAAATCGGTCTGGCTCATAGCTTAATTTTATGAAACATAATTTTATTACATTTTAAATGTTTTGTTTTCACAATAGTTCAGTATAATCTCTCCCCCCACCCCCCCCCCCAAAAAAAAAACAACCCTGTGTCTACAATTTAAAACATCACACTATGTTTTACAGCAATGATTTTTAATTATGGCTACCTGTTAAAATAGAATGTTCTTTTGCTTGTGTGTATGGACCTCTAACTGGTTGAATCAAAGCCTCTAAAACTTAGGAATACCATGTTCTCTATTCAGACAGATGAAAAAAATCTTTTTGCTAAATTTGCAGTCTTCAAAATGTGGTCCATTGACCATCTGAGGTCCCTGGGACTTATACTGAAATGTACATTGACAAAACTTGACTTCCAATTCCCACATAACTTTAGATAGAATTTTAAACAAGAGCTATTATGTTTTACAAAATTGAATTACATTAAGCATCATCTTATTTTCATTTAATTTGAGGCAGAGCTCTTAAGCAGAATACCCTGTGCCAGAGAATAAAAGACTGAAGAGAGAAAACAGATATTCCCCCACACCTTTAATTTTACTCAAAGGCTTGGAATGAGGAAAACAAATCATTATTTACAAATTCATTCTTCTCTGCTTAGCAGTTTGATGAGAAAAGTTTCAAAAGCACAGCCTTCATACGAAGAAGAAGATAACTTTTCCCAGCCCATGGTAACAGAGTGCGAGAAACTCAGCCTAAGCAAGCGGAATCAAGGGTGAGGCGATTACTATCCCTTTAGCCTTCAGGGAGTGGCTCCAGCTTGTGTTCCTGCCAGAAGCAATGTGCAGCTACTTATGTTAAACGAGTCAGTGGCTGAAGGTGAAGGCAAACAGACCTCAAGAAGACCTCACTATTGGGGTTATCAAGAAATACCGAGACAAAAATAGAAATGGAAGAAATGATCCAAGAAAACTAAAAACATGGGTTTTAGGAGTCTGAGGGGAATCAAGCATATCCAAATAATACTAAGATAAAGACAGGAGTATACTACTGATACAACTCAAATAAGTGTGTGCCACAACATCCCAGAGGTCAGAGGGAGCAAAGGTCACAAGAAATCATCACTTGCTCGACAAACAAAAACGATTATTTGCATTTTTATGGAGGCACAGGAAACATACATTTCTTCTAGTTTTATCAGAATGTGTAATGCACATTGGCAGAAAATACCAATGAAAGGTGAAAATAAGTATTCATTGACTAAGAGGTCTCACTTACTGGATCTGTCTTTGAGACATAATAAACCACGAGCAAGAAAAATATAATTCCAAGTATGCTTTTCTAATCATGGTTGATAACAGCAAAACTAAGCACCAAAAACCTTTGTGGACATGGCATAAACAAGAATAAATATAATATGGCCACCAACACAAGTAAGGTTAAATTTGACATGGTATTTTGTACTTTGTAGCAGTTAACAGTAATGAGATGGAATATTAGAATATATACTTTGTTCCCAGTTGTATAAATACATCAATGAAATAGACATTTGTGTATGTATTTAAATATATAGAGAACATTTTGTAATAATTTCTTGAGAAGAAAAGTATGAACTGGGTAAAGACAGAATATATATAATCATATATACACATACATTCGTACATCTAATTCACATGCGTGCTCCTTAAATCCCTCTATATACATCTACATTTTGAACATTTGTAAATTTGAAAAGTAAATTATACATTTATGTTTAACATACTCATGAACAAAATAGATATTTTTTTTTAATTCAGCATTCTGTTATAGCTAGCTAGAGTCAAAGGCTGGAATGTATGACTACAGTCTGGACTTAGGGAACTTCTAGCAGCAGTGAAATCTCAGAAAGATAATTGAAAAACTTGAGCCTTGTAGGACTGCGGGATAGTGGAGTGCTTTAATTTATTTGTTTGTTTGTTTTTCTCCTGAAAGTTGATGCTTGACATTTGGAAGGGGAAAGTAATATGCAGGAAGTAGGTAGTTGGAGAATGGTAGGGAGACAGAGACAACAGAAAGGAGGGGAAAAGGGTGGGAGGGGGAAAGATATCAAAGAATGAAAATTGAGATTCCAAATTCAATTTCTGTTCCTAAACTCAATGAATATGGTGAATTGGGAATTTATTTACGTCATATAGTTAGTATATTAACCCACACAATATCTGACTTTTTTTTAAACGACACCTGTTAGTGTGTGTGTGTGTGTGTGTGTGTGTGTGTGTGTGTGTGCTTAATAGAGTGGGTTCTTGACATGAAGATACCATACGGGGCTAGTTTCTCTATTTCCAGAATCCTGTAGGTTGTAAGATCAGCTGTCTTGCCAGCTCAGTGTATGGCTTTTTAAAGAGAAATTCATTTTGAATCGGATGTGTTAGATCAAAACATAAAAATTCAAATAAAATTAGGCAATTTTTATTCTAGGGCAATAATTTTCTCACATCTCATAATGAAAGTTTGAAAATTATCAAAACTGCTTTCATATTCTTGGATTAACAGCCACATATCTTGATATCAATACCAACATCACAAGTGATCCTGTTTCTTATATATTTTAAATAGTGACTTTTATCTAGAATTGTCTTGATGTGTTTAATGTGTGCCAAGTTAATCCAAATACTACAAAATGTGAAGAATGCAGTAAGCTCTTATCGTAAGTTGGAGATTTACAACTTTCTTTTTCTCTCTGAACTCATAGTTGTGTTTTCAGCCTTCAAAGAATTTGACCTTAATGTAATATATTGTTATTCATTGATCAGTATTTATTGATCAGTATTCATGATTGTAATAAATAAGCATGCAATTTTAACTCTTAATGTATAGTATAGCACCATTTAGTATAGCATATCTTCTGAATTGAATTGTCATTAAAATAATCAATCAAAGTATAAATAATAGTTAAAAGTGATATAATTAGAAAGAAAAAATAAAATTTTCATTGGGAACTCATTTCTTATTGAAATGGTGGTGTTACTTTCTCTCAATTAATTCATATAGCCATGGATAATTATTATCTTTAATCTATAATGAAAGGACAGTGGAAATCAACGGCCAAAAAAGAGAGAGATTCGACCACCATTAAGAGCTGCACTCGTGGTGCCATTAAATGCATCATTTATAATATACTCCTCAGTGTATTTAAACTAAATTACCTTACTCAAAAGGACCACTTACTTCCAGGGTGATGTGCGCCCCAGTAGGAAGATCACTATTATGGAAGATATCAAGATGACATAGGCCACACGGGTAAGTCCAGTGAGATCACAGCCTACGCGCCAATGTGCTGTCCACCAATCAGAGGTGATGAGCAGAGCCTCCCAGGGAACACTGCGGCCAGCAAATGAAATGAGATGATGAAAAACTGTGTCTTCCAAGTAGACAGAGATACTTAAGGTAAGAAAGAGTAGGCCTGTCCATCATGCATGCCCTACCTATCCAGTCACTGAGTGAGTGATAAAGACACAGACCCCTGCGGTCCGCTTACCACCTGCCGAGTCAGATTCCCCTCAAGGATAGGCTTGGACAATTGTTTACACGGATTTCAGTCTTATGTTCTGTCATTTTAAAAAAATTTTACTTTTAAGGGGTCATGATTATATAATTTTCCCCTTTGCTTTTCTCCCTGCAAATCCTTCTGATACTTCTTGCTCTTTTTTTAATTTTCATGATCTCTTTGTTTCGTTAATTGTTCTTACATGCTTATATATGCATATGTATATATCTATATGAATTTATATTTATATAAATATGTATTCCTAAATACATCTTGCTCAGTCTGTATAGTGTTACTTATATGTGTATTCTCGGGGCCGACCATTCAATCTGCCATGTTTTAAGCCATTTAGCACCTAGAAAGAGAAGGCTATAATCCTGAAGGAAAAACATTCATCACTGAACTTTCAAGCTGCACATAGATGAAGGTAGGTGAAAAACTGTTAAAACAAATCTAATAATGCAATTCCAATAAACATGGAAAGGGTAAATTATAAAACCAGTACTTCTCAGTGAAAGTATGATATGAGTTTCATATATTATTTGAAAGTTTTATAACTATACTTTTAAAGTTATAAGAAACAAGTAAGTTTTATTTAATACAATAGTTAATAACCAATATTTCTAAAATATCATCTTAGCATGTAATAAATATAAAAATAATAAACATAGTTTTTACCTCTATTTTAACTAAATATTTCAAGCCAGGTACATATTTTTTACATTATACACATTTCAATTCAGCATGGCTATATTTTAAGTGTACAGTAAGCTATAGTACTGGTGGCTCCTTGAGGATGGCACTGGTGTAACAAAAAGAGATACCAGTAGGAAAATCACTTTGAAGTTCAGATTCAAAGAAAAAACTTGTGCAAAATATATATTTAAAAAATGTTGCACTTTAAGATACAGCAAGCAATAGCCTCAAACACCAAACTGCAAACAGTTTTAAAGGGGAAAGCAGGTACCTCCCATTGAAATAGAGTAGACTCAATCATGTCATCAAAGGACAGGTTTCTTTCATGTTTTCCCTTTTGCCATCTGTGTGTTGCCTTTATCTGAGGGCCGACACCTGGGGAGCCGCAGTCCCAGCTGTCACACTTTGATGCAAGGGCACACCAAAGGAGAAGAAAGAGAGGAGCATGATTTGCCTGTCTTCATGTGAAAACTCCATGGTGACTGCATCTACAGAACTCCTTTCCTGGCTCACTGGCCAGAGCTGAGATGAATGCTATTCCTGATCTCATCAGTGTCAAGACATGACTTGCTCTCTTAGTTCTGAGTGATACCAAATGGGCACTTAGCACTCTTTCTCTCCCTCTGATGCAGTATTAAAATCTGGAAACACTTCATTGAGTTAAACTCAAGTGTCTACTGGATAACTCTTAAATGTCTCTTAGAAATGGCTGAGAAGCTTTATCTATGATATCTCAACAATGTCACTGCATAAACAAGACTTGAACAGGGACAATACCATTATACATACTGATATGAAATGGCTCCACTATTAGACAAAAACAAAAAAACACAGGCTACCAAAAGATTCTGAGAGTAGGAGAATCTTTCCCAGGGATCAGAGCCCTAATTGGTCATCCAATAGCAAGTGGTCAGCCTTCAAATAATTTACATGCAAGAAACACTGAATGGACTCAGCAAGCTTTATTTATATATTTACAAATAGATAATAGAGAGACGATAGATGATAGAGAGATAAGACATGTAGATATAGATAGATGATAAGTAATATAGATGATAGAATGATAGAAGATGGATAGATTGAATGGAATAGATAACAGATATGTTAGGTAAATATAAAGAGATGATAGATAACAGATGATAGAATGATAGAAGATGGGTAGATGATAGATAGATAGATAGATAGATAGATAGATAGATAGATAGATAGATAGATAGAGTAGATGAGAGAAAGATTACATGACAAGAACAAAAAAATGAGTCTAGGGATTTGATCGGGAGACAAGGGAGGGGGGTAAGAGGGGTGGGAAAATTGGAAAGAAGGACTCGGACTGGAAGAAAATGACGTAATTGTATTTTAAATTGAAAAATTGAACATTTTACAACTGAATAGATAACATAAGCAAAAACCAAAACAAAGCAAAGCAAAGTGAACAGCAATTGGAAGATGCGCTGACACTCAGATCAGCCCTCCAGCAGCAGTGGGAAGAACATTCCCCTCTGCCGTGGTTTTTTCCATCTTGGTTTCCATGAAATCCAAGAATCAGTTGGGGAAGACATGGGTAAGGATAAAGGTCTCAGAGAGAACCCCCCCCCCCCACCATGCATGCATAAAGGGCAAGAAAGGTCTGGCAAAAAGAGTCACAGAAACAGATGTCCACAGGCACCTAAAACTGAGGGTAAGGGCCATTCTTCTCTATGGGACCTTAATGGTCCAGAGTTATGGAGGAAGGGTCAAGGAGAGCTTAAATCCCAGATACCTCAGATGAGGACAGCAGGAGCTGGCTCCCTCCCCCGTCCCAACCCGGCACCATCAACCCTAGTAAGAATGTATAACCTTGACAGTTGTCAGGCTTCACTCTTTGTTAGATCCTCTGTGCCCCCGCTGATCCTATAGTCCCTGAGTATGCAGGTGAAGATTGACACCCCTGCCATGGCCAATTGTACTTGAACAACCTCACCCCAGAGGCCCTGGCCACCTCTGCGAGGGATTAAAAATCCCTCACCATGCCTAAATGAACCAGTTCTCTCAAACTGTGTTTTTTTTGTTTTTTTGTTTGTTTGTTTGTTTGTTTTTTGCCTGGGCGCTCAGCACATCAATCAAGATCCTGCCTGCAGTCCACTCCACTCTACTGGGACTGGCTCCCTGAAAGGAGAAACAGAAATGGAGCAGCACCTCTCTATCAGAGGATCTGTGACACACGCTGACATTTTCCTTCCTGTACCCCCCTGGTGCTGGACCCTAGGCTGGCACACCTGGCCATGAAGCCCCACCCAGCTCTCCAAGGAAAGGGCTGTAAAACATGGCTACAGAGAACCAAAAGGTGCTGGGAGGAGAAGAGAAAATGAATACACAGAGCAGTAAGGAGCTCTAGAAAGCAACTATATAACTGGATTAAAAAAAATCTACATGTCCCAAGATTAGGCAAAGATTTCTTAGGTATAACATGCATTAAGTAAAAATTAATTAATTAGATTATTAATTAAATTTTCCTCTAGAAAAAAACAAATAATAAAACCCTAAAAGAAGTTATTTTTAAATTGTGTATCTGGCAAAGGACTTGATGCATACTATATAAAGAGCTGCCAGAACTCAACAACTTTGAAAAGCAACAAACTTGAACAGACATTTTTATCAAGAAGGATATGTGAAATAAATAGGTACATGAAATGTGTTCAGTCACTGAGAAAATAAGAACTAAAACAATAATCACGACATGCCTATAAGACAGCAGAAAAATAAAACTTGAAAAATACAGTAAGTATGACAAGTAGCAGGTACTGCTGTAAGTAGGTCAGCCACTCCTAGAAAGTGGTTGATAGTGTCCTTTAAGTTAAAAAGACACTTATTTGGAATATAGGATAAACCTACTAAAATCTGTACACCTAAAGAAACTAATCAAGAAGGAGGACTCTGGCTAAGATGCTCAATCCCCATTCAGAAAGGCAAAGAGGATGTGTATCAGAAGAGGGAGAAAACAGGGAACAGGACAAGAGCCTGCCACAGAGGGACTCTGAATGGCTCTACCCTGCAGGGTATCAGAGCAGATGCTGAGACTCATAGCCAAACTTTAGGCAGAGTGCAGGGAATCTTATGAAAGAAGGGGGAGATCGTAAGACATAGAGAGGACAGGAGCTCCACAAGGAGAGCAACAGAATCTGGGCCCAGGGGTCTTTTCCGAGACTGATACTCCAACCAAGGACCATGAATGGAGATAACTTAGAACCCCTGCATAGATGTATCCATGGCAGTTCAGTGTCCAAGTGGGTTCCATAGTATTGGGAACAAGGACTGTCTCTGACATGAACTGATTGGTCTGCTCTTTGATCACCTCCCCCTGAGGGGGGAGCAGCCTTACCAGGCCACAGAGGAAGACAATGCAGCCACTCCTGAGGAGACCTGATAGGCTAGGATCAGAAGGAAGGAGAGGAAAACCTTCCCTATTAGTGGACTTGGGGAGGGGCATGTGTGAAGAAGGGGGAGGGAGGTGGGTTGGGAGGGGAGAAGGCAGGGAGCTACAGGGGGGAATACAAAGTAAATAAACTGTAATTATTTTTTTAAAAAAAAGGCATGGAATCAAAGAACCATGATAATCACCTATAAATACACTTATTATAAACTTGAGTATTTACCCTATGGAAATATTGACACAAAAACTTATATAGGGATAATTATTTCAGCTCTATTCAAGAGCTCTTCCCACACTCCAAATTAGAAAGAACCAAGATTCCCTTGAAATGGTGAATGAAAAAGAATATCACAACAAATGTTGGCACATGGTTAAAATGAAATATTACTCAATTATAAAGCAGTATTGATAGATCCAACAACTTGAGGGGGACTCCAAAAGTATTACACTTGGTCAAAGACACCTACCTTGAAGTGTTAAGTACTTTAGCTGGGTTTGTATGCACCATTCAAAAATTTAGTAGAAATGATAGCAATTAGAGGCCAGGTCAGTGCTTCCCAGGAGGTAGGAGGAAGAAGGAAAGTGTAACTACCAAAGGGAACACAGTGAAGTTTTCTGGAACTGGTGGTAACATGGAACTATATAAGTGTTACAATATATGATCCTGGGCTTTCAATTGCACATTCATTGTAAAAAGTGTGCTAGGGCTGGGGAGGCTGCTCAGTGCTCAAAACACCCACCACACAAGAACACAAACTAGAGTTTGATCTCCAGGACCCACCTGAATGCTGGGTGGAAGAGACAGCCTATCTGTAATTCTAGCTTTCCCAGAAGGTAGAAAA